>NW_024545903.1:362500-990714 GCF_018152505.1 Drosophila elegans | reverse complement strand
ATGCACGGACTAATTTGAGCAAAACCAAAAGTGTAGCAGGCCAGGAACAGGCCAAAAAAGGATGTGAATGGTAGATGGGTGGGTGGTTGGCTTAGCTTAGCTTAGCTTTGTTTTGTTTTTGTTTTTATTTATTTTGTTGTTTTTTTAACTCCGAAGTCATGAGTCAAATTTTTTTGTTTGGCAAACACGAAGAACGAGCGGCTGCCGTTGCACGATTTGTAGACGCTGCTAAGAGAATTCTTTTTCACAGCTCCGAACAAGAGGGACGCTCAAGGGGTGCAACATATATAGTATGGTACACCTATTGGAAAGGTAGAGTTAAGAGTTAAGTAAACCAGTGCCGCAGTTTCGAGCCGAGCCAAGTGTGCTCCAGTAGACAATGCAAATTGCTAATATGCGATTGCTATGCCAGTCGAGTCGGAGACAAATTTTCAAATATTTTTTGCCTGCTGAATTTTTACAGTTTGCTGCCTGTTTTGTTTATTTGTTTGTCTTTCTGTGAGCTTGCCGCACTTATGACCAATAAATATGCAGCCAACTTGCCTCCGTTTTTTTGTATTTGTTGTTTTTTTTTTTTTTGTAACTTTTTTTTTTATTTTTTGGGGCATTGTCTGTCGCTTGCGAAATTAGCTTGCCAGGCTAATGAGCTACACGAAAAGATCTTGGGAAACTCGCCGGATCGTTCGAATTTGGCGGAGATCCTTAGATCCGATCGCGGTTCGGCCTTATCGATCCGATAAATGGCACAGTTTTGAGGAGCAGCCTCATTATGATTCGTGTGGGTCGAGTTGACTGTGATGACTAACACGAATCGATCGTCGCCGAGATCTCCTTCAGGTCGTTGTCAGCTTTCGAATTGTTTGCTCACGAAAGCGTGGATCTACTTCAGTGTGGTGTGGTGTGGTGTTTTCTTGTCTGCAACTGCGACTGCGTGGTTGTTGCCTCCTTGTTTTGTTGTATATTTTTCGGTTGGATCTCTTCGCATGATCCTCTTTTTTCGGTTTTTTTTTATGTTTTTTTTTTTGTTTGTATTTTTTGACTGGGTCTGAGAAGATGCGCACACGGGAGAACACTGTGCAACAGGTTTGGTTTCCACCTCCGGTTCGCACTTTGATTTATGTTCGCCCAGATGCAGGGCATCGGGCTTAACGGGCTAAAGAGGGACTACTTGAGTGGCTTTTGATTAGCCCCGGGGTTTTTGGAGAGTTGGGGGTGTTTCACTTTAGAGCAGGTGCCCTCTGCAAGACTTTAAATTTTGGACTGGGTAAGAAAGTAAAAAGCCTTTCAAATTTGTAATATTTCTTAAAGAATTTAAGTCTTTTGTCTGTTCATTTCTTATTTTTATTTGATCAATAATTATTTACTGTAATTTAGTGAGCAGATAAGATAAGAAAAATAAACGTTTGAAAATAATTACGGTTATTTTAATTCAGATGATTGAGAATGGAAAAATAACACAAACTTAAATTCTCTCAAGGTCTAAAAAGCCTGAGTTTGGCTAATAGTTTTTAGTTTAAGAAATACCAAACATTCAGACATTATCCAGCTCCTGAAGTTTCCTCAGTGAATTGTCCCCTCCCAGCGAGTTTTAAATTACTCTTTGCATAAACTTTCAATTACAATTGCCAAATCATCTTCCACGGGTCACACCCCTTCCCTCCCAGAAATTCCATCTGGCCGCACCCCATCCGCGTCGCCTGTTGTCCAGTGTAATCTTTTCAAAACTTCGTGTGGCATATGCTGTCTAGCGTTTTGTTGCCAGTGGTACTGGTGGTACAGTATAGTGGTATAGTGGCAATAGCGGTGCTGGTGGTGCCGTCGGTGGTGGTGGTGTGTCAGTTGCACGATTGCCAGAGACAACGTGTCTCCAGTGTCATCAGCATCTCCATTTTTCTCCGCTTGTTTCAATGTTTTCGGGTGAGTGCTGCCACCGAACATCCGAGAGCACCCCAAAGTTTGTACACAGAGAGAAAGTGCTAGTAAGATAAGATAGCTTTATTTTGTAAAATAGTTTTCTGCTATTGATATGAGTGCATTAATGAAAAAACATAATAAATATTATGTTTCATGTCAACTTTAAATATTAAAAAAAAATAAAAAAATAAATATCAGTTCTAAAATGGGCTGGGTTAAAATATTTAAAAACAAACTGTCACACTGTCAAAACAGAACATGATTGAAGCTATTTTGGCGTAAGTGTTTCCCCAAGTGTATATTTCGATGTTGTTGGAGGCGACGCTGGCCGTTGTTATAGTGCAGAAAAATTACTATGACAACGCTGGAAACAAGTAAACCACAGTTTACATTCACTCAATTCGGTTCCGGCGAGGGCGGCGGGATATGGCGGTGGGATCAGCGGCAGATGGGGATTGCGATGGGGTATGAGTATGGGCATGGGGATGGGTACCGGGATGGGTACCGGGATGGTTACCGGGATGGGGATGGGGTCCACAGAGACAGAGACAGGGACAGAGACGGGAATGGCAGAATCGTGGCGTGGTGGTGGCACGCTCATCTTCAATTTTTCTACGATGCGACGTCGCTTGGGTCGGGTATTTCGTCTCTCTCCTCTTTTTATTTTTTTTCGGCTGCGGCGGCGGCTCACACTCGTGTTCCCTGCACTCTACTCCCGGGTCGAAGTCTCAGTCTCAGTCTCAGTCTCAGTCGCGGTCTCAGTCCCTGTCTCAGTTCCCCAGTTCCTCAGTCTCTCGGCCTGGGTCTGGGCCTGGTCTATGGGCCCTGGTCTGTGGGCCCGATCTGCGCAGCGAGATGAGTGGTTGGCAAAAATGTTTGAATGCGATCACGAACTTGACCTTTCACATAACCTCAAAAGCCAGTCACAGTCACTCAGTCAAGTCAAGTCAAGTCAACTCGATGCGCTACATACGCGCCATGTTAACCAGGCCCAGAGACACGGCTCGACGTCTCCACCCAGTTTCAGTTTTCATTTGCAGACCGCGCTCCTCAGATCCCAGCCCATCTTCAGTGGTCATCCGCCCGGGTGTCAGCCGAAGCATAATTAAAAAACAATCACCACGCTCCACACGCCCCTCCGCTGGATGTGAGTATCTCCCCTCTTTTTTTTGTGGAATCGCAATGTGCGGGCCTGGCTTCGGGTATATGGGATCTGGGATCTGGGATTGGGGGATCTGTTGGATCTGTTGGATCTGGTGGATCTGGGCGAGGCCACTCTCCAGGTCGCTGGGAGCCGCCAGCGATTATGAGATGTGGCTTCAGTTGACTATCGCTGAGGGAGCAGCAGATGCAATTGCCAAATCAGCAGATCCCCGAACCGACGAAGTGCAGCAACGGTAACACAAGTTCAGTGGGTTGGCGTTATTAGACCACAAGATTCTCTGTAAAACAATGTCCAAGTAAAGCGAAAACTAGGATCTGCTTAGGAACAATGATCGTGGGAGAGATAATTTAATTAAGATTCATACAAACTCAGAGAACATATGCATTGGAAATACAAATAAGGGTGGAAGATCATCGAGACTAGAGATTGCCTTATAGAAATTAGGTAGAAGGCCACTGACACCTGAAGGTCTTTTGCTGTCCTATCGCATTGAATAATAAAATGATTTTCTGGAAATGACTTATTAAAATGAAATCCTAAAGTAGTTTGACAAAACTTATCTGGCAAAGTCACGAATGGCATGAGTTATGATAATATTATTCGGTAGTCTTAGTTTGATTTACAGACTTTAAATTGCCACCTTAACTTTGGTAACCAAAAAGTTGTAATCGAAAATATAATATTTTACAGATACAATCACGATTCTTTCCCTGCGCCCACCTGCCAGTCACATTTTCACCTTGCCATCAATATGCCCCGACCCATCGGAACATGCTTGGTACTCGAGCACTTCACTAAATGTTGCATATCATTCGATAGCAGCCGTGGATGCTCCGACATCGTCGCCTTGTCCCCCGTCACCCCGCCACCACGCTCCACCCAGCCCGATTCGGGTTGGGATCTCCGTCTTAAGGTCGTTCGCTCGCTGGATCGACCCGCGTGTCGCCGCATCTACTTAACCTGGAAAGCCTATGCCCCTGAGTGGCGAGAGGCCGATCGTTTTGGGGGCTGAGTGGTGCGGCACTGAAGCAGTGGCTCCGGTGGTGTGGGATTGTACGTTGTTGCGCTGTGTTTTCCTCGGTTTTTTTGGGTAAGGCAACGTGGATGTCCCAGGCTCAGAGACTCTCCTGGCTCCACCCTTCTGCCCGGTCCCTTCGCTCCGCTCCCGGAATGGTGGCTAGTTCAACAGCTTTATTTATGGGCTGTTTGGGTAGCTTAAATAAATCAAGTTGTAGATGCAGTTGCCGTTGCTGTGGACGAAGCCCCAGCCAGGTCTCACCTCTCCCGGGTACTGGTACTGCAATTAGAGTTGGTGGGAATTTGGCACTGTCTCCGCCGTTCTGGGGCCTTTGGCTTTGCCCTCCATTCATTGGCAATTTGGGGCTATCTATCGCTACGCTGGCTAATTGCATAATTATTTAAAGCCCATAATTTATGTGTGCCGAAAAATCTCGACTCGGCTCAGCTCGGCTCGGGTGGCATGGGATGGGATGACCGTTAAGGCTAGAAATTAACCCGGACCATTATGTGCCGTTTGTTTTACAAATTTTAACGCTATTTAACACATTCGCCACGGATCTGTGGATCGTTGGATCGGTAGATTGGTGGTAGCACGCCGTAAACCATTAGCATGAGAGATTGCCGTCGCCGCCTCTCTATGCGCTTCTCAAATAGCTTTCGTGGTCAGGTGAGCGCATTGACAAAATTAATGATGCCCTCACTAATATCATACCTAATTGATTAATATGCGCGGCGAGACAACAACTTTTTGACTTCGGCCTCAGCTTGGCTATCTTTAATGAACGGAGCAGCGCTCAGGTTTTTAGCTGTTAATCTTACTGTATAGCCATTTAAGGTAAGCTCTCTGGCTTCTTAATTAAATTAGGTGTACCGCTGGGCACCCTACGGCTGAGGAGATGCGAGTAGATGGCCGTATAACTAACCATCTATTTATCTAGTCAACTTTTTGTGGCTTTTTCGGTTTTTCGGGGCGTTGCTGTTAACTTCACACACACAACCACACACACACACACACTCAAACACACATTGAGGCAAAGAGAAAGGCTGGCAAAGGTCAAATGGTCAAACAGTTGGTGGTTGGTCGTTCGCTCGATCGGTCAAGTGGGCAATGGTAAACCAACACAGAGAAGCCCCGACCGAATCCACAGCCACTTGTTTGGGTCAGGTTCCTGGGCGTCGGATATGGAGCGATACTCGCAGCGGAATCAGCATGAACTTAATGGGCCCATAGCCGATCTACTGATGATCACACGGCGATACTCATCGGACTCGGACTCGGGCTCGGGCTCTTTCACGTATGAATGGCTCCGCCTGATGAGCATTAGGCAATGACTAACGTTTTGTCTCCTCTATTGTTTGAACTTGTCTGCGAGATTGCCGGATAATCTCGGCCTCAGATCGGCGGGGTGTGCGGGAAAGCCGTAGGAGATCTAAGGAATTTAGTGTTTGGGACTTTTATGGGGGGAGTGTGATCATGGGTTGATATAAATGCTGATAGATATCTTTAACACAGATCTCTGAATTGTTCCAAACGAGTTACGCTTTTACTTATCGACTAGATTGTTTGTTCATCATTTGTTGCCGATCAAGAATATCTTTTTTATGGTCTGATTGAGTATCACAGATTAAGACCGAGGTATTTGGCATTGTTTATGTCGATATTATATCATTTTTGATTAATTTTTAATTAAGCTTCTTAATTTCTCGAGGTTTTTTGTTCTTTTTAATTTTTAGATTAATTGACAGCTTACAATTTAAGCCACTTGAAGCCAATTTTCAGTTTTCTTCATGGAAATCCTGTTTAACTTAAATTATATAATTTTTTTCTACTAGTTTACTGTTAATAAAACCAAATACTTATTATTTATTTGTACGTATCCCACATCAAAATTTGCATATGCGTGCTCTTCTTTTTACCCCTCACTCCACCCACCATCGGTTTTCAAAAAATTAAATATTTTAGGCACTCCATGTCCAAAAGAAGTTTAACGTCATTATAAAAGAAATGCAAATTAGTTTTGTACCCCATTTTTTCCTAGCCGTTCGATATTCTTTCTCTCGCTGTGACCTGCTTTTTTCAAGTGATCAACTTGTGACGGCCATTTCATTGATTAATTGTTTTCGGCCCAGTCAGTATAATACATACGAGCTCAGGTTGAGTCAACTAAGATAGCGTATAATTAGCAACTTACCGCGCGGCGAACGTAAGCTCAAATCAACTGGTTCAACCTGAACCGGAGGGCCCTCTGCCTGTGGATCGGAAAGAAATAAAAGATTATCAGCATCGTCATCAATATTGTTTATCGGCGGGTGTCGGGGGAGTGGTGGCTTAATATGGCCTATTATATATGCAGCTGAACAATAGAGTCATAAGCGCTGCTTCCCTCTAATCAAGTTTGACAAAATGTTGTTGATGGGCGAAAGTGTTGGATGGGCAAACTGCGGGAAAGAACTTAGTCCATGGGGGGTTTTAAAAGTGGTTTGGGAAGACGGAGAGCCGGGCAAAGTGGAGTGTGCGTGTTTGGGAGCTGTTTGCTTATTGAATTCATCTACCTGGAACAACCGCAAATGACTTCCGTCGATATCTTTCTTACTCCATATGGGAGATCGGGGCAGATAAGTGGGAAGAAACCGAAAAACCACAATTGTTGCGCATTTCATGCGCTTACGAAATCTTTAGCCAATAAACTAACGGCAATAAAAACCAAAAAAAAAAATAATAATCGCCGCAAAAATAACAAAGAAACAGTTATGAGCTGCCCGCAGCGCCATAAAATGGATAAATTTTAATTTGGCACTGCATATGCATTTCAGCGAGGGGGAGGAGGTGGGTGCCAACACTTTGCAATATAATTTAAACGAGGTTTACAATAAATTTAAAGGGTGTTTCAGACCATGGGTTACCATAAGCTCTTTGTGGGCACTCACAATAGGTTTAAATCCCCAGCGATTTTGTAATTATGCAGGTTAAAAATGTACAAGTACTTTTTAACGTTAGCAAGGTATTTAAAGTTTTAAAGTGTTCGCTCTGTTTAAAACAGAATGTACAACTTTAAAGTTCTTCAAAGTTTAGTTAATTGCTCCGTTAAAAAACTATTAGCTTAGTATACTGGCATATGTTATTAAAACAATTCTTTACTTTATTTTTAAAAGTAAGACAAGCCTAGTATCCGAACTAAAAAACTAACAAAACACATTTGTATAACAAAATAATGTGAAATCTGCTAACTGAGTCGGTTAATGATTAATTATAAGATAAAAAGCGGTTTTATAAAACTTGAAAGCAATATGCATAGATAGACGGAAGGAGTATCTGATGTTTCTGAAAGCAAGCAGGTTGGAGGAAGCATTCCATTAGTCCCATCAATGGTCTTTTATTTTCAATTTTTTTAAAATTTTTTTTACGTTGATAAATTTTTTAAAGATTTACCCTTTTGACTACATAAAACCTTATATTTTCTTAAGTATCATATTAACATATGTACTGCTGATATAACTATTTCTAGGGACTTAACCTTTTAAGTTTTCTTTTTAACCCGTCAACTTGGTTAACCCAACAACTAAACCTATTCCACTTGCAGGGTAGCCATCCAGCCTGATGCCAACAACATGGTTGCGAACACAGCCAGCAACACCAGCAACAGCAGCAACAACGAACAACCAAGACGGCGAACAACGAAGCCAAGATCCATGGATGCAGAGTGTGTGCCCAGTGGGCAACAACGACAATTGTCAGGCTTGTAGCGCAAATTATGAAAAAATGTCAGTGGCGAGTGGGCGAAAAGATGGTGACATGGGGGTTTTTCATGGGGGAGGGGAAGGGGATTGCAGAACCCAGAACTTGGCCACGCGATTTGAGCAGTTGGTTACCGCTGTCGCCAGTTACTGCCATGCAGTTATTTATACAAACAAATGCTCATTGCCAGCATTAGATTAGATAGTTTGTCTTCGATTGTGTCGAATGGCAGCCGCGGGACCAATTGCGACGTCTCTCTGGCTTTTTGGCTTTTTGTCCACATCGTGGCCCACAACATTGACAACAACTTCATTGGCCAGCAACAGCAGTAGGAGCAGCAGTAGATCGAAATCTGGATCGAGATCCAGATCCAGATCGAAATCTAGATGGGAGACGGCGATCGTCGCTGGAGATTGCAATTGATATGCGACTGATGTTGGCCCCTGTCCGAAGGTATTTATGTATTTATATTTCTTGGCCCCCGTTTACTTTTTCCCTCTAATTGCCCGCGCTGATTTATTGTTATATAGATATCCCCCGCCCTCCACTGGCTTCTTTATGATATTGTTATGGGGCGCTGCAGCCTCCGATCTGCTAATTTGTGTTGGGACGTGCTGAAATTTCTCATAGGCGCCGCAATTGATAGAATGATGGTTGGGACATTAGTTGGCTCCGATTTCCCCCTGCCAGTAGCACCAATGGAACTCAATTTTATGGATTGTCTTACGCTTGGTATGTGGTTTTCTGCTGCCGCTACTGGCTGTCCTCGGCTGACGGCGTTTGCCTTTGAGGCAGACGGATGGGATGGAATGGGATGGGTTTTATGCGGCATCCAAACGAATTGGCCCACTGGGAATTCCTTCGCAATTGTCATTTCGAATGGCCCGAAGTGTATCGCTAACATGAAAATATTTCACTCTGTTCGGGCCTAATTGATAGAGGTTTTCAGGCGATAATTGTTGCGCATGAAACTTATGGGCCTTAATGAGTTGTGTTTAACTGATATTGAAGACAAATTACAGCCAATAACAATTACTTAGGGACAACGAGAATTGCATCGAAATAAAGTAAACTCTGGCATAATTACATTTAGGAATAGCTTTCATTTTTCATTATAAAATTTATGTTTAGCGCGTTTGCTTTTATGAGCTTTACCTTAACTTAACTGTTATGACGCCCATGCATATTAAGTGTCTGTTAAATATTCATTTAATCTCTTTTTTATAGATTAATTACTTTTTTTTCAATAGATAATATGTATATATATATATCGAAAAGATCATAATAATTTAAAATTCATATTTTTGGTTTGAGTTATTGTTTGTCAATATACAATAAAAGTAAAATTTTAACTTGCCACATAAAGTTATGTATATAAATTATTGAGAGAAGAAACTTTTATTTGTTTATTTAATAATACATATGCCAGCTCTCAAAATAAATAGATATAGAGTTATCAATATTATTTTGGGACTAACTATTGATTCTAAAAGGTCAATCTAAATGTAAAGAAAATACAACTTGATAACACTTTGTTTAATGTTGTTTTTCCCTAACCACTCTTCTTCACCCAATTCTTATCACTACAATCGGAGGTAATCCGCAAACTCACCTCCTTTGCTGACAGAGGGTCGGATCCAAGTCCATTCTGCAAAGAGAAGCAGAAACAGGGAATTAAGCGCTTTTCCCCTTTTAAATGCAACAGGTTGTGGTTGGTGTCAGCCGCGGCTCTCCCCGTGACCCCTCGTGAACCCCTGACCCCGTAACCCTCGAGTCACCAAAACAAACTTTCAGCTGACAGGGTCGAAGAGGTCGACGAAGTGGCCAAGAAAGGGGAGCACATGGCATATGGCGTTGGCGTTGGCGTCGGCGTCGTTGTACTTACCATGAAAACCATTAAATTGTAAAACGTCTTACAAAATAATAATTGCCCGGCAACGTTCTGGCCACGTTGTAACAAAAGACAGGCAGCAAGGGTTTCTTGCAAGGCGGGGCGGGAAAGTGGAGGCGGATGCTTGAAATAATCGCTGTTTTGGTTTTGGCTTTTGCTTTTGGCCTGGCTTTTGTCGCAGCAGCTGTTGCCTGTGCTTTTTTTTGCAACTGCCGCATGCTATTTCGCATCCGCGGAATCAATGACAAAACGAGTGCAACGCACCTTGAGTTTTTGTTGTTGTTGTTGTTGTTTTCGTTACCCCTTTTTTTGTGATTCTTTATTTTTCCTTGTTTATGGCTTTAACTTGCGTTCCGGTGGCGAGGGGCGACCCTTTTTTGTGAGGGGGGCCACCGTTTCAGAGGCAAAAGCCGCATTTTGAGGGGTAACGAATGCAATGCGCAGTGCGTGACGAAGTTACTTAGGCAAATATATTATGAGTCGCCTAAGCATGACTAAATAATACAACAAAAAAAACCGAAAAAAACCAACTGATTTTTCCAATTGAACGAGACAAGAGAAAAAAAACAACAAGATATAACTAAAATTGGCAATTACTAGTGGCCCTGCATCCGGTTTTAGTTATAGTCTGTGGCTCACTTATTAGCACTTATTGCCGCCGTTTCCTGGGCGGGGGTGTTACACTTGTTGTTGCTATGTTTGTTGTTGTCGTTGGTGTTGTTGTGGGGCCTGGGCTTGCATTTCCGGCTGCTCAGTCGGCCGGCAGTCAATTGCAGTTCCCGGTCCCGCGGGCGCTATAAAACTCGCACTTAATTCGATCAACTAAGGCACATGCTACAAAACAACGCCCCGACCACCAAACAGCGTGTGTTGTTATTATTTATTCCTCTTGATTCTTGGTTTTATTCGTTGTTGTCGTGGTTGTAGCTTTAGTTGTTGTATTTATTGAGCGAGCGTGAGTGTGCAAATTACAGCACATCCGTCATTTTAATTTCACTTAAAACGCCATTTAAAGCGTCGCACCAACACACACACTATAATGCAGCACGCAGTGCACGCACGCACGCATGCGCAGAAAACGCCGGTTAGGAAGCGCAACGGAACGAAACGAAATGGAACGCATACAAATATGTGTCAACTGAGATTTTGTTTATATTCTTATTACTTCTTTTTTTCTCCTTTATTATTATTTTTCCTAATTAGTTCGTTGTGTCAGATAACTCAGTTTAAATTTAAAAATAAAAAAGCAAAAGGAAGCGTTTCCCACCGAAGCACATTCGAACGCGGCGCGGAGCAAACTTGCTCTGAGCTCTTCGAATTTCAACCGCCAACTTTGGCTCCCCAGAGCGTGGTGAGCTTGGCGCCCCGAACTCACCACACCACCTCACACGCATTCGCGAGCGTGTGAGTGTGTTTGTGCACCACTTTGTTTGTTTGTTTAGTTAAGGTGGAGCTAGGCTAAAATGACAAGTTGGCGCTTATATTATTGGGTGGCCAACATTCGTTCGCCAGTGTGTGTAAAAGCCCCCACCCAAGTTCGCCAGTGTGTGTGTTTTTGAGTGCCTTTTTGCCATTTGTGTAGGTGTGTGTGTGTGTTTGTGCCGGCTGTTAATTAACATGCAGCACACACACACGCCGTTTGACAAGCTCAAAGTGTAGGTGTTTGGCGCCAGCGATTTCATTGGCTGTCGGCCTGGCTGGAGGGGGTGGGGGTGCGGCAGGTGGGTTAGGAGAGTGGGGACAATTAACACAAACACAAGATACATTTTGGAGCTGACAGCTGCCGCAGTTTCCATCAAGCAGTTTTGTTGTCTAATCGCACGGGATTTTCTTAAGTTACGTACTCACAGTCGAAAGACCAGTCAGCACTGGCTAATTATAGAAACCCAAAATTTAGAACCTTGACTTACTGAAATCATTGTGAACTCTTTTGCAGACTAAAGCATAATAAACATTCGTTGTGATTTAAGAACTACAATCTTATTTTGATTGAAAATGGTGTTCGAGCTATGAAAGTTTGACTATATGATTATGTTTTAAAACAGCTCCTTTTTTTAATAAAAATTGTAATTTGCCTGCACTTGTTCACTGTCAAAACAACTTACGCTAATTTAAACTGATTATTTGGCGAGCTTAAGACCTAGGAAATAATTTGAACTTGACTTATTCTTTAAAAATTTAGACTTATAGCAATTTAAAGGAGTAAAACGAATCAGCTTTAGTTATATATATGAAATATATGCCCTAACTTTAACTTTTCTAAAAAGCCTGTATAAGATTTAAAAGTTTTATTTAATAAATGGTGTAGCGTCATTTTGAATTCACTAGATTTTGAGTTGGCAAATGAATTATTAATTAACTTGACAACATAATGTATTAAGAAACTCGTTATTAGCACTAGCTTACAAATTTAATTCGACTAAATCCTCCAGACATCAAGCCTTGATTTTCCAATACAGTAGAACTCCCTAATTCAGAAAAAAATTTTTAATTCAGAAATATTTTTAACCTGTTTGTATGCCCATTTTATTTTATATCTCCACTTCAGCTTAGCCGATTTGGATAATAGATAGCTTATTTTTCTTTATAAGGCGATACATTTTTTTCAGTACGGATATAAAAGTACATACATTCTAGAAACAAAATTCAGTTAAATTAAAATATGTTCAATATATGGGGCTTGCACTGTAAGAGCAAAAGCTGTGGGAGTTTGCCTGCAGACCGCTCACCGCCCCGTTTTATCCCACTAACACAACCGTTAGACGTCGCCAGACTACCTGATCCACTTTTCCACGCGCTTTGACGACCATTTTTGGTAACAATAAATCGTGATACATCATCAAAAGTCAATTCGAATATGTAGACAACGCTTGCGCTCTCGGCAGGCAAAAAATATTTTAATTTTAATTGATTGTCGAGCGAGATTTACGTGCACCAAAAGTTTCTTCTCACGCTCCGCACACTGCCACACACATGGTTTTTGCGATGGCAGGATTAGAGCATTGTCAAAATGGAAAGTTGGTCCGTTTGAAAATCGTTTGGCAATCGCACCACGCAAAGCCAGAAAAAAACGACAAGAGATGAAAAACAGAAGCAGCATCGCAAAAAAAAGTAATACGCAAAATACCTTTTCCAGCTTCTCTCCCATTTGGCCTTTTTTCGTTTGATTTGGGTTCGTAAACGGAATTGAAATCAATAAACTACGTGACTGCAGCGTGTCCAATTGGAACATTAAGATCATTTTGAGCGGTTGTATTGGATCTACATCTTCGTTACAATAGCGTGTGGCGCCATCTACCAACAGAGTTTCGCAAGAAGTTGGTCATAGAATATTGTTTTTAAAGAATTTAATGAACAAATTTTTTTAACTTTTCAATTTCAAATACAACGTGTTATATATGATGTTGTCATTTTTTAAGTCAATTGCACAGAGCAAAACCTATTTTTGCAACCATTCTTGTGTTTTGCTATGCGTACTTTTAGGAGCTGCTTGAAGTTTTCAGCCACAAAAGAAATTTTATTTTTTTATCCGAAAATTATGCAATGCTTTTTCCCCAATTTCTTACCAGTTTTTAGAGGTCCATAAAAAATACACCACCTCTTTAGGGCGTGTCCCAAACAACTTATTTTTGGCAACATAAAGTAGTGTAAATAATGGAATATACAGAAAATATATAAAATTATTAATTTTTTTATCCACGTCCAATAGGAAAAAGTCAAAGCGTTATAATATTTTAAAAGTTGTTTGATTTATTTAATAAGCTGCCAATTTTCCATATACAATTAAAAATTATGGCAAACTTGCAGAATGTGGGTTACTAAAATTAAAACTAATTAATTAAAAAATTATTAAAATTATTTAAATTTTAATTATTACAGTAAATAATATTGGATATCATTTTGAAGCTCTTAAGGTCCAGGTAGCTTAAGGGCAGGGCAAAACCCTGTTGGTGGTTTTTCTGAGGGGACGATTTCTTGTCCTGGAGTTTCACTATTACCTAAGCCGGCGATCGGCGATCGCGGTTTTTTCCAGCGGAAGTTCTAGCATTAATCGGGTATTTTTGCCGCGTCCACGGCAGGCAGGCAGATAATTATATCCGGAAATTTGACTTTTCGCTCGTATTTTTCTGGATTTTCGGAGCTCCGAGAGGTTTGGTCTGCAATTTTCTCAGTACGTGTGTGTGGGAATTACTAATTAGGCATAATGAAACCTTTTTGTGGAGTTCCCCTCGGTTAGGGTTGAGGATTTAGACGCTTTACGATGGTTGGCGACTGATGATTATATAATAGCGGAATGATTTTGATGGGCTAACATATAAACATTTTGACGTGTTTCCTTGGAAATTCCAGCATGTCCGAAGTACCTACAAACTAAAATTCCCACAACCAGAAATGGTGATTGGACATTATTTCAATTTAAATAAAGAGTTTTTAATTAAAAATTTAAATATGTATCACTTTTATAATTAATTAATGATTTCAGAGGGTACCAAAAATATAATAATTATTTTTAAATTTGTAAATTAATTACAAACTTTTAGAGCTCACTAAATTTTTAATTATTTTTTCTCAAGTTAAAAATTTAATAAACTCAAAAATTTATGAAAGCAAAACCAAATATAGTTTCAAGAATTCTCTTAATTTTCACAATTTGTTTAGTTTAAAAATTAATTTTTAAACGTTAAGAACTTTCCTTATACTCAAAATGGGCATTGAAATTACATATTGAAGAAACAAGTTATTAATTATTTTGAAAAAATAAAAAAATTTTAAATTTTATAAAACAAAAGAAATTTTGATTTTATATTAAAGTATAACAAACAAAGCCAAGTAAAGCTAACTAAATTTATTGTCAATTTCATTAATTATTTTAATTTTTATGAATTCGAATATCTTTTGACTTAAAAACTTAATTGTGACCAAAGTTAGCCGTCTTACAGTTTAAGCTCAGCTAAACTATACACAATTTTTAAAAGGCCATATCCATATCCAATGATATAAACAACAACGTGAGTAAGTAGAAATATTTCAAACACTGCCGACAATTGCCGGCATATTCCCCGTCCCGTTTTCCAGCGTCCGTTCGCCGATATTTTCCCAGATCGAAGAGAAAACCCAAAGAATAACCCAAGAGAGGGCGATGTAAAATCCATTGCGCAGACCGAAAGTCAAGGCGCTCTTTTTCAGTCGTCCAGAAGAATTTTGCAGCCGCCGTTGCCGCTCGAGAGCATCGAAATCCCCCGCCCGCCGCTTGACGTCATACCTGCTGCCGCAGCTTCCGCCATTGGGTGGGAGCGAGATGGCCATAGGGGAGCGCGAGCGGGACAACGATAGGGCGGCGACAGCGAATGGCCGTCGAGCAGCCGCAAAATGTCAATTTGAGCAATGGCCGGAAGGATCGTGCGTCAGTTGCGTTCCGTCAGTGCGTGCAAGCAGATCGATACAGCAAACGCGGGCGTGAAACTACACAAAAACATCTCAAGTTGCAAAATATTATATTTAAATATCCTAACTCAAGAAGTGTATAAAAAAAACTAGAAAGATCACCAAATGATGAGCGCTCGTTCAGTGTCGCCCAAAGTGCTGCTGGACATTAGCTACAAGCCCACCTTGCCCAATATAATGGAGCTGCAGCACAATGTGATCAAACTGATCCAGGTGGAGCAGCAGGCTTATATGCAATCGGGCTACCAACTGCAGCACCAGCAGCAGCAACTTCTCCACTCCCACTCCCACCAGCAACAGCAACAGCAGCAGCAGCAGCAACCTCAGTACGCGCCACTGCCCTCGGAATACGCGGCCTATGGCATCACGGAACTGGAGGATACCGACTACAATATACCCAGCAACGAGGTCCTTAGCACCAGCAGCAATCACAGTGCCCAAAGCGCCAGCCTGGAGCTGAACAACAACAATACCAGCAGCAACAACACGAGCTCCGGCAACAATCAGAGTGCTTTCGATGGCCAGACTGGCGGTGGATCCTCCTGGAATGAGCATGGCAAGCGGGCCCGGAGCAGTGGCGACTATGATTGCCAAACCGGAGGATCTCTGACCATGCAACCGGAGCAAAAGAAGCTAATCCACCAGCAACAACAGCAGCAACAGCAGCAGCATCAGCAACAGCAGCAACATCAGCAGCAGCAACACATCTACGTGGACTACTTACCCACCACTGTGGATGAGGTAGCCTCGGCCCAATCTTGTCCTGGCGTCCAGAGCACCTGCACCTCCCCGCACTCCCATTTCGAGTTTCCCGACGAGGATTTGCCCGAGCACAAGGCTCAGGTTTTCCTGCCCCTCTACAACAACCAGCAGCAATCGCAGCAGCAGCAGCAACAGCAGCAACACCAACCGAATCATGCCCAAATGCACTTCCAAAACGCCTACAGACAAAGTTTCGAGGGCTATGAGCCGGCCAACTCCCTGAACGGCAGTGCCTATTCCAGCTCCGATCGGGATGACATGGAGTACGCCCGCCACAACGCCCTGAGTTCCGTGGGCGATCTGAACGGAGGAGTCATGTCGCCCGCCTGCCTGGCGGACGACGGCAGTGCTGGGAGCTTGCTGGATGGATCGGATGCCGGCGGAAAGGCCTTCCGGAAGCCACGTCGCCGGCTGAAGCGGAAGCCCAGCAAGTCGGAGGAAACGGACGAGTTCAGCAACCAGAGGGTGATGGCCAATGTGAGGGAACGCCAGCGCACACAGAGCCTGAACGATGCCTTCAAGTCCCTGCAGCAGATCATCCCCACGCTGCCCAGCGACAAGCTCAGCAAGATCCAGACCCTCAAATTGGCCACAAGGTAATTTATCTTTCACAGAAGGAATATTCATAATTTTAAGGACATTTGGTAAATGTTAAATTCTGAAAAAAAAAACATTAACACTTTTCCTTAAATCTTTTGGAAAACAATTTATTTAGAACGAAAGAAAACTGTCCTTTTGATCATTACTTTATGTCCAGATAAAGTACAAAAAAAATCGATATTGATATAAATTGTGAATGAAGAATTAACAGTTAAGCTAAATTGGTTACTTGACGTAGATCTTGTTTCGTGACTTAACAAACATGGTGCCTCATATGGATATTTACTTTCCTTGTTATAAAATTTCCCAATTTTAATATATAGGCTTGTCTATATTGAATCTTGAAGCAAAACAAACTTATAAGGCGAACATTTCTATGACTAATTTCCATTAAACAAAATATGATAAATTAGATTTAAACGCACATGAACAGTTTTTCCGCGATTAACACGGAACAGTAACAATAATAATTTAGGTAACTAAAGCCCACAAAACTTATATAGAACTACTTACTTAAGTAATGAAATCAAAATGAATCAAATTGTATTTGTCGGATATCTTAATATAAAAAAGGGACTTTGCAAAATATTTGATATTGATCCCATATGCATTACTTTTTATGAAGCCCATAAATTACATTCTGAATTTAAGATTTTAAGTTTCATTTATCGACACCCTAAATTAATCAAGTAATTTTCTTTATTTTACAGATACATCGACTTCCTGTGCCGCATGCTCAGCTCGAGTGACATATCCCTGCTGAAGGCCTTGGAGGCCCAGGGATCGCCCTCGGCCTACGGATCGGCCAGTTCCTTGCTGAGTGCCGCTGCCAATGGAGCCGATGCCGATCTCAAGTGCCTGCGCAAGGCCAACGGAGCACCCATCATCCCGCCCGAGAAGCTGAGTTACCTCTTCGGGGTGTGGCGCATGGAGGGCGATGCCCAGCACCAGAAGGCATAGCACCGGATCGGGCCACTATATGCCTGCCAAGGATCCAAAAGGGGCTTCCAGCTGCAACTATCGTGTGAATTCCAGAGCCCTGGCCGCTCTCACTCTTCAATTCTCTGTCACTCTTTCCATATACGTGTCGATTAGATGTCTAAGCCTAAACCTACGATTAAAGCCTATTTAATTTTATAGTCTAAACTAAATTAATTGTAAAAACGAAACAAGCCAAGAAACAAAGAAAAGCCATGAACAAAGCCAAAAACGCCATTTTGCATTTAATTATTTCTCTCATGTTCTCTGTTCGCTCCGCTTCGATGTGGTTTTGGATCGTCCCCTCTATTAAATTGGGCGCGAAAATGTCTTCTTCGCTGGGGGGGTCGGTCCCCGGGCTTGGACTTTTCGTCTTATGGTCTTATAAAGCGGAGACAATCGGAGCGACGTCGACATACTTAGAGCGTAACGTCATTCCGCCGACAGATGGATGGACGGACGCGGTGGCTGTATGTATCTGCGAGAGATACACATTGCATCCTATAGATACTCGCTGCTCATGGGAAGCCCGTCGATGTCGATATATGTGAATACATAGGCAACCCGGGCCCGCGATGGAGCAACACATCCACATCCGGTTGATTTATGTTCAAAAACATAAAAACTGTTTACAAAGTATACCAGCCACCGAATATACTGAGCAAAGTATTTATGTCGCCAAAATGCGTGCTTAAAATGCTCGTAATTAGCTCAGTCAGATAATTTAGTCGCCGCCTTGGGGCCTGGAGAACTGGACTCCTCCTCATCAAAGGCCCGAATTCACTCCGATCGCTCTCGTTCATAGTTGTTGACTTAATTGCTTTTTAAATGACAGCTCTCGGTGCTCGAAAGTGCTCTCCGCTCCATATACATTGTACGGTGCTTATTTTGGATCTTCTAAAAGATCTGCATACAGCTTGTGTAGATACAAATTTAGATTTGTATTTAGATCTGGTAAAATTGGCATATCGCATGCATGTTGACAGGTTGTCGTTTGTGGGGTTGGGAAGTCCTCATTTTTGAAGTGTTTGAAGGCATTATAAAGATTATTAGAGATAATGCGGCTTCATACTTCAGAACAAAAAGGGAAGGAGATACAAAAAATGATCCACTTAACGCCATTGTTTTCTTTGCTGTGATCACTTCACACATCGAAAAATGTTGTTATGTTTCTTTGCCAAGTGATCTTTTTTATACCAACTGTGAAAATTAAATTCTTTGTTAATCCCAGAAAAAACTTATATCTATACGAGAAATAAATAAAAGTTTTATTTCTTTCCATATTCGTTTTAGCACACCAAAGACTTTACAGATTACAATTTTAAAATATTTTGTTAAAAAACTAAAAGCTTTTAAAAAATATAAATATATTTTTCTGCTTTTGAAAATAAAAACGCTTAACAAATTACTTTGGTTAATAGGTCTTCTGATAATTTAAAACACACTAAACTATGCTAATATTTTCAAACTTTAAAGCAAACCATTAAAGCTTCTAATCATCCCAGCTACTGGCAGAATAAATAAAGGATATTATTCTGTTACAATTTTGCTTGATTATATATAGTACATATTTAAAAACAGAAGATGTTAATATTCTTTTAATGTTAATTTAAAAATGCTGTAAAGAATGTGACAGACTCACTATCCTTAGAAACAAAGTTGTTGTGAATGTTATTGAAAAATAATTTGTTCATATTTCGCTTGTTTGTCCAAATATTTGATTAATCAATAGAATTTTTTGCTGGCTGCCAAGATCAATAAGCCCAAAACACCATTTTATTTTTCTGGAAACAGTCGTATAACGAACACAGAATTTCCAAAGAATTTCCGCATCTAATTAAGGCAGTAAACTATAGATATGTGAGAGGGAGAAACCAAGAGAACAGAGAGAGTGAGAGAGACGGAACCTAAGAACAATTGATTTATTCGAGTATTGGTTGCCAGAACGCCCATTTTCGTATGTCTGATGAATGAATCCGAATGGCAGAGGCCATTATAAATCGTAGATCACACATCCCTTGGACCGGCGGCGCCTATTTCCTCAGAGAGTCAGCGAGGGCAGGGAAAATCGTGTCAAAGGACCCGGGCACATCCTGGCATTGTTTTCATTTCATTTACGAGTCGACTCGAGTCGCTCGCCCACACATATGTTGGGAAAATAATAAGAAAACGGTTTGTCCCCTGGCATGAGGTCCTTTTCGCTGCGCAGCAAGATTTGCAGTCCTTAGGCGCATAGCACATGCCATTGATTGCCATGTGTGGGAATTGGCCTTGCGAAAAAAAATAAGTTAGTTAAAATCACACAAATAAAGTGGCAATGGGAATGGCAATGGCCCTCGTCCTTGCAGGGATCTCACTCGTCCTGCGGTGATCCTCTCCACCCTCAGCACGTTCTAAATTTAGCTACGGGATTTATGACCCCTCGTCATTTGAGCCGCTCTTCCAGTACTTTTTATGAATCCCCTGGAATTATTTTCGAAAAAGGAAGAGAGTGGTAAAATTGGAAAACGGTGGGGAGGGGGAGAGGGGGCGTTGACAGTTTTGTGTCTCCCATTTTTAGGTAGCTATGTGTCCCAACTCACTTTATGCCCCTTCCTGGATCCTTAAGGTGGTTCCCTCGACATATATTCCCTTTTCTCCTATGGGGGCTGAACTAAAACAATGTTCAGTGGAAATTCTATGCGGTAATTGCAGTAAGTGAAACGAATACGTTGTAAAAACCCGACTTTTCCCTTCAGTTTTCATTGGATTTTTCAATTTTTTCAATTCGGCATCCTATGTCAGAGGGGAATATATTTTGGGAAAGAAAATTTCAAGTGCATTAGGAGGAAAAATATTGACTGATGACTTGGTTTAATGACTAATTGCTTGTTGATACAAATAAATCATTAGTTGGCAAATAAATTTATTTTCTATATGATTATTTCATATAAGGGAATGTTAAGGCAAAGTTAAATAAAAGGTAAAAACATTATTAATTGCTGTTCATAACCTCTTCCTTAACTCAAAGTTCATTCATTTCATCAAATTTGGTTTGTAACAATAAATCAAAAGCGATTAAATAAATTTCTTTATAACTCAACAGAATCTACATTTATTATTCCAACGAATTCCTTGCAAATTTCTGAAACATGATTAACCCGCTTGCTACTTATAAGTTTTCTTAGCCATTCCCAGACGAGCAGATGACCGTGTCCGTGTCCATGTTAAAGTCAAAACGGTGTGTCCAAAAATGATGCGAAGCGTTTCCGATTTCAAAGTAAAACCAGACAGACAGACGAGAGGATAACGAAACGGAAGCGTTTGCTGCCCACTTGGAGATCGCAATGCATTGTTGTGACCCATTCGCAGACTCATTTGTGCCCCGCTGATTGATTGCCAGTGGGAAGCTGGCTGCCCCAGTCCTAAATCCATGGGTGTAGATGTAATCGTTTAGTAGGGGGAAAAGGAAATGTAAGTTTTAAGAAAGAATAAATATTAGAAGTTGGGAACCGTGACATAGAAATATTGGGTTTAACAATCCACCTTGGTTCGAAAAGTCTGCTATAAGAAAGAGGTTTCTCCCTACAATAAAAACTTGGATTAGCCAAGGGCCATGAATATAAATTCTTTCCTCCTTATATACATATTCTCACCTTTTTTGTTGATATTTTTATAGAAAGACATAATTAACAATCACATATGAAAACAAGAAAAACTTTCACAATTAGTAGATGAAAATAAGAAAAACATTCACAATTATTAGATTACATGAATATAGCATAATGCTAAAATACAATTTTAGAGGTTCTTGGCTTCTTCGTTATATCTTTCTTCTCAAATCTTCCTATTCTTTGTCTGATTTTTAAGCCCCTTTGCTACAACCATGTCAGTTTTACCCCTAGCCCTTCCCAGCACCCGTATTCCTGGGGAAAACATCTGGTTCACGCAACGATTGCACCGACAACGAAATATGCAAACTGCTCAGCGGTTCAAGTAATTAAAATCATCGATATACGCGCGTTTGTTCATGGAGGTGCTGCCTGCATTTTCGAGTGCATTTGGCCAATCAATCAGCGATCAAAGTTCATAGATGCCATGAAGTAAAGGATTGCTAAGGGCAAGGGGGCCTGCGCTGACTAATGGCCACCGATGATGAAGTCGGCCGATCTGTCCATCAGCAACAATAACAAAAAGCCCAGCTAATGTACTGAATGTGCATCTACGAGATACATTTTAATGTGTACGTAAATGTTTGTTTATGGCCTAGCTATATGTGAATGTGGAAGTTCATAAAAAGACAAGTGAATAGTATTTCAACCTAAAGTCATCCGACTACAAGTTGCTCTCTAAAAGGCTTTCAGATCAAATATAAAAAAAATGTATTATATTTTTTAATGCCACATTATTCTTATTTTATTTTAAGTTACACTTAATTTAATATTTAATCCTTATTAACTTAGTATTTGAGCTCTAATAAATTTGGATAAAAATGGCCCTTATTGATCCGCAGACATTCTAAAATAATATTGAACAATTATCTTTATGCTTTTTAAAAAACTTCCCTACCAATTATTGTTTTAATTTCTTAATTCTTTACAAATACTTGTTACTCCAGTTCATATTTTTGATGCGTTCCTTTTATTTCTTAGGAGTATACCCGAATATTTCAGTAGCACTTTAAGGGTATTCGACTCGAAGTAATTGCTCGGAGGCGTGAAAAAAGGGGTAGCAGAAAACCGATCGCTACTATGGACATCTCGCTCACTCATCCGCCCCGTTGCCACCCCTGTACGGATCCAATACCGGACCGACTGACTGACGGACGGACGGACGGGCTGTGCCTCACATCGGTCGCATAAATATTTTGCTTTTATATTTTTTCAGCCGAAGATGCGCAAGGCACATAAAAAGCAACTCGCTCACACACGCACACACCCCCGAATGTAGTTGTCTATAAACAAAAAACAATCCATAAAAAAGCCCAACAACGACGGCGGTCGACATCCAAAAAGGAGCATCCGAGGCAACAACAACAAAGGCGGAGGGAAAACCAAACCAAACTTTTGTTTATTTACATAAAAACATTTTAGTGACTTGGCCGGCAGGCAAAAACTGTTGACTTCCCCCCACTCCACCACGTCCCTAAAAGTCAGGAAGTAAGTAAAACGCTTTCTCAACTGCACAGAAAATAATGCGATCAAAGATAAACTCATATATGTCCAAGATCAAAGATTAATTTATAAAAAAGATCACATGTATACTTATCTGTTATGATTATATTAAAGTCTATTAAATAAGATATAATTTGAGCCATAAAATATTAGTTTGTTTAAATCACTGAAGAATCGAATCATGCAATATAATAAAGTCTATTAAAATATATAAATATTGTACTTTAAGTTATGTGTAGGTAAGTTTTTGAGTCTACAGCTTTTATTTGTTCTAGCTAATTCCCAATTAATCCATGAGTGGGTTGTATTTTTTTAAGTACCCAAAAAAATAGTAGGTAATATTTTGATCCATGAAACTATACAAAAATAATAATAGTATATAATATCAACAGTCAAAATGAATGCCCAAAAGAGCAAAATAAAAACATTTAAAAATTATAGATATTGTAATAATTCAGAATGAAAGAACACTTCTTTCGGCTATGTGCTAAAATGAAATCGCTTAATGCTCGAAACGGAAAACAAAAGAGTGAAGACGGGAAATCAAAAGAATCAAAATGGTGAATTCCTTGTTCTGGGAACCCGATCATCTCTGATGTAAACGCCTGACACTTTGCGCCAAGCTCTCGTCTTACCCCTCGTCCATCGCCCCTCCCCCGCCATTCCCTTTGGCCAACCGCAGCCGGCAGCAGGCAACATCTGGCGAAAGGGAAAAGATTAATTTCTGACAGCGCGGGAGCGTCCCCAAAGGCGGCCAAACATATAGACGGCGAAGAACAATATTCGATGGCGGCAAACACACAAAAAATCAATTAGACGGCAGAAAGTCGAATGTGGATATACCCTTTAGGTACAGTTGAACGGAGCTTAAATTATAGATTGCAAAAAATCAACAATACATTCACAAAACCCAAAAATATAGTCAAGTAATGCCCTTAAATATAAGCCTATAAATAATTTAAAAAAAAAAATGGTTTCTAAAATGTATATAGGCTCAATTTCTAATCAAATATTTAAAAATTTGAAATGAATTAAATTATTTTTTTTTAATTGCATATTGGGTACTCTATTGTGTACAAAAAATTATATTCGCCATTTAAGACTATTTTCAATAATATATATTTTAATATTCTATTGAACGTATTGATACGTAATATGGACATTATGCTTCAAAAAGAAAAAATAAATCTAACAATAGCATTTCTTAAAAATAAAACCGACTCATTTGCCTGGAATTTCAAAATAATATTAAACAGTCCTGAAAAAATGTTTGCCTAACCCCTCTACAACTCAATATACCCCAAATAAATGGTTCAATGGCGAAAAATTATTCATGCCACTGCTGATGGATAGAAACATGGATGTCGATGCTGAAGCGAGAGTTTTCCACGCCGCGCTTTTCACGGTCGCATCCATCAATCCCGCAGTGTGCAGCGTAACACAATACGCCATATAAAGTCGGATGAGAAAGTGCGATATATCTTTTTGGATTTGCGTTAGTCTCAGGCGAAAGAGGCGACAGTGCGTCTATAGAACTAATCATTAGAGCCATAAAACATCGCCTTGAAATTGAATTCTTTCATTTCGGGACTTAGTCGCACTCTCGAGGGATTGCTTCTTGGGTTCCTCTTTAGTACTTCATTATGGACGCCCTAACGATGTTGTTTTAATGATCTCAAAAACTCGACAAAAATCCACTTGACAAAATCCACAAGAGCAGGCAAGTTCCCTTCTCAAGTACCGAGCAGGGGAGAAAGGGAAGGGCGAGGGGCGAAGGGCGGAGGCCAAGCCCCCGAAGGCTAAAATATATATTCCGAACTATATATAAAAGAGGCGGAGCATATATAAACCGAATATGTGCGTCTGCATTTTTTGCACAGACACTTTATGTCTGGTTGGGTATGTGTGAAAAAGACCATTGAATGTCGGGCATATCTTTGGAGCCTTGTTATTGGTATCTTGGGGGTACGAAGGGAGTGGGACGAGCTGTTGATTGCCAGGAACTATAAAAATTGTTAGAGCAGAAAGAGCCATGAAATGCAATTTGAAAGTTTCTGCTGACAGATATGAATTATGTACATATTACAGGTATATTTACATTCTACAAAATGATGATCACAACTTTGTAAAGAGCACTTGTCGTATTTAATAAAAAAAATGGATTGCACTAACCATTTTGAAGGTTAAAATCAGGTCGAAATAATAATATTAATAATACTTCTGGTATTTATAGAGTTTTATATATAAAAAAATATATTTTATTGATGACGTTTTATTAGGAAAAAGCAATTAATATATTTGTCCCTCTTCTCAGGTCTTTTTTTATATGTAAAATTTAGTAACTTTATAAAGTTAATCATGTATTTGTTTTCAAATATTAAATACCTTATTCGGTTGATTATATGAACCCGACTATATCTATGAACTGAACTCTGGAGCGCTCTATACTTATTGTGATTCACTTGTTATTGTTTTAGAGTCAAAGCTCAGCCAATTATCTTATTAAATGAGCTTTGCATTCGTATACCCGTGTTATTAGAATTATTAACCCGACCGAGAATCTTGTTGAGTGAGTTCAGCTTTTTTGTAATATGATTTGACGATATGAAAGCTTGTTGAATATCGATTCCAGCATTGAGTAAATAGACGGGAACCCATAAAAACTTTAGTTATATTCCTGTCTTGCAAGCAACAGCAACTATAAAAGCCAAATAAGTTTTAAAGTTTTTGCTCCAATAAAAATTATATAGTGATGCTGAATTTATGTTAGAAGTGCCTTTAAAATATTTGTTCTTGTCATTTGGCTGCAAGCCTTCACCGCAGAAACCTAAAATTGTTTTGCAATACCCAATTGACCTAGATCCAAATCCCCGAGTCCATGGGCTAACTGTTTAGCTAGATATATCTTTCTCAGTCTCTCAGACTGTTTATAACAATTTAGCCGAGTCATGGCAAACGATCTGAGCTAAAGAAATCAACATGCAAAATTATATTTAATAAACGGTTTGCGTTACACTTGCTATGGAGTTTCGAGACGGGGTGGAGTAACAGATTCGTATAGGGGTAACGCATCAATTGCTTGTACAAAATACATGTACAGATACACTTTGTAAGTACACATGCCAAAACAAATTTATTGTATGCTTATAGAATTAATACCAGCCCTTCCTGGTACTAAAAAACTAAAATTACCTACAAAATGAAATTATTTAAAGCTGATCTGATCAAACCAATAAATAAATCCGATCAAAAATCGGAAACGGGAACACGAACTGGTTAAAATTAAGTTCAACTTTGGAATGACGTCAAACCGTGCGACTTAGGATATATTACTTTTATTCGTTTATTGAATTGAATACATTTGTAACTAAAAGACTCCAAAAATATCCAAAATTAAACATAAATATTTTCTAGAAATAAAACAAATAAAATTAATATAAGAAAATAAAAAAATATTATTAAAAATTAAAAAAATTTCGCTAATGTATCGGTACAAGCCGGTTCCAAAAGCGTAACCAAAACATCAGAGCCAAAATGGAATTTCTTACCAAAGCAGTCGATACGTTGCGGTACCGGTAACCGAACATAGGCCCGAAATAGCATTCGGCTTAACTCGCTGTATCACAAGATGATTTCTCTCAGTGCCTTTATACATAGAAAGAAATGCAAGGGAAAGAATCGCAAACAGAAGCCGAGGGCAACAGCCACAAAGAGAGTACGAAGTGAGACACGTGTTTTGAATTAAATGCGCGTTCCACTCCGCGCGGCCTTCTCCCTGGGCCACCCACTCCGCCACCCCCCTTCCACCAAAGCAACCCCCTTGCCCATTAAGGCCACATTCTTGACGCTCTGTGGTTGTTGACATGTTAATGGCCACAAAGGAAACTCGCTTAAGAGGCAGGGCGGTGAATAAAACAATACACATGTTGCATGCGGCATAATCACGTGCAAACACACAACAGAATCGCAACTGACAATTTCAGCGAGCCAGCAGCACATTGTTAACTTGGCTAAGAAGCGGAGCTTCGACCCGAAGCTTGGCTTTTTGTGTCAGTGTGTATCTGTGTTTGCGGCGACCTGTTGCCACCGACGTCGACGTCGTCGTCGGCAGAGCTCGGGCAGCGACGGATGCAGAGACAGTTAGCTTTTTGGGCGCAGTTGATGAACGAAGCTGTTGGCCGAAAGACGCGACCGGCTTAAACTCCGACTTAATCGTAAAAAAAATATAAAAACATCAAAATAAAAAGTAAATCCATAACGAATACATATTTAAAATGTCCCAAAAAGTGTTTTAAAATTGGTTTACCAACAATTCAAACTACAAATGAGCTTCAATAACACGAAAACTCTGTAATCCAAACATATTAAATATAGAGTGCAAAAAAATGTATTTTTGAAACTCTTTGTAACCCAAATTTCCTTTTACTGCAGTTCATTTTAATTACAAAAAATAAAAAACAAATAATTGTAAGAACAATAGTTCAAAAACATAAATGTTTCAAGGTTTCCTTATATTATTCAGTGGTTTAACAGCTTCTTGGAAATTATATAAAATTACCAGCTGAAGGCAAAATAAAAACAACCAATAATAAAGAATTATCTTCTATATGGTGTTGTAATTTTGAAAAATACTTTTAAAAAATTCTTTAAAAAATAAATATTAAAAAATCAAGGACAATAAGAACATTTAATGTTTTAAGATGATCTCCACAGAATGACTATATTTATTCCGTTTGTGCGTGCAATATATCCATTAAGCTAATAGAGTGAACAACAATTTCAACCGCAATTTGATTGCATCCCACATCTCCTCTCATATCTCTTAATCCACTGAAAATTCCAAGCTTCATTTGTGGGGACCCTCAAAAGGCAAAGAAATTTAACAAAAGAAAAGGAGAAGAAGATTTCAGTGAAAGTGATGAAGCGTCGCCAACATCCGCATCTCATAATGATCTCTGCCGATCTTATGTGTTTTATCTATATGTGTGTCACGAAAAAAAAAACAAAAACAAAAGAAACCACAATGGAGAAACAACAACAACAGTAGTAAAACTAAATGTTTGCATGAGCAAAATGTTGTAAAAAATAATTTGCAACACGAGGACTGAAATTTAAGTATTGAATCAGCCGCTGGCTGAGAAAAATCAATGTTCATGCATTGGCAAATTAGTGAACAAGACTAAAGAGAAACGGATTAAACATATTTAAATAAATTATTTGTTGTCGTAAGATCCATTAGCCTAACATCACAATTTGACATGGCTAAAACACATTAGAGCTATTTAAATTTATGGTTGCATTTCTCTAAGCTAATTTTTTATTATATCTATATCATTTACCACATTTATAAGACTATTATTTGCGCTTTTTGATTAAATATCACGGATTACACACTATTTATATAACTTACAGAATTAGTGTTCACTTTTTCTCTACCATTTTATATTAAAAAAAAAATTATTCCAAGTTTTTTTTTAATTTTTAACTTTTAATGTAATTAAAATAATTAACACAATAACAACAAATCTTTATATCTTCAAAACAAAGAACAGAATTAGTTTTATGTTTTATATTTTATGTTTTTAATTACCTTTGTTTTCAACTATTAAAACCTAATTCTTTTACTGATGCCCACTTCCTATCAAAATGCAGGAACCATCATCCGACTCCAACTTCCTACACTTAACTTACTTTAATTGTCTTTTTCATTAAATGAGTTTAACATACATTAACGGTTTTATGGCCCACCTGGAGCTTCAATTTACTTAACTTAACTTTTGCCATTCGTCGCGCATAAACAACCGCAGCAGACCCCAAAACTCACCTTGAGCTTACAAACACACTGTCGCATTCGCATGCCTGAACTGAAAAACGTCGCAGCATCATTCAAGCCGTGTCAAAAAAGGCAATTTTTCTCCATCTCTTCAGCTGGTGTCACTTGTGCACTACAATTGCAAATTCCCCACATCGTTATCTCTGGCTTTTCTTCAACTTTTTCGCCTTTTCTCTTTTTGCCTTTTGTCTGCCCCTTCCGACTGCTGCACGTCGCCTAATTACCCATCATTTCGCTTCAAAAGTGCACAGAAAAAAATAATAGTTTCTTCCCCCATTAAAATCTTTAATTTGTGCATCACTTTTTAATCAATGCTTACGCAGTTATTAATACTTAATTTATTTTCTATTAATTAAAATAATCTGATTACTTGTCATTTGGTTTTAAGGGATTTATCAGATACCACTGAGCAAAAATAAAGTTTTAAAATATATAGGGCCTTAGAAAAAGAATTTGTACCTTAAAATTTAAAAATACATACCAATTGAACATCAATTGGTTAAAGATTTATTTATTTATTTTATTGTTTAAAGACCTGATACCAAAAGGACCTTTTATTTATTACAATTTTTAAACCACTATGTAAATACCCATCTTCACCTCCCAAATAGTTAAAAATTCATATAACAACAGTTTATTTTTTTTTTTAGGATTACATTTTTTTTATATTTAAAACTTAATAAAATTTGGTTCTATTTTTTCTTTGTGTAACCATCAAGTAACCACAATAAAAACCACCTAAAGCGACGGAGTTAATTGAAGTCCAAACCGAGCCGAGCTGTTAATCGACATCAGTTCGCAGCCTCTGCAGATGTGCTGTTAAATTCGAAATAAATAAAATGTGCACCGCTGGCGTTGCGGCTGATGGTGGTGCTAGTGCTGCTACAGGTGGTGCTGATACTGCGGATGGTGGTGGTGCAGCCGCCGCCCCAAGTTCGACGGCCTTGAACCCCGCACAGGTAAATAACATATACTCATCCATTCGCACGAATGTGGTCAACATACATATTTTCGGTTCGTTTCGCGCTTGATTCGCTTTGTTGTGTTCACTTGGTGGGTTTGGGTCGCTGCCCCTCGTCCCCTCGTCAGCGAGCCAAACCTTATCTGACAACAAAATAATACTCACGTTGCCATCAGAGTCAGAGTACGAAAAGCGCAGAAAAAAACCAAAACCAGTTTACTTTTGGCCTGTTGACTTTAACCGGGACTAGGTCTGGGTCTCGAGTATTATGCGATCGGTCATCTGTTCGGATAAAGCATATAATCAGGTTTATTTAAAAGATTATTGCAACCTAAAGTGTATCTTTTTATTGAGTTGGTCTGAAAATGTTTGAAAGTCAAGATCAGGGTAACTCGGAGTGGAAGTTAATGGAGGCTATTGAAACGAAGTGCGCTTGGAAAAGGAAAATGTATTAAAAGAGCAAGTTTTAATTCATTACAAGGTGGATGAGTTCTTTAACAGTTTGATATGAAAAGAAAAATTTTAACAGCACTATAAAGATTTAATTTTCTTTAAATATTCCCAATTGACAAAAACGAGCCATCCGATAGTATGAGTGTGAAAAGGTACTTAATACATACTTAAAAGCAACAGGTATTCTCCCTAGTTCTAATTGTTTAAAAAGTTTATTAACAATCAAATATATGAACATATGTATAAGACCAAGAGTTCCAAAATTATTAAGACATAGCTGCTTTCCAACGGCTTAAGTAAGACACAAATATATGCTCATAAATTTGGGAAATTCACTTTAAAATCGGATCAGTTTGTTTTTTTATGAAGTTGTCACACCATTAAAAAATTCAATGTTACAATATTTCTCCGAAGCAACTGTCAGTTAAATAAGAAAAATCGCCGAACAAACAGATAGACGGCTGAACCATTCAAGCGCCAAGGGTCAAACGAGCTGAGCAAAGATTTGCATTTGCCTAATATGATGACGGGCACCGACAATGAGCCGTTGGTGGAAGACGGCGGTCTGACCGCCACCCAGCATCGACTGACGATTTGGCACAAGGTAATCGGGAGTCCCCCACTCGTGCTGCGTACTATGTATATCCCCCCCGTATATATTAGATCGTCTTCTTTATGCTGGGACTGATCTCGGCACTGATCATATGTGTTCTGATCCGATTGTCGAACCGATTGGCCTCCGATGCCGAGAAGAGGGCTTTGATGCACTTCCGCGAGATCTCGTCGGGCCGAAATGGCAACCGATTTGGCCACTAGCTCTTGTTTATCCCCACATAACACTCTATATTTTTTGTGTGTTTGCTTTTCTCTGTTTTGGTTTATTTGTTTGCAAATTGTTTAAATAAAGTGCTAAATGATTGATGCGGAATAAGTTATGGGGCAGCTGTCGCTAGAGTGCAAATTAAACAACAAGCAATTAGCTGAATATCAGGAAAAGCTTTGAATAAACTTCATTAGGATGGATCAGGCTGAGGGGTTATTCTATTGATTATCTAACACCCGTATCGAGAGGGCTTACGCGGCGTATGAGTGATGTAGAGGATCGATTAGTAATGGACCTGAACATTTGTTGTTATCTATCTAATCTAACGGATAAAATTTGTGTGCAATTTTGTAGGTCACGATTAGCATAGATTCACCGGAAACTTTAAAACAACCGAAGAAGTCCGATTGGCGGCGTTATCTTCAATGGATCTTAACTCCCGCCCTGACAGCAGTCTCTGGCATGATCCTTTACTACAAAGGACCTTGGTATGGAGTGGCCACCCTATATGCCAGCTTGATAGCAACATTGCTAGTCCGTCCCGGATGGCGATGGTTCTATATAGCAGCGGTCACCACTCCCCGCGATACTGTGTAAGTAAAACGCACAATAACACATACTTATATATGTTTATATAAGATAAAGTACCAGTTAAATCTTGAAATTATCCAACTTTTATTTTATTTAATTAAATTATACGTTACAGTGCTCTCTTCGCCTACATCCGTGTCTTAATGTTCATCAAACGGCATGAGCGCAAGAACTTGAACATCGGAGACGTCTTCGAGGCGAACGTGGCCCGGCATCCGGACAAGTTGGCCATTGTGAGTGAGTCCCAGCAATGGACATTCCGGCAGGTGAATGAGCACGCGAACCGAGTGGCCAACGTGTTCCACAGCCATGGCTATAAAAAGGGCGATGTGGTGGGTCTGCTGCTGGAAAACCGGGCGGAATTCGTGGCCACCTGGCTGGGCCTATCGAAGATCGGAGTGATCACGCCGTTAATAAACACGAACCTCCGAGGGGCATCCCTGCAGCACAGCATCACAGTGGGTCAGTGCACGGCTCTCATTTACGGAGCCAGTTTCCGATCAGCCGTAATGGATATAGCCAAGGATCTGCCCGCCCATGTGGGACTCTATCAGTTCAACGACGAGGCCACCCAGGAAATTGTGGCGTCCGAGGGTCTCAGCCAGGGATTGGCCCAGCAGTTGAATGGTCTCCTGGAGACGGCTGCCAAGGACAAAGTGGCAGCTGGTGCTTCTCGAGCGGATCATCATGACAAGCTGGTCTACATCTACACTTCGGGCACCACGGGTTTGCCTAAGGCAGCCGTCATCACGCACTCTCGGTGGGGTCTTCTATTTATGATTTATATATGTATTATCCCATAATACGATCTCTTCCCTTTCAGATACTTCTTCATAGCTGCCGGCATTCACTATACGCTTGGTTTTAAGGATCAGGATGTGTTCTACACCCCGTTGCCCTTGTATCACACCGCTGGCGGAGTGATGAGCATGGGTCAGGCCTTGCTCTTTGGTTCCACAGTGGTCGTACGAAAGAAATTCAGTGCCTCTGGGTACTTTTCGGACTGTGCTCGCTTCCAGTGCACGGTAATATCTGCCACCCTTTCGTTAATCCAAATTTTGTATAACTTTTAACAATATATATTTCACAGGTTGGTCAGTACATTGGTGAGATGGCTCGTTATATTCTGGCCACTCCATCGGCTCCTCACGATCGACAGCACCAAGTGCGCATGGTGTTTGGCAACGGACTGCGACCACAGATTTGGCCGCAGTTCGTGGAGCGATTCGGGATTAAGAAGGTGGGCGAGTTCTACGGAGCCACCGAGGGCAATGCCAACATCATGAACAATGACAGCACCGTGGGAGCCATTGGCTTTGTATCCCGCATACTGCCGCAGATCTACCCGATATCGATCATTAAAGCAGATCCCCACACGGGAGAGCCCTTGAGGAACAGCAAAGGACTCTGCGAGAGATGTGAGGCCGACGAGCCAGGCGTCTTTATAGGAAAGATTGTGAGGGGAAATCCATGCCGGGAGTTCCTGGGTTATGTCGACCAGAAGGCCTCCTCCAAGAAGGTGGTGCACAATGTCTTCTCCAAGGGCGACATGGCCTTCATTTCGGGGGATCTGCTGGTGGCCGACGAGCGGGGCTATCTGTACTTCAAGGATCGCACCGGCGACACCTTCCGCTGGAAGGGTGAGAATGTGTCCACCAGCGAGGTGGAGGCGCAGCTAAGCAATCTGGCTGGCTACAAGGATGTGATTGTGTACGGAGTGAGCGTGCCCAACACCGAGGGAAGAGCCGGAATGGCAGCCATTTACGATCCCACTCGCGAGGTGAAGGTTAGCCAGCTGGGCGAGGAACTGACCAAAACCCTGCCCAACTATGCGAGACCGCAGTTCCTGAGGTTCCTGCGAAGAATCGACCTGACGGGCACCTTCAAGCTGCGCAAAGTGGAGCTCCAGCAGCAGGGCTTCAATCCGGAACTCATAGAGGACGAACTATTCTACGCCCAGCCGAATGGCGTTTATGCTCCGCTCACCTTATCCGTTTACGAGAGGATACTAAGGAACGAGCTCCGTTTCTAGGAGCACCGGACTTCTCCCTCGGGAAGAAGAGAAGTCAAGACTGTGCCTCTTACTGTAGTAGAAAGGATTTTCGTTGGATTCAAGCCGTGCTTAGACTATTTTTAATTTGGTAACGTTGTCTGTTGTGCTAGCAAAAATAACGAATGAAAGAAATTGTTCTTTCTTTTTTATCATAAGTGTTTCCTTCTACATTTCCTAGATAAATGTCATTTTATTTTATACATATTTAAGGGAATAAACATTTTGCCAATAATCGTATGTGTTTTTAATAATAAAAATATTATATATTCAACTTTTATGGATTAATTTGTTTTTTTTTAAGAGCTTTTGTAATATGTTTTTAAAAATACCACATGCTTCACTTAATGGAAAATTTTTAATAGGATCTGTTTCAATTTCATATTGTTTTCGGACATACTATAAAGCGATTAAAGAAATCAGTGTTTTGATCAGTGACATTTTAAATTAATTATTATCAATTAATTATTATCAATTCTTTTCAAATGGTTTGGAAATCAAAATCACATATGTAAATTATTTTCAGCCGTTTTATTTGGTTAATTTAATTTATTGTTCTATTATTAAATAATTTTTAAAAAGGAAACTTACAATTGAAAGAGCATCATTAGTCACTTCTCTATAAAAAGTGATTAGGAAATCTAAAATCCCGGATTCCATTTCCAATTCCAATCAAGTTTGCTTACGAATGGCTTCTATTTCAGTTTTCACATCGAGCTTATATGAAATTGATCCAAGACTTTTCTTTGGAAACTGAATTGAGCAAAAAGCCAAAACTGACTAGGAATGGATTCGGGAACAGGGTCGTATAAAATACTTTCAGCAGTCTTTGGAGCTATAGTCGCTCAATCCTTGGGCGGCACATCCTTGCTGAGCTCCGCCCGCTTCCGCTGCTCCATGCGCTCCTCCACCTGGTCCAGCCGGTCGCTCATCGCATCCAGGGAGCTGAGTAATCCCGCCTGGATTTCGCCGTACCGCTTCATGGCCAAGACCAGACTCTCCTCGATGAGTTCGCTCTGCTGGGCGTACTCCCCGTTGTTCTGGGTGATGCCCTTCAGCTGGTCCAGGCACTCGGCGGGAATGCTGCGGAAGTACTCCGCCCCCAGAGCGGGTTCCAGCTGCCTGATCCTCTCCAGCTGCTCGGCCTGGGTGTGCAGCTCGGGGGCCACGGCGTGCAGGTAGACCTCCTTGGAGCGCACCTGCTGCTGCTCCTCCAGGAAGTTGGGGTCCAGGTACTTCTCCAGTTCGCCGGATCGCTTCACACACTGCTGCAGTGGAGCACTGCCCGTAGTGGCTTCGCCCAGGAGGGCGTGTGCCGAGCACAGGGCGTCCACCACGCCCTCTCCCGCCTCCGAATCCTGTACGGGACCCAGGACTCGCGTCAGAGCATCGATGCGCTTCTCCAGAATGTCCAGGGCCTCCATTTTCGCTCGATTTCTCTTTATTTAGGTGTTTTGTGTGCGGGAATGATGTCAGTCTGTAGAGCTGGGTCAAATATCGATGTTTATTCGATACTATCGCATCGCATGGGGCCAGGGCTTCAACATCGATGTTTTTATTTGCCCATTTGGTGTGTACACACGGGTTATTAACCCTTAAGTGGTCTATTTCATGAAAATAAAATATTCTTTAAATTGTATTACAAATAGAACAAATAAATAACGTATTTATCGAATGAACACTCTGAGAAATTAGAGATTATTCCGATTCAACAACATTTAGACATATCTACGACATCTCTTCCCAATATTCAAGAAAGTAATTACAATTATATTAAAAATAATGTTATATAACCACTTGTATCAAAAACAACAAAATATGATAATTAAATAAACTTAAGAAAATTAATCTCACATAAACTCGTTAAAAAAATTTTCCATAGATTTCGTTGAGAACTCAAAAAGGTACAAAACCAAATAGAATCATTTTTCACTTATTATTGTTATCATTATTAAATAATTAAATTAACAATTAAGAATTAAAACAAATATGAGAATTGAAAAGAAATGAATCACAAATCAACTCGTTAAAAAAAATTGCAATAGATTTCTTTGAGAACATTTGAGAAGGTACGAAACAAAAAAAAATTGTTTCTGAATTGTCAACATTGTTGGGGCACAAAAAAATCGTTAAATTTTTTTTTTTTATCTCTAATTTGGATTCTTAAGGACATCTTATCACAAAGCCCAGGAGTTCCAAAAAGTTGAAGCTTTAATGCTTTAAAATTTAATGAATAAAAAACAAATCGAGTAGTTATATATATATATTTAAATAATTGTTCCAAAGCAAATAGTTTCAGCACTTTACAGCTTAAAATTCTCGAGAGACAATCGCTCCGCATCCTTGTTGATCTGAGCTAGACTGTCCTCGGAGATGATGCGCACCACATCGGCTTCCGGATCATCGTCTGCGGAGTCGTCCAGCACGCACAGCAGTCCGTCATTCTCCATGTAAGGAAAGAAGAACTCCGGTTTGTCCCAGTTCACTTTGCTTCCGACCCCGCAATGCGACTCCTGGGCCATGTGCTCCACCAGCAACTCCTGCTCGTCGAACTGGAGGTCACAGGTAACGCAGCGCAGCATGCACATTTGCCGGCGCAGGTAGTTGACCACTTTCACCCGTTGGTAGAAGTTCAGGGAGCAGGTGGCCTTGTCAAAATCCAAACGATGGACCCAACTCATGTGCTCCTTGAGGGCGACAAAGTTGTCCCCGAGATGACCGCAAAACAGGCACTTGATAGCACTCGGTTCACCATCCGCCGCCCAATCCGACCAGTCCGAATCGTGTTCGCCATCCGAATCCGGACGGGCAAAGTGCTTGTCAAAGTCCACGCTGCCGGTTTCCTGATCAGCGCATGTGGACACGGATGCGGTTTCACGTCTTCGCTTTTGGTGGTGCTGTTTCCGGGGCGTTGGAACCGCTGGACCACGATTATAGTTGATAAGGAAGTACTTGTCGTACTCCCTTCTGTTCGGGTTGATCCGCTTGTGACCCTTCTTGCGCATGTGCTCCTTGAGCGTGGGCCGATCCCTAAAAATCTTTTCGCAGTAGAGGCACACTAAGCGGTTCAGGTTCTCCTCTAGGTGATCCAGCAGCTCGTCCACGTACACCAGCTTCTCGGGCTTGCCCACCAGCAGGAAGTGCTTGTCGAACAGGTGGTCCAGGTAGTCTGCTCTCAGTCCCTTGATTATGGTCCTGCAGAACAGGCACTCCTTGGAGAAATTTCTGTCTGTGAGCTCGAACTGATGCCGCTTGAGGGCTTCACTCAAACGCTTCTCCTTTAACCTTTGTCGCAGCTCGTAGTCCTGGGGCAGGATATCACACAGAAGATAGTACTTCTCGTTCTTGGCATATTTCCCATCTGGGAGCTGATCCAGAAACATAGTGGTGCAATATTGTTCAAATTCATGTGCTACGTTTGGGGTACAACAATTAAAAGTTTACTTTAGGGAAAAGGTCATCCTCCTACCCTGAAACTCCTTGCCCCAGTACTGCAGATAGTCCTCCAAAAGCGCTATATCTTCCACATCGGCTATGACCAGACGGTGATCCAAATACAAGTGCGCCAGGCAGTCATCTTTGTCGGCGGGAAATATGTACACCTTGTCGCACTTCAGGCACTTTATGGCCGTATTGGACGTGGGCTTGAGTTGTGGACTGCATTTGATCTCCTCTGGCGACGAATCCTCTCCAGAAGCAGCCACCGCGTGCTCCATTTGACGGTGTTTACGTTTTCTGCCCTGCTCAAAGATTCGGTGTGACCGTAGGTGCTTAGCCGAAATATACTGTTTCATACATTTGTTTAAAAAAAAATAGTGCACTTAAAATAGAAGTTTCTCTCGGGAAGTTTTATTAAGATTTCATTTTATGTGATTCTTCAGTTAATAATTGGTTTTCAATAGAAATTAAATCAAAAACCCTTTTACACTCCTGTTTGTTTTTATTTATTTAAGTATTATATATTTATTTACACAAGAGACTTACGTTATGGTAACTTATATAAATTTTTAAGCTAATAATTGTAATTTTATTGTAATCAAACCAATAGATCTTGGTCTATATGTCAGTCAATATACCTAGAAGATCAAGTTTTTTTATTTTCTTATTAGTTTTAAGAATACACAAAATAATTTTTTTTTGTTTGGTAAATTACAAAATCTAATTGCAGCCTTTTGTTTTTTATTTATTTATTTTACATATTACATATTTATATTTAAAAACTCTTTTAATATGTCTTAAAATGTACACAAACAAGAAGTAAAATACATTCTACAACTACTGTTAACAAATAAATGTGTAGCAATAAAATCATTAACATTGCTCCAAAAAGAAGAAAAAAAAACGTTAACAAAATCACATACAAATTTCTTTCACTGTTGAAAAATACCAAAACGGGTGAATAAATACCGACTGGCAGAAATTATTTTTCGTCGCCATAGAGACAATCAAACGGTCTGTTTGCGGTTTGTGGTCGGGGGCGGAATTGAAATTATTTAGCAAACAAATCGAAACTCGGGAGTACGACGTTAGCGTAAGTGTTACGGCGATCGATTTAGTTCGTTACCAATTAAAAAATCATCAATATCCACACAGACACACCCCGCACTCACGCACACACACACACACACACACCCGCAGTCACACGCACAGGCAAGGGAGACAAATTAGAACCTGAATCTCAATTTATCAATTTAATAATAAAAATTGAGACTCGTCTGCAGTGGGTACAAAGTGCAATTTGTGTGCATTGGCCTGTGTTGGTGTGAGTGTCCCGTGCGTGTAAGCGCGGGTGTGTGTGTGTGTGCAGAACGCAAATGAGAAAAACCATTGCAAATAATTTTTCAGTCTGTGGCCAAAGCGCTTTTGTGAAAGTAATCGCTGAGAAAGTAGTCCCCGTTCTGCAATTTCCGTGTAATTTTCCGCCATGGCTGCGCACTTTTTTCGTACTGCATTTTACGCAACGGCGGCGAGAAAATCGATGAGCCTGCCCTTCGCCGGACGAACAGCCGCAACTCTAGCCGTGGGCCTGTCCTTTGGTGGTAATTGCTCCCCGATTTCGTCCCGCTCCCGTTTATTTATAATCGTTTTTCTGCATTGCACATTCCATTCCCCGCGACCAAATAGCACAAAATAGCCGGGCAGCCGTGCCGTACGAGAATGTCTACGCGGACAGCTTTTTCGGGGGCTGTCAAACCCAGGGACTGCTGAAGAGCCCCCCGATCCGCCAGATCCAGCCCCCTCTGATCCGGAACTTCTCAAGCCTGCAGACAGGCCATCAGCAGCAGCAGCAGCAGCCGGTTCCGAATGTAAGCTTTAATCCCAAAATAATCCGTCTTTTTGGGTTTCCAGGAGGCAGGTTCAGTTTACGATCAACAGAAGTGAAGATTAAGACTATATTTTGAACTGTAACTTTTGAGAATAATCTTTCCCTTTCGTTAATTGAGATACTTTGGAGATATTTAGCTTTCCTCCACAATCCTTTAAACAAATCTATCTGATGGCTGGGAATAAGCTTTAAAGAGATAGGATCCAGTTTTGGACACGTCAGTCCGCCCAAACAAAAAACAATCATTTTTATTCAGTATTATAAAGATCGCTAAAGAAGAATCCCTTAATTTAGAGCTTGAGTCACTATCTAGGAACCCATTTATATGTCACATTGCTTACTCTTCACCATACATCCAAAATTAACTGAATTATTTGTACAGCAGGAATCACCACACATTATTTTAAAGTAAAATGCTTTTTGCTACTTCAATTCTACAGTTAAAAATTCTAAATTACAGGGTTGTTATGATTTACCTATTACACCTTTTTATCTCTATTAACTTTTGACTTTATATATGTTTTATTTATACAGAAAAATTAAAATCAAAAATATATAGATAATGCAAGCCTCGGCATATAAGTAGCTAAAATTTGCATTATCTTCAATGTCATTGTGTTCATTAAGAGAGTAAAGTGAAGATTTTATAGTGCAAGGTTCAAGTGTGTAAAAACTTCAGTTTGTAAATTCTGAAAAATTACTTGTACCCGCTCTTCGGTTAAAGGATTTCTAATAGCCACATATTTGACAGAATGACTACCTATAGATAAGATAAGAACAAGTGTCCAAGATCGACTTGAGATTAAATATAGAAGTCCATGACGAGGACAATAATAAATCATTCGCCAGGTGGCTACAAAGTGAACTTAAAAATTGTTTTAAACTATTCAAGAGCTAGGATTTTTAATCTTTCTTTTTTTGATAGTGTAATCTACTATAGCAGTATATTATAACCGATCGAAAAACATGTAGAAGTAAAAAAAAATACTTTTATGAAGTGTCTTTATGACATGAGTTAGCTAGTTTTGAAACTTAGACCAAATTGGCTATAGTTCGGTCTACAAATTAAATATCATTCATAGAAGGGTGTTTATTGTCAGAGTCTTCTTTGTTTTCTTTGACATCTGTTGATCTGTGATTGGAACCATAGCGTATTTATTTCATTTAGCTCTTGATATTGTGCATTTTTAAGTTTGCATGCTTGAGAAAATTGTATTCCCTGCACTTTGTACCCGGCAAATAATTTTGGCTCTCTATCTCTCGCAACCTCTCCTCTTCTATGGTGATTTGTACAGATAAGCCTTGCTTACTTTATATATATTTATATGACTTTTAACATGTTTTTTTTAATTATTGTTTACCAATGACCTGCAATTAGTAAAGGCTCATTAACCGCATGAACCAACCAGCTAATTATTGAGCATATATACATATGCATTACAGAAAGTGAAGTCACCGATAACGAATTCCACTGAACTGCAACGGTAATTCGGTATTGTCGTATTTTTGGAACCACCCTCGCATTGAGCAAGCTCAATTGAGCGGTGGCATAGCTTTTTCAATGATTCAAATCATAATGGCGCCCAATGACAAGCTTTCGCCCGAGCCGCCAAACATTCGTGTTCTCTGTTTATTTTCAGGCAGCAAGTTGAATTTACCTAGAACTTATTGTGTGCAAGGGTATTATGGGTTCTTAGATCTCTATATAAACTAAATGTTATAATTCTAATACATTATAACATATTTAGACGACTAAATGGCAGGTTCTTTTTGACACAATTTACATATTAGACCGCAGAAAAATTTTGTTAAGGTAGTGAATCTAATTTTTAAATGGTATCTCCTAGTCGAGACTTCATGTTTACTTTTCCGAAAGGGGTCTCTGGCTTCCAGTGCCGCAATGTAATTTAAACCCATGCAGCAAAGAGTAGAAAAAACATATTCCTCAATATACACACACATCAACTGAAATAACTATTTTCCATGGGGAATGTAAGCTCGACTCAATTCCGCTCAACTATCCACGATCGTTCCACTATTCAGGTATATGCTATATATCGCTGGGTATATGCTATATTTTATTGGATCAGTCAGTAAGTCAAAGTCGTTGCACCTGCTTAGTTTTATCTTCAACATGGACTTCCTCATTGAGATAACATTGCTGGTCATTTTGGCCATTATACTACTGAAAATCTATCATCGCGCGAAATGTGTGAGTGGCCGTGAACTTTCGGCTCAAGTTCTTAATGTCAAGCTAAAGTGAAAGTTTTCTCCAGCCTCTCTCATTCACTCAGAGCTTAAATTATTTGATCTGACTTTTTTTGGCATAAAGAATTTATGTGGGAACTATTCGGTCACCAAATGATTCCGTCTGTCCGGCACTAATCTAAATTGCTACTGCTTATCGTTAGACTTGGCAGGGCTATCTTCGAAGCCAGAATGCTATCAGTCAGATTAGCCTTGCTAGAATATAGGAAAAGAAGCTAACACCTTTGCACTGCCTTCATTTCGTCTTTTTCCATTGAGCTAATTGGTCGTTTGCTTAGAGCAATTTCTGATAATTTGGTACTTAAAAATTTTATACGGAAACGAAACGGTAAAATACAACGGTGGCACTAAATTTTATTGAGCAGTCTAACACTGTGTACACTTTGCAGCTAGATCTGTCTTCCATTACGGTGTTAAATTCTGTAATTCAATATCTTACTCAGTGGCACTTACGATCCATACAAATGGGAAAAAAACGCACGCACAGTTGAAGTAATTTTATCAGGAACAGCTGATTTTTATCACGTGCTCAGCGACTTTTTCAAGGTCCGCAGCTGTTGCCGAGGATAGTCACATATAGTCACAGCTATATCTAATATTTCCAATAATTTGCATGGATTTATGTGCCCCAATTAATCTACAGTCAAACTCTAACCGATCAGACCATTTTAAGCACTCAAACCTTCAAATCTTATCAGCCAGCGATACAGCTAGCGACTGGACCTATCCAAACTTTAGTTTCTAGTGCGATTAGGTCGATCAATAAAACAGGTGCAGCCGGTTGGTCGTATATTAAAAGAGCCCATTAAATTCCCGGCGGAGATAGTTAAAATAGTATGCATATATACCATGACAATTTTATAATGTGTCTACAGCGCTTGAATTATTTGTTCTGTTCTTAAAGTTTCACTTTCTGTCACTAATCACTCATATCAGCTGTGCCTAACTAAGATTGATAGCGAATTGTCTTTTACACAGAGCGCCATGGCACCGTCGAAGAATCGCCGGTATATATCCTCGCAGGACATTACCAAGAATATGACCCTGTACACCAACAACAAGACACAAGTCGAGGTGGATCCCAAGACGCTGGCCTTCAAGAAGCCAACTGGCAACCCACTGGTCCTCATGATGGCCTGGCTGATGGCCAAGCAAAAGCACCTTAAGAAGTACGCCCAGATTTACACGGATATGGGGTTCGATGTGGTGGTGGTCCACATTACGCCCTGGCAGTTGCTTTGGCCGGTCAAAGGAACCCAGGTATAAAATTAATTATAATTCGATAAAGTGGAAGCAGCCGATAGTAAACTAATGTTTCCATTTTTATCACTGATCAGGTGGTGGCCGCTGAGACTCTGCGATTTCTGGAGAACAACAAGTCGTATGAGCCGATCGTGATGCATGGTTTCTCTGTGGGCGCCTACCAATTGGGCGAGATCATGCTGCAGATGTCACGCGACATGGATCGCTACGGCAGCATCTTGGAGCGTTTCGTGTGCCAGGTGTGGGACAGCGCCGCCGACATCACCGAGATCCCAGTGGGTGTGCCCAAATCGATTTTCCCCAGAAACGAGCGCATGCAGAGCGCCCTGCGCAACTATACGCTGTACCACCTGAAGACATTCCATAACCAGGCCACCATTCACTATATGCGATCCAGCCAGATGTTCCACTCCACACTGCTCAAGGCCCCGGCGTTGTTCTTTGTGTCGGACAACGATCCCATTGGTCCGCCATCCTCCAATCAGGCGGTGCGCGAGAACTGGGAGCGGGCGGACATCAAGGTGACTTTTAAGCGCTGGGAGCGATCCCAGCATGCGGCCCACTACGTGAAGCATCGCGATGAGTATCTGCAGACGCTTTTCAATCACTTGGAGACTTGTGGTGTCCTGGAGGCCATCGGCGTGCCCAAGCGCGCCAAGTTGTAGGCGTCTCCTTGGCGGAGCCGCTGTCGAATTCGGTGATATACATTTATTCAAAAATCAACGCGATTACGATTTTACCCTAGTTGCTAAGACCTAAAGTTTAACGAGAAAAATTAAAACCAGTGTCCTCTTGTAATGATTATGATCTGTGTGTCTCTCGCAAGGCAGAATCTTCAAGCGCCCGCAAATGGGAAATCCTAGGCTAAGCTTAATGTCGTACTCTATCAACACTGAGAAAAATGCTCTATATTGTTATATTGCGAGATCGCTGCAAAACGGCTAAATAAAGTAATTTAAATGATATATATTTTTTAGTCTCTCAATCACATCGCTTCGGACAGGATTTAAACTACAGAAAGATGTTTTATTAAGACCATAATTTATGTTAATACATCCTTAGAATAAATATAAGCGTGTCCGTCCGTTTGCATGCGATCTTGTTGCTGAAATTGAACGACAAAATCACACGCTGCTACAAAAACGACCAGAATCACATAACAATTATCACCTAGTAATATTTCCGCACAATTAAACCACGTTTTTTAAATGAATACAATTTTTAGGTTTTTTTTGCAACCGCCCCTTTTGCGCGGTAGAATGTTTAAGCACCCTAAGCTAAGCCTATTTACATGTTCTAACCACTGAGAAATAAAATATGTCTGCTTTGACATTTTTTATATTCCAAGTATGCTTGCAAAACGGCTAAATAGTAATTAAAAATTAAAAAAAAATTGTTCAACCACAAATCGCTGCGGACAGGACTTGAACCTGTGCGGGTAGAACCCAATGGATTTCAAGTCCATCTCCTTAACCACTCGGACACCGCAGCCTTATCGAAAGTTTGGCTATTTGTTATGTCACCATTCTGATGAAGGTGTTTTTGCAATGAAAATGGCAGTAACCATCTTTTAACATTATTTGCAATTATGGCACATAACCATGAAGATGGTAAGCTTTTAAATTAACACATATTAAATATCTGGTTAAATGTATTTTCAGCCTTTTTGTTGTAAACAAAATTAATGGAGATGTCAATTCAATTCGAAAACGTATTTTTTAATATAAAAGTAAAAAAATATTATTTTTTACCAAAAAGTAATTTAATTTATTAATTCGAATTTTCTTTTCACATTAGACCACACAGCTACGATACCGGAACTCGCACGTTAGTTTAATTTCGGTAAAGAATATTATTAGCCAAGACACTATCCCAGAAGCGTTCTGGGTTTGAGTCTAAATAAATCATATTCCATCCCTGGCAAAATATTGGTACAGTAGGCCGGAAGGGGTTGGAAGCAGTGCTGAAATCTCCGATTCATACCAAGTTGGAACTTCGGCACAGCGATGGCACAGCTGCGGTGTCCGAGTGGTTAAGGAGATGGACTTGAAATCCATTGGGTTCTACCCGCACAGGTTCGAATCCTGTCCGCAGCGGGAATTATTTTTTCTTTTATATTTTTTATATGTTTTTGTTATGGAGTTGCTAATCATACAAATGTTTACTTTTCAATTTGTTTATAATATGTTTCATTGGTACATTTATTTTCTGTGATGTTTGGAAAAACTTGTGCTTATTAAATCCAGTCTTAAGCTATAATATTATTTAAAAGTTTTTGTTATAAACTGTTTTAACAAAAATTGAAAAGTTATATTTAACACTTTTTTTGGTAACTGTTAGACATTATAAAGGAAGATCGGTGAAGTAGAAAAGAGTGATCAATTTTATTGGAAACCGCTTCAATTGTATCCACAGAGGTAGTACAATTAAACTCGCTATTTCTGATTTGAAAACAAGTAGTTTAGCTTTTATACAAACCTATGATTCGCTCTCATAGAAAACCTTTGTTAAAATAGGACCTCCGCCAAGTCTCACATTTTCTTTTGGTTTCTGTGTATATTTTGTACGTCTGCTACAAAAATAGTTTGCATTTTGATTTATCTTTAAAACTATGGTTTTATATTTAAAAAGAAACTTAATACAACACGTCTGTATTAGTACAATAGCCTTAAAACTAGAACCGGCAGAAGACAGCTGCTTACTGCTTGGGCGGTGGTCGGTAGACGCCGACAACGACGGCGTGGTCTCGTTCATAGGGCTCCAGCGTGAGCTGCTCCTGCGGCTTCAGCTTGTCCGCCTGCATCTTCTTCACCTCGGCAGCGAATACCGCTTCCGGCTGCGCCGTAGAGTCAATGCAGGAGGCCTTGATCGAGATGACAAAGTGGCCACCGTTCTTCAGGAAGTGCTGGGCATTTAGCGCCACAATACGACCCTGATCTGGCTGGGCAACATCGGCGAAAATGGTGTCCACCATGCCAACCAGCATGCGGTACTTGTGTGGATGGCGAGCGTCCTCAATGATCGGTATGATGTTGGTGCGCTTCTTGGCCACGTTGATCAGATCGCGACCGGATCGGTGTGAGAACTCCACGGCGTAGACCAGACCCTCGGGTCCAACCACATCCGACACATGGGAAACTGTCGTTCCGGAAGCGGCGCCCAAGTACAGAACCTTGGAGCCTGGCGGCATGTGGATCTGCTCAACTCCACCCAGGACGGCAGCAGCCAGCTTGGAGCGGAAGGGATTCCACACACGGTACTCAATCTTCTCACCATTGGTCTGAAAGGAAATTTAAAAGGTGATTACAAGTTTTGCTAAGTTGGTTTTAATAATAAATAAATAGTTTGAAAAGTAGCTGGGATATGATAGGAGGGAACAAAATTCACTGGGATTTTCTAGGAATCTGTTTTTTTTTTTGAAAAAGCGGTTTATATTTACTAAAATAATTACAATTTTTATATTTCTAGATAGCTTCATTTAATTGATCAAACAAGTCAAATAATTAATTTTGTTTGAATAAAATATTATAGACTTGACTAACTCTCGCTCGATAAGTGAAGTCGAAATTTACTAAAATAAACAATTGGCAACCATATTTTGTAACGCGATTTTAAAATAATGTAATGGAAATACTGTTTTGTGAAAATTTAAAAAATGTAAGATAAGTTGAAAAAAAAAAAATAAAAATGGTAAATAAACATGTGGTATTTCGAAGATAAAGAGCTTGAAACTATCTGAAAATCACTTTTCAAAATGGTGGATTTGTTTGGGTTTGGATTGTTTTGGAATAGACAGCGCCTCAGTTGTGCATTGTTCTAAGCAGGCCCTGGAGCACCCGCGACTGCTTCACGTGCACCTGGAGTGCACACAGCCACAGGTGGCCGCCAAGGATGCTCATGGCCACATGGTGCCATGTTCTGTACCCCTGCACAACCTCATCATCAGCTGGGGAACGGGATTAGAGCAAAGGTTGAGGGATGGAAGACTAACCTCGACGGAGATGCGCTTCTCGCCGTAAACCTCGGATCCGGGGACAAAGTTCCTGGTGACCAGGGCATCCTCCTTGCCGCGGGCAATGAACACGCCCTCGTGACGATGGGCCTCAATGGTGACCGTTTTGCCGGCCTTGAAGCCGCCGGCGCCACCTCCACGTCCGCCGCCGCCACGACCACCGCCTCCTCCTCGTCCACCGAAGCCACCGCGGCCGCCGCCACCTCCTCGTCCTCCGAAGCCACCACGGCCACCGCCTCCGCGATCGCCACCACCACGTCCGCCGCCACGGCCACCAAATCCTCCGCGACCTCCACGATCTCCGCCGCCGCCGCGACCACGGCCGCCACCTCCAAATCCTCCACCGCCACCTCCGCCGCCGCCACGCCCACGGAAGCCACCACCTCCTCCTCTTCCTTCGCCGCCGCCACCACCGCGTGGACTAAATCCTGCAAGAGAAATTAATCAAATTTAAATATGCACCCACTAAGAGGTTAAGTTAGGCTAAATAAACCGTAGATTTTTCGCCTGCTTTAATTAGGCTCAATAAAGGCATGTTTTGCGTACCTGGTTTGCCCATTTTAAGGTGCTGTACTTGCACTTTTTAATACAACTTTTAACAAAATGTGATTGGACCCGTTAACACGCGGCAACCAAAACGCTTGAAAAGAAAAACACGTGTGTGTGGCAGTGTGACCGCGTTGAAATACCGAAAATTATTGGCTAAAAATACCAAGAAAAACCTATCATAAAAGGTTTAAGACTTTAATAAACGGTTGGCGGAGTCTAAAACCATGGAGAAAAACAGCGGTTAGAAGGTACACCGATGTTTAATAAAAATAAGCCAATTGCATTAGTATATAACCACAATTAAAATCATTTAAATATTACGAACTGAAAGTAAAAGAAAAAGATGTTTAAGTTAGAAATAATATATATATTATTTGAAGTTATAAATTCTTTAAAAAATATTTTGGTATTAATTGATAAGCACTATTCATTTATTCGTTAAGTTATAGCCATTTGTCTGGTTTAATATGAGATTATTTAAAAAAGTATCGAAATAAATGGTATATGTGCATTTCCAATGGGGCGCTTGGGAGTCCCAAGTCGGGGCATACGAGCAAAAATATATAATGGGGCGTATTCAGTAAAACAACATGATCACTGATGGATTTCTTACAATAGTTCTGATGAGCGCGAATGATCACTGATCATAATGCACAAATTCTTCTATCATGATCAGCAAAAAGCAGCGTCAAATAAGGACGCAACATGATACCTATCTGATAGCCTATATCGATGGAATAAATATCGATAAGAATAAACAGAATGATCAGAATGTAAACAAAACAAAAATAAAAAACAAATAAAGCAAACAATAATTAATTAATGAATGCTTAATGTATCATAAGCGTTCAGCAGAACGAACTTAACTAGTTCATCAATGATCAGTGATCATGTTGTTTTGGTGAATAATTGAATTCATATTAAGGGTATTCGGAGAATACCCTTAATATGACTTGGTAGACTGCTTTTTTAGCTTTTTTAAAGACGGCTGACTAAAGTTAAACATGTGACCGTTTTCCACTTTAAATTTCCCGACATGCACTTCATTTTGTGGTCCATATATTTTTTTTTTTCTACATTCTGTGCATCGATTCTTTTCGATCTTTATAAAAAAATTATTAAGTTACACAAAATATTTGAATTTTGTACAAAAAACATTTTTTTTAATGAATTAAGATTATATTTATAACATTCTTAAACAGAATGTTTAGTTCCGGGCTATACTCGTACATAACATCAAAAAGTACATTTTTAATAGCCTGATTCCATTGGCGAATTAAAATGCATATAGTCAATAGCCCAGTCCCACAGAGCCCATACAAGCGAAACGGTTGTGATTTTTGATGGATGGTTCCCACCATTTATCAAAAGTCACTGTTGCGTATGCAGAATTTTTTGAACAGGGTCTTTAACTCTATCAAACTCTTTTAGAAATAATTTTTCCTGCTTTTGTTTTATTTTAATACTTTGGGTTATTGGTTAAATGGTTATCTGAACCTTTAAATTGCTGCCTGGGGGAGAGGTAACCTCCGACCCCCCCTTCTCTTGCGACTATGCCTCTGGTTATTTTTTAAAATAAATTTACATGTTTTGACTTGTAAATTTTGTTTTTAAAATTCAAAAAAAATTTTCCAGAGCCCTGGAAAGTGTTTTTTATAACACATGTAAAAATTGCAGTAGTAGTTTGGCGAGTGGGTTGATCAGAAATCAGAAAAATTGTATTCTTTAGATTCGTTGTTACGTCGACTATGTTTTCCCGAGATTTTTTTTATTTTCCATTTAGCAAGAGTTATGCAATAATAAGTTAAAAATTAAATATTAAGAAAAATCGATAATCGTACTTGGCCTAACATAGCGGTTTGTTTTGTGAACAATTGCAAAAAAAAATTATTAAAATCGGACTAGTTCTTTGACAAAAAGTCTTACTCAGCAGCTAAAAAACGCTTCTTTTGGGAAAACGCGTTTATAGGTAAATTAATTGCTTTATTTTTTTATAATTTTTAAGAAAATCGATTTTTTGAAACTGCGAGTCGGTTTCTAGAATTCTGGGGATCAGGATACGGATCTGGGATCGGGATTCAGAGATCGGAAAACAGATACGGATGTCAAAATACTTATTCTGCCCTTAGGTTCATACTGAAACCAGAAATCTATACAAAGTAAAAATTCTGATCCTAAGATCAGGATACGGCTTGAGAATAACACTGCCTTCAGCTGTCATAGGTGCTCATTGTACAAAAGCAGTCATTACAAAATTTTACTAATCGTTTTTTTTCATGTGCTTAAGTCTTAAAACCTTACCAATAAAACAATACCGCTTCTTTAATAACAATGTGTGAGGGCCAATTTTAATTATAATGGAGCTTTCTTTGGTATGGATAACAATTATGCAGCTCCAAGATACGGATGATGTTCAAAAATCCCAGATACTACCATTGACGTTCATATAGATAAGAAAAATGAATGTCGGTCAGCCTGTCCATTACAGCTTTCCTTATTGTACTACTGCACGTGTATCACACCTCTAACTAATCCAAATTACGGCATAAAATTTGAGATAAGTATAAACAGGGTTTATAGCGGCTTCTGTGATACGAAACTGGGGTGTGTTAAACACCATGTATCATCGTCGTGACATTGATTAGATAATGCAAATAACGCTCCGTTTATTTCCATTTAGGAAACTTCGTGAGGATGATTTGACCAAATCGTCCTAACAGTCCACAAGCAATACCATTTTTCATTATAGGCATGTTTTGCCATGACCTTAGCGGCTTTAGATGACGGTTATCTTTACGTTTGACAAACGTGATTCTTAATCTTTGTAGAAATGATGCTATATAAGAATGAAATACGATCCACGACGATCCGTTTCTCGGCAACGTTTCGTCAACAAAAGTTCCATAAGATTCGTTTCATCCATCAGCTGCGCAATGGAAAAGCCAAAAGGGGACGTTTCGCTTCATGACCAATCATTGAGTCTTCAAGAGGCGCCACTAATGGGACACAGAAAAGAGCATCAGGTAAGGACTTCGAATGTTTATGTTCTGAAAAATATCTCATTAGTCAATGTTTCCAGGAGGAGCAGCCCCAGTGGACGTGGTCCCTCAAATGGGCGGCAATCGGATCCTCGCTTGGAGCGGCCGTTCCAGTGGGATACTGCACGGGTGTGATGAACAGTCCCGCTGAGGTGAGTACCCTCCGATTCCGCCAGCGGCACTTAAGTTCCTCAGGAAGCCCCAATCATACCCTCAGCTCATGCGCTCCTGGTGCAACGAAACGCTTATTGCCCGCTACGATCTGTACCTGGGCGAGTCAAGCCTAGAGCTCCTGTGGTCGGCCCTCGTTTCCATATTCCTAGTGGGAGGCGCCATTGGTTCTGTGACGGGCGCCACTATGGCCAACCGTTTCGGACGTCGCGGCTGCTTCAACATCTGTGGCATCCTCCTGACGTTGGGCGCCATTTCTTTTTACGCCTGTCGACCCTTGGGCTCCGTGGAGCTCCTGCTGTTGGGTCGCTTGCTGGTTGGACTTGCGGGTGGTCTCCTCACGGCCTTCATGCCCATGTGGCACAGCGAGATATCGGCTCTCTCGCAGCGCAGCACATTGGCTCCGCTCTGTCCGATGGGTCTGACCCTCGGAGTGGTTGTGGCGCAGGTTTCCAGTCTACGCTCGGTGCTCGGAGGTCCCGAGAGCTGGCACTTCGGACTGGCCTTGTACGGCCTCCTGGTGGTGGCGTGTTACGCCCCCTTCAGGTGGTATCCCGAGAGTCCCAAGTGGCTATATGTCGTCAAGGGGCGCAAAGAGGAGGCCCGCCACCAGCTGCAGTTGCTGAGGGGCTACACGTCGGAGAGTTCCGCTCTGCAGGCAGAGATCGACGAAATGGAAATGGAGGCTGCTTCCAAGGTGGCGACAAGTGGATTGGTGGAGGTGCTGCGCGACCCTAAATTGCGCCTACCCCTGATCATCGTCTGTGCTTTTCTGGGTGGCCAGCAGCTATCGGGCATAAATGCAGTGCGTATTTGGTCACCCTCTTAACTTTCCAGCGAGTCATTTCAAATCCCGTCTTTGCCTACAGATCTTCTACTACTCGGTGTCCATCTTTCGCAAGGCGGGTCTGTCCGTCCAGGCGTCGGAGTGGGCCAATCTGGGTGCGGGGTCCCTCAATCTGGCCACCTCGATGCTGGGTCCCGTGTTGCTGGAACGAGTTAACCGGCGACCACTAATGCTTTTCTCCACCTTTTTCAGCGCGATCTTCCTGTTCTTGTTTGCCATGATGCTCTACTTCATTGTGAGTAGCAAAGGTGCAACTTATTCAAGAGGCAGAAAATTAACCTCTTCCCTTTTTAGGAGAGCTTTAGCTGGTTTGCCATGGGTTGCATTGGCTGCATCTTCCTGTACATATTCTTCTTTCAGTTTGGCCTGGGACCCATACCCTTCTTCATCGGAGCAGGTGCGTTGGTCTGTCTATTAATCGCGGTTTAATCGACCCTTTTTTCACTTTACAGAGCTGTTTGAACTTGCTTCCCGTCCTGCCGCCATGTCACTGGGAAGCGTTGTATACTGGCTGTGCAACTTTGTCATTGGCATGACCTTCCCGACGTTTCAGAACCTCTGGGGTGCCTTGGTCTTCCTGCCGTTTTCGGTCAACTGTCTACTGCTTTTTGTCCTGACAAAACGATACTTGCCGGAGACACGCGGTCGCGAGCCTTTCGAGGTGGCTCCACTTGTCGCCTCAGGCTTTAAATCAAACGTGTTGCTTAACAATCGAATGGCGAACCATTCGTAGACCGAGTTCAATAAATAACCAAACTACCATCTGGGTGGACAGAGATAGTTTTCTAGAGGAAATTTAATAAAAACTCAAGGTTAGGTGGACTGCACTGACACCTTAATGAGCAGAACAAACATAGAAAATGAGGGACTATTTCTTAAGTAATAAATTTATAGTTTTTTTTTTATGTGTTATATCGACCTACCCTCCCACATTGCAAAGAACTTTTTAAGCTAAAATTAAATGTTAGTAAATTCTTTATATTGTTTATAATTTTATAAACGAGGTTTACTGGCAGAGATAACTCTAGAGTGTGGGATATAATAAAGTCAATGAGAGAAGCAATCTGCACAAAGAGCTAATCCAGACAAGGTCTGTCCCCTTTAACTTGTTTATAATTATTTTACTAGTTTACCACTATTTTTCTTGTGGTTTATTATATTCTTTTAGAGGGTATTATATTTGGATGTATAAAATTCATACATTTTTAATCAGCATTAAGAGGACAGTCGAAATCCGTCGGTCTGTTTGTCTGTCAATTTAAAAGCTAAAACTTTCGTTAACGTCTCATTTTATGCACAGGCATAAAAATCGATCTAATTTTAATTACATAGCTTTATACTATTTACCCGCAAAGAGATAAAATCTGAAAAATTCTCGGAGTAATAATATTACTTATGTAACTATGTACACATTTAAGTATTCTCGAACCTCAACAAACGAATTACGGTCCGTTGTCCTTGACAATGACCCAAACGCCTTGGAGATCTAGTGTTCGTTGACCAAACAACCATTAGTAATCGATGTCTCAGACAACTATTTCAGTCCACTTTGAGAGTTCCAGTTGAGAGCATACGTTTTCTGAAATTGTTTAAGAATAAATCCTATTGTTTTCTTGAAAACTTTAAAACATACACGATGGCCTTCCATTCGGTGGTAACGATGGAGAAGCCGCTTCAGCACATCTCGCTGACGGACTGGTACGCCCGGGTGAACCAGATGCGCAATGTGGCGGATGCCCGTAGATCAGACGCATTCGCCATCCGCCATTCATCCAGATCGCTGAGGAACGAGACAAGGATCGAAGGCAACTGGGCCAACTACGAGACTAATGAAGCTTTGACCGATCGGTAAGCCTATAATTGTCACAACACAATCTTTTTGCTTAATCAAAGTATTAAATAATACTAAATACAAGTAAGTATAATTTTCGGCAAATCATTTTTAAAAGATTCATTCAATCAAGTGTGATTTTGAGATGGATTTATTTGTATTTATTAAAGCTTTTATTAAACTATTAAAGAGGCTGAATAAATTTAAATGTGCCAAAACTAACTGAAATTTTTCTTTAATACCAGTATCTCAGAATTAAATCGCTGGAGGGATATAATCTCAAAGTCCTTCGAGAGGATTGAGCGCGAAATATTATTGCTGCAGGACGAGAAGAATGCCACGGAACGGGAGCTGGAGGCACTGGCGGGTCCAATATCCGTTATAGCCGAATGCCTTACCATGAGGGATGGTCGTCTTGGTTCGGAGATCACCTACGACGAGGCCGATACGGAGATCAAGAACGAACTGGTTGTATTGGAGAACAACCAGAGGTTGCTGGCTGATCGCTGCCAGAAGGCCTGGGAAAAACTGAATCGGCTGGAGGAGGTGCGCTTCAAGATCGGCCTGGAAATCGAATTTAAAGTGGAGGCGGTGCAGCTAGACAACTCCCAGTTGGCTCTCGATCGCAACTCGGCGAATATCTCCTACAAGCCGGATCCCACCAGGAATCCTAAGAAGTAAGTTATAAGTGACTTCGTTAAGGGCTTTTTAATATTATTATAAAATAAATCACTCTTTTAGTTCCTGCTCCTACGAGACTTGGCTGGAGAACGTGAAGAACATAAAGCTGCTGGCGGAGAATGAGCTTGCCGATACGTACGCCATCCGGGAGGCTTTGTTCGTGTGCCGCGAGAAGGCGCGCAATATGCTTCAATCGCAGCAGGAGCGGGCGGAGCACACCATACGCAAGCGGATTTTCGAGACGCAGCGGGCCAGAAACGAAATGGAATGGCAGCAGCTCAAGATGAAGGAAGAAATGGAGAAGGCAGTGTGCGAGATCCGCACCTCGGAGAATGCATTACGCGACAAGACCGATGCCCTCAAACTGGCTGAAACGCGCCTGGAGAACCGGGCCCAGAGATCGGGAATGGAGCTGTGCATGGACCAGGCACACGACATGCTCTGCCTGGAGGTGGAGAAACTGCGCGAGATCCGACGCCGACTGCAGGTCAAGATCGACGAGAGCAAGACCAACTTCAATCTGCTGGAGGAGCACGGCAAGCGGATCGACGTGGATCTGGAGAACAAGCAACACTCACTGATGACGGACATCAGGGCTCTGGATCTTCGTATGCGGCTCAGAGGAGGAGAGTTCGGCTCGAAAGGGACCAGCTCCTCTCAGACGGACAGAAACATCACGCTCACACGCATGGAGAACGAGATTCCCAAAGATTAGACAGCTTTTAAAAACCTCCAATCATTCAATGCATTTACCCTGACGTTGCTCGTTGAAGTTTTGTCCAAAATTTTTGTGAATAAATGCTAAAATTCCAACAACAGTGTGTTAAAGCTTCTTCTGGCTAAAACTGAAATTCAGTTCACCCAGCAGTGGTTTGAAATCCGTGCTCCACTCGACATGGGTGACGGCTTCTTTGCTTTTCCTCGGAAAGTGCACTCCCTGTCGCACGAACATGTCCCACTTAACAAAGGCACCGGGAATGACGGGTTCACTGGGACCACTGCTCACAGTGGATTTGGGACTGCTGTCATCTACCAATTGCCAGTCCACCCATAAAGCCACTCCATTGCAGGTTCCGGGACTGTGAAAACGACGGAGATTGTTATTGTGTCCAGTATTTGTTTCTAGATTTTACTCACTGCTTCAGTTCTATGCTTCCTTTCAGGCTATGCTCGTTACTAAAGTTGCTAAACTCCACATTGAGCACTTCCTGGGGTTCAGAAAGCGCGCGGCAGGGGTATTCCCATAGAGGCTGGGCCTCCACCAGGGACACTGCCTGCTCTGCAGATCTCTGTGATGGAAAACATTATTATTCGATTCGATAAAATCATAAATACTGACATACCTCAACCATTTGATCAAACAAACGCAGATCGAAACCCTCGCAGCTGCCAACGGGGGCTCGTATCTTGTGCAGGTCCAGAAACTCCATTGGCAGGGCATAAATCTTCGCCGAACATGGCGAAATCTGCACGCTCTCCGGCAGCCTGTCCTTGATTTTCATGAGCAAGGTGCCAAAGTAAAAGTTGTCCCACGGCAGGATCGCATTAAGGAAGTAGGGCTCCGCGAAGATGTGAGTTAGGGCAGCCAGCTGGGAGTTTTCAAGTTCCTCCACTTTTTCAACAAACTGCACGTTCTTTAGCTTGTTGTGCTGTACAATCGACTCAAGCAATCTGCGAGAGAAGCGATGTGGTTCGTGGAGTTGCACAGAGGCAGCTCCCAGAGCAGAACTCGCCAGGCCCAGCAGACAGCCGTTTCCCAGGACCAATACATTTGATTTCCCCGCCTCAATGTACTCCTCCAGGTACCGCAGGTAGCGTTTGTTTCGAGGGGCCTGGTTAATCTGGCCAATCCTGCTGCGCGAGTAGGTCATATGCAGGTCACAGGAGCAGGTATGACGGCTCACACTTTTCGTGGGCGCCTCTTCGCGAGCATCGAACCAAAGGGAGTACTCGTCGTGATGGCAACTCAGGTGGAAGGTCTTACCTGCCTCGAGCAGTTGCAAGGGCTTAGGTATGTAGTAGATGGCCTGCATCCAATGATCCCGCCAGGGCACCACATTGGGTAGCGGGTGATCCTTTCCCTTCTCGGCTGCCAGCTCTTTGAGTTCGGGATGCGCCCAGTAAGGGGCACAGCTGAGCAGTATCTCCCCACCATCATCCAGCTGGATATCCCACCAGTAGAAGACCAGCTCAGCGGCACCAGGTTGCTTAGACTGCAGTTTTAGCAGTTGCTGCCGCTGCTTCTCACGTTCCTGTTTGCGCTGAAAATCGAACTGGAAGATCTCCACGGGATCGGTGAGTGGACGGAAGGCGGAGCTGGGCAGCTGCGACAACTGGACGTCGTGCAGACCGGCCTCTCCTTGGCAGCCTTTGAGCTGTTCTGGCGGCTGCAGCAGAGGTTCACCGTCCAAGTTGGCCAGGGTTTTCAGGCTGTTCCACTGCGCAGCTAGCGGGGATTGGGCCACCTGGGCGTAGCATCTGGCGCGAGCGGGAATACAGAGAGCATCCTCGGTGAGCAGCTCGGCATGGGCATGGTTGTAGATTCCGATGGCGCCCTCTCCTATCAGTTCCGTGTCCAGCAGCTCGGCCACCAGTAGATTGGCCTTTTGCGGCATATCACCGCCCACTTGGATGTCAGTGGACCGCTTTCGAATGAGACGCACCTTGTCGCCAACTCCATTGGCGGCCAGGATCTTCTCCGCACAGTTGGCCATGGGCAGGAATGCCTCGCAGGCGGTCACCGAATCCGCACCCGCCTCCAGGGCCATCATGGAGAGGATCCCTGTACCGGTGCCGATGTCCAGGACGTGCACCTCTCTGCCCGCCGCACGCATTCCGCCGATGGTCTTCTTTAGAGCTGCGAAGTACTTCTGATTGCGCTCCCAGTCGTGCAGCATATCGCCGAAACCCGCGTTGGCCACCTCCAGGTGGTAATCGTAGTCATCTCCGCGCTCCTGCCAGGAGTTCTCGCCCGTTATCGGGTTTATCACTTGCGAAAAGCAGGACATTGTACGTGGGGCCAGCAAGCGTGACTTTAACCAATTCCTCAACATAAAAAACCGGCAAAATAAATATCTCCCACAGTGATGTCAATACGATGTTGAATAGAGATGCTAAATTGACCAAATCAGCTAAAAATTGCTAAAAGCTATAGCTAAAAAAAATCTGGTTGTGCTTATTTGTAAATAAAACCAATTGAAAATAATGCAAAATATCTTTAAAAATACTTAAAATTCTTATAACGGCTAAATGAGTAATAGCCTGATTCCATTGCCGCATTAAAACGCATTTAGCCAAATGCGCATTTATTTACACAGGGAATCCCATAAGGCTAAATGCCGCATTTAAAATAAATGCGATTTTTAAATGCGATTAAAAACCATTCGCCCCGAAAGTTTTCAGAAAAAATACTGGAAAATACCGATGTTTAACGATATTTTGTTCGTGCCACCACTACAACAGCTGTTTTTTATAAGCAAGGTTGGCGCAATTTTTGATTTTTTTTTAATATAAAATCTATTCCGTATAAAAATGACTGAAACCTAGAGCGCACGCTGCAAATTCTGCTCGCAGTACCACAATGCATTACTGCTGGATCTCTGGAATAAAATTACTCCCACATATACGGGGATCCTTGCCTTTTTTAGAAACTGTGGTGGCCTTCATTGCAAACCCGTCATAACAACGCAATCAGCTTCTCTTCTTTGTCGTTCAAGTTGGCAAATGTCTCGGTCGCAATATGAATGTCCTGCTGAGCATTACAGAGTTTAGTAAACTCACTCATGTTCATTAATTTTAATTAATTTCTTTTGGATTTGCCAAAATTCAAAAGTAAACAAGCCCAGATCAGCTGTTCGTGCCACTCACATGTCGGAGTAGCATTAACTAAATGCTAATGCGCCAATGGAATCAGGCACATTTAAAAAGTCCACTAATGCGGCAATGGAATCAGGCTATAAGAGAAATCATTTACTATAAAAAATATATCGAATATCCACATCAGTTTCCATCATTGATATTAAAGCTAAATCTGGCGAGAAACAAGTTAGATTGACGGAATGGTTGCCACTCTAGCAGAAAACCTTGCCATCTGGCAGCTCTTTGCTTCCATGACAATATATCGGAAAGCCCACCATAAATCGATAATTTCAGTTTAATGCGCCAAAAAAGCCGCGTTTATTTTTGCTGCGTTTTTGTATAGTTTTATTAAAACATCACATCTTAGTGCTAATTGCATATGCGTATATGTCAAACAATATGTATTTTACATTAGAACTGCTGATCAAGCCGCCGTTTGACGCCGGACAACATTTTTGCACGATGACGCAGTTGCAGGTGTCTCAATCCACAATTTCTGGCCAAAGGAGTCTCACTTTCGCACCTTTTGCTTTTCCTGATGACAACTTTATAACTTTGAGGATTGCCTGCGAAATCTTCCTTAGGAACAGTCGAATTGTTGAACATGTACTCCACCAGAGAGAATCCCAGGACAATGAGGATCAGACAGGCGGGATCGACTTGGAGAAACAGAGATAGAGGACCTTCCATATTGGCGTGTGCTGACTTCTTGCACTGTCGGTTGCGAATGATTTAAAGGTCCCGTTGACCCATCTATTTATACACAAGTCAGGTAAGATTAAAGCCCTAATTTAATGGATCATCTTAGCAAGTACCTGAGATGGGGCCGAAAAATCAAAAAGGGGTACCCATGTAAACAAAGCCATAAATGTAATCCTGTTGTTTTTGTGGAGTTTTGATTAAACAGCAATTAAAGAAATTTTCAAGCCTTTGCAAACATGTCTTTGCGTGTGTTATTACACAGAAAAAGGTACATTTTAAGAGGTCTACCGGCTGAGTTAACTGTAAAACCATGCCAGACATTTATTTCATACGCCCAAAAAGTTTTCATAAAAACTAAACTATTGTTACTTGAATTTTAAATTTGTTTAAAAATAAAACCATAGACTATAAAATGAAATATATAGGTTATGTTTTTTAGTATTGAATTAAACTAAACTTTCACTTTTTTAACGGACAATAGATCAGAATAAAAATGTAAAAATTTCATCTACTTCATATATATGTACATACATTTTATCGGTATTGAAATTCTAAGAAAGATAGTTTTAATGAGCAAACGTTCGTAATTGACAAGTGCACATTTGATATTTGGCGATAGATTACACATTTCCCACACAACCTATAGAAGTGAAAACTGCAGCGGTTAGTTTAGGTTAGTCTCTCTTGGAATGCGGTTCCTCAGAGGCAGGAAAATGGAGAAAGTGGTAGAGTTGTACCACGGATACGCTCTGCTTGTTGGCATGACGTCCTATCGAGTGGTTAATGGGCAATTCCAGCAAACGAAACTAACTCAGGCGTATGCCCTAGCAATGAATATATTTATCATTGCCATACTGCCACCAGTTCTTTGGGGCATAGCAAAGGGAATGATGTTGCAAACCTGGCTACCGGAAATTATGTTTATAACTCCATTTATACTTTATTCGGTAAACTATGCGGTTATAGTGTATATTCTAACCACGCGTTGCTATCGGGACAGTATGTTTCTGGATTTACAAGTGTTAGCCAATCAATTAAGCCGAGAAATGAAGCGAGCTGGAAAGAAAACAAACTTTAAGCTGAAAAGTCAGCTGTATATGAAATCTTTTACACTCGCATATTTGTGCCTTGGCTCCGTGGGAACACTTTTCTTTATAAAATCGGGATATTTTGAATCGCTTTTAGTTAGCATTGGCTACAGCATCCTAAACGCCACAACATACTTTTACTTCACCTCATTCTGGCAAATCGTCAGAGGCTTTGATTTTGTTAATCAAGAAATAAACGAGCTCATCACGATAAGAGCAGGATTTTATACACAAAAAAACTCGGGGGACGTTCATGGATTGTGGTCTCTTCATTGGACTCTTAACCGGATGGCTAACAGAATAAACAGGGTATATGGAGTCCAGATGCTGGCCTCGCGCATCGATTACGTTATATTCAGCATTATCTATGCTTACGTAGGTATGATTTACCTGCATCAAGGAATGAATCTTTTTAAATGGCATGCGACTTTAATGTATCTGTTTCGAACTTGGGACTTCTTTCTCAATGATTTCATATGTGATTTAACCTCCCGTCATCAGTGCCATCCGAAACACCAAACTATCGAAGGAATCATGACCCAGGAGGTAGTTGAGTGCCTAGATAATATGAATTTGTCCTAAATTATTGGTTACAATTACAGCTAAGTGCGTATTTGATCTATGAGAGCAGCACCAGGCTCAATTTGAAGGTATTTGGACTCTATCCGGCCAACAAAAATCAATGGCTTGGAATGATGGGATTTATTATTTGCCACTCCATATTAATGCTTCAGTTTCTGTTGATGTTGAGCGTTTGATGATATAACTTAATAAACTTCAAAAAAAATAGTTTTAATACAATAGTGTATATTTAATTTAGAAATTTTTACTGTCAATTGAATCTTTACATGATTTACTAGACAGTGTTCCAGAATAAATTCTTAACGATTTTAAATCTGAATTGACATCGAGATATCAGTGCTTCGAAAAACCTAGTTATCAAAGGACATTATCCAACCAAAAAAATTTATTTTAGATTGTTGTATTACATATACAAATTTAATTTAACTTTCTATGCTTTAAATAAAAAAGCTTTAACCATTTTGTGCTCCTACGTAATGTGTACGAATTGGTCTGAAAAGGGTTACAGATATTTTCAACTAATTAAATGATATGGAGACGCCACTGCTATTGCAATTACCGTTGATTTCGATCGGCCAGCGCAACAACGCTTTCCCTAATGACATACGACCCAAAAGAAGATTCTTCGGCCTTAGTTCCTGCTCGAATCTCTTAGAAGGCAGTTCATTCGGGAAAACGACAATGAGGTTGATAGTTCAGATTTTAAACACATACGGCTTTATCATGGGCATGACCTCATACCTTACGATTGAAGGAGGATTCAGGCAAACAAGGATTACGCAGACATACGCCGTGGTTGTCAATGCCATCACCTTGATTTTGCTCCCAATCGGATTTTTGAAATCGGCCCAGTTAATGACAATGGCCCAATGGCTGCCGTCCTACATGTGGATAACTCCCTACGTCCTGTTTTCAATCAATTACGCTGTAATTGCGTACACCCTGATTTCGAGATGCTTTAGGGACGCCATGCTGATGGACCTACAGTTCGTAATAATACAAATAAATCGGGAGATGACGCGTACGGGAAAGCGTTTGAACTCGAAGCTGCGTCAATTGTTTTTAGTGAAAACCTTTACCTTGAGTTACTTGTGTTTGTCGTATTTCCTGGGAATTATCGTTTACCAATCCCTATTTAAATTGCCTTGGTCGGAGGCATGGATTGGATTTCTGGTTAACCTTTTCTTAAGCATCCTGATTCTCGTCACTTACTTCTATTTTATTTCGTTTTGGCAAATTGCCAGAGGCTTTGATTTCGTTAATGAGCGCTTTAAAGAGGTGATCTCAGACCAGTCCATCGGTTCGAAATCACAAGCTGAAGAAATCCGCAGTCTTTGGGCTCTGCATGCAACCTTAAGTCGGACAGCCCTAGAGATAAATAGGCACTATGGCCCGCAGATGCTTGCCTCACGTTTCGATTATTTTATTTTCTCCATTATCTACGGATATATAGGGACGGTCTCCATGAATTATGACCAAACCACTTCCATGGAAAAGTTTTACGGAGCTCTTCTTTATTGGACTCGAAGCGTAGACTTTTTTATGAACGACTATATATGCGATTTGGTTACTGAATATCAAAGCCAACCTAAGTACTTTGCCTCCAAAGGCACTATGTCTAATGAGGTGAATAATTACAAAGTGTTCAGTTCAAAACTTCATTCCTAAAGTCTGCTTAAACATTTCAGCTGAGTTCTTTCTTAATCTATGACAGCAGCACCAGACTGGAATTGATGGTTTGTGGACTCTATCCGGCCAATAGAAACAGATGGCTGCAAATGGTAGCTTCTATTGTAGTTTATTCCATAACGCTGCTTCAGTTTCATCTGGTTATGCGCAACAAATAAATGGCTCAAAGGTCAATTTGATTTATAATTTATAAACAATATGAAAGCGGAAAATAAATACTTCTCGTGTTGGTAAAAGCCCTCTTATTATTATCAAATAAAAGTCAAATTAAATCCATATTGTAACACATTTTAATGTTGGCTTTTGATGTGCACCTGCACTTTGACCTGGAGATGTCGTGGTAAAAGATGTGGGTGAATTTTCAGCGCCTAAAACGAGCTTATAGCTTTGTAGAAATTTATGTTTTCAGACATTTTCAATGGACTTTTGTACTCGGGTCTTCACTGCGTTAAAATCGCCTTCAGGATTAAAGAAAGTGATGATGGTATAGTTTCCGGTTTTTAAAGAGATGAGTTAATTTCTCCATATGCTAAATATTTCATGGGCTTCTTAAACTGGATGCGCTATGTGGCTCTTTTCCAAAACGATTACATTCTCAAAAAGAAAGAAACCGAGGGCAATTTAAAAAAAAATGATTTAACAGCTACGTTATTAACAACTGAGAGCTTATATTATCTATTATTATTATTATTATTATCTACGAGCTTGAAACTAAATTGGAAGTTGTGCGGACTTTACATGGATTTGCCATGTATTACACCTCTATTCCTATTACAAATGTCTTTCTATATTAACCTTGCCACAGTTTTCTCTGAATTGAAATAATTAACTAGCTTATCGGTAGGTATTTGAATAGAATCCATCTTCCTTTGAATATAATCCTTGTTTAATTAAGTTAATGTTAATTTTGTGTCCCGTAATCTGCATCTTTAGTTCAGTCTATCGAGATGAGCACTTTACTTTATTGGGAAAGTAAATGACTTCAGTTGAGCCTTCAAACTGGTTGACAATAGACGTGGTCATGGTTTTTCCGTTGGTGAAAATATTTTTCGGCTATTCGCTGGCAATTGGAATTACTTCGCAACGACTGCTCAACAAAAGGTTCCGGAGTTCTCCATTTTTCCGGGCTTATGCATTGGTTGCCAATATCGTTACGGTTACCCTGTTGCCCATAGTTATGTGGAGGATTCGTTTGGTTTTTCAATCGAAAAAGAACTTTCCATATCTCATTTTGATTACCTATAACGTTAGGTATTTGGTGTCCTATTTGGTCATACTGTATACGGTTCTATCGCGAGGATTTCGTGATACAGCGTTTAAGGAAATGCAACCATTGTTGCTAAAATTACGTCAGAAGGAGGAGCAATGTGGAAAAGTACGAGAAACACGGCGATCGTTAATGGTATTAATTTATGTAAAGTTCTTCACCGTGTTCTGGATGTGCATCACCGAAACGGCTTTCCTTTTTTATTCAAACGACACTATTAACTGGATCAACATAGCCACTTTTATATTTTTGACAAATGCTGTAAATATTCTGGAAATGGTGCCAATGAGTTATTTTCTAGCTATGTGGCACATTGCGCGAGGCTTTGATTATGTCAATCAACGTTTGGATGAAATAGTAACATCAAAATCGTCAACAAAACTGAAGGAGCTGAAAGATCTCTGGTTACTTCATGCATGTCTAACAAAGACAACGCATAATATAAACAAGATCTTTGGTCCTCAGATGTTAGCCTCCCGATTCAATTACTTTATAATTGGTGTAATCCAAGGTTATTGGGGAGCGTTCTTCGCCTTTGACGAGTCTACACCCGTGTATTGGATTGTATACGGTTCTGTTGGATATCAAGTTCGTACACTGGACAATTATCTCATCGACCACATGGTCGATTTGGTGGTGGAGTATCAGAGCTCGGCTAAGCACGCTTGGAGTGAAAGGCGCTGGACAAAAGAGGTATTAGAACTAAAATGGTTTACCATAAATATTCTGATTAAATTACCAACTATGTAGATAAGTGGATATGTGACTTACGCCAACAGTTCGAAGCTACAACTGTGGACTTGTGGACTTTTTCAACCAAATCGAAGTCTTTGGTTTGACATGATGAGCAGTGTATTTTATTATATGTTAATGCTGTTGCAGTTTCATCTAGTTATGGGGAAATAATTTTAATAACTTTTTGTTTAACTGCCTGTGTAAAAGTTTTTGTATAAAAGTTTAATTTATTGTTTGTAAACCGAAATTTGAAACCATAGAGTAGGGACACACTCTCTCGAGTGACATTTCCAGTGATGCCACCTAGACTAAAAAAGGGGAAAATTTCAGTCTCTCACGGTTCGATTCGAACTTTTAATTCGGTCCCGCGGTGAGGTTCTGCATCTGAACTGCTCGCTCCCATTGCTAAGGTCTGGTGCGAGCAGTGCAGTTGCAAGTTCGCTGCGGGACCGAATTGCAAGTTCGATCCAAAAACTGAAAAGTGGGGTGGGAAATCAAGGTTAGCTTCGAACATGGCTCTCAGCAGAGCTTGGGCCGAGGTCCGGGCAGAGCAAATGGTGCCTCTATATATTTCTTACTCTATGAAACGATTACATTCTCAAAAAAAAAGTCATCGAGGTCAAATTTTTTAAAAAATTGGATCGACAGCTACGTTATTAACAACTGAGTGCTTATATTATCTACGATCTTGAAACTGAATTGGAAGTTGTGTGAACTCTACATGACTAATCAATCCACCTTCAATTCTATTACAAATGGCATTCTATATGACCCCACATTTACAGTTTTCTCTGAATTTAAATAATTAACTAGCTTATCGGTTGGTATTTGAATAGAATCCATCTTCCTTTGAATAGAATCCTTGTTTAATTAAGTTAATGCTAACTTTGTGACACTATCTTTTCTGCATCTATAGTTTACATTCTATCGATATGAGCACTTTACTTTATTGGGAAAGTAAATGACTTCAGTTGAGCCTTCAAACTGGTTGACAATAGACGTGGTCATGGTTTTTCCGTTGATGAAAATATTTTTCGGCTATTCGCTGGCAATTGGAATTACTTCGCAACGACTGCTCAACCAGAGGTTCCGGAGTTCTCCATTTTGCCGGGCTTATGCATTGGTTGCCAATATCGTTACGATTACCCTGTTGCCCATAGTTATGTGGAGGATTCGTTTGGTTTTTCAATCGAAACAGAACTTTCCATATCTTGTTTTAATTACCTATAACGTTAGGTATTTGGTGTCCTATTTGGTCATACTGTATACGGTTCTATCGCGAGGATTTCGTGATACAGCGTTTAAGGAAATGCAACCATTGTTGCTAAAATTACGTCAGAGGGAGGAGCAATGTGGAAAAGTACAAGCAACACGGCGATCGTTAATGGTTTTAATTTATGTAAAGTTCTTCACCGTGTTCTGGATGTGCATCACCGAAACCGCTTCCTTTTTTTATTCGATCGACACTTTTAACTGGACCAACGTAGCCACATTTATATTCTTGACAAATGCTGCAAATATTCTGGAAATGGTGCCAATGAGTTATTTTCTAGCTTTGTGGCACATTGCTCGAGGCTTTGATTATGTCAATCAACGCTTGGATGAAATAGTAACATCAAAATCGTCAACAGAACTGAAGGAGCTGAAAGATCTCTGGTTACTTCATGCATGTCTAACAAAAACAACGCATAATATAAACAAGATCTTTGGCCCTCAGATGTTAGCCTCCCGATTCAATTACTTTATAATTGGTATAATCCGAGGTTATTGGGGAGCCTTCTTCGCCTTTAACGAGTCTACACCCGTGTATTGGATGGTATACGGTTCTGTTGGATATCAAGTTCGTACATTGGACAATTATCTCATTGACCACATGGTCGATTTGGTGGTGGAGTATCAGAGCTCGGCTAAGCACGCTTGGAGTGAAAGGCGCTGGACAAAAGAGGTATTAGAACTAAAATGGTTTACCATAAATATTCTGATTAAATTACCAACTATGTAGATAAGTGGATATGTGACCTACGCCAACAGTTCGAAGCTACAACTGTGGACTTGTGGACTTTTTCAACCAAATCGAAGTCTTTGGTTTGACATGATTAGCAGTGTATTTTATTATATGTTAATGCTGTTGCAGTTTCATCTAGTTATGGGGAATAGATTTTATTAATTTGTTGTACAACCACCTGTATAAAAGTTTTTGCATAAAAGTTTACTTTATTGTTTGTAAAACGAAATTTGAAACTGTTATATTTGCTATTAAAATGTCTTTGTGATAAATTTTCTATGTTTGTATTGTTAAGCGTGATTGATTTGCAATAATCTGCCAATCACATGTCCCCAAACTATTGTGATTCCGCAATCATTTTATGCCAAGAAATAATTTAAGGATTGTGAATGCCCACGTTTGAACCGCTTACGGGCAACAATGTGAGCAATATGGCAACAAAGGCGTTCTGTTCTGCAGGAGCCAATAATTTCCTATTCGATAATTTCCAAATGAATGCGTTCAGCAAATAAATTCAGCTTTGACAGCACTCGCAGTTGAAATTTAAAACGAAATCACGTTTTGCTGTTGCATACTTTTTGGCGTATGCACATCTGCTCTACGTAGTACGTGATGAAAGTTGTGTCATAAACACACGCACACTCTTTCACACACTTTTACACTGGCACAACTTAGTCGGGGAAAAACTGGGAATGGCAGCAGGTGAAATGGGCGAAAGTCGAGAGTTTAGGGAGGCATAAATAAAATGAAATAAAATAAATCAAAGCATAATTTTCGCAATAAATTCGTTTCTACCCAGCGCTGAATTCAAATCTAATTCCTTTTGCCAGGCAAAACGTGTATCAAAGTTTTGCACTATTCTATTTGCGGTTTCTGGAATTTATAGCCTGCTTCTTTTTCAATCGGCTTAAAAGCAAATCCTATTTGAATATACCAATTTAATTCAAACTTAAATGACCAGTTTAGTATGCATTACAATTTATATTTTCATTGTGCTAGTTTTTTTTTTTAACTTTTATAACGGATTTACATTTAGAACTTTTCAAACTAAACCCTTTTTAAGTGGTTTCAAAAATTGTATTTGTATTTATAAAGAGCTGAGACTTTTTGTTATTTCAATGCGATTAGTTTAAAACAATACTTAATGCTATAATAAATAAATACATTTTTTAGAATATATTTAGAAAAGAAAGTGTGTGGGACCAGTTCGGTCCCATAAGTTTAATCTTTTATATTAAACTGGAATGACGGTGTTTTAAAATAATTTACTACTCTAAAATGAGATGATTTCTGGCGGCAATTGGTTCTGTTAATATATATTAACATCATTTGAATTCGCATCGAGGCACGTCAACACAATTATGTTGGATAACAAGAGCCAAGATTTATTATCCTCGGATCGAGAAGCAAACATATATGAGCACGTAACGGATGCGACGGCTGTACGCCCATTGCCGTTGGGTAGGTGGGCGTGCCCGTCGCTTGGCAATTGTCAAAATCGTCGCCATAACTCACGTGTTGCCAGCAACAGAAACAAACGCATGTGGATCGAGGGGAATTCATGCAGGAGCAAAAGGAACAGCGGCACCGGGCATCGACAATTTGAATTGAAGCTGATTTGCTCAAAATGCAAATTACGCAATGATTTACATTCCGATTGACATATTTTAGGCGAACAGTTTGCACTTTACCCCTTCCCGAAAACCTTGGATCCGCCCTATCCGTGTTGCTGAAAAGAATCCTTGATTTGGTATTCCCATTGCCATCGCCAGACCATTGTAAATTGGCTGGGATTAGACAGTTGTTTGATTTTGGCCGACAAATCATTTCAATCGCTTATAAGTCTTCAAATAAAACATGTTTTTTATTGCGCTGAAGGGGATTTTGGAAGCAGGCAAAAATATTTTAGTCTTGATCTATCATTTTAAAACATTTTCATATCAGCATTTTCTTCAAACAATTTAAATAATGCATAAAGGAAGAACAAATCTTTAAGTGTGAGAAAATAAAGCAGTGATGTGCATTGTAGTGCCCCAAAATATTTCCGTTTTTATATTATACAGAATATTAAATGAGGAAACCCACAATATTATCATAGATAGTGCAATAAAAATCGTATTTATATGAACCATCCAACCATGTCATTACTCACACAACTGAGGGACACATATCCTGGTCAAGTCTGCTGGTCATCATTATTCTGGCTTTGCCCGGAGCACCGTTTTCTCCTTTTGGCCGCAGCAACGGTCATCATAAAATTGCTGAGAGGACATAAACGCGTTATTATATTATGCCTTTGAATGCCCATGACTTGCAGGCTTCGTTGAATAGAGGCCATGGAGGATGCAGAATGCACGGGGCATTGTGCAGTGGCCACACGACACAGAGGACATACACGACACACAGCACACTCAGGACACAGAGGACACAATGGATGAACATCAATGCCAGAGCCGCGACATTGAATGGCCAGTGGCAGGAGCAAAAGCTGAAGAGAAGGACCAACCTCGCGTCTATCAACGCAACTTTGAGTCAACGTCAACAGGCAAAGAAGCTATTCGGCTTAACTTGCATTCCCTGTTGCCTTTCTGCCGCAGGCCATAAATTTTAAAAATAACAATATGGGGAAATGTCCTCCGGATGTGTGCTGTTTGCGACCAAAAGTCAGAGCTGAGCTGAGAAGGTCGGCTAAAGACTGCTCAAGATGGCAGGCAAAAGTTTTTAATGATGCCGCAAAGTCGTTGAACCAAGTTCGATGCACATTCAGTGGATTTGACCTGACTTTGGCATCCTTGGAGGCGAGGACCAGAGCTTCTGCATTGATTTACTTGGCAGTCGGGCAAATAAAAGCCACAGCTGTGGCGAATCGAAAATTTTGCCCAAGTGAAAGTTATTTTTGGGCTGCAAAGTTTTTGCCCCCTCTTCCGAAAATGTTTGAATTTTCGTTGCACCAGTAAAATATCATGCACACTTTGACCTCTATGAAGAGAATTTCAGTAAATATTAAAAAACAAGATTTAATATGAGGCTTGTGGACATCAAATATTGATGGTTTCTTTTTCAGAGGTTAAAAAGCGTTACAAAAGGAAATGTCTTCTTTTAAATAAAACATTTAAGCAAACGATAAGCTGTTTCGAACTATGATTCTCAAATATGTCTTCGAATTTGAGTATCATCAACACTAGGCACAAATGCCACAAATACAACACCACAACTTTTGGAGTCACAAGAATATTGAATTTGGTTTATTAATTTTAAATATTAAAAGGAATACATATGTTTCTACAGGGCTTTATCCGTAATAGTTGCCGCCGAAGCCTCCGGCAGAGGCCGAGGAGGATGCCGAGGCACTGGCGCCGCCGAATCCGCGGTTGTAGCCGCCTCCGAAGCCGGGATATCCGCCTCCGTATCCGCCGGGATAACCGCCGTAGCCGCCATAACCGCCATAGCCGCCAGGATATCCGCCACCGAATCCACCGTATCCAAACTGGGGAGCGGGCACAGCCTCCAAGGCACTGAGGAGTGCGAAAATCACAACGACGAACACGACGGCAGCTCGCATTTTGGTTGGCTTGTTTACTTTAGATCTTTCCGTTTGAGACTGTTGATCGATTTCGATTCGGCGGGCCTATTATATAAGTAGAAACGCTTGGTTCAACAACCTGCTCGTCTGGTTCTGGAGGCGTCACCTGTTAGCGCGCCAGTTCCATTCTCTCCAATTAATCGATCCCATCGAAAATGACACAATTTGCAGAGCGAGAAGCGGGGGAAACCGCATCAAAAACAAAATTTTGACAACCATACCCTCGGGATACCAGTTTTGGAGTTTGGGGTTAACCTTTACGTAAAACTTACGCGTTTATTGTGGGATTTTGGGAATCACTCGGGCTGAGCTCTGCCGCTCGCACATTAGCATAAAATAAAATACAAACAAAAATTTGTATAATAATAGGTATGAAATTTCGCCGGACTTTGTTTTTCGGCTATCACATTCGCTTAGTCACACACACTTTGTTTATCATTTAATATACATTATGCTAATCAAGACTGTCATTAATGGGTTTTCTATTCGAGTTGCTGGTTTTGGCTATTGGACATTAATATCGCTATAAAAAAAATTGTTTTCACCTTATTTTTATTGTTTGTTTCATTTGTAATTTAATATGTTGGCCTAAGGCCGTATTTAAATGAGAACCTTACTATTTGAAGTTCTATGTCCTACCGTTTTGAACCAAACTAATCTGTCAATTTGAACTTTAAGAATAGACTGTTTTCTATACCACATTAGGTACATAAGTTGTGATCGGACGTCTATATTATATAAAACAACAAAAATAATGTACAAATTTTAATTGAATAATAATTGTAAACTTCAGAAATTTAAGATTTAAGATTTTAAAACTTTATTAGGTGACTTCTCATATAAATGCTTTATTTAATGGAAAATCTACATAACTTCATTGTTTCAAAACATACGTATAAAAAATGGTTGTTTTTAAAGAATTCTATATTTTTGTTATGACTATGAGGGCATATAAACTTTGGCTTGATATATTTTTTTTTTGTTCCTACTTCAAACTACATCTGACTTTCATCGGTACTTTAAAATCTAATAAAATAAATATATATCAATTGAAATAACCCGTGTTTTGTAGTTGTTAAACATGTTGTTCACTGTTTTTCAGAAAACCTGCGTACTTTCGATATTTTTATAATAGATCTGGCTATGTCAATAACCTAATCTTGGTTGGAAATAAATGTTTGTCATAAAATTTTGTAAACACATGATTGTTTCGACTTCTGATTCCATCTGGACTTCAATCCGGTTCTGAAGATCAATTCAAGACCGACTTCTGTTATTCTTGCTAGCAGGTCACATTGCTGTGAATCACAAATTCATAAATTAAACTAAAACAAGACAGCATAAACAAGACTGAAAAGTTGTTCAAAATTTCTGTTGCAAACGCGCCGCGAGAAATGCCAGGTATCAATGAGTTTCAAAAGCTTTGTAAGTCGATGTTCACAGATTCCATGAGAATCGTCTGCTCGGCCACAGTACCGGAAACCCTGAGCCAGAAGTATCACAATCGGCTGATTAGGGCCGAGGACCCCTACACAATCTTCCAGATGAAAAGTCAAAACAGCAGTTATCTGCTAGTCTTTAGTTTCCTGGAAATCAACAGGTGCCATACCATCCAGCTCAACGATCTGTACGCCGTCAGTTGCCAAAATGAGTGGAACGAAACGAAGACTTGGTATTTCGGCTTTAGCCACCGCATGTGCTACAACTATCCGATGAATCTGACGACGGAACTTCGGGAACACTGTGGCGCCAAGGGCTATGACGAGGACGAGCAGTCGGGTTACTATTATACCAATCATGACCTGGACGCAGATATTAGCCTACAAGGAAATGCCGACCGTTTGCTGGCATCCCCATTGCTTGTACTTTGGCTCATAGCATCACTCTTAGTGTTCGCCATTCTGCGATGGAAGGCAGGCTGATTGTAAGGATGGTTGGTTGTAGTCGCTCAGTTATTCGAGAGTTTCGAGTCACACAAGTTCTTTCCCTTTCGAAAATTATAAATCTAACATGAGCCGGTTTTCTTCGATCTCTGCTCACTTCAAACGAATAACCGAAGTCTTGTAGACATTGACCTGTGCCGGCGAATATCCCAGCGATGTGAAAATCCGTTTCGGTGGCCATCTATCGTTGCCCGGTGATCCTTACGCCGTTTTCAGGCCGAGCGAAGATGATTCCAGGGATCTAATGGTCATAACTGGCAGTGAGGAAGTGAAATCCTGCATATCGCTAAAGGTGATCGGAATGAACGAGTTTAAGTGCATGAGAGGCAACAATTCGTCGAGCATTGCTTATACAAGTCCCAGTTATTTGGTCTGCTTGGACTACTTTTTGCGCATGGCGCGTGAACTGGAGATGGAAGAAGAAAGCCTTCACGGTGCTGTATTTTGCAAACGTCGAAACCCGTTTGCAAATGATAAAAACAGCAAACGACGAAGCTATCACAAAGGGTTCCACTATGATTATACTAATCCTTTCGGCAGTTTTGGCGATATTTCTCGCTCTACGGTGGTCTTAGTCATAATTGAACATCTCTTAAATTGGTCAGATCGTTCTGACAGCCTTCACATGTGCTGTAAAATCTCACTGTTTCAAAATTGATTCAAACTATTTCCAAGCAGGTTTTGGAAGTGTTCAGAGATTTAAAAACAATTTCGTATACAATTTCTTATAAGGATTTGTTTTTAGGGACAGCCCAAAATAAAAATTATAAGTCTTGTTTGCTTTTTTATTTAAGGTTTGTGATTGAATGAAGTATCCTTAAAAGTAAGGTCTCTACATATTTCGATTTTTCACATCTGAAGCTGATGACAATATTATCTGATCTCCAATGTCAGAATTAAGTATGAGATTTTAAATACATTTTTTCATAAGTTTAATATCCCCCTGCCAAGTTTTTATTCTCGATTTCAGTGGCGCCCCCTTGTTTTATGATCCATGTGATGTATCCATCATGAGTTGACATATTTTGACAGTGCTCAAACCTAAAAACGCTGACAGTACACAAATCTTTTGCCTGTGGCGGCATGGAACTTAAGAAGCCGTCACCGGGATCTCCCTGCTTTTTATGCCATGATCGCATTGCATTTCCCTTTCATCTGACAATGTTGCCCTTGTCATCTACTTTATGCCACATTTAGAGAGTGGGAACTTCAGCATCGGATGAGTATGTGTAGTACGCATCTGCGCGAAGCCTTCGTTCATTAGGTCTCTTATAAATAATTGCTTTTTAACAGAGGCAAAAATTATCACCTAATTATAGAGCTTGACACGGGGGATTCCAACTGTCTCTCGTTTTTACACATTTGGAAAAAGTGAAGTGCTGTCATGCTTTGTCTATTAATTAACGACGGCAAATTTTTCATGTAAATTGTTCAAAATTAATTCAAAGCAGTTAATTATTAATTAATTATATTCAATTATTCAGTAATTATGTTATACAAGAGTGATAAGCTTAAAATTGAAAATCAGAGTATGTAGATTAATTTATACACAATAATTTTTACATGTTTTCCCGATATACTAATGCAAACAATAGCTATTTGAATAATATTTATTTTCAGCAGCACTTTGGGTTAATAATAGTATGTCCGTGAAAAATCTAAGCTGTCAACCGTTTACTCTCTAGGTGAGCACTTCAATGTCCTTTCAAAGGGGAAGTATACCGTCGCATAACTCTCCATTTAACTCGCATAAGGACCTCGTTTGCTCTGGCATTTCCGTTTGCCATTTGATTTGACAGGACACCGTATGTGTGCGTGTGTGTCTGCCGCTGTTTGGCCCATAAATTTGTATTTCCCTTTCGAGGAGGACTTCTGCAACATGTCCGCCTGTCAGCAAAATGTCGTCCTTCTCCCGGCAAACAATTTGCCGCATCGCAAAAACGGGACAAAACGCATTTTTCCATCGCTGCCGTTCTGCTTTTCAAACATTATTGCAATTTCGTAAATATTGTAAAAATGTTTTACGCTCGGAGCGCCAACGCTTTATGCAAATTAGCTGCACAAACCGTTCCACATTCCGAATGTTAATTTGCATTTCGCATTTCGCATTTCTTCCTGCTGCTCAGTTTGCTCCCAGCTTGTTTGGTTCTGTCATGTTTGGCCTGCGGATAAAAGGGAATTTTTATTTGCATTTAAATATATTACATACTTGTTAACCTCCTCCTACTTCTATTTGAGTGGATGCGGCTATATCTGGGAGTTGGGAGTTGAGAACTGGAAACTGGGAACTGAGATCCGGATCTGGGATCGGGGAATGTTCTTTTGCGGCCTTATCCCTTGACTTTTGGGAATGCGTTTGAGTGCACTGCACATTCTATTGTCCTTCGAACGGCAATCTGTACTTTTAATTGCCCTGGAAAACCGAGATTTCCACAATCTTAATCCACTTTGATTGCGGCTTCGCTTTGCCAACGTTTGCGGCTAGGCAAAAGTTTTCCCTCACTGTTTACTTTCGAGTGCTTGTGTGCCTCTCGCTCGTTTGTTTATTTGTTTTGACTTTAATTAAGTTTTATTATACAAATTAACACATGCGGGTGAAAAAACACATACTCGTAGATGGAACCCCCTCGAGCTGCTGTTCTTGTGTGTGGGGGATTTGAATTTTTAATTAAATCATATTACTAAGTCAATAATTAAATAAGTCATGTCAAATTCATACGCCACTGACAGTTTAATAAATGGAAAACTTTAGCATATTGAGAAGGAGCTAATTGCTTTTAGCTCACAAGATGCTGAATTCAATCACAAGTGTTGTCTATCGAAGGATGAGTTATAGTAGTAAGGAGTGTAAACTTAATTATCTGTGAGCTTGGGATTAAGGTGCGGTTGAGTTATGTGCTCAAAATACTTACAAATTCTTGGTTTCCGTTATGGAGATAAAATTCCAAGTTTCAAACTTTTTTGTTGGCCATTTCGTTATTTTTACCTTTAGATTTATTTGGCACATGGAATTTAAATGTAATTTATTTTTGGGAGGTCTAAAAGTACAAGGGGTGAAGATGGTTTGGTTTGGTGAGAAATCAAATTCACCTAATATATCTTCAATATTCCCTTATTCCCAATTTAAACATAAGCCCCCGATATTGTCTTAGAAAATGTTATTTATTGGGAGCTTCCTTCGGTGCGTCACATCTGGTTTTGTGTCGTATAAATATAAGTATGTATTAGTCAGGTAGGCGAATATGTTAGTCTTAATACATTTTTAAACATTAATGCAATTTGGCTAATTGAAATACATATGCATGAAGTAACCTCGTGGGGCCCATTAAAAGCTAGCCGTCGTCATCAGAGCGGCGGATAGGCGTTCTTCGCGTAGTTGGCAGCCACGCAGTAGTTCGTGGCCGCTCCGAAGAAGGAACACACTCCGCTGTTGGGCGCAGGATTCGTTCCGAATCCGCCGTAGCAGTTCGTATAGTTCTGGCACGAGCGCAGTTCCAGCGGCCCAAAGTTGAGGGCATAGGCCCCGGGCGGCGGCGGAGGCGGTGGGTGTGGCAGACTCGCATATTTGTGCATATTATTGCTAATGGGCGCCGGCACCAGCTGTGGAGCCGAATCCAGCAGAGGCCTCGAGCCCACGCTTCTCTCATTCCGCCGGAATTTAGCACGCCGATTCTGAAACCAGACCTGAAACATGCGTCCGAGTAATTGATAAAGGAATTAGCTTTGTTGGTATGAATTGCCTATTGGGGGCTATGCCAATGGTGGCTAATTTCGAGAATGAGCTTGTGCAATAAGCTTGAGATTAACCAGAATTTCTCATGATCGATCTATAAATTCTGCATTGACTGCATCACGTAACGTTTCCTTTCAATACAACATTTAATTGAAAGACCTGAACATGTTGTTGTCTATTATTATTTTCCCAGTAAATTATTAATTTTTAGAAGAGACATAAATCATCATCAAAATGCAGAGCTTAAAACAATGGACTGCATTGCTACTGCTACGTGTAAAAATATATTTTGATAAATGCACAACAATGAACTATTATGTAGCATTCACATGTAAAATTTTATGTTTTATCATTAACCAATGTAACATGTCAGATTTGTAAAATAATCAAAACATAGAAAGCTTATAACAAATAAGTGGCTGCTAACATTTTAATTAATTTTTCCTTTGAAATTGTTGGTTGGCTGTTACGTATGAAGGTAGAAAACACAGAAAAGGAAACAAACTACGGCAAGCCGGAGTTTATATACCCTTATAACTTCTAAAAATTAAATATTTTTTAAGAAAAGTAAAGTAGTTTATGATTTTACGCTTTATTGTTGTCCGATTTTAATAAATTAAACCCGTAACTCTAAAGTAACAAACCATTACTATATATCGAAATCAATGTATTTTCATATATTTATCCGATTGTTCCTTTGGTTGCTGTAAGATATAGTCCTCAAATTTTAATGAATCTAAAAATGTAATTCTGAATTATTTGACCATTTCTATATCTTAAGGAATATTATAAAGAAATTTAAAAAAACAAAGTTATAATTTCGTTTCATTAAGTTTTTCGATTTTTCATTCAGGATCTGTATGTTATAATCGTCCAAACAGGCTCGCTCCGAAAAACTTTTGGGTAAGTTTAATACAGATAGCTTTTAAACTGAGAGACTAGTTTGCGGACAGACTGATGGACATGATGCTGATCAAGAATATATATACTTTGTAGGATTTCACTGCGTTGCAAAGTTCTGACTGAAACTATAATACCCTCTGCAAGGGTTTTAAACCAAAGCTATGCATTGTTAAGAATAATGTAATTAAAAGCTCACCTGCACTCTTGCCTCGCTCAGATGCACCTTGGTGGCCAGCTCCTCGCGGACAAAGGCATCCGGGTAGTGGGTCCGTTCGAATACCTTCTCCAAGGCCGTCAGCTGGGCGGAGCTGAAGGTGGTGCGATTGCGGCGCGGCTTCCTTGAGTGGCCCACTGGGAGACTTCCGGAGCAGGGGGCTACACCACTACCACCTCCGCCATTGGTGCCTGCAATCAGGGAGCCATTAATTGGGAATTTTCACTTTTACTTTGGCTTTTAGCCTGCGGGACTGAATGCAAAATCTCTTTGGCGGACAGTGGCTGGAAAAAGGGGGAAGCTGCTCGTAAATAATCGATAGGAGCCAACGGATATCAATTAATTTGGCAGCCAGCTAGGAAATTTCGTTTCTTTTATGGGTTGTCGTGAACACATAAAATTTTGCATTCCGTTTGATCCTTCGCTTGGGGTTCGAAGGTGTGGGGGGAGGGGGGTCATAAACAAATGGCATGAACCATAAAATATCTTTTGACGACATCGGCGGACAGCTGTCTACTAATTTCGTCGCCCAACAAACATGAGCTAACACATTTACGATCTATTAATTAAAGTGAAATTGTGACATTAAGCGGCCATAAGCGAGAGAGCTCTTTGTCTCTGGCTGCTTTTAATTGATTTTTCATAGAATTTGCTTTAAAACCGTTTTACAAAAGATTAACAAATTTTTCCTTGAATTTTCTATTTTGGAGCTAATTGGAGGCGACACAACACTTTAGTTGAGAGTGGAAAAAACTAAAGTTCTTTTCCCTTAAAAGTATTCTTTAACTTATATTCCAAATCAAATAAAAACCAAGTTTATATATATCAAATTTATTGGTTAACCAAAAATAATTAATAAGTTTCCTTTCGTATTTTTTTTTTTAATAATTTATTATGAATCACACATTGAAACTAAGAAATATGTTAAATGATGTATTTGAAGTCTGAGATATTCGGTTTGATTTTGGTTGGAAGAGTTTTCTGTAGTATACTGTATAATTTGTTGGCGTCAAACATTTATTTGCTATCTTTTCTCTTTTAACATTTTAAGTTTGCAAACCATTTTGTATGTAAAATGAAACAAATGTTAGTCTATAATCGTTTTTAATGAAGACTTCTCACTCCTTTTAGTTTTCACTTTCCGAGATACATAGATAAATTGCCTCTGATATCTCCGGCATCCAGTTTGCTGGATTTCTTGGTTCAGCTTCTGGGTGGCCATTGCCGTGACTATCCCTATCAGCATCAGATATTTTCCTACCCACGCCATTTGTCTCAATTTGTCAGCCAAGCTGTCCACGAAGTTGGGAACTGCATCGTAGATTAGCTCGGAGCACTCCATACAAGTAAAAGAAAAAAAACGGGAGACCGGAGCAACTGCATCGGCAACTGATGTCCCCGGGGATTGGGTTCGGGTGTTTAGGGAGTGAGTGAGGGGAAGATCTTTAATTTGAATTGCCAACGAGCGATAAAAAACAGTTGCGGCTTAATAAAAAACCAACAAATCGAAAGGGAAACCTCAATCAGATTTGTTCAGCGGCAACAGCAAGGGGTGAAGATTGGCTGAGGAGTTACACTGCGAAAAAAGTTTTTTGATTATAGGAACATGACTCAAAATCCCATATATGCTTTAAATTTATTTTAACAATAAGAATGGAGCCTTAAACAAGTTTTTCTATTTTCATTTTCATTGTCCAAATAATATTATTAGAAATGAATATAATTTTAGCTTGGTGCTATTGCTAAAACTTAGAAAAACTTTTGTTCATCCAATATTATGAATTAAAGCACTTAAAAAAGTGGACAGATTTTGATAAAGTGAGTGTCAAGCAAAATTAATTTTTGAAGAATTATAATAAAACGGTTTTAAAACACAACTAATTTATTTAATATTCAGGAGTTATATATATAAAATTCCATTTGGTAAAATGCTTTTCTCAGTGCTAGGATGCAACTGGCACATGTTACAATCCAATCGAGCGACGAAAATAAACGAGGGAAGGCCAGGGAATAGAGTGCGTGCTGTGTCTGGGACTGGTTACAGTGGGACTGGCGTTTTATATGCTCCACTTGGAAATTATAGTCGTGGTAGCTACTCGCTACCTCGGATGCTTCAAAGGCATGCGGCCACTGAGGGAATATCATGTCAGCTTTGATTACGTTTTGTCATGTTGACAATGTTGAAGTGTTGTCGGCTCGGAAATGTTTCCACTGCCACAAAAAAAGAAAGGAAAGGAAAACTAGCGACCTGGAGCAAGAAAAGAAAAACTTTATGCGAACTGGTTACGAATTGTTGGAGTTCTTTTACGAGTTTCGTGAGACTTTTTTCATTTTTCTAGGATTTCGCATCAAATTAAGCTGCGGCAGACAACCAGTAGCAATATGTTGACAGTTTCCTCTCTGTGGGGCTATTACGGCGAATGGAGGAGTAGTTAAGGGGGGTTAAGCCGCAACCGCAGCAGCAAAAATGCACGGAGATGACATTGCACCGGGATCGGCAAAAATGAGCGAATGTCGCCCACATCTGGCACCTAATTGTCATCCATGAGTTGCGCCACACATTTATATATCATCCCATCTCATTCCACATATACCCTCTTATTAATGCATGTGCTGAGAGATATAGCTATGATTATGCAGTTGTGCGAATAATGCAATAAATTCTCTTGGCTCGCATTTCAGATGAATTTATCATTTATGAATTAGGCCATTGTCGCTCTGGCTAAGTCCCACAAAATCTAAGCTTATAATATTTGTATATGCAAGTGTCTATCTACCTTAAGTCCTTTGGCATTCTGTTAGAACAGCTGGTTATTATGCCAATTAAGAGGCTCTAAAAGTTAAATAAACCCAAGTGTCGCTCTGATTTCAACTATTTTAAGCGGTGAGCTGTGAAAATATTTAAATGAAAATAAATAAAAGCTTAGTCAATTTACACATTTCTATTTACATCATTATGTTAACATAAGAATGTTTTACCATTCTCTGTTTTAATTATTTCTATAACTTTTTATTATTCTTTATATTCCCTTAAAATTTAAAGTGAAAAATTTATAACCTTGCAGAGGGTATTATAATTTCAGTCAGAAGTTAGAAGGTTAGAAGTTTATCTATTTTATTGCAATGGCTGTAAGGGTATTTATACTTGGACTTTTTGTTTTTTTTTTTTAAAGTCGTTTTTTGGGGTGCAAAAATTCAACCAATCCAAAAGTTTGTAGGTCATGTAGGTGGACCCACTCAAGAAAATGAAGTGTTAAATTGAAACCGATCGATTTTTAAAAAAAAGTTACACTGGTAACAAGCCTTAACAATAATGAGGGAATGATCAGGAACCGGTAAGCCAAATAAACCGATTGAAAACGGGAACGGTACTAGAACCGAAATGAAATTAAATTTTGAATTAAGTACCGTCGTTTGTTCCAGTACCCTTTCGGAAATACTTTTTTATTGGTTTTTCTATTGAAATGCTTTCTAAAAGAATTAAAATGAACCACATCGCAAAGTTGCACTTATTGTATTTAATTTAAGAAAGAACCAAAATAAACATTATTTTTAACTGTTAGTAAAAGTGTCGAAATTAAATATACTTTAGAATTATTGAAATAATACTTAATTACTTAATTAATAATTAATTTGAAACAAAAAGAGGCGTTGGACATGTAGACAGTATAGTTTGTTTTTAACTTTCTCTTTGCGTAAAGACACACCTTTTCACTTTTAAATCCCAAACGCAAAATAAACTACTTATTAATAATCAATTATTGCGTCTCATGTTAACTTAATTTTATTTGTATAGGTTTTTATGATACCTTCTTTACTAAAATTATGCCATTTCTTTCGTCCGTGAAGTACGAATGAGTTTTTTTTTTTTATTTTGTTTTTTTAAAACAATGACGCTTGAACTCACCATAATTGTTATTCAGTTCCATGGATAGTTTGCCTTTGGCATAGGTCTCGTGTTTCATTTCCATGATGTTATCTACCGAAAATCGGTGCATTTTGTCCAGATCTCGGGCACTGCCCTCACGATCGTTCAGTTTATCTGGCGCCTCAAGATTTTGCGACTGAAGTGCTGGATATACCTCGCCGGAAACTGTGAGCGAATGCGATCCCGTCGGTCCGTAGTAGAAATTTCCCGGGTTGCCGACGGGCAGCGAATGCATTTGCTGTTGGTAGTTTAACATGTCTAGCAAATCAATTGCAAAATATTGTATAAATTTAAGGTTGAACTTTTGTCTAAAACACTTTCGATTTATTTGGGATCGCGATCGCGAGACAATGCAACTGATTTTTAATTTCGAACTTAATTCTTGGGTTGTCCGATTGATTGAATTAATTTTTGTTCTCTTAGCCTGCCACGATTGGGGGCATCCTGTGCGAACTTGGTAATTGGATTAGCACACAACACATAAACGAGTTAATTACGATAATTGTCGCGACGATACTAAACCGTGCCAAAGTCGTGTGCCCACTGAAATTAGCCTCAAAATCGAAAGAGTGCGCCCTGCCTCGCTCGTCGCTCGTCGAGAGATCCCATCCCCAGAATCGAAACCGAAACATATGTCTCCCGAGATCGCTGAGATTCTAGCGATGCGCCTAATTATAGCCCACCGATCTTCCATTGGCTGATGGTCCTCTGGCCTCTTCTCTTCCATTGCGTGGCCGACATTTTGGGGGCGTTGCCTCAAGACTCAAGTGGCTGGAAAATGCTTGAAATACGAGGTGAAAAGTATCAACAAGTTTTGAGCATTTAAGTAGTAATAAATACCAATTAGCCAGAGGGTTTGCTCTCCGGTTCACATTGTCCTGCCTGTCAGCACTGGCCATGTGTCTTTGTTGCCGTCGTCCTGATTCGGTGCTCCCATTTCGCAGGATGTTCAGTGCATCTGAAGTAGTTTCGGGCAACATCGGGGCATAAATCTTGGCACGCACACTGTTTGTCATCCTCCTGAGCTAATTTCCATAACCACAACATGCTGTTCACTTTACCGGCAAAGTGGAGCGATGGAAATCGGAAGGCTTGGGCGGAACTGGTTAGTTAAGTGCATGTTTGTGGATCTTTGTCGTTGTGCAGCTGTGTTTAACTTTACCTTAGAAGGTGTTTCCCTGCTGTTGTCCTTACACAATATGTTGTACATGTCCTTAAATAGACTCACTGTCGATAGGAATTAGGGTCATTCAAAATATTTTGCCTATAATCAAAATAGTTTTCATTCGATATAAAATGTTTATCGGTTTTCAGTGAATAGATTCTTTATCTACATCATATATAAGTGCTTTTAGATGTTTGTAATTGGATTAAACATAACGAACTTCTGGAAATAGACACCAGACTGTGACCTTCTTTCGTTTTTGGATTTGTTGACCAAACTTTCTGACTTAAATCCTCCGTTTGCCTGACGTTCAAGTGCGGGAACCCACATCAAGGCTTTCCCTGGTCTTAACTATTCGCAACTATCCCCCGAGAGAGGACTTCCGCTCATTAGTTGGCCCACTGCAAAGCTCGCTATTAATATTCTAATATTCTGCTGTTGGCAGGGGAGCAGCTTGCTTGGCGGGAAGGCTGGCTTACACACATTTTCCCTTCCAAATTGAGCTGTCACAAAAGTTTATCCAAACTACTTGACACTTCGCTGCCGGTTTTTGGCTACGCTTTTCCACCTGCAAAGGGGAGCAGCCTCGTCCGGCTCGTTTCTAGTAAATTATCTCACGTTTTCGTGTGCGAAAAGTTCTTGAGGAATGTTGCGGTGTGTATTTTTAATAAAACTTCAAAGTTTCCTACTTGCCACGCTTTACTATGTCTCTCAAACGTTTTTCTTCCCGGGCTCAATTTTCTTTCGTTTTCGGGTTGCCTCTGTTCTGTTCTTATTTTATTTTTTCAACTCTTGGAATTCTTTGTCACGAAACATTTCTCGCGTGTTGCTGCTGGTGATGTTGCTAGTGTTTTGTGGGTGTTATCCGTGTAATATGGTTACCCAGACAAACTTTAGCCGGGCAAATTCTTCTGGCAAGTCGAGGAGACAGTTTTAATGCTGTCAGATAGCAGGAAAGTAAGTAAACCTGTCAGGCTCCTCGGCGGGAAAGATGCTGGGAATATATCGAATATTATGTGGAATTCCGATGGGATAAATATGCGCAGGTAATGTCGATTACGATGTCAAAAGTATGCATTGAATACAAAGTGGGTTCGCCATGGCTGGAAATAGCTGTCTACAGAATAAGGTGTTCTGTCTGGGAAACTTTTCTTGCAATAATTCAAATTGGAAGACAGCTTTCGATTTTTTTTGTTAAACTAGCACAAACTGTGTGTCATTTGCTATTCTCAAATATTTAACTTATGTGTATTGTGTTTAGTAACTAAAATTTTAAGTATTAACTTAGAAAGAACAATGTATAGAATATACTTTATTTTTTACTCGATTTCGCAGATTATAACTAACTCCGTGTTCTTTTAAAAAGTGTTTCGGGTAGTCACAGATATCTCATCCATCGTTACGTTTACTAAATGAATCTAAGAATCTTTAAAATTTAATTTTTGTAAACCATAAAAGTATTACAATCCAAACCTGTTCATTTTGAGGAAATCAACAATCCTAAAATCCGGAACATGAGGTTCGCAATCCTTCAACCCGTAACAGTCGTTAAATCAGTTTGACAGTTTTTCTAGTTTCCCGCACACATTTAACAATTTCAATTTCCTTTGAGAAACTCAAAAGCGGGGATTTGGCCAAGTTCCTTTGAACTTCATGTTGTTTGTCAAGAAAATGAATTTCACTTGACGGCGATTATGTGGCAAGCATTTAAACGGTTTTCGTTCAATTTGTTGTTGCTGCCGTCGCTTTCGCAAAAGTTTTGTAAAACATTTCCGATATTTCAGAATATTACCGAACCAGGGCGGAACCGCAACAGAAGAACCAGCAACAGTAGCAGCTCCATCGCAGGAACCCATCACGCGCCCCTCGTCTACTTCTAAGCCCAAAATGCCAAACACGAATGGCACACGCTCCCTGACAGGGGCAAAATCGAGGGGAGAGGGTGCAAAAGTTTTGCCTAAATCACTTAACAGAAAACAAGTGTTGGCATGTGCCCTCCATCCCGCCGGACTTCCTGCCCCTTTCGGAGCGGTCGCTCGGAGTCCGCCTCTACCATCTTCCCCTCTACTGAGCAGAAATATCGCAAAAGTTGCAATGGAAACTTTGGGCATACCCATTACAGAGCCGGAAAACAGGATCAGCTAGAATGGAACAAATTTCCAGCTTCTGTAAAGGCAAACCGCTATTAAAGTGTTTCGAAAGTTACTAAGGTATTTATATTTATACTTCAATTTAAAGTTAAAGTTCATATACAGGATTTTTTTTAAGTTGAGAATTTTAACTTCAAATTTTACAAAGCTTAAAGAAGTTTTACATTCAGCAAATACCTGTAATACTTATTTGTATTAAGTTCATATTCTATTATGTATATAAACCAGATCTTATCCAAAAACTGATTTTTTTTTATTAATTTAATTTGGAAATTTCTGTTACTTTTTTTTTGCCCATTTCAGAAAAATCAATCCTTTGAACTTCTGGAACTTGAACATTTTACTAGGTATTTAATATTTCTAGCCTTATCTGAAATCTCTGTAAGTCTCTCCTGATGTTGGGTTATGTTGGAATCAGGCAGCACAACAAAGTTGACGTCAAATGAAATATAATAACAAGAAGTAAACGGAAGCATCAGGTTCGGCAACTTAGCTGCCCGACCACGCCCACTTCCATTTGCTCCCGAATTTGGGGCAGTGCGTAAACAGAAAATCAATTACACACTGCATATATATAGAGAAAGGTTGACAGGCGCCCTCTGGCGGCTCGCAACTGTCAATGGGGCAGATCAGAAAAAAAAAACAAATTGAAGGTGTATATAGTTGGTTTGCACTTGTATAATACCTAGTATATTGAATTTCAAAAATGGTCAGGAATAAAAGTATCAAATTATTTTAATTTTAAAAAAGTACAAAAAATAACATCTTTAATTAGGCATGTCAAAAAGAAAACAAATTTAGGGGGTATACAATTGGTTACGACTGAGTAACACCATATATTATATATTAAATTTCCATTATGGTAAAAAAAGAGTTGTGAACGATGATAAGCTTAAATAAGCTTTAACATGCAAATTAATTTTGACTTTGTTAATAATTAAGTTAAAGCTTTGGAATCGTCACAAGAAAACACATTGTATAAGATTAATGTTTTGAATGAATTAAAATTGTATTCAAGATATAAATGACCTCTTATTTATGGAAATCTAAAAGCATTGAATAGATTAATGTTTTCGATATTTTAACATTTCTCAAATCCGATAGGAATTACAATAATAGTTGTACAACAAATTGCTTTCTCTTGTACCAGCTTTTTAATCAATTAAATACGCATTGCATGTTTATAAAACATTGTAGACGTTACCAAAAGCAAACTCCTCAAAAGTTGGTCACAACACCATCCTGGTAACGGGGTATATTATAGGAAAGAAACGAGGCTTTACATTAATTACGGCACGCAAAAGCTTCTTGACTTTTATTGTGACATAGGCCTGGCAACTTACCCACCCGCCCCTTTCGTATCCACATATAAAACGCATGAATATTTTATACTTCCCAGTAACCAGGACCAAGTATACGACAGCAGTTTTAAAAGCCATGTTAAGAGACTTTCCCGCCTCTGCTCCTTTCTGCTCAGATGTCCATTTAGACACACACACACACTGCGAGTTGGGTCAGTCGTCGGAGTTTTCGGCCGGCCAACATCAATTTTGCAAAGCTTTGACCGTAGCAAAAATGTTGAGGCATTTTCGATTTTTCCTCCTTGTTTGCCTCTCAAATGGTTTGCATAATTTATGCATTTTTTATGCCAAACATTTGAATTTTGCTGAGCCGCAACGAAGTCGAGTCTCGAGTCCAAACTCGTCCATTTAATATTTATCCAGCTGAGATTGAAGGGGATTACAGTCTGGAGTATGGATTGCCAATTGTTTCTCCGCTACTAAACTCGGTCATGTTACCGTCCACACCAAAATGAATTTTAATTCACGTTTCTGCACACACGATATCAGAATTTGGCAGCCGGAAAGCCCCTGGGTTCAGATCGTATTTATTCACGGGAATTGCAATTTTTGATGCCATGTCGACACGCAAGAGCATCAGCATCAGCAACAGCATCAACAAATCCAACCGCAGAACACGACAAATACCACAAAATGTGGTTTTGCCTAACCTGATGAGCTCATTACAATCTCGGCTCCTTCATGCATAGTTTTCTGTGTCCGGAAAATTTATGAAAATATGGCTTTTATATGAGAGGGAAAAATGTACTAGGTAGAAATAGTACAATTTTAGCTTTGGTTCAACTTGCTGAAATAGATTTTCGGAGGCTTGTGGCAGAGTACCAGAGAAAACAAATATATTAAAGATACATTTAAAATTTGTTAAGGCATTTAAGATAAATAACCACTAGACCGGATTTTGCATATTCCCTGAAAATATGATTATTCCGTTAATATTGCCAATATCAACCCAGACTGAAACTTAAAACTATTAAAATATTTTCAGAAACACATAAACCATTTAAATATATATGTTTATTGGTTTAACAACGTTCTTAATCTTAATACAGCCGTTAATGCTAACTAGTGCCATATTTTAAGAATCACTTTCAGCAATTTGTTAGCAAGAAGTGCCATTTTGTTGATTGAACATTTTCAATCGAAATTTTTTGCTGCGTTTCATTATTTTTTGCCGAGTTGCTGTATAGTTGTCATTCAGTGAGCTGCAAAGTCAGCAGCATTTAAATTTCGCTCACGATTGTCTCCGGATGAGCAGTGCAACGAGTGAGCAGAGCAGAAGACCAGCGAGGCAAACAGTCAAGGAAGAAATAACGCGGATTGAAAATCAACGGATACGGAACGGATGTACGGGTACTCAGTACTCAGAACCGTACCACAACTCCTTCGCCCCTCCTTTTTGTTGCCGCTGTAGCTGTCTGTTGGTAGGAAAAACTGTCGCTGCAATCAGATGCAATTAGAGCTTCCGATGCCTTATCGCGGAAAATGGGAACATGGGCGCGGAGGTCGGCCTTTGCAAATGAAATGGAATGGAAATTGAAAACAGAAACAGGGGAAAGTGATTGAGCCAATGCGCATCTGCATCGAATATGGCAAACTCGTAAGCTAAAAGACCTACATTCCTTCTTGGCAATGACTCCTACAGTATTTCGCAAAGAAGGTCCAGTAAATTAATTGATTACAAAAATGTAATTGGGCAAAGTACCTCCTCTTAATTACTTTTTAGTATGCAGGTTTTGTAAAGAAAGGAATCTAAAGGAATAATTCTTGTTTGTTAAGGCTGTGTATTTAATTATTTAGTTTCAAACGTCTTAGTACAACATTCGTCATCGAATTATTGTTTTTACTATTTATTTAACATTTCATAAATTTATACTTTATATGCTGCAATTATTATGTACAAATATTTATCAGAAATACTCAAAACTATCATTTGGGTTAAGAAAGTGCCTTGAAGTTAACGAGAAATTTCTGTTTTCGCTTTGAACTCGCATTATTCTTCCGTCCCATCAATCCACTCGAAGTGCACTTGAGATATGCATGACATTTCTGTCGCATTAATAAAGCGCCATCTCCAGCACGAAGGCAGACATCATTATTTTAAAAATTCAGTCGTTGCATAATAATGAATTCATATATTTATACATGCCATATGCCAACCAACCGGATGTCGGTCCTGGCCGAAAATTAATGAGTGGGCGGTGAGCAATTGTTGCACGCACCAGTCTTTAAGTTTCGTCGCTGCGCCAGAGAGATAAATCAAGCGGAAACTTTTTCAACGGCAATCCCGGGGAATATTTCATGGCAGGATTCAGGAATCTGCGGCCAAAATCCACACGACGACGGATTAGGCCAGGTCGGGATGAAATACTGTCCTGGGGCGTGAGCAGATTTCCGCCACGAGCTTTATGTGCTGTGCCATATAAAAAGGTGTTGCTTCGCCTGTCTCTTTCTTTTTATGTTCCTCTCTAAACACACACACGCACACACACACACACATGCAGACGGTAGCAGGTGTGTCTGTACATTAAAGGCCATAAAATATTCATAAAATGCATTTCTCGGATGCCAAAAACCAAACACAAAATTCGAAGGCACCCAACATGCAAAGTACATACACAAAATACACATTTTAAGTACTTAAATGGGACCTATGTTGCCACATGGAATATGTACCTATCCCATGGCCGATTATAAACTAACCTCAAAACATAATTAAAACACTTGAGAAAACTTTACGGAGCCTGTGCCTTCATTAGGTTCTTTATTGGGATAGGGATAGATCTAGATTTAGTTGGACTTCTTCATCGAAGCACCTCCTTCACGTAATCCATTGCGGAAACGACGGCGTAAGTTCTTCAGATACCGCATCCTTCCTGTTCCCTGGGCTTTGCGACCCTTCGCCTTTCGGGACCATCGAAAGGAGCGAGTTTTGGCTGCGGGGTAGCCGCATTGGGAACACTTCGACTTCTGGAGGTGATACGACGAATCCCCGCAGCGGCGGCAGATTGTGTGCGTCTTGTTGTGGCGCTTGCCAAAGCTTGTGGTTCCCTTGGTCATCCTTCTTCGGTAGAGTTTTCCAAAAATTAAATAAGAAAATTTTCAAGTCTCTGGGAACGTCTGCTTCGGAAAAGAATGACAAGCGAAAAGGCTGATTTTGGAGATGGTAGGTGCAGTGCACTCGTTTGGAAAAACCTTTCGATTTTTCTCAATTTGTTATCGATGGGTGTTGAAAAGTTTCGACTTTTATTACTATCGTAATTGTTAACCCGTTACTTTGTATGAAGTTGGCATTAGTAAGCGGCAATAAAATTTCTTTTGGATAAAGGAATTTTACAATGTTTTGTATTCCAACTATAAAGATTAGTATAAAAGGAACAATTTATTAATAACATAAGAAAGGAAAACAATTTGGACAAGCCGAAGTTTAAATACCTTTGCAGCTATATCAAAAGTGTTATATATTTTAAATCGATTAAAGTTTGTTGTTGATTTCAACGGTTCCTATGGCAGCTGCTGCAATTTAAAATATTAATAAAAATAAAAAACGTAATTTTAAAACTGAAAAAACATCGTTTTCTCATTTTAATTTTAAGAAACAAAACTTTTAAAAAGTTTTACGGAGAGCTTTAAAACTGCTAGACTTTTAAAAAGTAAAGGGTTTTATTAGCTTTTGCTTGCAACAGTTATAAAAAACAATAAATTAGATCTTTTATTTATATCCTCTTTCTTCAGAACTTGCTTTTCGATAGTTTAAAACAGTTGATATCGTGCACTTAACAGCACACTGTTAACTTTAATATATTTCAAAAACGCGAGCACCTAAAACCGAAAGCGCAGATATTTTCTAAATACTTAGCTCGGACAATTTATTATATGTCGATCGTTATTTGGAAAGTTTTCCCGATTTTCGCAAACTTTCATATAAATTGAGTGATCGTTTTCATAGAGGCTATACAAAATATTACTCTGATTTTTATTAAATTGAAACGCAATTATATCATTTATTTACGCATAAACTCAAAATATAGTCGTTTTATAAAATATTTAATGTTTGTGTATCTGCAACTTCGGTTGTCTTGCAGAAGTTTTGCCTCCTTACTCGTTTAAAATTAAGCTGAATGATATTTGATTTTTGATATTTTCGCTGACATAAAGTTTTTATTGTTTAGATCTATAAGCTAAACTATCATCCAATAAAAGAACATTACCCTTACCCCTAAAGATAAACTTGACATTTAAAAAGAAAAAGTTTAAGATTTCAGATTGCATTTCCCTTTGCTAACTTAATCTTTGGGAAAACGAAACGTCACTACCACGTGCACAACATTTGCCAATTGCTGCGAAATTGCGCGCAAATTATATCAATCTCCGATCAAAATCATTGCAAACTTATCAATTTTCTCTCCACGAACCAGACTCACATTCGCTGAGACGGAGTCAAAATCGCAGAGACCTTGTAAAAACGAACAAAAATCAAATATTTATGATATGTTTGAGCAACATTTTGCTGCCGCTGTGGCCTGCGGCAAAAGTAAACTACAAATTTTTCTTTTTCGACTGCATTTTCGTTTGCCTTGGCATTTGGATTTATGTGCGTGGCGTTTGAAAATTCAATTTAATTCTCATTTTTTTGTGCCATCGCGGCTGCTGCTGTGGGATATCCTATGAATTTTTGAGGCTATCTGGTGAAACCTTCGCCATTTTGGTCCTTTGCATATCGAGTTAAGTTATGGTTTGGCGGGAATTGTGTTAGCTGGGATGTGCTGGGATACTGATTTCTGCGAGCGGACAGAGTGTTTTCGTCTGCTTTAGTTATCTTCAAAGAAGTCCAGCACAAAGATTACAGCATTTATTCATACTTTTTATATAATTTATTCTAACAAATTTTAAGAAAAATGTTTTTTTACTTTATGACCCAAAAAGCTTTAAAACAGAGCTAATAAATATGCATGAACAGTTTTTTTATAACAGCTTCGTCATCCACTTTTGGTATATTTTTAGTTTTGTTGCTTTTTTAGCACGCATAAGAAATATTTTGGAAACACTTAAATTGAAAACGTTTTTGTATAAAGCAAAATTTCCAGTATTAAAGGAAAACTGTTCAAGGAATCCAAGAGTTCATTTGCAGTTCAGAAAACCATCTTTGTGCCAAAGAGATAGATTTCGAGATCTCAATTCGTCCATGTACATCTCGGACTCCCTTTGGAAAAGCTCGACTATCTGCTGGTGCCTCACCTTTCTGATGTACTTTTGCATACACCTCAATTCCTGAGAAATCGGCTTCACAACCGAATCGATTGGGCCATTATCCCCGCCGCATTGGCAATCAATTTTTTGAGCGAGTCTAAAAAAGAGGTTGGTGTTAAGGTGTTGGCCTTCTAATAAGTTCTGACAATCTTACAAGTGGGACATTTTTACGTATATATTGTTGTTATATTTGTATTGACAGTTTGTTCAATGGTAACTAAAGATATTAATTCCTATCGGTTGTGCACCGGTAAACATTAATGAGTGATTTGGCCAACAGAATTAAACATCTATAAGCTTTTATAATTTAGTAATTTTCATTTATAAATTTTATATTGGTAAAAGAAGACAAGTGAAGTTAAATAATTTGGTGGGGTCTGAGTAGTATTTGCTATGAATATACAATAGTATAAAAAAAATTAATTTGTTCATAAATTGAACTTTGTTTATTTTGTTGTTATGTCACTGAGGATGACCTGAGAAAAACAAATTTCAGATACTTTAAATACAATAAATCAATTACCTGCTAACTAAGGGAGACTAATAAAAATGAACGTTATTGTTATAACAAGATGCGTTATTTCATAGCCAAAAGAAATGGTAATCCCCATCCATTATTCGATATCCCTCTGAAGAACTCCTGTCAATGCAACATGGCAGTGTGATTCTTTGACAATCGATAAACTCTATTGAAGTTAAAAATGTTGCATTGTTAGCCCAACCAATCCGAGTCATCCCCTCGATCCAAGTGCCGGATTGTGTGTCGCAGGATAACGACGGGGAGCAGTCGTAACCCAGTGGCAATGCATTATGCTAAAATGTCTCCGGTTCCATCCGTTCGTTTGTCTGTCTGTTGTCTGCCCGTCCGACCGGCAGCATGTCTGCTCCTCCGATTCCGATTCTCCGGATGCTGGCAGTGCAATGTCGTGGCCTGTTGTTGGATGTCGGTGAGGGATTAAATTGCGACTTATGCTAAGCGAACTGATGGCGAGGGGCAAATTGAATGGAAGCTCGTTTATATTGCTCGAATTGCGGCAAAGTATTGGAGCTGTCGCTGGATTTGTCACTGTCGCTCGACGGCGTCGGGAGTTTTGCAGCAACAAGACAGGACCAAGTTTATAAATGCCTGGCAATTGGCAGTACAAAGGAATCCCGGCCAGGCAATTTCCATTACCAACTGGCATATTCCTCCGGCAGTGCATGAAAAGGCCATTATCGGTTTTCTACGGTCCAATACACATGCCTTTGGAACTCAATAGTTTGTTGTTGGTCTAAACATACTTTCCTATTCTTCGCTTGTTTTCGCTACTTCTCCTTGATAATTTAGTTGAGTTTGTGTTGATCTTTTTTGCACTTTTGTAATATTATTTACATTTCATATATGTTTTTTTCCATATCAGATTTTTTTAGGTACATTATTTTATCTTGAGATTTTTTATTTTAATTTACAACAGAACTATTAAAGTTGTCTAGTGTAAAAAACTATTTTAATTTAAAACTATTGTTTTACATTATAAACAAGAAAAAACGCTATAGTCGGATTTTCCGACTATTAATATCCGTTACTCAGCTAACAAATTAAACAAAATAAATATTCCCCCACAAAACAGTCAGAGTCTAGGTGGTGTCATCTGTCGAACTACCTAGCCAACCTCCCGCTAACAGTTCTATTGTTCTTTTTCTCTTTCATCTTCTACAACCGGCAGAGCAGCGGCAGGGGGCGGCAGAAAAACGGCAGAGCATCGGCAGAGAACTAACTTCGAAAGTAAAAATTTGTGTGTCTATCGATAGATATGACCAAAACACAAACACAGAAAACAACAGCTAAGGTCTAACATGTATCAGAGTGACGTGACAGACGTGTTTAGTAGGCATGGCTCCGTTTTGAAACTAACTTGCGCTTTTTAAATAAACTTTAAAATACTAAAATCTGCATGCGAAATTCCAAATCTCTAGCTTTTATAGGTTCCGAGATCTCGACGTTCAGACAGACGCACATGACTAGAACGACTCGGCTATTGACCCTGATCAAAATATATATACATTATAGGGTCGGAAACGTTTCCTTCAACCTTCTTTTATTCTACAAGTAACGGGTAAAACTTCACAAAGAACTCAGTTCAGTTATTCTTTAGCTCCGATTGAACCAGCATAATAGAATGAATTAAAATTGAGTTGGCCATGGCCATTAATTGACTGCGTTCCACTTTAAAGAGTCCCAAAACATAGAATTCGTAGGGATCGCGGGCCAACTGCAATTGGAAGTTCTCAAACTATAAAGTATAAAATATAGGTGAAAATATATTCCATAAGTATTAAGCTTAACTTACGGCTGTCTCTAGTCTTGTATCCAATTCCTGGCTGAATAAAGTTCGCTCTGCCAAAACCCTGGTTACCTCATTTTCCTGATCGCAAATATCAAATCCAATATTTAGCGTTATCCAATTATCCGCGTAAAAGAATATTGTCGACAAAGCAATGAGCAGAAGTCCCCAATATGTGGAACCAAATCCTGTTGTGTTGTACAAAATCGAACAGAAAGTGAAGTATATGGAGCCCACCGAGGAAAGATAGTAAACCATGCTCATGCTTAAGCTCTGTATTTGGAAAATCTCCGACATTTCGCCAAGTGTGTCCTTCAATTTAGAATGTCTTTCGGCTAACTGATCTAGTTGATCTGCTAAGAAGCAACATTTTGTTGCGAAAACTCCTCCGCCACGTTTGCGAGTAAGACAAATAGTTTCAGCTTCACCAATTAAGTGCCGTAAATCTTCTTCAAGAATATTATAGAGCCCAAGAATTTGCAGTATGGCGATATAATACTGAACCACGATCATGTTGAATATGGTGGTAAAGAGGGCTCCCACAAGTAGGCTTACACACAAGCCGAAAGTGAGATTTTTACGTTGAGCACTTATGTCCAAAATCATGTGCATGGAGTCAGAAAGAACACAGAATACAAATTTTATAATAATATGCCGACGATAGCGAAGAACCACCGAGGGTCTTTCCCGAACTAATTCAATTATTTGATTCCACAGCCTGAGGATTTTGGAACGCTGGATCCATCGGGTGATCATAGATAGCATCACGGCCAAATTCCGCACCACCGTCATTAGCAGGAAAAAGTACTCATGCAAAAGCCGAGCGTTATCCAAAGTCGATTTCCAGTTGTTATTGCTAAGGCCGAGCACACTAAGCAGCGTGATTAGACCTATATTATGCACCGCTGAGAATATCGTGACTCGTCGAGTGGCTATAGCTTTTCCGGTCGGCCAATCCACTTCGAAGTTCATTACTCCAACCGCAAGACCATAACAATACGCTAAGCGCAGAATCGCCTGCACCGCATTAACCATGTTTCAATACTGAATCCTCATCAGAATTAGCGCGAACTCTGTGATGAGCGCTTACGCAATACCATCAATATGATTAATTCTATGGGGATAAGTTAATAAGCCGGTGATTGATGGCGATAGAAACAAGAAGGAAAGCCACATGCGAGGGCCTCACTTATCAAATACGTTACTTTTTCAACCATTTTCAAAATATATATACGACTCCAGCATATATCGCCTTTTGAAATTATACTGGTTCGGCAAACAGTGTGGCCACGGTTTTTAAAAATAGGCCAAAAATAAAAAATAGTAAAATAAAATAAAAGCAAGCTATATCAAAGTAAAAGAAAACATACATAAAAACTTTGAGTTTTTAAATAAAAGTGGTAATTATTTTAAATCTTTTAAAATTAAATACAAATACTAAACTTTTCCTTTCATTTAACAAATTAATTTTAAGCAGATATCTATAAGTCTGAAAGACTAGTTTGCGTAGAAACGGACGGATAGACGGACATGGCTAGACCGTAACTTTAAAATAATAAACCATTGTTATATATCGAAGAACCAAAAAAAAAATTAATAATCAGCAGAGTTATAATATCTAAAAACACTTTTTCCCGACTGCTCCAATTGTATATAATACAATCGTCAAATCCGGCTTGTTCCGATTAGTAGTTAAAGTAAAGTTGTAGACGAAATTGCATATTTTATAGTTGAATACATATTATTTAAACAAAATAATATTTTTCATTTTATTTTTGATTATCTACATTTTAAAAATGTTCCACATCATATTGAATCAGAAGAATTGAGTGTGTTAGAAGTGAGTTGCCCACAGCGAACGATGATGCACGGTCGATTTCAAATAAGCCAAAGAAACTTAGCTTAAACGGGTTATGAGCCAGGTTCAGAATAAAAGTCTCGAACTGCAAGTAGTTTGAACAAATTAAACGGCGCTTGTTAGTTTCAAGGATTCTCGACCACTCACAACTGTTTCTAATCTTTGGTCCAAGCCTGGCTGAAAGAGAGTCCGTTGATTCAGCAATTTAACTATGTCATCGTGGGTGTCCATGAGGTAGAAAACATTATGCGAGTTAAGCCAGCAATCAAGGTAGTAAAATACTAAGTAAGCAAGGCCGCAAGCTTTGACAATGTTTGGCCAATGCTCTGTTAACGATCTGTATTTGTTGATACTAAACAGTAAGTAAGAATTCGTCACCAAGTTTAGATAGTAGGTGACCATCAAGCATATGACTTGAACTCGATAAGACCTCGATAAACATTCAATGAGGTTTTGCAAACTGGATTGGGTTCGAGCCAGTTCTTCCAACTCGTCAGCCAAATAGCAACATTTGGTCACAAAGACACCACTTTTGTTCGGAATTAGTGCTTGAGTCTTAGCTAGAATCGTCCGGAGCTCCGAATTCAAAAGTCTGTAGCGAGCTCTTATAATTGCCATGGCTGTAAAGTACTGTGTTATGATCACATTAATTATTGATGTCAAGCTCAATATGGACCAAATGCTAAATGCCAGGGAAATAGTTAGTTGGTTTGATGTTAGAACTAGAACCATGATAATCTGCAGAGTTTCGGACATTGTGGCGCAGATGCATTTGCTCACAATGCTCCTACGGCAATAGTTTATTATCTCAGGATTCAGCTGGTAAAGGCAGTGGATCGAGTAGAAGAGCTTCATAAACGTGCCACGTTGAGACCAACGACTAACTAGGGACAGCAGAACACAAATCACACGAACGCACGACATAATCATAAACATATTTTTGTGAAGAGAGTTTGTCGTTGCCCACAGCTTGCCCATTACACGGGCATTTGCCATCTGAATTCCCAGAATTATGAACATTAATAGGTGGGAAAAGGCTGAGCATATTGTAGCATTTCTGGTGACTCGCGTTCTACCCGTTTTGAAATCGATTTCAAAGTTTAACACGCCAGTGAAACGTCCGTAATAATACGAAACAAACAGACACCATTTGACTAAGTCGACCATTGCGAACTACTGAAAGGAAGCGACAGAAAGCAAAATGTCTAATAAGGATTTCCATAGAGCTGACTCTAATGTAAGAGTGATAAGTTTGTGAAGTCAATAATTTCATTTTCATTTCCGTTACTCGTAGAGTAAAAGGGTATATTGCATTCCTTCAAATTGATTGTTTTCGGGAGTACATTTGTTTTGAAATTGGTCAGCTGAGGGTATCGGATTGTCGTGGCACTCGACTATAGCGTTCCTACTTATCGGATCACTAAATCTTATGACTAGTTTATTAAAGCTTTTCTTTGTGTTTGTTTATAAAAAGGATTTTTTTTCTTCTCCTTATATTCAGAGTTACTAAACAATAACAAAAAACGTTGTTCCTAGTTGTTCACAGTAATCAAAGCGGTGTGATAAGGTATAATTAAACTAATGTGGGACTAGGCTGAGATTGGGCTTTCAAAATAACTTTTACACAAACCTTCTTAAAAACATCAGATGTTTTAAGTGTTTTGATTATATACTTATGAATACAAATATTATTTAAATGATAAGTTTCTGCTTGGGTATTTTGGACTTCGTCCCTGTTGTCCAGACCGTCGTTTTTTTTTGCACAATCGCAATCCCATTAGCTCTGAGTGGAAAATGTTAAAAATGTTGCATATCATATTGAATCAGAAGAATTGAGTGCGTTAATAGAGAGTTTGCCATGGTAAATAATGCAAAACGATCGATTTCTATTAAGCCAACAGGCTTAAGCTTCAAAGGATCTCGGACCAGGTTCAGAATAAACGCCTCGAACTGCAAATATTTTAAACAATTTTTAGAAATTTATTAAATAATAATTAGGGTTCTAGAAAACTCACAACTGTCTCCAATCTTTGATCAAATCCTGGCTGAAAAAGCGTTCGTTGATTCAGCAATTCGACTGTGTCATCATAGGCGTCTAATAGGTAAAAAACGTTGAACAAGCTAAGCCAGCAGTCAAGGTAGTAAGCTACTACATAAACTATGGTCCCGATAATAGCGAATGACGACCACTGCTCTTTCAGAGCATTAAGTTTGTTGAGACTGAAAATGATGTATGAGCTAGACACCAAATTAAGATAGGAGCTGACGACCATGCAAATAATCTGAACTTGGTAGGCTTTCGATAAACGGTCAATTAGCGCTTGTAAATTTGATTGTGTTCGAGCAATTTTTTCCAATTCATCTGCCAGATAGCAACATTTGGTCACAAAGAGCCCACTTTGGTTGGGGATAAGTAATTTAGTTTCGAGCAAAATCGATCTCAGCTTCTTGTTTAAGAGAATGTATCGTCCCCTTATTATTGCGATGGCTATAAAATACTGCGTGATGATTCCGTATGCTAAGGCTGTTAAGCTTAAAACAGACCAAACGCTGAATGCCTTAAAAAAATATGACTGTTTTGGGACTATCACTAGTATCAAGATTACTTGAACAGTCAGAGATATTGTGGCGCAAAAGCACTTGCTTACGATACTTCTTTGACAGCACTGTATTATCTCTGGATTGCGCCGATAAAGGCCGTTGATCGAGTTAAACAGTCTCATAAACGATCGACGTTGAGTCCAAGTCTTGACTACAGTCAACAAAATGCACACTGCTCGAACACAGCCTTTAATTATATGCAAAGTTTCCTGAAGAGAGATTTCCTTTCTCGACATATTGGCTACTTCATGTGCTTTTGATATTTGAAAACATATTACGATAATCGTTAATATGTGGGCTGAAGCTGCATATATTGTGGCTCGTTTGGTGACTCGACTTTGACCCGTTTGGAAATCGACTTCGAAGTTCAGCAATCCAGTAAAACGTCCGAAATAATATGAGGTCTGCAGACACAATTTCACGAGGCTGACCATTGTGGAATACTGAACAGCAGGTTCAAGACAAAAAAGCTCTTAAATAGATTTACATTTACGCTGTCCTTAATATGCATCTTGATCTCTAAAAACGACAAGATATCAATATAATCATTTTTTATCGTATTACTAAATCAAATGACCTCCAACGCTTTATACTTGTATAACTTTATACTTTTGTAATTTTATACTTTTATGACTTTATACTTTTATAACTTTACACTTTTATAACTTTATACTTTTATAGCTCAGAACATTTTTCTTGATTTTCAAACAATAATTTGTTGGTCTCAATTTTTATACGTTCGTTCACAAAAATCGAACGAAATCGAAAACGCATACCTTTTCGTTCTTAAAAGTTAGCTCGCCTGCTGTCGTTCTCAATTTTTACCTGTTGTTTGTTCACGAAAATCAAATGCTGTTTATTAAGCAAAACCTTTTTACTCTACGAGTAGTGTGTATTAAAACACCATTTGACCCAGTCAGCTATCGTGGAGCACTAAGTTTCGTCGTTAGAAATTGCCCTTATTCTACGTTAATTTCGATTGATGTACTGATGTCTGTCAGTAAAGGGTTGTCAACGAAATCAATCAACTAATTTACTAAGTGTTTTTTATGGCTTTTATGGGAAGCCAAACGTTTAAAATTCTAACGGTTATTTTATCGGCACTTGCAGAGTCTATATAGGGTAACAAATAGAATGTCTTAAACCTCTGCTGGACCTTAGATAGTTATAAAATAACATTTAATCACTTAACTGAACTATTTTACGCGCTTGCCTCTTGAAGGTAATAATATTTTTGTAAAGTAATCTAATAAAAGCATTTTACACAAGCCACTTATTTTCAAAATTAATTTAAAACACTCACCTCCTAGTGCATAAATATAAAGGTAAATTGTTTGCTATTTATTTATCAATGTATTTTTGTCATTCGTGGCCACCCGGTTTCCCTATCCTACTCATCAGCCAACCCCATAACCTACCCACTGGGCAAGGATGTGGGCAAAGTGTTAAACATCTTGTACTGCATTCTTGTTTGCAGTGAGATTCCGCAGCTCATGGCTTGACAAACATGGCCCTGTTTCGAGAGGACAAAGATGGTGGCGATGAGCTGATGTGGCAGAGGCGAACTTCCATGGCCGCAGAATGTTTGCTCAACACTTATTCTTAGTGAAAGGCTCGGATACGTGTTCGAGGGAAGGAAGTCTAGGTATGAGCCTGTAAAAGCCTTACATGGCTACATTGAGAAAAAAGTTCTAATTTCAACATATTTATTTTTATTTATTTATTAAACTGCTTGTATTTTGTAAACGTTTTTTATTTTGCTAATTGAAGTTCCCTTTTTCCTTTGATTTCATTATTTGCTTAAATTGGTTTTTAGTTTTTGTTCTTCATTAGCTAAGCAAAGTAAAATACCTATTCTTATACAAGTATTAACTTTATCGTTATCTATTTTTTAAGTGCAGCTGCGGATGAAACTGAAACTTCGACGTTAAGAAGTGCATATTAAACAGCAGAAGAGGGCGAGAGGAAGGCCCTCAGGCCATCATCTGCGGCTGATGCCGTCGAATGTCTCGAGAGTTTCTTTAGCGCGGCTAGGTTACTGGATGCATCCCATCCAAAATGCAAGTTCCACTTACAAAATGCACTTTAATATTCACCCAACACAGGGCATTTTCACAACTTAATTTAAATTTGTTATGGTCGAGAAACGAATGAATTTGTGTACTATTGCATTTGTCATCCTGTCAAATGCCATGCTGCAACAAAAACGACAACTGCAGCGGAATTTTAGCGACCGACGGGTGTCAAAAATGTTGTGAATTTAGGCGACAAATCAAATTGGAAAAAAAGCGCACGCTTTTAACTCAAAAATGCAAACCACCATGCAAAAGCGGAAGCGGATGTGTTAAAAATGGTTTCTGATTGTATGAAAATCCAATGCCGCACTCAGTCAGAAACTGTTGCATACTTTGGGGCTTTGCATGTCATAGGAAAATGCACTTTTCATTCGATGGAAATGCAAGCCGACATAGAAATTGATTAAGCATTATGTTGTACAGAACATAGATGGAATTCTGTATCATATAAAAATGCACATATTTGAAAAAGCGATCAAAATCGATTGGCCAAAAATGATCAAACTTTCTTAAGTACAAATATAAAATTGTACTTATACATTAACACAACGAAACAGAACCCTTAGTCGTCAGATTGTTAGAGCTTTATCAATAAAATGAATATTTAATTGTTATTATCTAAAATTATTTAAAAGTAAGCAGGCTAAAGAATATCTATCGTTAGTTTCAATCGTTGACCATGGTTTTCAAATTTAAAGTTAAAGTATGAATTTTTACTTACATATTCATTAAAATCGAAATATTGTCGTTTTCTTGATAATTAACTTTTGTAATAGCTTCAAGGGTATTTAAATTTCGGCTTGCCAAAGTTTTTCAATCAAAAAAATTTGTATTATTTTGTCAACAAAAAATAAAACCAATTTTAAAATATTATTTAATGACAAAAATGGTGCAGTGAATCGGTAAATAGTTATTCTTTCAATTTTACTAATTTAATACCTCACAAATAAAATAAAGTAATAGATTTTAATTACAAAACGTAATTTCAAGGAACCAAATTAAAACTAACAATCTCATTCGCATTAAAATGTTTTTGTAAATGCAATTTGTAAAACTTTCTAGCCTTGTCCTATTAGCGTTAAGTTTCTAAAGTCATTTCGAAAGTTTTACTCCCTGCAACTTAAGTGCGGTCGCCATTAATTAATATAAATGATGACAGTTTTTAATGTTTGTCCTGGGCCCGCGGTGCTAATCACTTGAGCCCAGGACCACCGCCAATCCACAGCACTCTAGTGAAGGAGAACATGTCGCGTTTGTTGGATGTCATTAAAAAAATGAAGCAAAAGTGCCTCTTACATTACAACCCATAATTTTCGCATATTAGTCGTGGCTGACTGAGGGCCGAGTGTGCTTTTGCCAAGTGGAACCAGTCCGGGAATCATATGCACTTAACATGCAATTGCGTGCCGAGGACGAAGGCGCGGGCCAAGGAAACGCTGGCAAATTTGCCGGGCTGAAAATGAAAACATTATTCATAAGCAGTCGACAACGTCGACATCGGGATCGGCATTGGCGGGTCCAAGTGTCCCAGATCCCCCACCACTTTGGGGCAGGAGGTCCTCAGTCTGGTCGTTGCTTTTACCATAACACACACTATCCGAGCACTAACGAGTCCATTGCTTGGGTAATTGTAAACTTCACGTGCCCACATTTCCAGTATGCGTACACAAAGAAAAAGCATATACGATTTTAGAAAACCTTTAAAAATATATTTGATTCAATAAAAATACTATGGGAGCTATTTTTGGTTTACTGAAATTTAAGAATGATTTTTAAATCACTAATGCTGAAAACCAAAACTTAAGTTAAACGTCTTTGTAAATATAATATTATTTGATTTTCAGAAAGCACAGTAACAAGTTTAGAGTTTACTAAGAATATCTAAATAGTGTTAAATAGTTGCAATAGGCAATATTTAGTAAACACATCGATATGCAAACGCCAATACTGAATATAAAGTTGAAGAACATTTGGCACTAGAAAATATAAAGTTGAAGCATATATTTGGCACTAGAAAATACTAAACTGATGATCAGCACTGGAGACATATTTTTTCTTTGTGCGCAGTGATATGGGAATGAGCTACGAGTGGCCTCGACATCTTAAACGTAATCAGAGACGATATCAAAGTCCCCCGTGTGAGTTTCTAATGAACTGGCGTGTTTGGAGTTCTTTGCCTTTGGTCCAATTTATTGAGCCATAAAGGTGTCAAAATGCTCTCGCACCCCCCGCACCTTTCCGCTGGCGTATTCGTTCATTGTGAATAATTAGGAAGACGTTTGCGTGTGGCCGTCCCTCACCCCTCGACCGCCACCTTTGGCATCACCATAAAAAATCTCATTAGGCCAAATGTGTATCATAATGACTTTCCATTTACCTTCGCTTCCTTCACACTCCTTTTGCCGGCTTATTTCCCTGAGTTTTTTTTGTGCCTTGTTTGAATTGGGTTTGCTAATTCATTAGAACAGGTAAATGAATGGACACAGAGGTCTGGGGCTGGATAGATTTCTTTAGTTAATCATTGACTGGAGATTGGAGTTTCTACTCAGAAGGTAATTAAGGAGTTTCGTTATGTCTCAAATGTTTTTCAGTTTTTATGTGAACTAAGTTGGACTAGTATAGTTCTTCAAAATGAATTATAGTACAATGTTCCTATAAGTATTAATATTATAGGTATATCCCTATATTCTGCGATTACATATAATACAGAAAATAAGTACCTACATATTAATATTTTAAGTTTAAATGTATTAATTGTAAAATTTTAACAAAGTAATACATTGTTTATGTATTTTGCAAAAACCTTGAATTTATATGCATTAGCCGACTGTTATTTCATCATCATTAGCGAATTCCTCCCTGTTTTTCCCACCCAAGGGGCGTATTCGTTTTAATTACATGCTAATTATCCAAGAATGACTCGGCAGAATATAGCGGAATGAATTGCATTTCTGACTGTTATTCGCTTTGTGGCCGTGTGCCTGATTAAGTTCCTTAGGAATACCACTTCTCCCCCCAACTATCGCCAATAAAAAAAATTGCAACTGCAAAAACGAATTCAAGTCTATTTGTGGCCAAAGAGCGAGGAGAAACTGACAGCGGTGAGCAAAATTCACAGCCAAATTGGGATCAAGTTGTGGTTGGACTTTGGCTCGAGTTGTCCTCGAGTGCTTGTCGGACATGGCTTCTGTTCGATTTCGATGCTTTTGTGGTCAGTGTGGGTGGTGGTTGGTGGTTGGTGGGAGGCAGGTAGGCAGCGCACGCCCATTCGCCCCCTTGAGGAATTTCTGCGGACCCTTTTCATGCAACGTGTGAAATATGCGGGGCACTCAGGGCAGAGAGCTCTGTCCGGGGGCAACTTTTGTTGTTTGTTGGTCAAATTGTCGTAAATTAGTTTTAACACCTGACTGAGTGGCTTTTCGAGTATCTACCAGTGTGTGAGTTTTCCGAATCACTCTCAACAAGTTTCCTGGCCACTTTGTCTATGGCCTAACCCTTTTCCACATTGTACAGTCGAACTTCCCTAACTTGCACTTTCAAATACCGAGTTTTAACTATTGAGGCTTCTGCTGGGGAAACTTAAGTTTGGAAAAGATTTACACACAACTTATTACTTACTTTTTGACAAATAGGTTAAACTATAATAAACATTTGCAAAGTAAGAAATAAATTCTAAATTGAGAGTTTAATGTAATGAAGACATGCTGTTCCTAACTCCTGACCTTGCTATTCTGTTTGTGGCGTGTAAAATTAAGGTAAGCGGCTTTGTTTAGCCATAGCGAACATAGATTTTCAATTAAATTGAATGCTGAAAATGCCGAAAACGCACTCGGCCGTTGACTTAAGTGGAAGGTGCTTTTGAAGGAGACTGAGGTTTGTCCCTCCTCAAGTGGTTTGGTTTTCCTACAAGGTATTGGTTTTAACGGAAGGCAGATTAAAGTCTGGGCTTTCCGGTGTGCTATTTAAGTATTCACATGGAAATTCCATCTGTGCGAAGGGTCCCAGCATCTCGATTATGCGCTTTATGCCTCATCATTAATTACAATGTACTCGCCGGGTCTGGCTTTCTCAATGACTGACTTTCCTTCGCTTTTCGTGGGGTTTTTCCCACACCTCTTGCTTTTTCATTTTCCATTGCTTTTTGATTTTGGCTCTTCAACCGCCATATTCCCGGGCATTCTCATTCATGTGAGTGTGTTTGTGTGCATTTTTCATTTCCGCTTTGTCGCTGCGGCATTTCCGTTCATTTTTCACATATTTTTACGCTGGCGAGACGATGACTCCACGTGTGTGAGTGTGGTTGTGTGTGTCTGTGTGTTTGGGAATATGAAAACTCGCCTTTTTTGTCGTGGCTTGCAATTCATTTTTCATGTCACCAACTCCTTCGGCGTCCTTGTCGCCAGGATTTGCTTTAAAGCTTTGGGTAATCCTTTTAGAAATTACATTTCGCTCCCTCTTATGCGTTGGTTTATGCCTTTCTCGCCCTCTTTTGCCAACTACACAATGTTGTCAATACTTTGAACAATGAGATGAGGCATTCATTTTAAGCGTTTCACCTGAGACCTTTAACAAAAAATGTGACACCGAAAGAAACATTTGGGAAGAGTTTCGAAACCAGTTGGCTGTGTGTCCATAAAGAAGTTGAAGAAATTAGAATAAAGTTAGGACTATTATAACAAATGATTCAAAGAAATTTGTACAATTACAAAAAAAGAAATCAATATTTTTTTAATATAACATTTGACTAACTTTAAGAAATAAGACATACATTTGATGTCTTTTTCCCCGTGCAGGGACAAGGTTTTAGTGCCCGGGTCTTTTGGTTTATCCTGGGCCTCTGATTTGGGACGGACCCAAGAAGTCATAAACCACTCAGTGGCCAACTGAAAGTACCACAAATATTTGCCGCTAACCAACTTGCCGCCAGCAAATCTCTCTGTCCTGTTCGTCCGATCTCTCCACATCTCACGTTCGTTTAGTTTGGCTGGTTTTATGTGCTTTACTCTTTCGCCTTTTAATATATGGCCATTGCAGGCTTCGCTTTTCCACGTTTCCACCTTTCCAAATTGCCTTTTTCCACAGGTAACTTGACGTATGTGTGTGTGTGTGTGTGTGTGTAAAACCGAAAGTGCTGCCATTTATTTTATTGCCACCTCAAGAGCAGCAGCAACTCCAGCTGTCCGGCGATGAGTAAAAACTTTGAAAGCTGCCATAAAATAAACTGGGACCGAACAAAATTCGCACAAAAAATGAAAAAAGATGCGGTAAAATTGAGAAGAAAAGAAAAGTGACCCAAATGTTGTATTTTACAGTATTTGGATTTGTGCAGCGTTTCGTGTGTTTTTATGATGGGATTTTAACGAAATTTGCTTGTCTGGCGGGGCGATTGAATGGCTGTGGCCCCGGACCTCCACCCAAAAAGCACCCACCGCCATGTGAAGCCCTTGGAAGTGATGCAGTGGTTCAAGGCTCGCTCTGATGGGTTTTTGTGTCACCGGGGTTATCGTAATGGGCAGCTTATTAGGGGCAATCAGGTGCAGTTGGCAGGTCATTGTCTCGGCCCAGGATTCAAGCCTGGTCCATTGGATTTGAGCTCTAGCCATGTGCCAGATCCGATTGGTCACCAGTCTATGGAACCAAAGTTAGGCAGAATATGTTTTTATTTAAAAAAAAAAAAAAACAATAACAAATACTTTAAATTCATTGTAATTCCAGATTCATGGAAAACACAGATATATGAATTTAGATTTTCATTTATTAAATTTGCAAACAATACTCGTGTTTTCTTATTTGCAATCCAATGTTTTGCAAAATTTGTATCATTATTTCCCTTAATTCTATGCTTTTTGCGCACATTTTTTTTTGTTCTCATGCAACTTTTGGATGTCACTTTTAATCCGAAACAAAAAAAGTTCAAGATGATTCGCCCCTTTCAGACTAATGAATATGCTGCAAACTTTTAGCCAGCAAAAACGATGCGGCAAAAAAGTCAAAGTTCTGCACTGATTCACTCCACTTTATATGATATAAATATTAGTTATATGCACACTCACACACAGCACCCCATTGTAGTCATAACCCAACAAAAAGGGAAACAATTTTATGGTTTTTGTGGCCAAGTTGGTTTTCCGAGTGAGGCTTCTGGCTGCTCCTGGGATTATTGTGGGACGGCTGCCGGGGCGAGTGCTTAACAATTTAGAAGGCCCTAATTGACAGCATTAGGATTCAGGAAAATTGACAGGCCCCCGAGTCGAGGCTCATAAGTATGCTTTAAAATGTTTTCGGTTAGTTTTTCTTCTTCACGGCAGCTCAAACATTTACAAATATTTTATGAGCACTTAACTTGGGACACTCACGCTCTCGGTTATAGAGAAAGTGAGGATGGTCGGGGACTGAGACGCGCAATAAAAAGTCAACAACGGCTTGACAGTGGGAGGGTGGGAGGTTGGAAGTGGTTGCGGATGGTATCCCACATCCAACTGGGGACCATCTCAACGCAAGGAGCCAAGGAGGATAGGATGCCTTAGTCAGGAGAAAAGTTGTGCGTGATGCTGCTGGCGATGATGACGATGCAGCATGACATGTTTGCCAAGTCCTAAATGAAATCAATTTAATAAGCTGTCAATAATGCAAAGTAGCAAGGGACAAAAGTAAAGTAAGTAAAGTGAGTTAAAATGGTGAACACAATGGAGCTCACCGGATGAGCAGTTTAATTGAAAGTAGATAGAAATTGCAAAGTTGCCACAGGATGATTTCTAATACCTTGCCTTATCTTGTTATTATTTAGGTAGGTCATTGTTGTTCAAAATCACCCGAATTTCTATTATTTGGAATATAAAAATGTATTTTATTAATAATAGCCAAGAAAACAAACGTTACGAAACTGTTTTCTCATATATTTGGTTTTCTATTCATTAATTCCACACTAAAATCATTGAAAAATCCCATTTTGACTCTTTCATTAATACTTAATTATAATAAAAAGAATGTTATAATAATGAAGATATGTAAACATGTGTAAATATTTTTTATGTATTGATTTACCTGATTTGTTTTCATAAACACACACACATTTAATTTATTTATAAATTCCGATTAATATTTTTTAGGGAATATCTCATTGAATTAATAAACAAGTTATTTTTTCGAGATTTCGTGAATGAAATCGAGTTTCCCAATAAATAATTCCAAGAACCCGTTCAAGTCCAGACAGATTTCCGACTAAGAATACACCTCGTTATCTTGTTTAATTAAAGGTAGGCGTTAATTACATTAAATTTGCTGGCATTTACATTACTTGCAGTCATATATGCATGATTAATTTCACTGTTAGAACAATCACACAACTGCCTAACATGATACCAAAAATACTTCAGCTTAAAGCAGCCCGACCTTTGTTGCCTTATTTTCTACACTTTTAAATAGGAGCTTAAGGCTGGGCTTTAAAAACGAAAAGTAAACGGGGCACATAGAAAGTAGAAGAGAAAAGCAAAATCAGAAGGCAAATCTTCGCCAGGCTCTAGGCAACAGTTTATAGCTGAGGTGGGAGTGTGTATATTTTCATGGCAACGTACGATATTATTTCTTATCTTGGGACAAACGTGATGTTCAACCAATGGTCGAGTTGCCCTTCCTTCCGCATTCTCATCTCCTTCTCTGTTATTATTCCTTTCTCTCTTACCTATCAGCCGTTCTGGCCTTGTTGCGATTTCCATAACTATAAATATCGATTACCTTTACTGTCAGGCATCGCCCCGAGTCCTTAAAGTTGCCATCAGATTCGCCCACACTAAAGCAGTTACAGTACATCTTCTGTATTCCAATCTTTCAAGATTTGAATGCAAATTAATTCAAATTAGTTTTTATTATTTGCACACATGGTATGCATTAAACAAATCGAACTGGGGTAGTGCTACAGAAATCACAAAAGATTTTAAAAAATGTATAAAGGTGTCTAAAAGTATGCAATATAAAATATATTTCTTATCCGTAGATCCTGTAAATTTCTTCCCAAAACGTTTATATTTTTCATTGCATACTTTTAGACACCTTTAAAAGTTTTAAAAAACTATTGCGAATCAAAAATTTCAATATACTTTAAATTAAATTGACAAACAAAGCATTTTAATAGGAATATTTGGTTTTGTTATCGAATTTGTTTACATAAAAATTAAAATTAAATTAAAATAAACCCTATTCTTACAATAAATCTATCATCTCAAGACATAGTTAAGAGGGTGTAGATAATCGAAATATAACTTTAGAGCGAACAAGTATTTGTTATTTGGTTTATGCCAGCTGAATGTTCGCATTAGGTGTATAACACTGTAAACATAGATAGGCAAAAAAACACACACATGCGAAGCACCTCAATAGGAAGGAACTTGAGGCTGTCATTGTTTTCTTCCTCCCTCTGCTACTTTCTCAGCCTTGAATCTTTGACGCTTTTATGCTCCAGCTATTGCTATTTCTCTTTTACCCCGCTTACACTTTTACCTGCCTTATTTTTCTCTTTGACAAATAAATTGACATGCCACATTGCGATAGCGACGAATAAAATTCCCACATAAACTCACACTCCCACTTAATACCCACGCTCACTCATACTACAGGAAAAGCTGGAAATGTTTGGCTATGGGGTAAATATTCTCACGTTTATGCGCTTTCCTTGTGTTTAGATATGAATTAATAAACAATGGGCTAATCAGTATAGCTACTCTAAAAAATATATCTAATATTATACCTAAATCTGTGACTCATAATTGTTCTTATTTATTTATAATGGTTACCTTTTTTTCTTTTCTTTTCTTGACATCTTACATTATTTAACTGAGCTATTACCAACTGAGCTATTAATAAAATACAATATTATTACATAAGGAGGAATATGTTTAAAAGTCCTAAAGAGTATACAAATTTAGGATATATTTTTATGTTCCTATACATGTTATCACCAGTTAGGGTACAATTTTCCACCATATGAAGGGAACTTGTGTCGACATCAACGCATTGTGGAGCCGACATTTGAAGGTTGCGCTGGCGATGTTGGTGCGTGAGTTCCAACCCACCTCCTTTCCTTTTTACCACCCCCTCACCTGCCCTCTAACTGCGTTCTTTCTTCCGCAACGAAAACAATGAAATGTCAGGCACGTACGGAAGAAATTCGTTTACTTCGACTGTTTTCCTTTTCTTTCCTCTGCTTTTTCCTCCACTCTTTTAGACCGTTTTGGATATTTGTATACTCTAACAGAAGGTAAATTAATTTTCGGTAGTGTCATAAGTAAATGTTATTTGATGATGCGCTATGTTAAATGACAAAAACCATGAGAGAAAAAGTTTTCAAATTGAAAATATATTTGGTTACTAAACATTCTTTATTTATTTCCTTTTGTTCAAAAGGAATTTACATAAATAACTTAAAACGTTATTCGAATACTTGCAGATTGTTGATCATACAATTTTTTATTGATGTCTTTTTTTTTAAATAACATGATAATGAAAATATGGCTAAAGTATTTAAGCTTCGGCTAGCTAAAATTTTTCTGGCCGACTAGCTTGGCGAATTTGACGTGTAACGTGAACGTCGACGGCAGGAAAGAAAATAAATATGCCACAATATGTTAACGACAAGTCTGCCTTGGCCTCTAGTCACCTGCCACGCCCCTTTTCCCCGCTTCGCCCCTCTGACATTAGCACTTTCGGCTGCCTCGGCTAGGTGAACTACGTGCCAAGTTATACTTTTGGCGCTGACTGTAAATAAATATTATTAAAGCGACACTAAAAAATTGTATTCGATTATTCAGCAAAATGCTAAGATAAATGAATGGCCCCGGGGGTGTCGAAAATGGGTGAGTGGCTTACCACAAATTATGTGCAATAAATGGAATGTGCCAGCATAAATCATTACAGCAGATAGCTCTGTCTGGCTGTTGTTCTGCCTCTGTGTGAGTAGTGCCTTTTCCATTCGCGATTTGCCAAAAGTACGCAATCATTTTTCAATAAGCTGTATTAGCTTGTCAGCCAACAGATGGCATTGCGTAGGCCCTGGTTGTAAACACACCCATATCGATGCTGCAAATGGGAAAAACATTCAAATATTGTCTCCGTTAGGAAAGCGCCCGCAGTTGTAATTCGATCGTTTGCCGGAGTCCATTTTGAGGGTGTTCTCGATTACGGTATCCAATAAAATTGTATTGGTTGCACAAGGTATTACTCGGAATTACTCGGTTAGGGCTCAATAAAAAGAACATACAATTTAGGTTATTGATGACAAATAATTGCCGTAGAATAGCATAAAACTTGAGTTTAGTTTATGTCAGTTTTACTTAAATTTGAAAATAAATGAATTACCAGGATTTTTTTCTGTTGAAAATATTAAAAAAACATTGAATTTATTTGATATTTTGTACTCATATTATGTTATATTTGAACTGTATTTTTAGACTTAGTACTGGAAAAAATATTTTAGGAAGCTCCTCTCAAAAAAGGCGACCACTTCATCTTTGGGCTGGATCTTCTAATATTAAAAAATCAAACAGGTTTCGGTTAATTAATTAGTTAGTTAATTAAAGGAATAAGCAAAAAAAATATTTGATTACTTTTTAAAAAATATATTTAAGAAGCTTGTGTTAAAATTTCAGACTAATCGGCTTAACCGGTTTTGAGTAAAACGCGTTTAAAGTTTGTACTTGTATTTGCAAGTGCTCTGAAACGCCTTTTAAAATTTGGTTGTAACTTCGAAAATAATCACCGGAAGAATATGAAATTTTCAGTGTGTATTCTTAAATATATGTACATTAACGAAATAAAATCAAAAACTGTATATAACTCCTTAATTAACCTTAACTTTAAATCTTGGGGACATCGGATTCTCCTGTGAAACCATTTTGAAGAACATGTTACCCCTTAATTCTCCATTAACTTAAAGTGTACCGACAAGTTGCAATCACAACGTTCGTGCGTTTGTGTTCGAGTGGTCGATGCACTTGCCAATTGCCTAAAAAGCTCCACCATGGCTGCCAATAAGTTTGGCAATAAAGCCGGACTTCCCCCGCGCAACAGAGAACCGGCCATAATTACAAGTTAATGGTGTCCGCGTGTAAGCTGTTCCCGTTGCCAGTACTGTGCCTTGTTGGTAATAACTTTATTAATTACGTCCTCGGACTTGCCAGGACACTTGCAAGGTCCTCGGCGTCCTTTGGTTGGGCAACAGCTGGCCGAGTTCGGTTTTTGTGTGCGCCTTATTAATTTATTCAATTTCCCCTTTTTACGGCCTCTCCAAGTAAATTAGCAACCGAAAGTGCTTTCAGTACTCTCACTGCCACTTCATTTCCCTTTCAGCAGTTGAACTGGAGTTTGAAGTAAACTTTGTGCCTTGAACGGTTTTTTTTAGCATCTAATTTGATTTTTCGGTAGAGAGAAAAAGTAAAGTAGTCCCAAAAAAATGTTAACATCGAATACTTTTTTTATCAAGGCAAAGATAAAACTAAAGTATATGCTAAGTGTAAGTGAAATATAATTTTCTTTTTTGTTATCTTAAACATTTTCATAATGACCAAAAAAACTTTTACCCTAAAACATATTTACTATTACAAGAAAGAAAGCAAACTTCGGCAAGCCGAATTTCATATACCCTTGCAGCTATTGCATGAATTAAATACTTTTGAAAACATTTAAATTATGATTTACTTGAGTATATGCTGAAAAACATTGAAACTATGATGATTTGCAGCTCAATTATTAGATAGTTATCTTATATATTTTTATTATTTCTATGGGAGCTATATGTTATAAAGCCATAATTCTGAAATAATTAAACATTGCTATATGTCGAAGAACTAAACAAAAAATTAAAAAACAGAAAAGTTATAATTTTTTTTCATTTATTTTTCCGACAGTTCCTATGGGAGCTATATGCTATAGTCGTCCGATTTTGATGAAATTTAAACCGTAATTCTGAAATATTAAACCATTTCTATATCTCGAAGAACTAAACAAAAAATTAAAAAACAGCAAAGTTATAATTTTTTTTCATTTATTTTTCCGATTGTTCCTATGGGAGCTATATGCTATAGTCGTCCGATCCGGCTCGTTCCGACTTATATACTACCTGCAATAGAAAGACAACTTTTGGAAAAGTTTCATTCAGATAGCTTTAAAACTGAGAGACTATTTTGCATATAAACGGACGGACAGACGGACGGACAGACGGACAGGGCTAGATCGATTTTTCTAGTGATGCTGATCAAGAATATATATACTTTATAGGATCGGAAACGTCTCCTTCACTGCGTTGCAAACTTCTGACTGAAATTTTAATACCCTCTGCAAGGGTATAAAAATATTAACAGGCGAAATGTAATTTCATTTGGCTAGCAAAGTATTAATGACTTACAGAAGTTTGCAACGCAGTGAAGGAGACATCTCCGACCCTATAAAGTATATATATTCTTGATCAGCATCACTAGGCGAGTCGATCTAGCCATGTCCGTCTGTCCGTCCGTCTGTCCGTCTGTCCGTCCGTTTATATGCAAACTAGTCTCTCAGTTTTAAAGCTATCTGCATGAAACTTTCCCAAAAGTTGTCTTTCTATTGCAGGTAGTATATAAGTCGGAACGAGCCGGATCGGACGACTATAGCATATAGCTCTCATAGGAACAATCGGAAAAATAATTGAAAAAAAATTATAACTTTGCTGTTTTTTAATTTTTTGTTTAGTTCTTCGACATATAGCAATGGTTAAATAATTCAGAATTATGGTTTAAATTTCATCAAAATCGGACGACTATAGCATATAGCTCCCATAGGAACAATCGGAAAAATAATTGAAAAAAAATTATAACTTTGCTGTTTTTTAATTTTTTGTTTAGTTCTTCGACATTTAGTAATGGTTAAATATTTCCGGTTTACGGTTTAAATTTCATCAAAATCGGACGACTATAACATATAGCTCCCATAGGAACAATTGGAAAAATAAATGAAAAAAAATTATAACTTTTCTGTTTTTTAATGTTTTGTTTAGTTCTTCGACATTTAGTAATGGTTAAATATTTTCGATTTACGGTTTAAATTTCATCAAAGTCGGACGACTATATCATATAGCTCCCATAGGAACAATCGGAGAAATAAATGAAAAAAAATTATAACTTTTCTGTTTTTTAATTTTTTGTTTAGTTCTTCGACATATGGCAATGTTTAATTATTTCAGAATTATGGTTTAAATTTTATCAAAATCGGACGTCTATATCATATAGCTCCCATAGAACTAATAAAAATATATAAAATAACTATCTAATAATTGAGCTGCAAATCATCATAGCTTCACTGTTTTTCAGTATATACTGAAGTAAATCATAATTTAAATGTTTTTAAAAGTATTTAATTCATGCAATAGCTGCAAGGGTATATGAACTTCGGCTTGCCGAAGTTTGCTTTCTTTCTTGTAAACAATAAATTGTATGGCTAAAACCAAATCGATAGACCACACAATTGCCATTATTCATGTATATTAGTCGTGCATAACAACATAAATATAATAAATTCTCCGTTCGTTGCCTGGGTGTTACATTTATTTTTAATCGCCATTTATGGCACTTGGTCTTTGTGATAAAAGGTTCTATTGGCCCATGGAAAATATTTTAATATATTTAATATTGATACACTGGGCTTTAAATATTTATTTTAGAGGAATTGTGAATTATTTAACGAAATATGAGGCATTCACAAATATTTACTTTATAATCTTTATAATTTCATACACAAAATTTTGTTTATTAAGATGCTTTCGTAAGCACTTTTTTCTGATGGGTGACCAAAGCTTCTAGAAAGGAAACAGCAAATATATTCCTTTAAATCACTGACAACTTTACTTCAGAGGCGCCGTCGCGTCAAAGACCGCCGACTGTTGCTTAAGCTCTGGTTGGGCCCCCGGGTCTAACTTTCCTCTCTACTGACTAACAGCTCACCAGCCTGTCCACATATGGCAACTATTTTCCCGCAAATTGGTATAAATGATGGTGGATTAAGCCAAATGCTCACCATAAATAAGAATTCCGGATGTACGAGAAACGGGAAATGAGGGGAGAAAGACCGAAGTTTGTTGTACTCTTTTGTTGAAAGTCAGTAATTGAAATATTCTATTACTGAATTTAATAACAAGGCAACAATAACAATAAATATTTAATAGGTTGCTTATTGAATTCAAGATTGTGTATACTAATAAATTATTCAATGTAACAAATATACGAGCTTAGAAGCGAACAACAGAGAGTAAAACATTAATTTATTTAAAGTTTGAACAATCAACGATTAATTTTCTTAAAAAAGACTTGGTTGAGACGGAAAACCAATTAATAATATTAAAACCAAATAAACCAATTAAAAAAAGGATATGCACGCCGAATAATAAAATGCATTTGGGCGGTGAATCATTTTTACATGCTTTCGCTAACGTTATTTGAAGTTATTTTCGTAATATCTTTAAATATTGGGAATTTGAGCAGTTTTAAACGAAAGATGCACTCTATGACAAAGGTATTTGTACTTATTTTCGAGAAGTGTATAGTGGAACCCCAGGGCAAACATTTCCCCCGATGAAGGCCACGCAAAGCAAAACCCAGAAAAGTAGGCAATGATTTTTATTAATTGATAAGCATTTGCAACAAGTTGCACAGACACATGAGAACAAACACCCGTGCACGCACACAAGTAATGTGTATTCGAGTGAAAAGTTCTTTTCCCCGAATTCGTTTCATATTTGAGGTAGGATTTATCATATCAGATCATCGCAATGCGATAAGGCCCATGTGGACTATGTGGAAATCTAGAACACAAGCTGAAAGGGAAAACGCAGGAAAAGCAAGTGAGGAGAAAGGGGAGGGTTTTATAGAAAAACTACTTCAAAGCAAGTGGAATTTAAGGTTCGAAATAGCTGAAAAGAGAAACTAAAAGGGGTCTAAATAAAATGGCAAACATTAAATAAGCCTTTAAAGTATTAACTTGGAAAAATCCTAAGATTTTTTATAAAAACGCTGCCAACTATGGTGTATGCGTTTAATGACTAAGAAGAATATAACCATAAAGAAGATAATGATTAATTTTACCGACTAATTAATATAAAAATTTAAAACTTTTCCGGAGCATTCACGGCTGACTAATTTGCAAGGCTAACAAAGAAGAGGAAAGCAAAGGCAGAAGAAAGGACAGAAAAAATGCATTCTTCAAACTTAGTCAATAAGGAAAAAAGACAAGTAAGTATTTACTCCTTCAAACTTTATTCGAAGTCCTGTGCCTGAGCACAAACTTTGCGCTTTTCTTGGGCCATAAAGCAGGGAATATGGTAAGCAGGGCGGGCCAAGAAAAATGTGCACTCGTCAGCAGAAGAAAATGGATAGGGAATGAAAGTAGCGCAGAAATCAAGGCAGGCCAAAGAGACTTCAACTCGAACCAAACCAAACAAAACTGCAGTCGAAATCATTAAAGAAATGAAAGCGTAATTGATAAAGGGAATGCGGGTTCGCAAAAAAAAAAAATATAAGGGTGGGGCGAAAAGTAGGGGCATGGGAAGCCTCAAGTTATAGCGATGACATCGTTAAAAGTCTACCAAAGTACACTTCTCATGGAGTACGTCTTCCCCGATTTCCCCCGCCCCCCTGCGATTCCACAATTTTGCCCAGTTTTCACTGCTTTTCTCTCTCTCAAGTGACTATTCAAGTGCCGAATTAGTGGCCACAAATTGGCCTGACTTCGGCTGAAAAGACCTAAAAGCGGGCCGAGGGCAAAGATTCATTGCAGCAGATGGAAGATTAAAGAATGTGTGGTTAACAGTTAGCAATCTTGGCGAATTTAACTCCCACTATAGCTCCCACCGCCGGAAAAGCTTCTTGTAAAATGCAAATGAGGAAAATATTTTTCTCGTCTTCGGCCATTTGAGTTATTTGAGCACACCAAAATGCCATTTTGCGGGTATTTCTCTGGGAAACAAAAGGCATTCGCTGCGGAGTCAAGCACTACTGACCTCCACTATCCATCCTCACTTAGCCTCTACCATTGAAAAAAGACCCTTTCAACCTTTTCCACGGTACTTAAACCGAACTAACAAAAAGTTCGCTTTATTTTTCCCTTCTATTTGACTTAGCCTCAGCCAGCGAAAGAGAGCAAACTGTAAGGATGAGGTGGTGGTGGGGGCGGTACGAATTGGGAAGATCCTGCGCTGCATAAGGCATTTGCATAAGTTGCTGTTAACCTAACCCCAAGCCCTCACTTTTTCCTCAACTAAAAATTTTTGTTTTCGCAATTGTGGCGCAAAAGCGGCGGCCGCAAATTAAATCGTCAGCGGCGAGTGGAACAAAAGGAAACTTTTCAGTGGAAAAATATTTGGTTGGCAGGGCTTGCATATCCACACCAATAAAGTAAAGTTGAAAGATGTTTTAGCGTTTCAAGTTTCCCCCAAAGACAAGCAGAAGTTTGCGAAATAAATCAATACAATCTCTTTATTGGTTTTTTTTAAGCCCTAAGGCTGTGTTGAGTAAATTTCAATTGATTTAAAAATATCTTTTTTGTCGTCTATAAAATTTAAATAAGTGAGTAAATGTTGATTTTTTTTAAAGCCAACAAAACAGTAAATAAGGTGGGCCCTACAAAAATATATCTATTTCAATTACATTGAATGAAGAAATCAAACAATTTATAGTTTAATGTGTTTACTGTTTAAAATACGTTACGATATTATTTTAATAATATATGAACATAATGAATAATCAAATGCAGATTTGCCAAAACCCAATTAAATGCATTTCCTTATATCATTGCGCATATGCCTTAAACGACTTTTATGTACAATAGACATTTGTATTAATTAATATCTTTTTAACAATATACAATAAACGAAGTTAAGTTAAAGTTAAGTTAACAAGACAGAAATTTCAGCATTTCGTTTCCCTCTTCAAGATCTTCTCAGCTACAAAAGTTTTGGCTTAATTAAACATATAATAACAGCTTATATTGCTGCTGGGGACTGTCAGCGGAAGTGTCTAACAAAAGCCGAGTGGTGAGAGGAAAGTTTTCTACTTTCCCGTTGATGAGATAGAAATCCCCACTGGCCAAATCTGTCCACGCCTGTCAATGCCAAGTTCAAGTTTTCCCCCTGCAGAAAGGGTAAACAATATAAAACAATAGAATCGGAGGGGGGAAGTGTGGGGGCCGACACCAATATATGTATATATAAAAATAAAGACGGAAACTTTTTGCTTATTTTTATGTGTTCACATTATTTTCTGCTGCTGTTGTTTGCACTTTATTACATTTTGACAAACGGAAAGGCATTCCATTCTATCTTGGCATTTTTTTTTGGCACTGACATATGAATATGCTGAGGGGGTGGTGTTGATTGCTGTTTGGCCAAATTATGTTGTTTGGGGGTAACAACAAGTGCCAAGATCGTAAAGTTAAGCCGACAACTTTCCTCTAGGCTTCCCCAGATGAGGAAATAAATTTGTGGCACTGAAGCGAGTCAATAAAGTTTCGCCGTCTCACTTTGCCGGCCCCATCTTCCGGTTTCCGGTTGGAGTTTAATTTTCTGGTTTATTTTGGTGCTTTCCCTTTTGGGGTCTGGTATGGTGGAAATCAATAGCAGCATTTATTATTCAACGGCAGGCAAGAAACTCAAAATCAACTCAAGTCCCCTTAAGTCCCTTCCACAAAGATTATTTCATTTTTGTGCGTATCCCGCACTCAAGGCCATCATGGTTCGGGCCAAGGTTGCCGCAAATTAAAATTATAAAAAGAAATCATGTATACGCATTACGTATAAATAAATTCATACTTGTGCGGCACTTGTGTTTGTGTTTGAGAACTTTTTTTAAGGGGCTGGCTCAAAGTCACGCGATTGTGGCCCAAAGTCAAGTGCCTTGCACAAGTTGGTTTCACTTTGCCAGCTACCAGTTTGCCTGACTCTTCGAGTGCGTTTTCCATTTAATTAGTTTTTGGTGCCGTCCTCTTTTTCGACCGCTCTTTCAGGCCTTTCACCAGTAAATATATTTGCCACTTGGCCCCCAATAAGTCGGATGTTATGTCATGGGCAATTGCTGTTCGGGCTATTGATTGGTTTTCAATTTAATTCTTTTAATGTTGTTTTAACGAGAGTGATGCTTAAACTTTTGGCTGACTTTGATTGCTTCTAAAAACAAAGCCAAATATTGTCTCGGCTGTGATACCATAAAAATATGGTACTTTAATTTATACATTTGCCATTACAACTGAAATTAATATCTCTTAAGAGATTAAGTCAACTTATGGGTACCCTTGCCATTCTTGGTTTTAAAGAATCGGAATTTGTTTTTAATTACGACCAATAACTTTTTAACAATGTTCCACTTCGGAAAATATACTTGATTTACGGGGGAAACCTGAGACAACGCTCGAAGCTTTTTAAACATTTAAAATCGACCCAAGTTTTTTTTTTAATTTTATTATAAATACATTATAATATTATTTCAAAATTAAATAAAATTTGAGCCGAGTGTTTTTTTTGCAACGCTCCAACATCATTTGGGTTTATGTACCATGAAAATCGTTATATTTGTAAATTAAGGATAATATTATCACATTTATAACTAAAATAGTATTATTCAACATTTTTGGGGTCAACAATCTATGCAATAAAATCACATGGTTTTTATATACACAGTGTGTTTTTATTATTTTTTTGTCCCCCAAAAACTGTGTTTTGAAAACTTTTTCGTTCCTCCACATGTTGAGGTAATTGACTTTCAAATGAGCTTCCCCTTACTTGAACTCCATCCAGATGCATAATCCACTTACCCTTGGACATTTTGGGGCAATCAAAGGTGCCTGCCACAGCGTTGGAGTTGGCAACATGTTAGTTTGGAGTGGTTCCAAGCAGCCAAGCCAGACACAGAATTCAGTCATTACGAGGTTGGGGAACCATAATATCCTAACACATCCTTCCTGCTTGCTTGGCTGAGTTGTAGCCTCATTCCAGCGACCCACTGCCAAGTTGCCCAAGGAAAAGCGGCCACGAATAGTTTCGGGCCGTTTGCTTCTTTTTGTCATTTTCTTTTTTGTGAATATGTATACTTTTCTTCGCGTTAGACTTCGAAGGAGAGGGCGTGTTTCGAGGGGTGGGAAAATTCGAGTCATGTATGGCAGACATGCATAATTCAAAACGTGGCTGGGAAACTGTTTGCCCTGCTCTATGTGTGCTTGTGTGTGTGTTGCCACTTTTTGTGTTGGTAACACGACTGTGGGGACATGTACATATGTATTTGTGTGTGGGCTAACGCAATTTTCGTATGCACAAAATAAAAAAAGCGAACAGAATGTCACCGCCTTCGCCTCTTGTTTGACATATTTTTCACACAACGGCTGCTTGTTAAATTGTTGGCGGCAATTTTGAGGTTAGCGTGACAAACAAACACTACCATACAAACGCACACAAATGCATGTGCAAGGATACTGTAGTGCCACCAAGTTGATGTTTGTTAAGTTCCTCGGGGTTTTCGCTGAAATTTGGGCTAAACTGAATGTCCATGTTTTTTCGTTGGCTCGAGGAAAAATAATATTATGAAAGCAAAAAATGCATCTTCATAACATAAAATAAACTGCCAGTAAAAAGTAAATTTTCTGGGAGCAACTTTTTAATTTTTTTAACGTCGAAATACATCAATAATAACATCATTATGCCCTAATATTCATCAAGCATTTACGAACCCTTTTTTATTTAGTTTATAAGATGGTTATTCGCTTTGCATAAAAATCGATATCCTTCTGCTGGTAAATAATGATCCTTTGAAAATTAAAATTAAACCAGTCCAGTACATTTTCGTGTTGATCTCACACCATTGTTAATAGACTTCCACCGACATCTGACAGGGTTAGTAAATATGCAAAGTTGGTTTTTTATCTTGGCACATTTCTCTCCAACATTTTCCATATACCGGCACGCCAATGGAAGAAAGTGGAAAGGGAGAGCACAGAGAAAGTTGGTGAGAAAGTAGGAGACAGAGAGAAAAGGCGAGGCGGGATTGAGAATCGCTTGCATGTTTAGCACTTGACGGCTTAATGGCGAACAATTTGGGTTAAGACAAGAGGGAACGCCCCTCACTGGACTCAACTGGCCGAGAGGACTGGCCAGGATTAAAGGATATACCGAGATATGACTGGGAGAGGGAGCTTAAATAGGGACATTTCACTTATTGCAAAAGGCCTTTAAGAAACCCTCCCAAGTTATGGAAATTTAAGCCACCAAAGCCACCAGTACATTTAAATTCAGTCGAGCAATCAATTTCCGCAATAGAATGCATTCGGGAGATGAAAATCTCATTTCCCGTAGAATTGTTTTAACTGCAAGTGTAATTCGAGGCATAAATAATTCGCCCAGAGCAGAGCCAAGCGGTTGAAGCGTCGACATAAGGACAGGACTCGGAGAAAACACGGACACTACCCACTAGACCAATAGCCACTGGCCAAAACAGCACAAAAACACGGTCGTGGGGAGGGGGTGAAGGGGTGAAGGGATTGAGCCTGAAGCTTAACAAACATGCAGCTGCCAAGAATTTATTGGCTGGACAATGACAACGACAAGGACCGAGCAGGACAATTATCATTGTAAACATTTTGCCATGACTTCAGCAAAATGAGGAATGGACTATTGAAGGGGGAAAAATGGTTTTAACTTGCCACTCAAGCTTCTTTTTAGATTCAAAGTACATACACATGGCATATATGTGTTTTGCAAAAGCTTTTTTTATCCGACTGTCAGTACAATTGAAAATCGAGTAGAAGCTTAGTAAATTAAACGATTCTTTAAAACTCATCTCATTCTACTTTAATATTCGATAATAGTGCATAAAAAACAAGAAAGAAAGCAAACTTCGGCAAGCCGAAGTTCATATACCCTTGCAGCTATCGCAAGAATTAAATATTTTTGAAAACATTAAAATTATGATTTACTTGCGTATATGTTTAAAAACATTGAAGCTATGACGATTTGCAGCATAATTATTTGATTGTTCTTTTATATATTTTTATTATTTGTATGGGAGCTATATGATATAGTCGTCTGATTTTGATGAAATTTAAACCATAATTCTGAAATATTTAACCATTGCTATATGTCGAAGAACTAAACAAAAATTAAAAAACAGCAAAGTTACAATTTTTTTCAATTATTTTTCCGATTGTTCCTATGGGAGCTATATGCTATAGTCGTCCGATTTTGATGAAATTTTAACCATAATTCTGAAATATTTAACCATTGCTTTATGTCGAAGAACAAAACAAAAAATTAAAAAACAGCAAAGTTATAATTTTTTTTCAATTATTTTTCCGATTGTTCCTATGGGAGCTATATGCTATAGTCGTCCGATTTTGATGAAATTTTAACCATAATTCTGAAATATTTAACCATTGATATATGTCGAAGAACTAAACAAAAAAATTAAAAAACAGCAAAGTTATAATTTTTTTCAATTATTTTCCGATTGTTCCTATGGGAGCTATATGCTATAGTCGTCCGATTTTGATGAAATTTTAACCATAATTCTGAAATATTTAACCATTGCTTTATGTCGAAGAACAAAACAAAAAATTAAAAAACAGCAAAGTTATAATTTTTTTCAATTATTTTTCCGATTGTTCCTATGGGAGCTATATGCTATAGTCGTCCGATTTTGATGAAATTTAAACCATAATTCTGAATTATTTAACCATTGCTTTATGTCGAAGAACTAAACAAAAAATTAAAAAACAGCAAAGTTATAATTTTTTTCAATCATTTTCCGATTGTTCCTATGGGAGCTATATGCTATAGTCGTCCGATCCGGCTCGTTCCGACTTATATACTACCTGCAATAGAAAGACAACTTTTGGGAAAGTTTCATGCAGATAGCTTTAAAACTGAGAGACTAGTTTGCATATAAACGGACGGACAGACGGACAGACGGACAGACGGACGGACAGACGGACGGACAGACGGACATGGCTAGATCGACTCTACTAGTGATGCTGATCAAGAATATATATACTTTATAGGGTCGGAAACGTCTCCTTCACTGCGTTGCAAACTTCTGACTGAAATTATAATACCCTCTGCAAGGGTATAAAAATAAATAAATGTATTTACATAATGCCTTTTAACTAAAACCCTGCACTGGTAATACAGGAAATACTTTATCTTTTAATTATTATTATTAATGATAACTATCAATAAAGTATAATTAATGACAAAATGTGTAAGCCGTAACAAAAAGGAACAAAGTAAATTTGGTAAAATTTTGTACTTATTTCCTTTCTTGGCCTCCCATCATAAATTCGCTTTATATATCTCTCGACATTTTCCAATATCTCCCTGATGAAGCCATTAGTGGCTCTCACTTTTCCGACTGCCGCGAGCAAAGTTTTCCCGGACAACAGTTTCGGTTAGTTTTCAAGTGTTAGGAACGAGGAAAATGCTTTGGCGTTGCAGCCCTCCAGTTGCGAAAGTGCATTAGACACAAAGTAATCGATACTCAATGGTGGAGAAGCGCCGCCGAAATGCTTTAAGCCTTCAATCAGAAGATGTGTTTGAGTTATCGCCTCGGTTTTTCCGGGTTTCGTGGGCGGTGGGATTCTGGAAATTTGTTTAGCCAACGTTAAGTTTACGTTTATAGGACTTATCAGTTTCCCCAAATTGAAATGTTTGCACTCCGTTGAATCTGCACGCGCTTCCTTCCGGTTTTGTTTACTCTCTGCTTGTGTGTGGGTGAGTATCTATGTGCTTATCGAATTTACTTATTTAGGTAGCTATGTTAATGGCATATTAGAAAGCGGCGGGGGCTGGTGTTCCTTCCCCAGGAGACCCTTCAACCCGTGGGCGTAGCGCGCTCTAGCCGTCGTAATGCCAGGTTAGGTAAACACTTGCGAAATGAATTAACTTTAAGCCGCAAAATTTGTGCTCTTGAGTGCGTGGGAGTGTGTGTGTGTGTGGGTTTCTTCGCTTCTGTGAGTGTGCATACATAAATGCTCGTAATTGTTTATTTACATAACTTGACATAAGATTAAAGACGCTTTTGATTAACGATGCGAGAGACAGCAGGGACTTAAAATTAAATTGCAAACATTAAATTGTTGACAAGCCAAGATGGAAGCCTTCAAAAGTGACGAACGTATGCTGCCAAATAACAAAAAGTTTAAATTAAATTATCGTCTCTGTTTATAATGGCTGTCTTGTAAGCCGTACATATTTGCATTTGGAAAGTATTTCATTTTTGATTAAACTATAAAATGTATATAAATAACGCAAACGTGTTTTATAATTTCTGTTGCAATGCTGATAAATAATTCTAGGACAAGAAAATATGTCAGGCTTAATAAGAATTAAAGCTTGATTAAAAACAAAAATAGACTTATTTTAAATTGTGTTATAAATAATCTAGTCGGCCAATTGTGCGTAATAGCAACACAAGTTGAAGGGAATAGAAAATGAAAACATTTAGAAAATAATCGTATTAAAATAATTGCCATTTGCATTTTGCAGATAAGGCAGCTTTTTAGCAACATTTTTTTTTTATTTCAATTAGTGTCAATTGCGCAAGAATAACAAAATTTGCTGCTTCATCCATATTCATTCAGCCTTAAGCATTTATGGGCGGATTTGCGCGAAAAATGCCAAAAAGTTGAGCGAGTGGGCGGAAGGGGCGGGGTGTTAAGGAAAAGGCGCCCTAAGCCATAATTTAATATATTGACACAAAGCTTTGTCGTAAGACGTGTCTTGGCACCATCATAATCCCCAATATTGTATATTGACAGCTGTCAAAGGAGCCACTTCTCCACTTTCCCACTTCCGTCCTGCGAAGTCGAAAAAAACCACAGAAAAACTGTGAGGAACAAGTAAGTTTTTGGCTTAATGCGCAACTATGCGGAAAATATTTGCGCTTAGTTTGAGTTCAGCATAGGAAAATGTAGTCACACACATGAACCCGCCGCTACGTGTGTTGGTTGAAGGACATGCAAGTGGGCCTGGGACCATAAGCCCAGGACTCAGGTTGGCACACAAATGAACTGGGCCACAAACGAAGAGGGCCCATAGGACGCTGACAACTTTAAGGCGCCGGAATAACTGTCGTGAACAGTATCCAACCGGCCGAATATTTCAATGAAGACAGTTTATAATAGATCTGCGTTGCTAGGTTTCGTTTAATTTGTTAAGTTAAACTAAGCAAATCAAAAGCGTAATTTTATACATTTATGTTTATGTCAAAGACTTAATACAGTTGATGTTAATTAACTTTGCGGTTACAGCTGCAAAAACAGCACTGTGTCTAAAAAAGGGAATAATCTATTTTTACAAAAGATTCAAGACTTAAACTAATTATACAAGAATTAAAAAAAAATCAAATTAAAGTTTACTTTTATAAGGTGTTTCTAACCAAAAGAATGGTCATTACAAATTTAACAAAAATTTTAGATTGCACGAAATATTATAGCACTTAAATGTACAATGTCAAACTAAAAACTATGTTGCTTATAAGTTGATTAAAAATAATTTAAATGATATTTCTATCCATCTATCTTTCGATTTCATATATCTTTCGATTTCAATATGTGGACACTACCATTTTGTGTTTGGTTTTTTATACCCTTGCTAGAGAGTATTCAACAATATTTTACTAAATATAAAAACGATTTAACGTAAAATAAACCTAAACCATTATTTTTTTCATAAATTCAAAAAACCAATAGACACAGAAACAAATTTTAAAACGCTCGCATTTTCTCTTATTTTTTGATTAAATTGCATAAAAACTCGTTACTACCCAAGTTCCCAATAACTTTGGACTATATTTTCTAGTTCTGCATCATTTATTTGTATCAACACTTAATTTTGTTAAATTATCCTATTGAATTTAATCAAATAGTTGTAGAAATCGTTTCTGGACTCTGATTGGGGACTTGTCCGCCGAGTTTTAGGGAATGTTGCGCCCTCGAAATCGTGCCAGGGATTTGGCCAACATTTGTGAAGCTTCCTGGGCGTTCTTCTTTTGTGTCAAATGTCGCCCTGAATTATGTGTTTGTTCTTCTTGGCTTCTATTTAAATCGTTGGTCGTGTTACTGCCATCCTGCGATTGAATCGCTTCACTTGGTAGCGAGTTGGATGAAGCATATGGATAGTCACTCTGATTCTGCGATTTAAAGAAAATATTTGGCACGGAAGCCAAAGGATTGATAAGTCGTTTCGGAGTAACACAGTCTACAGTTAATTCCTTCACTCGATCCGCATACCGTAGGGTGTTCAAAGTGTGCTCCACCGAATGCAAGCCCGGTGAAATCATGGCTATCATGCAGGTTTTGACCTTCTTGCCTCCAATAAAGGAGTCACGAAGTACTTGGGTGAGTTTGGAGCCCCTGAAGGGCAAGTGAGCCGACTGGCGACCCAGAGCGCGGATACATTCCTTCAAAACCAGCAAGGACTTGTTTATTTCCGATCCCTCCAGTCGGGTTAGCCGGTCCGCCGAACTATTATCCGCTCCGCGTTCGTTTCCCGCCAGATCTATAAGCGAGAATTTTCCGTGCAAACGCTCGTTCGTCGAAGATCTGAGCGCAATTTGGAAAACCGCATGAGATCGGGAGGACTTAGAATTGGCCGACGTCTGACCCGAGGTTCGAACGCTGTTACCCAGTTCAAGAAGCGCCAGAACATCGGCGGTCTTCTTCACAGGGTTTTCGGTCAGACCCACCACTTGCACCTGCTGGTTGCCATCTTCCAGGACCCGCAACTGTGGCTTACCCGGCCTCAGCAGATCGTACACCCGCGACCCGTAGATCTCGAAGAAACTGCAGGAGACGCTCAACTTTAGGCTTGCATAAGCTGGCGATGCTAGGTTGTCAAACACATCTTTGGTGGCCATCGCATAGATGCCGCCCAAGGAACTCTGCTGTCGTCCGACGAACTGGCCACCCATGGTGTGGGTCTTGCCACTTCCCGTTTGTCCATAGGCGAAACAGGTGGCCATTCCGCCCTCAAAAACATGCCGGATCAAAGGTCGTGCTGTGAATTCATAGACAGTGGCATTCGAGCAGTCTTCGTCGAAGACGTAATCGAAACGGAAGCTATGGTTGTCCAGGAACTTGACCAGGTTCACGTGCTTTCGCGGCTCATGTACCACCAGCATATCCTTGGAGGGTATGCTGACCACGTCCAGTTCCCGAGCCTCGAGCTCCTTGCGTCTCAGTGGTCTCTTCCTCACACAAACCACAATCTGGTGCTCCTTGGGGGGTCCTTCGGAAGAACGGCTCTTGACTGGCTGACTGTCCATCTGGAGACGTTGCAGGCGTATCATCCTGGCTATTTCCCAGTCGGGATTACCCGGATCTTGGCTCTTAACCTTCTCCCGCACTTGACGAGCCCGGCTTTGGAGTTCCCTTCTTTGTTCCCGCTGTCTTCGCAACCTCTCCACCTGGATCACCACGCCATCCTGTCGATTTGGTGGCACTATGGTGGGCGGCACTCGGGGCAGGAAACTGCCGGCCATCAAGCGCTGCTTCCTGGAACGTGGCGGTATAGAAGCCGTCTGATTGGCCAGTGCGCCGCTGCAGCGGGGCGCTTCAAAGATCTGTGGGTTCATCAGGACCACCAGCTCCAACGGCAGCTCCTTACCCCGCACTGTATGTCCTTCGAGCCACTCCACCGTCACCAGATTACTACTTCCGCCCTCCAGCTTGATGATCCCCGCCAAGTGAACCCTGCCATCCGAACGTCGGATAAACACCTTCTGGTTGATCGACAGCTGGTCCATGGCACAATCCCCCGAGTTTCGTTGCTCAACTCCGATCGAACTTCCAATTTCCACAATCAATTTGCTCTAGTTACTGCAAATTTTCTCTTAACAAATGTGCATAATATTTAAGCCGATTCCATAAAATCCTGTTTTAATGTTGTGTTCTACCTGATAAAAGTTTTAAAAAGAACTAAAGTGACAAGCAATGCAATGCGTATTGTAACATTTTTCGGGGACTTGAGTGAATTTAAAAAATTAGCTAAAGCATATAGTTACATATGAATTATATATATAGTGTTCTGAATTAATAATAAAAAATATTCGTGGAACTTGGGAAAATATTTAAAAAGCAGAAGAAAAATCCTTGAACAAATAACAATTCAAATATAACTATTTCAGTGAGATATGAATATATGACATGAATGAAGCCATGCATAAAGTATACATATAATTTCAAATTCTGGATCCTCTACTTTAGGATTCTCTACAACACCCAGTGATATCTATTCAAGCGAGGATTGTTTTAGCTATTTGTTCAATTTGAGGGCAAACAACATGCAGCAACAATAACCGAATCAACAAACAACACCGTTCCGAGAGCCCTCTCGTCAGGCGTCCTACATGTCCTGTGTATTTTCTATTTGCCAAGTGGGTGGTCATGAAATGAAGCATTCTTTTAGTGGAAAGAGATGGGCAATCGAGTACAGAAAGAGATGGATAGAGGGAGAAACAAGTTGCAGATACGTTTGCATAAGCCGAGACGTGTGTAACGTACCAAATTGTTATTTATTTTTTGAAGTGCTTGCGCTACTGCCTCTGTGAAAAGGTGTATCTGTGGATCCTGTGCCTGCGTATCTGTGTTTTTGCCTGCAAGAGTCTGGGTGTCGGGATGCATAGATACATTGCTAAAAGATACGTGCAACTTGTTTGGGTCCTTCACCGACGTCTTGTTTGCTATTTGACGTCACATTTTACCAAATTTACCGTGTAATTATCGGCAAAGGCGAGCAGCAACCCGAAACGCAGTCGCTTTCAACCCACAGCACTCTGCAAAATGCAACAAGAAATGGTCCAATGAGCCAGGCGCTCCTGGTCCCAAACTGATATGCAAATTTCCATAGCTTTTTCTGTTTGCCCGGGACCTCATGCATATTTGTTTAGCCGCAGTCAGTCCATGCCGGACAGTTTGATTTCGTTTCGGGGATTCCCATTTCATTTTTAGCAAACTATTTTGCCCCTGCTCGCAGGCAACACGTAAGCTCTATATTTGCTGAATGCTTGCCTAAACTGAAAATCCAAAATGAACTAATAAAGCAATTGAATTGGAAAACATTTGTCAGGTTTTACAAAAAAAAAAAATTAATTCCAAATAAATTGAATAGCCATTGAACTGTATGTGCATAATGTAACATGCAATATTTTTTTGGCATCTCATAAACAAATGTATGCATATTTAATGGAGAAAGTGATTTCATGGGCATAATCTTTCGAAATATTTTTATCAATTATTTCTCGTTCCTTTTATCTGCTTTTCTGATAATATTTAACTATATTAATAAATAATTTACATATTGTTTCACACGTGCACACAATTTAAAAACATATCACAGAATGCAATCCAACACAATAAATGTCATCCGGCACGGATTAAATGTTGTTTGCTAATATAATCAATTTGGACAATTTCGACAGTTGAACTAATCCGTTTACGTAATCCGGATGCAATCAAGCCGCCGCATCACACTTCTGCCTGCTGATAACCACATTTGTCGCTTTGATTTAATTATGCCTGAAAAAAAGGCACAAAATAGCAAAGCCGAAAACTAAGTGAATTGCATAAAACATTAATTAAATAATTTCAAAATTGACTTTTGTGGTGTTTTACTAAATTTTGGTGTAGTGATTCGAGATTTTCAACATATCTCTTTGACTCGAGCTCCAGGTTCGTCCTTACAAAAATTGTAGTAAGTCGGCCCGAATCTTCGTGCTAAAGGATTTGATTTGTTACTTAAAAATTACTCGCTGGTTAAACTATACTTTTTACCATTGGTATGCAGATTTTGCTTAACGATTGAGATTATTCCAGATTTTTTCCAGAAATCCTTTTGGCTTCACAGTGGCTATTGGCCTTTTGTCCTCCCAGAAATAGTAATAAATATCGGCCATCATGCTCCAGAATCCATATGTCTTGCCATTACCTTCGTTGGCTGCAACTGCCAGAGACGGTTCTTTTTTCTTGAGTACTGTCCAGACCATTAGAAATATTATTGGAAGTATTGCAAGCACAAAAAGTAGACGTCGTTGCATTTTTAACTTTTTATTTTTTTGGTCGAGATCAGACGAGTTGTTGGTCATTTTTTTTAGAAAATTTATTGAAATTTTTTAGAGCTCTGACTTTCGGATATTGATGTTTTCCTTTTGGCTCGAGTTCGTTAACTGCCTAAAAACGTGTTGACATATAGGGCTCTGCTTGAACAGTTCAGTGAACCCCTGGCTGGGGATCTCAACAAGTCCTCCAGCGGTTGCTCCCATTTCCTCAATTCGGATTGGAAAGCACTTCATCCTCAATACAATGCTGAGAAGTAAAACTACCGGACACAGAGGAACACACATAAATTTATAGTTGAGCCATGGAAAACAATGAGTTGGAAAAGCGGGCGGCTTTCTTTTCCATTCATTCGGATCCGGATCCCCGACTGAAGTGATTTCCGTTGTTTTTTGTTATGCTCGGAGCGTTGGTGCATTCAATGGAGTGCACTCTCCGCAAGGGAATACTTGAACTGCAGCAAGAAAAGACGCACAATACAATTGTTGAGGGGCTTTGTTTGAACATCGAGCGGAGCGTCCTGCCGCATTTGCCGGCGAATACTTTATACATGTACTTATGTATATCCGAGACAAAAGCCCAGTCGCAGCATGTGCTCCACTTTCCCGGCTAAACGATAAGAAAGCAAATTGTTTGGCTATATTTGGGATGCGAATTTGTTTTATTTAAATCTTAATAAACATTGAAAGCAGCGCCTCAGAGCTGGAATGTATGCATCGGGTGGAAGCTGGGGGCAAATAATAAATTATTATAATAAATTTAATCGGCAAGGTCTTCCATCGAGATCCTCCTTACATGTCTTCGCGTGCTTTAATCAGAGTTTCCCCCAGGCGGTGCAGCGGATAGTCCCCAGTGCAGATCCTGTACACACATGTGAAAAGGGGAAATCTGTAAAAAACGGTAAGATTATTTTAAGGTTTAAATTAACTGATTTTGTGTATGTTATTTACTTATCCTCCAAACCCTTCTTCTTCAGCATGTGATGCACTAGTTCAGCTGTCACGGGACCCAGAGGCTCATGTCCTGGTATAAGGATGTGCTCCAGTTCACTCAGTGGCTTACCTGTCTTCACAAAGGCCTCAGCCAACTTGCGATTTCGATTGGCTGCAGAGAAACATTTTTTAAATTTTAAAATATTATCCTGAGGTCAAATATCTTGGAGCTTTGGTAAAATGTACAAGAATTAAAATACCATAGCAACTGGTGACCAAATCGGATATACCGCAGGACTCAAAGAAAGTTCCCATGCGGCAACCCGGGTAAAAAACATCCACAAATTGGAGCATTTCCAGAAAACCCCTCCGAATGATTCCTCCCTTGGTGTTTTCATTCAGCTCCATTCCATCTGAACAGCCAGCCGCAAAGGCAATTATGTTCTGTAAAAATGAAACTGAGTCTGTCAATTGAACATTCCTATAGTGGATGGTGGCTACCCTCAACGTGGAACAAATCTCCACACAGTCTGCATCCTCGGTGACAACCACTCGAAATGTGGGCGACTTGAAGATGTCGTGCAGCACTCGATAATACTTCTGATCTCGACAGCCAACTGTTCCCTCGGCAAAGTGATCATGAGCTATTTCGTGGGCCAAATTACAGCCCACTAGGACTGAACATGGAATCTAAAAAGTAAAGGAAATATAATAAGATGTAATATAATCATTTACCTAAACCAAATGCCGGAAATATAGATGGAGAATTTTATAAGAAATGAAGGCTAGTATTTTGATCTCAATTAAAAGATTAAAAAATGTTCTGTTTTTTACTCTTTAACATCAAGTACTTTTAAAAGTACAACCTTTAGCTGTCGCATAATTATTTGGGAAATCAGGACGAACTGCCCATCGTCGCCGCGCTCAAATCCCTTGATCAGCGAAACGGCATGGGCCGTGGGCTTAACTTTGCCCAAGAGTGTCTTGCAGCAGCTGCTCACAAAAGTAGGCGGAATGGCAAATATTATTATATCGGCATCCCTTGCCGTTGCCACAATATCATCCACGGCCACCTGGCAAAGAAAACGCACCACACAAATTATGACATATCGTTTTTCAATCAAAGTACACCCACAATGTTTGGTGGCAGTTCAAAGTTCGGCATATACTTGACATTTATGTGGGTGGTGTTGATGATTTCGGTGAGCTTACGACCATCAACTATCTCCTCGTACACATACATGGGCACCTTTTCATCAAGGGTTTGCGAATTTATCACATTCCTGCCCACATTGCGAGCTATGGTCGTTGCCCAGTTGCCCGATCCTATAATACAAATCACTATCTTCTCCATCTCGTGTTTCTAAATGTTATATGTTATTTTAAATTAAATGTTCTTTGTATGTTGTTTAGTTGGAGTGACTTTAAAGTCTAAGATATTATATTCACAACCAATAAATTCCATATTGAAATTTTAATCAATAAACAAATCATACATTTCAATGATAAAAATTAAATATTTTATTTCTAAGTTATTTAATTTGGCCTATGGCTTTTCGAATGAATTTCAATTTTCATGGTTTAGTAGTTAACTATATATTATTTAATTATATTCTGATTATAATCAAAAGCACATTTTCATAAATTGCTCCAATCAAAAGTTATTTAATATTAGGTACCTTTTGTTGTCTGGCCAAGCATCATAAATCGTATCTAATCAAAGCGTTAATAATTGCAATGCTATAATATTGTGATAGCTCATGCACACTTTGGAAAATCATATCAGGCTAATTTACAACGTTGAGGGAACCACCAATTAAACAAGAGTATAAACTTGGTTGTGAGTCTTAAAAATTAATGGGCAAATAAATAAAACCATACGCGAGCCCAAATATTCAATCGCGTATTAATATATATGCATATTTACATGCATATAAGTTCCGTGCACACATATTGATTGAGTGCTGGGCAAACAATTCATCAGTGAATCAGACGGGATAAAAATTACGTATACGTCACGTTCGCCAAACTGGCAGGGCAAATAATTAACTGTGGCAACTGCTTTCACCTCGAATTTTCAGCAGGGCTGCATATGGATTCAGTCATGTTTACCCGAAAAATGTATATACATACATGTCATATAAAGCTGATGCTGGAAAAATTTCATAATTCTTGTATTTATTTTTTAATTGCGCTGGCGTAAAAGAGTTCTCCGAAAAAGTCATGGGCAAAAGGAGAAGTGGCGGCGGTAATTTCAATAAAATATAAAATTGCCAGCGTTGAAATGCAAGGGGCAGAAGTCAAAGTGAAAGTCCCATCGAAATCAATGTGCAAGAAAGTAAATACTTTGAAATTGTGCGACGCGCAGTTGGCCAGCCCATCTCATCCAATTCCGACCAAGCCGACCAGAATCCAGAATCCGACTGCAGCCCAACCGCCCAGCGCCATCCACTCGACTATGAAATCAAAATGGATGATGGGCGAAATGAAAATGGAATTTTTAATGAGTTGCTGCCGAGGCAAAGGCCAAACGAGCTGCTGTGCTTGGCCGTACAATGGTACGGAGACAAAACGTTGGAAATGAGGCCGGCCGGGTTGGAATTGGAATTGGGATTGGGGTTGGGGTTTGCAATGGAGCGGACCAAGGCCGCTGCAGGCAAGTGAACGGCTTACTTCAGGTCCAACAAATCGCTGGCCAACACTTTAAAAGGCCGTGAAATACAAGACAACAAGAAAGAAAGTAAATTTCGGCAAGCCGAAGTTTATATACCCTTGCAGCTTTTGCAAAGTTAAATATTCTTGAAAACATTAAAATTATGAGTGACTTGCGTGTATGTTTACATTGAAGCTATGATGATTTGCAGCTCAATTATTCGATAGTTCCTATGCCAGCTATATGATATCGTTTTCCGATTTTAATAAAATTAAAAGCGTAGTTGTGAACTGTCAAATTATTAATTAATCAAAAAGAATTTCTAAAAAAAACAAGAAAGAAAGCAAACTTCGGCAAGCCGAAGTTCATATACCCTTGCAGCTATTGCAAGAATTAAACATTTTTGAAAACATTAAAATTATGATTTACTTTCGTATATGTTTAAAAACATTGAAGCTATGATGATTTGCAGCTCAATTATTTGATAGTTATTTTATATATTTTTATTATTTCTAAGGGAGCTATATGATATAGACGTCCGATTTTGATAAAATTTAAAGCATAATTCTGAAATATTTAACCATTGCTATATGTCGAAGAACTAAACAAAAAATTAAAAAACAGAAAAGTTATAATTTTTTTCATTTATTTTTCCGATTGTTCCTATGAGAGCTATATGATATAGTCGTCCGACTTTGATGAAATTTAAACCGTAAATCGGAAATATTTAACCATTACTAAATGTCGAAGAACTAAACAAAAAAATAAAAACCAGCAAAGTTATAATTTTTTTTCATTTATTTTTCCGATTGTTCCTATGGGAGCTATATTATATAGTCGTCCGACTTTGATGAAATTTAAACTGTAAATCGGAAATATGTAACTATTACTAAATGTCGAAGAACTAAACAAAAAATTGAAAAACAGCAAAGTTATAATTTTTTTCATTTATTTTTCCGATTGTTCCTATGGGAGCTATATGCTATAGTCGTCCGATTTTGATGAAATTTAAACCGTAAATCGGAAATGTTTAACCATTACTAAATGTCGAAGAACTAAACAAAAAATTAAAAAACAGCAAAGTTATAATTTTTATACCCTTGCAGAGGGTATTATAATTTCAGTCAGAAGTTTGCAACGCAGTGAAGGAGACATCTCCGACCCTATAAAGTATATATATTCTTGATCAGCATCACTAGGCGAGTCGATCTAGCCATGTCCGTCTGTCCGTCTGTCCGTCCGTCTGTCCGTCTGTCCGTCCGTTTATATGCAAACTAGTCTCTCAGTTTTAAAGCTATCTGCATGAAACTTTCCCAAAAGTTGTCTTTCTATTGCAGGTAGTATATAAGTCGGAACGAGCCGGATCGGACGACTATAGCATATAGCTCCCATAGGAACAATCGGAAAAATAAATGAAAAAAAATTATAACTTTGCTGTTTTTTAATTTTTTGTTTAGTTCTTCGACATTTAGTAATGGTTACATATTTCCGATTTACGGTTTAAATTTCATCAAAGTCGGACGACTATATCATATAGCTCCCATAGGAACAATCGGAAAAATAAATGAAAAAAATTATAACTTTTCTGTTTTTTAATTTTTTGTTTAGTTCTTCGACATATAGCAATGGTTAAATATTTCAGAATTATGGTTTAAATTTTATCAAAATCGGACGTCTATATCATATAGCTCCCTTAGAAATAATAAAAATATATAAAATAACTATCAAATAATTGAGCTGCAAATCATCATAGCTTCAATGTTTTTAAACATATACGAAAGTAAATCATAATTTTAATGTTTTCAAAAATGTTTAATTCTTGCAATAGCTGCAAGGGTATATGAACTTCGGCTTGCCGAAGTTTGCTTTCTTTCTTGTTTTTCATTTATTTTTCCGATTGTTCCTATGGGAGCTATATGCTATAGTCGTCCGATCCGGCTCGTTCCGACTTATATACTACCTGCAATAGAAAGACAACTTTTGGGAAAGTTTCATGCAGATAGCTTTAAAACTGAGAGACTAGTTTGCATATAAACGGACGGACAGACGGACAGACGGACAGACTGACAGACGGACAGACTGACAGACGGACGGACAGACGGACATGGCTAGATCGACTCGCCTAGTGATGCTGATCAAGAATATATATACTTTATAGGGTCGGAGATGTCTCCTTCACTGCGTTGCAAACTTCTGACTGAAATTATAATACCCTCTGCAAGGGTATAATTACAAAATAAAAAAGTTAAATTTTTTTAAGTTTTTATATTTTCTATGGGAGCTTTATGTTATGGTCGTCCGATTTTGATGAAATTTAAACCGTAATTCTGAAATATTTAACCATTACTTTATCTCGAAGAACTAAAAAAGAAAATGAAAAACAGCAAAGTTATAATTTTTTTTTATTTATTTTTTCGATTGTTCCTATGGGAGCTATATGCTATAGTAGTCCGATCCGGCTCGTTCCGACTTATGTACTACATGCAATAGAAAGACAAATTTTGGGAAGCTGCATGCAGATAGATTTAAAACTGAGAGACAAGTTTGCATCCCATGAGTAGAGCACCTTAAAGTTTCTTTATTTACACCTTTAATGTATATGTTATAAGAATGCTTTAACTGCAACTCACAAACAATAAAATAGATTAAATCAAATAGCTCAAAACTATTAAATTTCATGTTTCATGACCAACAAAATTGTTTCCGTTCAAGTCAACACATTAGTTAAATATCCTTGCCAAACGTAATTTAAACTCATGAAATTAAAGCTCTTATACTTCGATTACTTTGATTAACGTCAGTAATGAGCTTATTTCTTAAACAATAACTTCTGCAAAAAACATATAAATCCAGTCTCAGCTTGGCTTGTTGGAAACCTCCAGGTAACCAAACGAAACACTTTAAATGTATCCTGAACATAATTCGTTTTTTATTCCGTCTTGGGACGGTATAAATTATGCGCTCACATGTCTTCTAGCCCCTCGTTCAACATTAATTTCAGTTTTTATTATTTTATTCTCTCTGCCTTCTGTTTCCTTTCACCTACAACCATAAAGTAAAGTTAACTTGGGCAGTTGTCTGAAATCATCGCAGGGATACGCACATAAAGTTTTAGCACGATTTTTTATGCGTTGCACCTTAGACATCTGCCCTCGCTTCCTTTTACTTTGTGGTAGTTACTCATACGATTTTGTGACTACAAAGTTGAATCGTAAATAAAATTATTCCATGTTTTTGTTAGCTGCATCGTGTTTTCGAGAGTCTGTTTGGAAGTTGCGGGATCTGAGAGGACGAATGTGTGGGAATAGTAAGTAAACTTTCACTTTCTCTGTGCTCTAACTTTGAGCGAAGTTTGCACACATGAGATAAACTAATTAGACCGATGTGTGCTTAATTTTTGTGGTGGTAGGTTGTATATTTCAAACCAATCGATGCGCGTATGAAAAGTGGATGGAATGGAATTAAGGGAAAGCTTTAAGATGCTCAGTAGTGATATGGTTTTTAAAGTAAATACATTTTTCGGAACATTTGGAGACAATTGGCACATCTCAATAACTTTTTTTTTGTATTGTATTTTAAAATGATAGTTTCAATTTAATCCTTTGTCGTTATGTTTTGAAAAAGGCTATATTAAAGGCCTCAAATTCGTGCTTAAAATTGTCAAAAATTGTTTTAAATGTATTTTTTGCTTGAATGAAATAAAAACTCCCTGCTGCGGCACTCAACTCTGCTTTCATCTTAGCCATTTTCGCTGGCATTAGATAGAATTCAGGCACACGAAAAGTTGTCTGGGCCGCGTTGCCGCTTTAAAAGGCATTTAATTACGCGCGAGGAAAAGTTTTTTGGCCCCAAAGTTGAGCTGGATTCGAGTGGAAATCAGATAAAGATACAGCCAGGGATGCGGACACAAAGGGAATGCTCTGGAGTGGAAATGACGTAGCCGCCAGTCTTAGATTGCGTGCGAAATGCAAGCAAAGTTAGCTTGTTAATGGGGAAAGGGAAAAGGGGAGATTCCGGGGCAAAGCTGCCAACTATGCAAACTGCCCGGCTCCGAATGAAATCGAGATAAACTACTCACAATATTTACTTTTAATTGGAGAAGTTCAAAGAATAAACAAATATCAAGGGACCGAGGGATAGAACGATGCGGCATTAAAAGTTTTTTGTTCTTCATTTCTTTCCTACCTTTTTCCCCACATTGATGGGCAAAATGAAACACATTGCTGTGTACTCGGGAAAAAGTCAGTTTGAATAATATAAAATGTAAGCCAACCGGGCAACATTTTTTTTCTATAGTTTGCCACGAAAAAATATTAAATTTAATTGAGTATAGATATTTTGTTTACTGATAGGAAAATCAAATTACCCAAAAGAAATTGGATGAACTTTCATGAATTGGAGCTGTAGGAAATCTCTATTTATTTGCATAGTTTTATTTATTATCATCTACGTTTTTCATAGTTTCAAGTTTATTGTCCCTTATTTTTCTGTGTAGTTTAAGCTTTAATCCTGCTTTTCGAGTTCATTAAGCTCCTTAAATGCGGCCCAAAGTCGAATTAATATTCCAAACAACATTTGCCGCATCTTGTTGCCATTTCACTTGCTCCCATTTGACAGCCAGCCAAAAAGTTGAGCCCGAAGTTCAAAGCAGACAGGTCAGGGGCAAAATGGGCGTGGCCGGAGTCAAGGGGCGCGGGAAAAGCGTCTGCAGTTGGCTTTTAATGTTCTCTTTTGCGTTTCGTTTATTTTTTACGTTTGCCTAAATAGTAATTAAAATATGCCCAGATGGTGTCTGGATGTCTGTCCGTTCTTAGAAGTCCGTCAGCAGTGGAATGTTGGAGAAATGAGTGGGCAGTTCGGATTCTCGAGGTCAATTGCAATCAGTAAGTTCGTTCTCCTTTTCTGCGGCGCTAAGCAATCACTGTCGGAGTGCGAAAAGGTCGACCTTAGATGCTAATTGTAACCCTCTTTCCATTTTAGCTTTTCGAAAATCAGTAAATTTTGATTGGATTTGGTTCTATTCGAATTCTTAATTAAAATCGCTAACCTACTCGATTAACTTAGTGCCTGTACGCAGTTAAGTCCGGATGGGAATTAATATTCGCGCGATAGTTCGTGGAATTTGAATTTATATTTGAATTATATTATTATATTTGAAATTTTTTTTTTGTATGTTAAATTTGTCGTTAAATATTAAGAATTAAGATCGGCGAAAATTGAACTTTTGAATCTGTTTAAGACTAAGAGTTTTTGAGAACCGTTTAATTTGTCTTTGTATTTTTGTTGTAATGAACCCAAGAAGCCAAAAAGTATAATGAAAATCCGTAATTTGAAAGAAATGTTTTAAGAATAACTACAAAGAATTGCCTTTTTTTTTTAATTTTTTACTTTGGTTTATGATTTTCGTTGATGACAAATACCGAGGTTTTGGGTTCCTAATTCCTTATAATTTATTATCCATGAAATAAACCTACGTCACGGTACTTCCCGCATGAAATTTAATACGGCTTTACCCCGTCCTTTTACGTTTTCCTGTAACCATTTAGCGAACTTCACCGCCATCTTTCATTCATAATTTGCTAGCCCCTTTTTGCCGCAGTTTTTTTTACACACAAAAAAGGGGGGTTGGGCGCAGCCGGGAGGGAAAAGCATCAGGCGCAGCTGAACGACAAGGAAAACTGTGTCAACGCAGCCATTTGGCAGCCAAAACTCCCTGCCTTTCCTCCGATTTCCTCGCCCTGCGAGTCCTGTTATCCCTGTGTCTCCAATTTCCCGCCACTCTGATGGCGACATAAATAGCTTCGCTTGGATGATGGCTTAGTCCCTCTTTTCCCCGGAAAACTCCCCATTTTTCCAGCACCCGAACGTTGGCCATATCCCAGGTCACAGCCGACGGTGGCTCATAAATGTAAACTTTTTCGGCTAGTTACATGTAATTATGCCATTTTACTGACAGCAAAGATGAGAGGAATTTACCGCAGCTTTTCGCTCCTCTTTCTGATGGAGCTCCTGATGTCTTTTCACTTGATTGCCAATTTAATCGGCTCACAATTTTCCGCCTTGGCGCCATGATAAGTGGGAGAGGGGGGGCGGGTGCTGCGTCTAATTTGTGTATCAGTGCAAAAAGGAGATCCCTCAGAGCGTAAAAGGAGAAAAAATATTCAGAATGACGGGTTTTATACTTATTTACTTTCCGCTTCTGACACTGGCATGTGTGCGTGTGTATTTTCCGGTCCCACTGGCACACATAATTCAAATACGTGCCGTGCATATGTTCGAAAAATAGCATGCACCCACACTGACTGCAGTTAATCTTCGCTTAAGCCCTGTGTGCCTGTCAATATTGCGTGTGACCAGAGATGAGAAAATTTTTGGCCGAGCATTTACATTTTTCGCTCTTCTGTAAAAAACTTCTTTAAAAATAAACTGACAAATTTAATGGGTAAGCACCGGAAATTCTTTTGGACATATATTTTTTTGTGACACTGTGCTTTAACCCTTTCTGTGAGGCTTGCATGCACAGTATACATAATTGGCATTATGCTTATTCAAAAGAACAATTTGAATTTGGTAGATCATTTGCATTATGCTAATTCCAAACAAAAAATTGACTTTTGTAGTCATTAAAATATTTTGTAAATCTACGGTTTAACATATACTTCATTGTATTTATTGGTTCTGTGCTTTTGTCTATGGTGTAAACTTTTCATTTCTGAAATTATTATCATAATTGCAATAAATAATAAAACAATAATATAATAAAACAGTCATGGAAAGGACTTATTCCATTGAGAATATTGATGGGTATATAATTGTTGGCTCATCACAAAACTTGTTGTAAAGCTGTTAGGTCGTTATTTATTTTTAAAAAATTGGCATTTGTTAATGATTTGTATGCAGCATTAAACTCGAAGCTGAAACCAAAAAATTATTTCTTTTGCGAACAGGCAAAAAATTACGTTTGATTGGAAAACTGCCTATTTTTATCAAACCACACAAAATGTAAAGAAAGCAAAGACAGCCAACTGAGGCAAAGGGAAATATCATGTACAGTCATAGAACAAAAGGAAAATGTGAGCGTAAGCGCTTGCTCTTTCTTTGCAATTTTCCTGTAATTTTTCTTTTTTACACCCCCACTTATGCATTTAACGTGTGTGTGTGTGTGTGTCGGAGTCCGTGTGTGCATACACTTGCATGTTTGCTTAGTTCACATGAAGTCAGTTGTTAAATTGTTGGGGGCTTCTCTGGGGTTTTCATGCCCTCTCTTTCGTATCCGCTCCACCTCTCTCTTTCTCATTTTTCAGGTGGTTCTGGCGGTTTTTCGGGTTTATTCGGTGAGGTTTTCGTTCTTTTTTCGCCGCATTTCTCCATTGGTTCTTGGCCTTTACAAATAGACTTTAAATATTTTGGCACTAAATTTATCTGTGCCAGCATGTGGGCGTTTACACATTCACAAACAGGTGTATAAGATTTATGACATCCTGTGGAGAGAGAAATGTAAATAATCCGCGCAATAGTTTTCCATTTTCTTTATCAATTGTATTGTGTGAAAGTCTTCAAAATTTGCAGTCATATTTAGGAGCATTTATTTCATATTTTTATCATATACTAAAGTATACATTTTGACATAAACATTCGCCTACATTATTGGGAGTTTTATTGCGTATGAGCAAAAATAGATTTTAATAGCATACTTTTCAGAAACTTTTGAAGTTCGTGATGAATTCAAGTTTTGTTAAAGTAGTAAACATCAATGAAACTTTTTGTGTTTTTAGTTGAATTGTTTTGTACTCTATTGTACCATTCTTCCTAATTTGAAATATTTACTCGTTTAATTTACGCACTGCCACTAAAACTACAAAATACGACTTAGAGCATGGCGATTTTCTGGAATTTGATTAAACTTTTTGCATATTTCACGGCTGCAAACGAAAAATGTATATAAACTTGAGCAATTTTAACTTCTTTGGCAAATCGTTTGGCTTTCTTATTCCCTTTTTTAGTTATATATGGCTATGAATTTATAACGAAAAGTTTTGCATTTTGCAAATCATTTTTAACACCTGCGGCAGGGTTAAAGTTCAGTCAGCGTAAAACTTTGCAAATTAGGAGTCCTGCGCTGTTTCTTTCTCCACTGGCGCTATTCCTATATTTATTTTTCGCTCAGCGCAGATTTAATTTAAAACGAGTTAACCTGTTAATGGTGCAATGATGAAGAACGAAAGAAAATGTATTCCAGGCATGACTCGTAAATTTGTTTTGCTGTCGGACGAGAAGTAGGTCTAAGGTATCAGGGAAAGTAGAAAATCCAAAACAATGCGTGAAACATATACACAATTTGGGGTCACCGAGCCAATCGGCTGAACTGCTGACCATAAGCAAACACCGAAGATTTATGGCTAAGTAATCGACACAGGCAATCCCATAAATCCAGCCACAGTTCGAATGTCAAATGGCCAAAAGGCCAGCGAGAGGTAAGCTTCTCGGCCAACAAGGCAAATTAAAGTTCAGACCCAATAAATGTTAATCGGTTGCTCTTTGTCTTCTCCTACATTCGCTTGTTCTTATCATCTCTACCTCAGTTTTTGCCCCTGGGAGACTTCTTAAACCATTTCAGTGGTTAGCTCGTAATATAACTATAACTTTTTGTACACACTATATAAACAAGTCTCACATCTGTTGATAACAGCTTTTTCTTAATAGTTTTCAAATAAATGTAAACATTTTTAAAATAAATTCACTACACTCCTTTCACTTTAGAAAAGGTCATTAAGCAAAATATATTTTAACTCAAAACCAAATTAATATGTTTTTCTTTCTGTTCGTACATTTGTTCGTTTACCTTAACTGTTTCAGGCAGGTGCCAATGATGGGCCAACGTTGTTGAATTTATAGCCAATAAATTAAAAAACTTTTACTCAGCTCCACAAAACCAAAAGAAACACGACAGTGTGCTTAGTACCTGGAAAGACATTTGCCAACATTAATTGAAAAACCCCGACTCCGGAAAGTGTGGCTGAGCATATCAAAGGTAATTACGGATGCCGTTAACAGCAGCCAAATGGCTGGGGTACCACCCACTTCTCTGCCTGCTCATCTCGTTATTTAGTTAATTATATGTTTGTGTGCCGGCAATTAGAACTCAGATTTCATTGTTGGCCAAAAGCCATTTTGTGGCCTACTCGGTTGCCATCAATGGAGATGATGATGTCCATGAATGACTGCCAGCGCCGAAAGGGCAAGCAGGAAACTTGGATCTGCTTTGCTTTGCTTACCGCAAACTTCTAATTAATTTGAAAGGCAACATTTGAAACGCCTTGTGTTGTGGTTACAGTGTCCCCACCTCCCAGAACCATCCAATGAAAAGGGTTGAAGACATGTGCAAACGCCTGGGAATTTTCCCGTAAGCTCATTCGACAGCCAGTTAAGTGAATTAGTGCAAGAGTGCAGAGCCGAGCAATCAAATAGGGTTTTCAATTGTACTTAAACTCTTACCCAATTCTACAACTAGATTCGTCAGAAAAAATATAAATAAACAGTTTAAAAACTTTGCAAAGCTAGCCACTTTTCATCTGTCCACTTCTCTGGCGGAAAAAATCCACTCGGAAAAGTGTCCAAACTATCTTGGTCTGCTAAAAGTTGGCCAACTTTTGGCTCTTAACACATTTAATTAAGAAGCGGAAAAAACCGAAATTTTTGAGGCCCAAGAGCCACACACAATGCATTTAAACTGAACGGAAAGTGAAATTGTTGGTTGCAACTTTTGTTTTAGGAATCCATTTCGGTTTGGTTACATCATTTCGATGGCTCAACCCCCTTCACTTTTGCTTTCCTAATTTTTTGTAAAATAGCTCGAGATTTTCCCCAAAAGCTTGCACACAGCTGAAAAATAAAAGAAAAAACTACACAGGGAATGGAAAAGTTTCCCCAGCTCTGCCAAATGTTTGTACAATTTCGTTGAAAAACTTTTAATAAGCTTACATTTAAAAAAAATTTTTGATTTAAGCTATCATTGTTTTAAGCATGGATATGGGCTTTGTAAGTTTGAGATTTGGACGAAAAATTATCGAGATTAATAAAATAAAACTGGATTGGGGAACAAGAAAGGAAGTAAACTTCGGCAAGTTGAAGTATATATACCCATGCAGATATTGTAAAAATTAAATCTAAATTTCCACTTAAACGCATATATGTTTTAAAACATTGAAGCTTAATTATTCGATTCGATTTGAATACAATAAAAAGCGTAATTCTGAACTATAAAACTATTACTTTGTTAAAAAGAATTAAAAAAACATAAGAAGTTAAACTTAAAAAAAATATAAATGTTTATTTGTATTGTCCGATTTAAATACAACTTAAACCGTAATTCTGGAGTATTTAACAAAAACTGTATCCCGAGAAACTAAAAAAACTTTGTAAATTTTTACTCTGATAAATTTATTTATCCGCCAAAACATTTATGATTTGAAGACCAGAACAATGCTGTCATCTTACCTGCTGGCCAGGCCAGACTGAGAGTCATTATAGTAATGTCACTGAAACATGTCAAGAGACCTGGCATGTCAACCGCAAAATACACGAAATTCGCTACCACAGGCAAACAGCATCCGAATACTCACAATGATAGAAACTGACCACAGAAGATCAGGGGAGGGCATCACCATAAGTAATTAACCAAGTGATATAGAACCTGGCCCTGGGGCAAAACCAGTTGCCATTCACGACGACGACTACGGCTCGTCATTAGCGGCCCAAAATGTTGCATTTAGTTGTGGGCTTGATGAATATGGTTAATTCCAGTTTACCATATATATACGTGGGCCATGGAGGCTGGGAAAAATGTATTTGTCCCAGGGCAACGATGACAGCGCCAGACCAAGATACATTTTTCGTTTGTCCTCTAATTGCATATCTGAGGATGGCGATTATAACGAAGATGGCGGTGACGATGGCGATGATGACGGGGCAGCCGTACAATTACCAAAGTCTCCTGCTGGGCCGAGCTCTGTTCCGATGTCGTGGCCAGAAAGAAAACCCCTGGCCCTTAGTCTTTGGTCTTTGGTCAGGCAAGGCCGAGTTTTAGTGTCTAATTAAAAGCAACAGCAACTGGCCTCTTAATTTATGCTCGTTCAGGGACAGGTTCCGAGAAAATCCGTCCTCACATTTGGCTTTTCCATTCAGTGTTTGCATGTTTTCTCTCGGGATGCGTAATGTTCTTGCCTTGAAAACTTTACAGCATAAATCGTATACTTGGCTCGTAATTCGCAGCTGTGTCGGTAGGTAAAACTTGGAGGAGTAAATTGCATGTTTTGTGTCTTTGAAATTTGTACACCTGATATTGCGTTGTTTTTTAAATGTCTTAATGGTTTGCAAAGGCCCAAATGAAATGAATCGTAGCCGATTGCAATTTTACATGTTAGCAAACAACTTCTTTATTTTTAAGAATTTGTTCCTTGTTCATACAAATATTTCATTTACATTATATAAGACCAGCCTTAAGAAGAAATTTCTATGGACCGATTTATAAAAAAGTGTAAGAGAGAGATATAAATAAAATATAAATAACTTAACAATTGTATTTAAAATAAATAAAATTAAAAACAAAAGACATAAACATATTAAACATTAAACATATTAATAAAATCTAAAAACTTAACCATTGTATTTAAAATGAATAGAATTAGATTCCTAACTTTTATAAATTGTGTGTTTATCTTTTGAAGTATTTCCGGTATTACAACATTATTACAGTACATTTAGGATTACGTTCAGACCAAGCAAGCCCTGCCTCACCTTTTAAATATTCTTCACACAATACTTCGAATCAAAAGCGAGTTCGTTTAATATACAAGTAACACATTTGCAGCGCATCTAAATAAAAGTTCATAAGATTGATATCCAAAATTCGGTATACGATTGAGTTGAACTAAATTTCAAGTACAACATGGCGGATCCAGATGTAAATGAAGATACAGTGGTACCACCAATTGGAGGCGATAATAGTTTAGACATGTACAACGAACGGTTGGATTGCGAGAATTTGGGTAAGGAAAATACCTTGAAATGCTAAACTAGTAGATATTTATTGGCACAAAATATTAAAACAGATCAGATGACTGATACCTGGACCGATCACCACAGACCTGCATTCTTCACCGCCCTAATGCGTTTTTTTGGAAATGTATTTGGTAAGAAAACGAAATAATTAGCATAACCACATCTAATATAACCCGTTTCTTTGCAGTTGATATGTTTAATGCCATTTTCAGCTAAAAATAATTCTATTAAGCTATTTTCCTTGTATTCAATATGCTTCAAGCATGCAAATAAAATCGTCTAGTATGTCAATTTGCATTGATGTTTTATTAGACTTTTAAGTGGGACACATTTAGTATTTTACAAGACTTTTAGCCGCAATAGATTTCGGTTAAGACGGGAATACGGCAATAGCAGGAGCAGCTCTCAAACTCTTTCACGAAAGGAGATATTTCGGTGAGGAACTTCTCCAGATTTTCCGGTTTCCTAAAGATGTTCTTATCCACGCTCAATGTGTTGTCCACCAGAATTTTCCAGCGGCGCATGCTGGCTATGACATCGCCGCAAAAGTCGCGCTTATTTTTCTCCTCAGACTTCTTGATGTTATGCATGAGCTTATGTTGCTTTCCTGCAAATGAAATGGAAATTAATTGAATTAAATGGACATTATTTTAATAAAATGAGTACTATGAAAATTAAGAATCATTTGTGTACTTTCTTAACTTACTGTGCGCAAATTTCTTTTGCATCAACGCCGCATGAGCGTCCCTCTGTGAAGCATCATACATCTCAATGATCCTGTACATGCGTTTGTCGATATCCTTGAACAATTTTAAGGCATTTTCGCATTTCGGCTTGCATTGGCTCCAATAGCGCGCCCCTTCAAACGGAATTTTGCTTAGCTTATCGCTCTTTTTAAAATTATTTCGATCCTTATTTCTATCGGCCGAATGTTTCGCCACTTGCGATTTCACGTTTCCCTTATGAAACCGAAAATGCAGGCTTGCCAGCAGTTTCTCTATACGCGACATGCAGCTGAAGGTGAAAAAGTAGTATATTTTAGAATAATAATAACAATTAAGTTTAATAGTTTAAGGCTGAACTGAATAAAAATGTATAATATATAGCATTATTTTCTTAGCAACATATTAATAAAAAGCATTATCTTAAAAAGTGAAACCAAGCTCTTCGGAGTAGCTAATAATGAATTAAAAAAATTCAGAGATAAATTTAACTTAATACTGTTAAGTAAATGCATAGGTAGAGATTGTCCTGAAGGGGTTGAGAATGCGCATTGCCGATCAAAAAAGGAATACTTAATGACCTAGTAACTTGATACTGCAACAAGTGTTTGTTTATAAAAACCATTATAAGCACTATCCTTAAAAGCCTTTTGAAATAGTCACTTTCAATGCATTACGTATATACAGGGTGGGCCCAAATAACTGTCGCACTTAATTTTTGAAATAAAAAACAAACCATGAGATATTTTAAGTAACAAATATTATTTATTTAATATATATTAATATAGCTTACATTACTAAGACTTAAGTTCTAATCTTTCCCCTTTGTATTTTCGGGCGAGCTTCAAACGTTTCTTAAAACTATTGCAAGCGGCACGCACCACATCATCAGGAATTTCATTCCAAATTTTTGTCAAGTGTCGCTTAAACTTTTCCAAATTCATCTTTTTTAAATCCTTTAGTCTATCCAGCATGTAACCCCATATGCAGAAGTCTAAAGGATTTAGATCTGGTGACGATGGAGGCCACTCATCAACAGCCATGAAACATGGAATGTTATCTTTGCACCAGTGCTGAACAGTTTTGGCCTTATGAGCCGGAGCAGAGTCTTGCTGGAAGCAAAATGGCTTATTCCCGAACAGCTTTGATGCATGGGGATAAAAATGGCCCACAAGCACTTCATCCAAATAATATTTGGCATTGATTTTCACGCCTTTATCGATAAAAAGAAGGGGTAACTTACCTTTTTCAGATATGGCCCCCCAAACCATGACAGACGTTGTGTTTTGGAATCTCTCAACAGCAATTTTTTCTGTTGAAATATCCTCCATACTTGCTGCATACACCCGATCATTCTGCGGGTTCAGGCTTTTTTGCAATATGAACAACTTTTCATCAGAAAACACAGTATTGCAACCTGCGTGCCGCCGAAGTAACTGCCCACTTCTTTCCTGTCGCATTTTTTTTTGACGTTCTGTCAGACCATGAATTCTTTTTTTTTGTAAGGTTTCAGTCCCAAGTCATCTTTTATGATGTTTCTAATTGTTTTGCGGCTCACATTCAGCTCATTGGCTAGTTTTCGAGCTGACCTCGCACAATTTCGCCTAATTCTTTCACGCACATTCTTTATTATTTTAGGGGTTCTAACACTTCTTTTCCGACCAGTTTTTTTGGCTATATCAACACTTCCAGTTGCCTTCAATCGAGCCACAGTGCGCTGAACAAATCGCCTATTCACATTGAGATTTTTTAGCAACTTCACAATTTCACTTGTTTTTTTTCCTTGCAAATGCAAGTTTTGCACTAGCTCCCGTTTTGCTTCCATCGTCGCCAAAATTCTAACTTGCACTGATCTTATCAGCAATAAACCCCGTTAGTTACGAAATAAGATAAAGAAAGAAGAAATGAAAAAACAAAAAGAATAGAAGCACTTGTTTAAGAGTGCCGAAGCTTTGAAAAAGTGCGACAGTTATTTGGGCCCACGCTGTATATAAACGTTAAGCAAATGTTCAAAAATCAATGGTATGCATTACGTAAAAGTAAATGCATCTCTCAGTTTTATGTTGTTAATGCTATAAATTTAAATACTCACTTGGAGTTCTTCAGGGAGTAGACGCCGGGAATTGCGTAGGTGCGCAGCAGGTGATGCAGCTTGAAGGCCACGCAATTTAGCAGATCCTCGGCGGCACACACCTGTAACCTGAGCAATTTGCTGTGGTCGTGCACCGTTTGCCGACTCCACCAGCCTCGGAACAAAGCCTGAATTTTGGTGGCCGATCGGTTGTAGTGATCCACCACCCTCTTCTGCAGCATACGCTCCACGAACCCATAGTAGTTGTTTCTGGCCGAAAAGCCTCGCCACCACCGCTGAATCGTGATGGCTGCCTTCCTTTTGTCCTGAAACTTCCTACGGAAGTAGAATTTTCGCCAGTTTTGTTGGATAGTTCGAGCTGCCTTATATTGCTTATAGTCCAGCAGAAGCATCCAGGTGCTAAAATTTTTAGTAAATATTACAATCTATTCTTTAATCTTGGATTGATTATTGCATTTTTTAAGTAATTGAGGTGTTTTCAACTGTATGTAACAAGATAGGTTATATTTTCTCACCGGGAAATGAATGGTATTTTATATTCAGATGGATTAATTGATCCATAGTTCGAGTCGGAAAATATGCTGCTAAAATTGGAGAAAAGTCGGTTAATCTGTAAGTATATAGAAACTGAACAATCTTGCCTACCGCTGCTCCTCACTGTGTGGTCCTGTGCCCCTTCGGGTGTGGGGCATCATACGGATATGGCCTGAGAACATGTTTGCTGGTATAAATAAACCTGCGGGTGTTGGCTAAATTTTAATGTATGTGTTTGCTGGGAGATGCGTGTGTTTTACCATGTTTTAAGAGAACAAAGTGTTGTTTGTGACTGACATCTCGATGGTAAATCGATGAACCGGAGATTTCTGTCTTGCTGCTGGCTATAATTTATGGCCACCAGCGATTATTTCCGCATAAATCTATGGGCTTTGCGTCCGGGTCTCCTTTCAGACGACATATTTTATTTCGCCTCTGTATCAACATGTTGGCCGCTTATCGCGTCACGAGCATACAAATTTATGTGACTTTTTCTCCACCTCGAGGTCCCATAAATATTCCCCAGACTGGTTAGAGTTTTCTAAGGCCGTATTTAATTGAATTGTATGACTGTTTACTTGGGCTTTGTTAGAGCCTTCGCATTGGCAGGTTCCCATTTGTGTTGCCCCCGACAACTGCAACGCGGCTCCAATTGTGTTCTAATGCTGACAAATGGCCGAGGTCAAGTTGCCATAAATTCGGCACACCGAATGCCATTTGGCGGTGGTCCGGCTGCCACTTTAAATGAAAATCGATACAGTGCCTCGGCGCTTTCACTGCTCATTATGTGCCACAAATGAACCGCACAGCTACACACACACACACACACACAAACATACACAAACACACACTTTAGCAAACGAACGGACGGAAATGAAACGGAAATTCTCATTTATGGCGCCCTTGACGCCATTTCCAGTTTGGCCGCTATCTATTTGGCCCTGACAAGTTGGCACTGCTCGCTGATTTCTGATGCAGATTGCGATTGCAGGCCCTGATTGCAGCAGCCATGAGATTTATGGTCTATATACCCCGTGCTGACCCAGTAACTGATAGGAAAACTAGACCAGAAAGGGCAAAAAGGGACGATAGGCACACAATTTGCGTTGTCCCAGTCTCTTAAAAATATTTCACCTTGGGGTTTAGTTTGCGGCTTTTGGGTTATTCGACTGGCATTGCCGTAAATTAGTTTTTACACCTGACTGACTGGGAACAGCATGTTGTTTGATCCCTCGAAGGTGTGTTTTAATTGTCCTCCAATCAGAAGTCTAGACAACTGAACGAGAGCTGCCTCAGCTATTTATTTTTGGCATGTGTGTGTACGCTTGTGTAAATACAGAAAGGTTCTCTCGCTGGGTTTATAACACACACAACGCACACAAAGGGATGGATGCAGGGAGCCCAAATCTAATTTGAAAAGTACTAACCCGTAACGGGGCAAGGACCATATATCAAAAGAAGCTGCTAACCCAAAACCTGACAAGCAGGGAATTTACGAGCCAACACCCCAAACATGTTAACCATAAAATTGCCCCAAAAGCGGGAGGAAATGGTTTAAGACCCACCTAGCTCCACTTTAAGAAACCCTTTAACTTTGGTCCATATTGCCAAGCGGAAGTAATTCCCAAGGGGAGAAATCATTTGAAGAGATCTAAAACCCAACTCACCCATTAGTTTGTACACATTTTGACCAAAAGTAGGCTAGGCATTGAGCGTAAGTTTTAGTGTTCGAGCCTATTCATTAGCTCATCAGACCTCACACTCGACAGCAAATTACAGCAGCGTCTGGTCGGAAAAAGATTTTATCATCACTCGCTTGTGGATAGGAAATTAAGGAAAATATATACGCGAACTGAAAATCCAGAAACAATACATATTTTATTTTGTATCTTGCACACACATTGCTGGACGCTGCTGGCCTTGCCGTGACCAGAATATAAATGGATCGCATCAAGATCGGCGAGGAGCTGTTCTTCCAGAGGAGCGACGGACGTATCCAGCCGGTGGTTTGCACGTCCAAGAATCCGGACAACGACTCTGTGACTGGCGAATGGACCGAGGACGCGGTGGTGAAGGGCAAGGAGGTGCCCTTAAGCCAGCTGATTGGCATTAATCGTCACATTTTCGCAGACAACCAAAAACCGACATCGATAGCGACGGGCTCTATGATCCCAAAACCGAGGGATTCGAGTCCAGCGGTGGATCGTCCGAACTCGTATCGGAAATCCGTTGGTGCAAATCCGTATGCCGAGCGCATGCGGGAGTTGCGCAGTAAGATGGCCCCGGAGAAACCCATGAGTCGTTCGGTGGGCAATCGTGAGCAGGGTGAATCAGCCACCTGTCGCGTGGACGTGGCCAAGGGCCGCAATTCCCGCATTGCCAGTCCGATCAAGGGACGCGGATCCCAGATATCCCAGGTATCCCAGGCAGGTCCCGGCAACAAGCGCTGCATCAGCGTCGTGCAGGAGGTGAACCGCATGAAGGAGGAACGGGAGCGGCGAAGAGCCCGCCAGGCGGAGAAGCTGCTGGAGAAGGACGCACTGCGTCGCCAGGATCCGGGGAACCCCAACTGGGAGGTGGCCCTGATGCTGCGCCAGTACCAGGCCACCTTGAACTTCTCCCCACTCCGGTGCCTGGATCCGCATGGCGCCTTTGTGCAGCCCATTACCGTGTGCGTGCGGAAGAGACCCATGAGTCGAAGGGAAAGCATCTGCAAGAGCATGGACATCATCACAGTGCCCACGGTCGATTCACTGATCGTCCATGAGCTGCGCTTCAAGGTGGATCTCACCAAGTTTTTGGAGCACCACAAGTTTCGCTTCGACTACACCTTCGACGAGGAGTGCTCCAATGCGCTGGTCTACGACCACACCGCTCGTCCCCTGATCCAAACCATGTTCGAGGGCGGCAACGCCACCTGTTTCGCCTACGGACAAACTGGCAGCGGCAAGACCCACACGATGGGCGGCGAGTTCTGCGGCAAGGTGCAGGACTGCGGCACCGGCATCTACGCCATGGCGGCCCGCGATGTCTTCGAAGAGGTGTCGCGGCAGAAGTATCGCGATTTGGGGGCCAAGATCACGTGCAGCTACTTTGAGATATATGGCAGCAAGGTGTTCGATCTCCTGCACCCGGACAAACCGATGCTTCGGGTGCTGGAGGACGGCAGACAGCAGGTGGTGGTGGTGGGATTGAAGGAGATGCCAGTGACCAGGGTGGATGACGTGCTCAGGCTGATTGAGCTGGGCAACAAGGAGCGCACCTCCGGCCAGACCGCGGCCAATGCCAAGTCATCGCGATCCCATGCCGTCTTCCAGATGGCGCTCCACTTCCCCGACTCCTGGGGTCCCTACGGCAAGTGCTCCTTTGTGGACCTGGCGGGCAACGAACGCGGGGCGGATACGCAATCCGCCGACCGCCAGACCCGCCTCGAGGGAGCCGAGATCAACAAATCGCTGCTGGCCCTCAAGGAGTGCATTCGGGCCCTTAGCCGGCAGTCCAGTCATCTGCCCTTCCGTGGCTCCAAGCTAACCCAGGTGCTGCGCGACTCCTTCGTGGGCGGCAAGAAGAACAAGACCTGCATGATAGCCATGATATCGCCGTCCACGAGCTGTGTGGAGCACACCCTGAACACCCTTCGTTACGCGGATAGGGTTAAGGAGCTAGTGGCCAAGGATGATGAACTTCAAAACGCTGGAGGGGATGACGGGAAATGCCCCGAACTTAACGACGAATCCGAACCAGACATCCTGGACGACGTGGAGCAGGTGGAGGAGGAACAGGAATATGAAGCTGCACAATATCTGCATATCTCCGTATCCTCTGAAGAAGCCAGTACCAACAGCATGAAGGAAAAGACTTGCCTAACGAGCTTCAATCCAAACATTTACACCCCGAATCTGGATGAGCCCGTGAATCTCGACCAAGTGGCTATACAACACGATCTTTTAATACATTATCTGGAGAATTTTGTGCGCGAAACACGCAATCTGGATCCTGAAAAAGATATCGAAGGATTAGAAAATGCATATCTGGCACTGGCCAACATGGTGAACCTTACAAGGGATTTCGTACTCGATTTCAACGCTCCGCGCCCCTTCAACGGTATGGTGCAGAAGGATTGGGGCCATGATGAAAATGTGAAGGACGGTGAGAAGGAGGGCTAGATAAACGTTATATTTATTTTGTAGCACTCTATACCTTTTCACTTGAGCTTTGGGAGACCGTCAATCGTCACAAATTTCGATACAAGCAGTTAATGAAAATTGAAGCACGAATCCAGTATTATTTTCCACACAGCTTCTGCCCGAGCCCCAAAACTGCACTCAGGTTTCACTTGAACTCGCCGAGGTAAAATAAAAACTTTTTTCCTTCCTGCGGACTTTTATTTTTATATAGCTTTCCAACTAGCTGCATGAACTTCCACCGCTCGCTGATACATATTTATGACCGTCCAAAGTGTAATCAACAACACGAGGAGCGAACAAAAGAAACCGAACCTTTGGGGTGGATTTGTTAACTCGGTTAACGGGCCATATTCCCGCCAGCATATGTAACAGGTCCGGGAGCAGCCGCATAAAGTTGCCACAAGAAGTGTTGAACGGTTGAGCGGTGCAAAACTTTTGTCTGCAATAAAGCAAAAAGTAAATGTTTCGACTGGGTTGAACAGGGACCAAATAAGTTGGGTTGCTCTTCTATCAATTGTTGTTAAATGTTGCTTTAAAATTATATGTTTATATTTCTTAACTCATCAAGTAAAAGCAATATCATTTCTATTCATTAAAACCAAAACCATATATTCTTTAGAATCAAACAAATAAGGCAAGCTCAAACTCTACGAACAAGTTTGGTTTACGTCTGGAAAGTAAAAAAAAAAAAACAAAACTTTTCCATTCAATAAAGTCCCTTAAGTTTTATTGGCAGCACGTTACTACGAAGTGTATAATACCTTAATACTTTGATTACTCATTTCCAATGATGCCAATGCTGATCCGGGAATAAAAATAGTTTTACAGCTCGTCCCTTTTGTAGCATTATTGTTTACAATAGACATCTTTCCAAAGCTGAGGTTGAATTTCTGGTGTTGGATTTAGGGGAAACACAAACTAACAAAAGCAAGAAACGAATAAGACATCAACATTTATTTTTCAATATGCTATGTAATTAAGTTTGCCAAAACTCCTTTAATTGTACCAGGTATTTTAAAGGTTTTCTTCAAGAGACATTTTGATTGAATTAATTTTATTTTCTAAATTCGTAATTTTAAAGTTACAATTTTCAACTCTACATACTGTAACTGGGGAGTGTCCTTTCAAAGCGAACTCTTGAAAAATTTGAAGCAAATAACAATTACTTGAAAACTCGTTTAAATGGTTTACAAATTGTTTGCCGAGTCGTGAACTTGCTTCGCTAAATTCTTGCAAAACTTTAAAGTGTCAAGCGTCGATGACGACGAACACGATGATGACGATGATGGAGCTCAACCACAAGCAGCTGTAGACAATTTCCTGCTCCCTCCGTCATACTACCGACGTCTCTACAAAAGTAAATGTAAAATTTTCCCCCAGATGCTGAAAATTGCAACTAATTCCACGAGCTGAGAAAACTTTTGCTGAACTTGCCGCACACACAGAGATCTCTCATTTGGAAAACTTTAAAATTAGTTAAGTTCGAGCTGAGATATCCAATAATGCAACCCCAAAATGTGAACAAACAAATTCATCTGCGACTTCAGTCTCTCTTCTCCACTTTGCTTACATTTGAATGGATTGCTTGGGTTTCGAGTTTGGTTTGGTTTGGTTTGGTCTGGGTTTTTGGTTTCAGTTCGGGTCATATATTTGCATCAACTTTTCCTTTGATGTGGCCTCAAATTTGTGGCATATGGTAAGACTACCCACACAAACTTCATCCAAAAACTTCCAATCAAATTAGCCCAATGCAACGCACATGGGCTGGAGTATTTTCCATAAAATTGTTTTCTTTTATGTAGTGAAAATAATTATAGATATCGAAAACCTTAATTTAATTTTATAAAACCAACACAAAGTCATGTGTAATCTTTAATGTAACTTTTTTAACTGCTTTTTAAATTTGTGTGTGCATTTTATTTTGATTAAAAAGGTACATTGTTTAAAAAGTGAAACCACCACTGCATCTCGTGCAGTTTTCATTTGGGTAATGACTGTTAATTATTTTCAGTTGGTCTAATGAGGAAGCCTCTTCAGGGGCTCCCCGAGATACTTTCTGCTCATTGTCTGTTTAAGCGGTTTTGGGGGAAAAGCGAAAGTGCAGTTCTGAATTTTAACGAAATTTATATGGAGCGGCAGCAGCTGCGAAGGAAGTTAAAAGGACAATTTACCTCCTTACCTCCTAGTGGCACTCTTGTTCTCTTATTTTCAGTTTCTGCTGCTGCTGCTGCTTCTTGGCTTGGAATGCATGAAAGGGAAAAGCACAAAAACATTTCACGTTTTCCCCAACTTTGTTGGTTTTTCCTAGTTGCCCTTCTTGCTCGCCCTTTCTTTTCTTGTGGGATTCGTTTTAAGCCAGACCAAAAGCACTGCAATGCCAAAGAATTTAAGGGGCTGTGGCAACGGTGGTCAGAGGGTGGTGGGCGGTGGTTGGAGGGGATGTCGGTGGCTTCGTTTCAACTCGAAGCAAAACACTTAAGTTTTAACCCAAATTGTTGCCAACAAAGCGGTTTGTCTAACATTCTTTTTGAGAAAATTTTGTGAAAAAGTGTTTTCCTACAGAACCGAAACAAACACACACACACACACACACACACACACACACACACACGCACGCACACAAACTCATGTGTTTCCACGTACGTCTCCGCATATAAAGCCGTGAACATCCAAAGAGTAAACAAGGCATCCGAAGAGCTAAGGACCAGCCGTGGATCTGCCCCCAAAGCTAAGTAACAATAAACGTCGGGTCGAGGAGACCAGAGAGGGGTTTCCAGAGTGGTTTTCCTAGGGTTTCTTCGGGCAAAAGCCAGTGGCGTTCAAAGGGGGGGGTGAACTTTCGGGATATCAATAAACCAATCAGTTCTTAGGTAGGATTTAGACTGACTTTAAATATTGTCTTATTTTATACTTTTTCATTGATATGTATCAGCTTCTGGAGACAAATGTATCAATAAATAACTATTTTTTATTTTAGAAAATAAACCACTGGAAAGTTAAATCATGCTAAAGAAAATTTATGGAAGATTTTATTTGCTAATAACAATATCAATGAGTTTACACAAAGTTGGTTTTTGCAGGATAATTCATTTGATTAAAAGTGATGCTTTTTAGCAAAACTAAAATACTTTGCACCTCAGGAAACTGTAACAGAAAGGTAAACATTAATGCTGACACTTATATACACACAAACCCTAAGCACAAAAGACCTTGTTAAAACAATAATTAACCAAACTACTAAGAGCAACACCTGGAATCAAAATACGAACACCAACAACACACATCGCACTGCTCGAGCATCACACAACAACAAACAGCCCCCACGATTAAATAAAATTCACCTGATTGGACAAAAACACTATCTACACTTTTTTTGAGTTATAAAAATTTCCAATTTGGCTAGCACACACACACACCATTCACCATCGAACTCATCCAAACTTGAGTCCCGTCATAATTAAAAAAAAATCAGAGGTTCCAAACTTAAGCAACCCCCTTATACAAAAGACTGTAATAATAACCGATGAAAACACTTACTCCAAAAAAGATTGTCCTTTAATTAAGTAACATATCCATAATATACTCACAGTATTAATATCTAGATGAGCGATGGCCCTGATAGTTAGTACTTAATGATCATAGTAAATTCAAGATATTTAGTGTTTTTAAAGATAGAGTCATGCTTCTTAAGACATTGTTTTTAATAGATTAAAAACATTGTAAGAGTCATAGAGTGAAGGGATTTTAAAATGCAAACCAATTACATGGTCCAGTCGTCCCTTAACAATCGCTACGAATGCAACTGGCAATTCGTGTGGTGGGTCAACTAATATTTTTCGCATGCCACCTTCAGGCTAACCCTTTTGCCCCACCCCCTTTTTTTCTCACCCCCCGCGGCCTTTTAGCCATGTCTGATGTCTAATGTCTGGCCTGCCTGCCAGCGACATGTTGACCTTAAAAACTTGACGTGTTCAAATGTTGCAAAACAACTCGAGGGCTTTCGACTTGAGCACTTTTTCAGTTCTGTTCACTGTTCGGTGTTCACTATTTGGTTCGCTTTTGATGGTGGTGCAATGTGTGTGGACGTGTGAGTGTGTGTGTGTGTGTTGCTTTCTCCCTCTGGCTCGCACGGGTTTGTGCCATCTCGCTCCGACATTCTGTTTGACGCACATGAAGTGGCGCACTTGAAATATGCTTTTTTGCCTCTGGCCGAAAGGAAAAGCGGGGTAGGTGTGGAAAATGTGTTTTGACAAGTGACACTTATGCGTAGCTACTATGAAATATGCAAGCTCCCATACGCCATACCCCTCCCCCTTTCCCTCGCGCTGTAATTGCAATTGAGTCAAATGCAAAAGGGGGGCGGGCTAACGGGGCGGATGAGCTATATAGATGTCTGTGTGATCAATGCACTTATCGAGTGCTGACACACACCGACGCGGAAAGATGGTTGTGGGGGGGGAGAGACATGGAAAAAGGATGTAATTAATTTGCACCGAAGGGCTTTGGCAATGGCAATTTGAATGAACTATAAAATAAACACAGGAAAGTGGAATGGAATAGCATGGTTAGTACATATATGTTAGTTTCGAGGGCTTATGTAGCCAAAAGGAATGTTTCGCTTGTCATTTCTCCAAACAAAAACTTAAATGGCATTCCATGGATATCCCTTAAAGAGATTGGCATTTTCAGTCCGCCCCTTTTTGTTATTAATGATACTAACACTGATACTAAGAAACTAATGAAACTTTTAAAGATATCTTTAGTCACATACATTGGCTTAGACATTTTAAGAAATTGTTATTTTTCTTGCTAAATATTCCTCAAAATGCCCCCAACTTCGTTATAATAATTATCCTGAGAAACGAACGATAAGCGGTGGCTTAAAACCTTAGAGCATTAAAACCATATCTAATGGAGCTCAAGCTAAGATTACTGTGTAAGCACAGTGGTTACTTTATCGAGGAGGGCAAACACCTAATCTGCCCCCGCCACCTTTTATTAAATCCATCCGCAGCCAATTGAAATCGCTCCCCTGTTCTGTTCACTTTGGTTCGGTTTGGTTTCTCCCACGCAGCCCGGCACTCCACAAATTACCCAACCAAACCGAATCCCCCAATGGAACCAACAAGTTTAGAGCCATACAGCCATACAGTTCCCCAAAGGCAGACGGACAGATAACTCGCTGCTCAGACCGTGGCATTTAATATGCGAACCTTTTTCGTGCTTAAATTTCACAAATAGAGAGAGCGCGCACAAAAGCCATTTCGTCCTCCAGGGACTTTGCTATAAATATTAAAGCAAAGCAGTAGCAGCGCCGATTCCAGTGTAAGAGAATATTTAATATATATATTTTGATATGAATTTAAGACCGAAAATTCCCGGGGCAGGTCGGCACAGATCGCGGTCACTGGCGGCGTATACGTAATGCGCTTATTAACATTTGGGCCACGTTAAAGAGTTTGCTGGAAACTTTAAGGAAATGCGCCAAAGAGTTGTTCAGTTCAGACCGCCTTGCCGCAGCCCAGACGGGTAGTCATTTGTCAATGGGTTAAAGTTTTTCCCCAAACTGGAGCATTGCTCCGTTAATTAGCATTTTACCGCAATCAAACGGGGTCCGCTCGTCTTTCCCTCTCCTTTTAGCCACCGCTGGCAAATGGCAATTGGAATGTAAACTGCGATAAATGGTAGAGGTTTTGCCATTCTGTATCTTGGCCATCTCCAGAGGAATTAACTCGACTATGGTAATGTGAAATTCAATTGCCTTTAATCATGAAATATTCCTGACTCTCCTAAGGGATTGTGCTTATTATTTCTGTTTTCGAATGGAAAGAAATTAAGTGAAAATAAATGAGTGTTGTCGGAAATTGAGGGGGCTCTCAACTTTGTTATGGATATTTAAGCTTTATTTAAGAAATAAATGATTGGTTTATTTTGTGTTTGTAAAGCACCTGTCTAAATACATTAATTAGTAATTCTCGAGTTCCTCAGAAAAACTATATATGATAGCATTTGAAACAATCTCTCATCAAATTAAAAAATATTTAGAAGTGAAATTAATTTCATTTACTACAGAACAACTGAAAAAAATATATATAAAACTAATACTTTGTGTTCTAAGAATCAGCATGAACAAAATGTAATCGTGTAATGTGTTTTCTTACATTGTACTTACTTGTTTAACAAAGAAATTTATAGTATTCAAAATACATTTCTTATCTGCGTTTCCTTGCAATTAGCCCATTGTATGTTGCTATTTAAGAAGTAAATATATATCAAGACAATTTCTAATTTGCCATTTCCAACTGGTTCCGACAATTGCAGCAAGTGCTAAATATAATTCTTCCCTTTCAGGAATTAGCATAGCAAACACTTTGTAGTGTCCCCATCAAACCAATTTTCTGGCCCGCAATTTTCCTGCATAGTTTTTCACACCTATTTTCGCATTCAGACGGCTTTCCTTGTGCACAACGACATTCGGGTCAAATGCGTATAAATTTTAAGCCAAGCCAAAAACACAAAGGCACATTCCAGGATATGTGTGCAAAATGGCGAGAGGGGTGCTAACTGGTGAGTTTTTCCTTTTGGGGCAGCAAAATCAAAGGCAAACGCTGGAAATTGAGATCGAGAATGGCAAACGCTTAGGAGCAATTACAAATTCCGGCTCTGTCATCCTCGGCTCTGTCGAAGCGGAAGTCATTATCGTGGCAAACAAAACCCAATAGGAATGGGGGTGCCCTGCCCCTCAACCCAATGCGTACCCCTTAACCCTCCAGTGCCCCCTGGCTAACCGCAGGAACAACAACTGTAACACGCCATTACATACATTTGCGACAACTTGGGTGGGGTTTGGGTTTTCTGGGCTTGACTGTACGTGTGGCTACGGGTTTTGTCCTCATTATCGAGTTAATTATGTGTGTGTGACCGTCTTTATCAGTGTGCCAGTGTGCTAGTGTGCTTGTGTGCCTGTGTGTGTGTATGTGTGCGAAGGTAATTACAACGGGGCTTCATTGTTGGCCAAAATCTCACGGAACTTTGACTTTGGATTTTGGGGTTTCTTGGCTCTCAGCTTGTCCTCCATTGATACTCGTTGTGTGCCTTCCCACCCACCCATTTTCCCACCCAGCTGTGCCCCTGAGTTTTCCACCTTTCAATTCGATTGTAATTAATTTGCAAGGCGACTGCACTAATGATGTGGTTCGTGGTCTATTTAAAGTGATGAATGTCTTCGAGTAGCAACTAAATCTTGCTACCCCTTGTGTGTTTAGCGATATCAGGAAAATGGCGCAAATATGTTAACCCATCATTTACACCAAATAATCTGGCTTTTCGCATCTGTTGTCCTTTTTCTCTTTTAGTTGACAGACCCATCTCAGTGTTCGCGGTCCCAAAGGTTAATTACATTTATCCAAAACGCAACTGAACCCGCAGGACATTGACTTAATTTCCCTGGCGTTTGTTTTTCTCCTTTTAACGTTTTCACTGTATTTTGCCTTTTTCTGACTTTTCTTTCATTGCTTTTAATTTTTTTTAAACGCTTGGCAAGGGAAAAATGCTGAAAAAGTCGAGACCAAAGTGCTGCCAGCAATTTCCCCTATCTATTTATTTTTTTTGCCTGTCTGTAATGCTCGTTGAAGCGCCTAAATGGTAATTAAAAATTGTTGCATTGCCGCTCGAATGCGTTTGCTATTTATGTAGTATGGGGCATTACGTAATTTATCGCAGAGTTTCACAGAATTTAAGGTTCAGAGGAGTAGCATATTATAATAGCTCAGTTTTCTATTATTAATTCCTGTGAAGTTCATTGGTAAAATTATCATAGTGACTTGAAGGTTTTGCATGCCAATAGACTAAGTCAGATAATTATGTAATTCTTCAAGTTCTAAGTATAAACCTATTCTTAAACTTGCTAAATCACTTCATCTAAACTTCCCAAAACATTTGTAGCTCCACTAAAACACTCTTTACTTCGCAAACAAAAAAGTTTTTCCAGTTTCGACTTTTAGACGTGTTTGCGCCACCTCACACCAGAACACCTTGCAATGGTCTGCTGAAAAATGCCGAATCGAATGCATTGCCAAAATAAATTCTGATTTGACAGCCAATAATCGACAGTGGAAGTTGGCAACTTTTCCGAGGTGTCAGCACGTTCCGAAAGCCTTCGAAACAGGGAGAAAAAGCCAGTGTCTGGGGAAAAGTTGATTATGATGACGTTGGCAGCGTTTTGTAATGCCGCAGTAGTTGGCTTAATCCGCCGGTGGCAGCTGCAAATGTTGCAGTTGCACTTTTTATTGTCTGAAGTGGTGCGCATCCCTAATCCAAATCCTAATCCAAAGCCACGCAATTCAAAGGGACCAAAACCACAGCATGTTGTGAAACATAAGGCACAAAGTTATGGGTGCGCTTTGTGTGTCCTTTTTCCAGTACTTTTCCGCTTTTCCTCTCATTTTCCCCTAGCCCATTCAAGCATTGCGAGCTTAAATATTTAATTTCATTACGACTTCCACACACTCAAAGAAAATGTAAGAACGGAGACTGAGAGATATCAAGCATTCATCATTCATTGAAAAGAGAAAAAAAAATCGAGGGAGGGGAAAATGGTGAAGCTGGAAGAACTGTAGAAAGGAAACATTTATGTGGCTTTCTTTATACGGAACGGAAACCCACTTCTGCCCTCCTTTTACTTGCCTTTTGCATCGTGATTTGCTCCATTTCATTCTCCCCAGAGAGCTTGTTGGGAAACTGAAGAGGACGTATTCCCGAGGGAAAGATTCCTGAATACAATTACGAAATTGCTAATAATAAGTGAAATGATTCTTTGACATCATTCCCTTGATGTCCTCGACATGCCCATTGAAAGGAGTGTCACAAATTGGGGCTAATGTGTAACAACATAAGTAAGCATTTGTCTGAGCTTTTCAATGGTTGTTGTCCTTTGTTGAACTGGTCCAGTGCTCACCATTTTTGAAACATTTTAATATCATATGTGATAGGTATATTTTATTCACCAAAACACAAAGAAATCAAGTAGTCAAAGCTAATGCAACTTTTTTGAATTTTTATTCCAACATGCATTTATTATAAGTTTTCTTCTTGGTTCTATTTGTTTGGTTTCTTTTTCAAAATCTAGTTTTTGCCGCAACCGGAAACCAAAACTCGCATCCGCCGGATATTCCGGGCTTGTCAAGGGCGGAAATCCTAAAAAACATAGAGGTGTACTGCACAATAATGCGGATTTCATACGCCAAAGTGGCAGATATTGGCCAAAACCGATGGCGGCGGGATTCAAGGCAAGGATTGCACTTGATTTGCCATCAGACTGCCACCGTTTTACCCTAGAAAAACGTCACGAAGTGAACAACAAAAACGAACATTTTATATTCTTTGCATTTTGTTTTGGGCGCCGGCAATAATTTCGTCAATAATATTTGTTTGTTTTGGCCATAAATGCAAGTTTGGCTTTTATTAGTGGTTCTGCCAGTTTCCTTTGTTTCGGCGTGTCAAAGGCAGCGAAAGTTTTCTGAAAAGAGGGGTGGAATTGGGAAAAGGTGCTTCCCTGATATTGATATACTAGCTCAAGTCATGCAATGCGGCAAATGATAAAGAGCAACGCCTTCAATAACAGTTACAATTGTTGATGGCAGGGGCGGGTGTGAAGGGGAAGGGGAGGGGGAGGGAATTACGAGGTTAGGTGGTTGAATGAGGTAAGAGCCACTATAAATAGATGTATCAATGAAATTGTATCGATACATGCAATTGAAAGTGAAATGGAGACAAAGTTTGGCAAACAAAAAAAATATATGATAGCTTATCAAATTTTACTTAATCCAAAACCTTATCAGTATTCTAAGCCCTCATAAATGCCTATGAATCAATATGAAATAAAAATCATATGACTTCTAAATCGCCAAGTGGTTTTGTACTTTTCTCTGACCAATTCACATAAGTGATAAACGCTTAGCCAAAGATAGAAAAACAGCTTCTCCAGAGAACCCAGTTGAGCTGGCACAGTAAAGTAAAGTGAATGAGAGTCAGTACTAGACGAACTATACAGCGAAACAGTAAAGTTTTTATAGACAATGACCAGCTGTGAGAACTTTACAGCTCCGGGAGGTACGGACATTAACTCTTCAGCTCCATCTATATAAGTGATAAGTGATTCTCGTTTAGTGGCCCCGGAAGAACAAGCCCATAACAATCTGATGATGGTGATAGCCACCTTAACGTGGCTGATGCTCAGCTGTTTGAGTGAGCTATTCAATAAAAACGGGATGCATTTGACTAACAAAATACGTATTTTTACTGGCCAGCTCTCATCATTTACTGCTGCAATTACTGGCAAATTTTTGTGACCGCACTCGCACACAACCCGAGATGACGTCGAGCAGCAGCAAGGCAGTCTGCTATCAGTGTATGATTAGCCGGAAAATGCAGGAAAACTCCATCACAAAGGAGATGGCCAAAAGGAGAATGAAGGGGCGAACAGCTGTCGGCGAACATCCTTGAGCCTTGACACTGGCCATATGCCCCTGTGCAGCAGCTTTCATTTCCATTTTCCATTTCCGCTTCCGCTAAGTTAATTCCACACGACAACAGAAAAACAAAAATGAAACCCAACAAAAACGGAAAATTCCATGTGTTGCTATTTCCCTTTTTTTCGCGTGTCTCCCTCGTGCGCTTCTTGCCGTTTAGTTTACATTTTCTCCTGCTTTTTCCTTTGCCAAAAAAATATTTTATTTCCCTTGGCTGCCAGGCAACCAACACAACAAAAGCGAAGGCAACCGTCCTGAGATATTTGCAGGCTGAGCTCTCATTTCTTTGGCTGGCAAAGTGAAAAGCATCTTTTATGCAAATTTAGCAGGTGGGCAGAAAAGAGCGGGGGCGTTCTGTCAGACGGGCGTGGCAGGCCGGAGCTAACATGACTTCCGCTCCTTAACTGGCTTAATGTTGCTCGGGCAAAGAGAAAAAGAGTTTTACAAGGAGAAAGATCTGAAAGGAATCTCAAAAAATGCGAAATAATTATTAGATTAAAGCGGAGAAAGGTTAAAGGTGAAAAAGAACCTTTGAACTCAACTGAATCCTTAATCATGTTAATAATAAGCGTTTTTTTCAGTAAACAGGAGTCTATGTATAATTTTCAAGCTACCTGCTAGCATTCATTTATACATATTTCTATTACATTGAAAAAATTTAAAGGCATTACATTTTTCTTTTCCATTTATAAATAAACTACCATAAATTTGTAAACTTTAAACACCCTTATAGAGAACGAATTATAATAGTCCCCATTCGACCCATTTTCCCCAAGCAAACTGAAAACGTAAGCCGCAACAATTATCCGTAACCCATTTACGGTGGCACACATCATTAACATTCGCCACCGAAATCTCCCTCTTTCTCAATTCTCAACCTTTAAAATTTCGCCAGACCGAAATCGATTTGCCGAAGGCCTCGACAAAGCCCTTATCACATAACTCAGGCCAGAGCCAAACTAGAGTTGACTTCACAATCAGCTGTCGCAAGGGGAAATGCGGAAAAGTGTGGAAAATTGGGGAAAACCGGGGAATAACCGGGGCTGGGACAGAGGTAAACTCTTGAGAAAAGTTTTCGACGGCACCAAATCAAATGCCGATTATCGCCCAGTTAGTTGCACTCACAAAGGAACCCGGGAAATTCGTTCAATTGAGACTCGTAGACACAGTCGAAATGGTAGCTCCACTTCGTGGCCTGGCACCAAATGTGATACTCCTTCCTCGTCCTGGTTTTCAGATTCAGACCCTTTGCTTTCGGGGAAACCTACGACTGTTCACTCATTATCGGCGTGTTTGTTTTATGAAGGTCGTTTCCAACAGCCCGCACAAAAGGATTCGGGCACGCACGCACAGACATCGTCAGTGTCGTCACCCCATTCCCCAGCCCTCTTCTATATAGGGCTGTAGCCTCCCCCAATCTCCAGCACCTATAGAAATCTCTGAACAATTCTGTCAAAGCTCACTGGGAAAAAGGATTACACAATATGTTCCTGAAACTGAGAGAAAAATTCCTGAAACAAGCTGAATCTTCGATTTCAAATAACAATTAAATTGTAAACATGTCATTTGGCGTCTTTGTGAGCTTTGAATATAAAAACCTTTCTTTTTCATCTAACTCTTTAAGATTGTATTTTTAAAACCCATCAAAAGTGTAACTGCCTAATTTTTTAAGATTTCATTTGCTAATATTAAACTGGTTTAATTATTTTTTTAATTTGGCTTTTTATCTCGTTTCATTCGATTGAAATAAAATTACCCAATAAAAAATAACTGCCTGGACATTTTGAGGAGTAGCCAGATAAAAATTTAATCCAAATGAATTAATTAATGAATTGTTTTCTTATTTAACTTCATTATATTCAAAGCACTTTTAACGCTTAAGTTGGCACACTATTTTTTGCGGCAAAGTCTCAACCATTCAAAAAATATTACCATGTAAGTCATATAATATTTTGTATGTGGCGAAAAACTTATAGTTTTGGCGGTTTTCCTGACCCAATATTAAGATTGGTAGTACGCAATTCCGGAACAGTTTTCTCCCCAGTGTTGCTGTTGCCATTTTGGCCGTTGTTATCTGCCCGCTTTGCTTAAGCATCTTCATCTGCTTTTCCTCCGTCACTTTTCCCCGGTTTTCCGCCTCCTTTTCCGGCTTTGTTGTCTTCCCCTTGCCGCTTCTGTTGACACTTTGCGTTATTGTTGACTGGTCCATCTCGGTGATATCTTTGATAAATCTCGGCTTTCGCTTGTCCAAGTAACCAAAAATTTGTCCTGACTTCAGCAAGTGCTAATAGCAAACAGAGGGAGCAGAATGATGAGGAAAATGTGGGAAAATCGAGGGGAAAAAGAGGGAAAATCCAACTCAAGTTCATCATAATTGCTTATGACGATGAGTCGGGGGAAATCTGTTCCCCAGTTTTCCCTCCATCTGGTTGACTTGGATGCTGCGCATTAAATTATTTCCCATTATTGACAGTTTATCAAATTGATTTAACAAACCGCCCACCAAAACTTCTGCTCCTGTCTCGTCTTTCCCCGGTTTTCCTGCCTCTTCCCCTTTCAGCCAACTTAAGTGTTCGTGATAAATGTTATGGTTGTTTGCTAGCTTCTTTTCCTGGCCCCCTCCCCCCTTTTCTTCCTGCTATCTAAGCGTTAATGTGCTTTTGTTGCCTTTGCTTGTAGTGCGTTTGGTGCGTGTTGGTTAGTGGGTGACTGGTGGTGTGTGGAATTTATGTAATGCCCAAAGTTGAAGCGTACTTTTGGGCTGTTTGCTTAATGTTTCTGCCGCTGCTGCAGCCACTCTCAACATTTTTAGTTAATTTTAGTTTGTTTGCACAGCAAAGTGTACTTGTACTCAAACTGGCTAAATGTTTTATTAATTTAAACACAAAGCTGTCCGGAAAAGCAAAAGTTTTCATTTTATGGATTTTACCATGAAATAGTTATTCGGTTCCATTTGAGCATAAAGTCTGTGGGACTGAAGTCAGAGCAATATATATATTATGCATTGCATATTTAAGGTCTTTAGAACTAGGCAAAAAGTGTGCAAGCATGAAGTTTGTAGGCCAGATGAATAGGAATGATTTTTGACCCTTAACTTCGAGGTCTAAAGCAGCTGTATTTAATATGTATTGCATCGGTGATTAGGATTTTCATTTTCAGCTAATTAAACAATCTAGTTAACCTGAATTCATCATATTGTTATTTGATTTTAAACTAACATCTGATTGGAAAACTCAAAGGATAAAGGATAATTTCACCGCTGCCATGGCATTGGGTGTAATGTCCTAGCACAAAAGCGCCAAGAAATATGAAATAATAATGCAGCGGCGATGCATCCATCTACATTTCCGTCTCATTCCCTTGATTTCTGCTGGATTTTAAAGGATGCTTCAATTCAAATCGAAACGAACAATACGGGAAAAGCTGCTTTTACCAAGTAGACATAATCCGATATTCATTCCGTTCTTCCATCTGCAGGGTACCGTTTGCTATAAATTTTGTGTGCACACAATATTGTTGTATTGTTGTCCTTCCCATTGTAATTAAGCCCATGCCAGGATGGAGTGCATATCAAACACGTCCTGGGGCATTTGGCTGCGTCTCAAGTGGCAGGAAAATGGGGAATCTGGTGGGGAGAAACGCTCCTGGTTTCCTTTTGTCTTGCTTTGAAAATGCCATTGACAATGGTGACTTGTGCCAGTATTGTCACGTCCGTGTCTAAAATAAAAAATTTGAAAAAACACAGAAACAACAAGAGCCTGACGTCTGAAGTGCCGATGCACAATAGGACCGATATAAAATCTGTCTACTTTTACATCCGACTTATTCTAGCCAATTTGTTTGTTTGTTTTCCATAACAGTAACATAAATAATCTCTCGCTTTACTCGTTTGCACTGGTCAACTAATTGCCCAACAATACATCCCATCCATAATTTATGCAAAATTTCCTTCCTCTGCCACTCAACACCAAAAACAAATCTAAATCTCTAATTTGCCTGTTGACTTTTAAATAATTTATTTGTCAAGTCAATGACTGAGAGATAGTATTTAAGAGGTGACTGCTAAATTTGTATATTTTCCAGAATGTCATTGGCCAATGTTTAATTAAATATTTACCAGGACAAGCTCTAGTAATTTGTTGATTAATTATTTAGGGTTTTTAGCTGGGAGCCAGAGAACTCGTTGCTGAAATAGTATCTAGATTTCACAACTTTTGACTACTGCTTGTTGCTGTTTTGCCAAACTTTCTAAAGTTTTCCCACCCACACAGGCTTCTGATTTTTCGACATGCCAACACTTGTTTTTCCTCTGAGGTCTAAGTGATTTAGGCTAAACTTTTCCCCGGAAATGTAGCGGGGAAAACTTTTGTTGTTCTGCATAATCGTCTGTCGGAAGTGTATCGAAAAAGGGAGCACTTTTTCCCGGCATAAAAGGATTTAGCCGGGCTAAGTGCATTACGAAACAATCAATAAATTTACTTGGGCGCTCGGAACAGTGCTCAACTCCAGGAGTCTCAAAGCCCAAAGTCCTGCTTGTGGTCCATGTTTATGGGCCGCCCATATTGGGGATTATATGTTCCTGGCTGCGAGTGTGTGAGTGTATGAGTGTGTGCCAACCACGTGCCTGGGCACGACACAGTCCTAGCCCAGTCGAGTCGTAATTCATTTGCATAACATTAACGGGCGGGCGGATGCCATAACATGAGCCACATGCCAGGGTCTAAACTGAGCCAGCAACCAGGTTTAAATAAAATATGTGTGCCAGCGAATTAACCTTAAACACCTTGCAGGCTGTCAGGTGTGCGAGTGTTGAGCAGGACCAACGAATTCACAAGGTTCTGTCAACTTCATTGGCTCAGAATGGAATAAAAACAGGCTGTGCTGGCTTAACCCCTGGATGCTATCATATAAGAAATATAACACAATTTTGTAATTGAATGCATTATTATATGAGTTCTATTGAGCCAAAATGTTTTTAATTTTAATAAATTTCAAATATAAAAACACTTTATTCATCGCTGTTATTTAGTTACCTGATTGCTTGACCAAGAAGATTTTAAAATTTTTTATTTTTGTTTATTAGTTTTTATGAAAAATCAAAAAAACTCTTGAAGTAAAGAAGAGAGTTTCCCTGTCATGACATAAATGCATAACTTAAGTCCAAAACATGTCAGATACTGGTGTTCTATAAACAATTTATTGCTTTTGACTATTTTTTTCTCCTTAATAAATCTATTTATTTGCACCTAAGTGAAGTCTTTCATACTTAATTAACTAATTCTTGTCGCTTAAGTCCGTAATTTCATTGGAGTAGTGATGTCTATGAATGACAAGCTTATTAAAAAATTTTAATTTACCAATTGTAAAAGGTTTTAATCAATGAAATCCATTTAGTTTTTGAAAATTCACAGCTTTATTTCATGGAAAATCGTTTACAAAACTAGGGACGTACGGGAATTATGTGATCGATCGGCACACTTTACTTCTTGAGCAGAGTGGAGACGACGGCGGGGGCGGCGTAGGCGGAGTACACGGAGGGCGAGGCCACGTAGGAGGAGTAGACGGAGGGGGCGGAGTAGACGGAGGGGGCGGCGTAAACGGATGGAGCGGCGTAGGCGGAGTAGGCGCGGGGGATGGCGGCGGAATAGGTGGCCACAGGAGCGGCTGCGGCGTAAGTCAGGGCCGGAGCAGCGGCATAGGTGGCGACAGCGGGGGCCACAACATGAGCCTGGGCGGCGGCGATGAAGAGAGCCAAGCAGATGAGGAACTACAGGGAAAAAATAAAGATAATGGTAAAAAATATATTAAAAAAACAAAAAATTTTGTAACTTGAACATTTTTGTAATTAAATTTGGAAACACCATTTTTGAGTATAAGTTTTCTGTTCAATTGATAATTAGATTAGTTAATTAGATTAGATTATTTTGACTTTTAAGAGGCAAAAGGATATTTTTATACAAGCTTCACTTACTTTCATATTGATTGTTTTTTTTTTGCTTGTGTTCGACGAACGTTCTCAAGAATTGGAAGTGCGTTGACTGATGCTGTTCTCAAGTCGAAGCCAAGTATTTATACCCCCAGAGACCGGAGACCAAAAGAACAAGTTCCCTACTACACGCGGATGTGAAATTGGTAGCTAATCCGGGCAACCCATATCGAATGGATTAGTATTGTTCAACCGAATGTTTGTTTATTTTTACACTCCGCCAACAAAGCGACAATTGGCCCAAGGGGCAGGTGGGGCACATCGAGTGACGGACTGACAGCAATGGCAGCTTGATTGTTTGCGCCTTTGCACCTTTTGGGTCAAGTTTGGTGACAAGCAAAAAACGCCAGCAAAATGCTTTTATAATCGGGCTAAACGAAAATCGAGTCAAAGCGGAATCATGAAATAATTACGCTCAAACTGAAAGCGTAAGTGGGGATAGCAATCATTGTAACTTGCGTCATCAAAGTGATTTTCAATTGTAGCCCTGGCATTGACATTGAGCGGGCTATTGATCGAATTCTTGAGGGTAATAAAAGATTATTCTCAAAGTTTATTAGTTTATTTTTAAAATCTGTTTTAAGCATTGCATTTTTAACAAACATTAAATAAAACGAAGTTTTTAACAATAGTATAGGAAAATATAGGCTTGGCTATAAAGAAAATAGCGGTTATAATTACAAAATGGAGGACAATTAAGATAGTTTACCAACAGTGTTGGCAATTGTGCTATTTTTGGGACCTAGATAAGGTACATAGTATTAGAGAAAATAAAGGTAAGGTACAAAAAAGGTAGTTCATTTTCGTATATGTTGAAAAATCCAGTTTAAGTGCAATTCTGCTGTCTTTCAAAAGATAACTAAAAAATAAAAAAGTGTGAAAAAAGTGTTGTTAAATGTTATGCTACCCTTGAAACTTTCAGGCAAACCTTTTTTTAGTTTGAACAAATATCGTGTCATTTTAATATACCGATGTATGTATAGAGTTTGGTAACCCTAGGATTTGTCAGTGAAAACTAATTGTTCCTTCAAATCGTTTTTAGAAGATGGCTTTTAAAAAAACGGAAGTGCTGCAAGTGCCAATGGACAGTAATTCACCAGAAGTTTTAAATGCTTCTTCCATGGATGAAATGTTGCTGGGCACTTGCATTGATAAAGCTGTGAGTTCTTAAGCAACTTGTCAATTATATATCTAACATTTGTCCTAGCTCGCTAGCTACTCCAAACACCAGTGGGACAGTTTTGTGGGGATTCTAGAGACTGGCATCAAAAAATGCCAAACGCTGTACGCGGGCTATAAAGACGACCTGACCAGGGCTTATATTCTGCTCGCAGCCCACTTCACCAGGCAGGCCAACAAGGAGTTGGGCAACCGGCGAACGGTCTTGCAGGCCAAGGTAACGAATATTCTCAGCATGCTAGATGGGATGCAGCGACCTAACGATCGCAGCCTCCAAGTGGTTAAGGGATTCGCCCTGATGTTATCCGCTGGCAGAGCCCAAGACGCCGATGCGCAGTTTGTTTCCGTAATCAGAGAAAAATCGGACAACATTATGGCCCTGGCTGGACGCGCTTGTTTGGCCTTCAACCGTCAGGACTACATTCCGTCGCTGGGTTTCTTTAAAAGTATCTTAATGGCCCAGCCCCGAGGACCAGCGGACGTCCGCGTCGGTATAGGGCACTGTTTCCGCAACATGGGTGAACTGGATAAAGCCCGTCGATCGTTCGAACTGGCTCTGGTACACAATAGCCGATGTCAGAGTGCTCTGGTCGGCATGGCCCTACTAAAACTCAACCAGCTCGAGAAGGAGTCCACTCAAGAGGGCATAAATCTGTTGTGTGCGACCTTCGAAATGAACAACCGCCAAGCGGTGGTTATGAGTATCCTCGCCACGCATTTCTATTATGTCAGGGACTACGAAAAGGTCTTGGTTCTGGCCGGAAATGCCTACAAGCGCACCGACATTCCGCAGTTGCAGTCGCAGAACTGCTTCCAGATTGCCAGGACTTTCCATGCCACCAAGCAGTTCGATCAGGCCATGGAGTTCTACCAACTGTCCGTGAGACTAGCACCTGAGGGATATGTGCTGCCCCGCATGGGTCTGGCCCAAATGCTTTTAAGGGACGGGAAAATCGATAAGGCCAAGATCAACTTGGAAATATTCGTCGAATTCCAGCCCAATGAGAACAGGGCAATGCTGCTGCTGGCCAAAATCTATCTGCAGGAAACAACTCCAGGACAAATCGATAAAGCCCTTAATATGCTGTTCAAGGTGGTGAAGTCGGGCTCCGCTCGCCATGATATAGACAGCAGACTGACTCTGGCATTTGCATGTGAGCAAATGCAGCTCTGGGAGCAGGCCAGCACTGCCTACAGTCAGGCTATACAGATTAGCACCGAGTTGGGACAAGCAATCCAGATCGAGTGGCTCAATAACCTGGCAGCCACTCAGATGCAGGCCAAAATGCCACAGGTTGCTCTCAACACCCTCGACAAGGCCATTTTCCAGTGTGGCATCAAGGGTGGGGATCACATGGTCACCAATTTGCTCACCATGCGATTCAACCGTGCCCGGATTCTGGAAGAACTACACAAGTATGACCTGGCCGAGACTGCCTACAAGAACATAATCAATGACTATCCAAGCTATTACGACTGCTATTTGAGACTAGGTGTGATGGCGATGCAGCAGAATAAACTGACCGTAGCTAGCGAATACTTTAAGGATGTCCTTAACGCGGACAACGATAGTCTTGCAGCCAGGTGGGTCAAAAACTATTGATTTAAAAAAAAAAATAATCATCGTACAGAACAAACACTATTAATTTTAAAAAATGCCCTAACTATGTTCCTATTACTCGTAGAGTAAACACTAACATGAAGCGTTTTTGACTCTATAAAGTACATATATTCTTGCTCGGGAACAACAGGCGAGACGATCTAGCCATGTCCGTCAGTCCGTTCAGTCATGTCAGTTTAAGATCAATAAAATTACTCGTTAATTTTCCGGCAGTGGCCTTCTTATTTTAAAACTATGTTTTCGAGACCAAAAACAATATATGTAGTAATCTTTTATTTTGGAATTACGGTTAAAATTCGATCAAAATCGGACGATTTTATAATACAGCTCCCATGGAAACAATCGGAACATTACAAAAATAAGGGGGAAAAATTATAACTTCTCTAATATTTTATTATTTATTATTTTTCTGTTTTATTTATTTAAGAAAAGTTTTTTATTCATTGACTATGATTATTTTCACAGAACACAATATATTTTAAATTGTTTAAGTAAACTCATTAACAAATTATTTGAGTTCCAATTATTGTAGGATTTTTATGGCAGACTGCTATATGAAGTTGAATCTTAGCAAACATGCTATAGTAAATTACAATTCGATTTTGCGCAACTGCACGCAAGTCAAGGATACCTACGCCATGGTGGCTCTGGGAAATTTTTGTCTTAAAATGATTCACAGTGCCTTGACTAGAGGAGATTTGTCCTCAGCCAAGAGACAGCAGAAAAGAGCCTTAAGTTATTACGGGAAGGTAGGATTAGCTAACGAAAAACTGTTTTCATATGGTAATTACCAGCGAAATTTTAATTTCCAGGTTCTTAATCGCAGTCCGCGGAACTTGTGGGCAGCCAATGGCATTGGGGCCGCCCTAAGTAGTTGCAATAACCTGTCCGAAGGTGGGGCTATCTTCAGGCATATCATCGAGGCTGGGAATGAGTGTCCCCCCGCTATCCTAAACTCAGCTCACATTGCTTTGGAACTTGGTCAATTCAAGCTAGCCAGTCAGACTTACAAGCAATGCCTGCAGGACTGTCTGCCGGAAAACTGTGTGGAGGTAATGCACTATCTAGCCAGAGCCCTATATGGCGAGGGAAAAGCCCGCGAGGCTAAGATGTGGTTACTCAAAGCCCGACACTTGGCCCCACACGATCCTTCTTTAATGTTTAATCTGGCACTGATCATCAAAAAGGATGCAGACCAAGTCTTTATCCTTCCCCGACCCGGATCGAATGATCTCAAGAGGGCGGAACTCGAGCTCAAAGTAGCCCATAAGTAAGTACAAAGAACATTTTACATTGCAAATATATACAAATATCATAACAAATATATTTTTCAGGTATTTTTACCATCTATACCAAAACGCAACGGCCATTTCGGTGAGCGCTTGTGCCAAAGGGTGGCAAGATTGCGAGGATCTTTTAGCTGATTTACCCGAAGAGCTCCAGCGTGTGGGTAACTTAGAGTTGTCCAATGTGGACCGCATTCGTCTGCAGGAGCAGCGTTTCCTGGCCCACCAGCAGCAACTAGAGGAGCAGCGTATTCAGCGGCAGGAGGAGGAGCGCGTTCTCCGAGAGAATCAGATAGCCAAGCGCAAAGAAATCCTAGAACGAACCAAACAAATTATGAAAGCCCCTCTACAGTCTGAACTGGCCAAAAAGGAGTCGACGATGGGCAAAGGACGTGGCCAGAAAAATCGGAAGAATGTGGATGCAGACGGGGAGCAAAACTCTGACGATCAGTTCAAAAAGAAAACTGCCCAGAAATCCCGAAAGAGAACTACGATCAAAGAAAATAAGTCGGCCAAGAAGTGCAAGACAAAGGAGTTTATAGACACAGACGATGACGACAGTGAAGTGGAAGCTGGCCAAATTGTGAATTTGGAAAGCGGTAGAACTCTGGAGCAGAATCTTCAATCAGATTCTGAGATGGAATTAAATGATGATGGGGAACCCGAGGAGATCGAAAATATACAAGACCGCCTAAGGGAACACAGCGAAATGGAAAATTTCACAAACGCCCAAGAAAATGGTAGTCCCACTTACAGCGAATTTGAATGAATGGAGAATTTGGAGAAGAAAGTTCAGGCCAGTGCCAAATAAATCTAGACAAAGGAATTAAATATCAACAGAGTGTGGCTATCTTTAAGAACATTTTTAAGGGAATCCATATTCTATCCATATTTTATCACATATAATACAAAGCACATTAAAACAATAAAACACTCATCACGCACATCATAGTTTTCAATTCGACGGTGCTTTATTCTTACCCTTTTAAGTTGATTATCACCCAAAATGTTGCTAATGAATTTACACATTTACTTCGTGGATGTCTGACCGAGTTTTCCTGTGGCAAACACAAATGATTCATTCGATGTGTCAGTTTTCCTCGGGGAAGTGGAGCAAAAAATTTGCTTCCCACCCAAAAGAGCACACATGTTCATTTGAATGCCAACTCATGTCGGAGGAGCCGCAGGCCATTGGTGTCCTGCTCGAATTACCCATCTACTTGACTGCCACTTTGTAACTGTCAGGGAATCTAACGAACCGAGCCAAAACGAAGGCAGTCGAACTGTGCTGAAGCGAAAGTTAAATATTCGTTAGGCAAACGCGAAAAATGATCGGGAGACGGGGCGGCGGCGGCGGCTCATTAATATCAATTTATGAGCTGAGACACGAAATTAGTCTGTGACAAGTTTCGCCGCAGGATGTGGACAAACAACAAGCACCCAAATTCATCCATTCATCCATCCATCCATCCATCCATCCAGCCAGCCTTCCTGCGCCACTCCACAGCCACTCACACATGTCGTTGCTTTGTTTTCTTTTTGGTGTTCGGTCGATGGTTTGAGTGTGGGCTCTGGGTGGTTGAGTGGTTTTCGGGCTGCTTCTGGGGTTGCGTTAATTAATTCCAAAAGTGTATTGCGTGTCCTGCCAAAAGGACAAATATGCGTACACGACTCATGTCCTGTGGTGAAATGGGATTTTTACGGGTGGGTGTCTGTATACTTTGGCCACCCCCCCACTGCCACAAGTTATGAAAAATATTTCCAAATAAATCAGGGAAAACAAGCTGTCCGAGCTCACATGCTCGAAAACCTCACTGCCGAGGAAGCCAGAACGTTTTTTGGTCAAGGATTTTTAATTTTTGAGCAAGCACTTTCCGTTTTTCAGCTCACAGAATATTCAGTTTTGATTTTGCTGCAAATTTTTACCCACTCTTTGTTGTAATAATCACAAAAACTGTAGAGTTTTATACACATTTTCATTCTTTATTTTTTGTTCACTTATTTTCACTTGTTTTTGCTCATTTGCAATATTAAGTTTTCATTTGCTTTACAATAAAGATAACTAAACGAAAAGTAATAATGTTCGCATGGAAAATAAATATTCAATTCGCTTACAAACCAAAGATTAATTAAGAAAATATATATATATATATACCTATGTTTATATTTGTAGAGTCGAAAGTCCTTAGCTGCTAAGTCTAAACCAAAATTAAATTTCAATCTTAAGTTTTTCATTTTTCGTTTTTTTTTTTTTTCAATTTATAATTCGAGTCACAATTCAATTTGATTTTGTCATTAAAGAAGCACTTTGCATGTTGGGTTCTTTTTATGGTGGGCGGGGTGTGATCGTGATCGGAGAAAGAATCTTTAAACGGGAAAACTTTTAGTTCGGCCTTAGAGCAACTACGTTGAATTGGAAATGGAGCTTTTCCTTGGGCAGGTGGTGGCGGAGACACATTGAACTTTTGTTTTTATTTTGTTTTTTGCGCGCGATATAATCATGGATACATACAGATCTTTTAGATATTCGTATTATATAGATAAAGTTCTCGACAACAGATGCGTATAAAATTTCATTACACATTTAACAAAAAATATGATTCGATTCACATATACAAGTATAACTCATTTCATTCCACACCATATCGTATTGTATCGTATTGTGTCGTATCGTACGTATCATTTATAATATATATAGTTTGCGTCTATTTCAGATTCCTTTGTTGGTTGCTGCTGCTTTTTCGTGCTATATGTATTGTGTCGATATAGAGATATGCCATTAAATTCTGTAATTTTATCATAAATATGATCAGGGGGATAGTCTTTTCGTAGATTCGCAATGTGACTAACTAAGTTCAATTTAGTTTAGGCTACATTAAGTGGCTAAGTCGTTAAACTAGATTAAGTATTAGCTGACCTGATCCTAAATTAAGTTACATATATACACATCTATGGCTTAACTAGTTGCGATTCAGTAAATCTCTTAGTTTGAAGTTTAAACTAGTTTTTCGTTAATTTCACAAGCATAGCTCCTTTGTTCACTGAAGTATTCCACTCCCTATTCGTTTTTTTTTGCGCCCAAAGACAGATTCGTGTGGTACAGTAGTAAGCTAAATAAATGCTTTCCTTTGTGGTTTCAGTTTACACTTTAGTCGGGTTCAAAAACAATGCTAATCCAGTACACATAGGCTATATCTATACATCTGATTTTTAACTTAGTTTTCCATCTGCTCCTGCTGCTCTTTGTGTGTGGAAGTCTTGTCGCGTTTTTGATGCAGCTTAACTACTATAATACAGATTTTGGGATTCAGTTACCTCGTCGACTAATCTTCAGTCCATCGTCATAGTTCTTTAGACGATGGTGGTGCGTTCGGCGCCCAGAGATGTGGTGGTGCACGTACTGCTCCCACCAATGCACACGATCTGACACTTGATGTCCTCTTTGGCTAACTCTCAGGAGCTCACCGTCTCGTAGTTCCCGCCACCGCTCATCAGGAGCGGGGCCTGTACCCCGCCCACCCCCAGGGTGGTGCTGTAGGTGGCCGTCTGGGAGCGCGGCGAGGTCAGCAGCGACTGGGCCGCCCCGATGGTGATGTTGCCGCTGGTCACCGAGCTGGTCAGGGCCGCCGAAATGCCGCCCACGTGCAGACTTCCCGGATGGGGCAGGGTGTTGCACGCCCCTACGCCCCCCAGGGCCCCGCCCCCCAGCCCGCTGGCGTTGGTCTGCAGCGATCCGTTGGACTGGCCGCCCAGCAGGGGCATCGTGCAGGTGGTGGTGGATCCGTACGGGGAGGTGGGCGAGGTCCTGGTCTCGTACGCCGGCAGGTGATAGCCGCCGGTCCCGGCCGCCGCGACCGTTACTGCGCCCCCACCACCCCCCTACCCGGAATGCGGGTGTAGATGTTGGGGGGCGTCCTTGTGGACAGAAGGGGCGGCGGGGCGGTGTAAACGGGTCGCTGAACGGCAGGTGCCCGCTGGGGCGTGTTGTACAGGCTGAAGGCAGGGTTCGTGGTTAGCGAGAGTTCACCGTACTGCAGAAAAAGAGCACAACGAATATAGGTGATCAAATATTTAATAGTTTAATAAACTACCAATACAAAATGTATAAACGTGTTGAGAAATTAATCCTAAAACTGGTGTATTTTCAATAATTTAAATGTACTGATTATAATTATTATAACTTTCATAGGCAATAGTTATTTTCAGAATTTATTTTTAAAATTAATTAGTAGTAATACATAGTAGTAACTTGCAGTTAAAACATTGATTAAATAATACGAATTAACTTTAATATAAATGTCTACTCATTTGCAGTAGTTCACTGATTTCAATTTATTCAATCCACAAACTTAATAGTTAAAAACCACGTTAATAGTAATTTCAGCCTTAAACTTCCATACATTTAGCTTGCATAAGTACTGAAATTAAATAGCAGTAAAAAATATTTAAAAAAAATTTAATCACTTTTTCCCAACTTGATTTTCCTTGTAATTAGCTCTTTTTTTGTGATATGTAATATTTACTCTAAAACTTTGATGAAAATTTCCCTCAACATTTTTGATGCTACATTTATGACGAAAGCTGACAAAAACAATTTCTAATTTCTAATCGAAAAGTTCATAAACTGACCCACACAAACACCAAGAACTTCTAATGAGCTTGTTAGAAACTCTCGACTCAGAGTGACAGACCAACCGAAAATTACAAAAAGCCAAGCTGAACAAAAAGCCAAACATTTTTGAACTTTTGCTGACGACGACTGGCAGGCAAAGCATTTTCCTCATCAAAATTTGATGCCGCTCTCGTCCATCAGACCTCGAACAGCAAAAAAGAAAGCCAAACAATGATAAAAATTTAAGCAAAAGTGCACTGAATATGGACACTAAGGAAAAGTTTTCGGTGGGCCAACAACTTGTTGTTGGTGCGGAAAACAACGAAACTAATTTGTGTAATTTATTTACGGTTTCTGGCTAATTGGCGGCAAAGATAAAACAATGTTTTAGGTAACCTTGCCATACCCTCGTCGAAGAAATTATACAACATTTGTTTTTGTTTGCTTGTACATGCATAAATCGTAGGAATTTTCTGTACAAATTAAATGAGATATTGATATTACAATTAACAAATTTCAATTTGTCATGTATTTTTTTACATAACTAGTCCAAGGACTAATGTGTAAGCAAAATCATAACTAAACAGATTACTAACTAGTTACTGTTTTCGATAAAAACTCAATTTTCTGATGTGTAGCTCAAATGATCCTGCTAAAGACGTGTTTATATGTTCTCTCAAAGCATTTTAAGCATATGTTTAATAATAATTTTTGGTGACAAGTATTTTTTGTACCTTCCTTACAAATCACATTATGCGAATTAGCTAACAAATGTATATTTTCTTTCTAAAATTCCCATCTCATTTTGAGCCCCTAAAAGATGTCTATTATTTTGATAATCTTATAAAACAATAGCCAAAAAGTAGACACCACTTTTAAATAGCTTCTCAGAATAATAAACATTTAATCGGGGGAATCAGACGTCGTAACATCGAACAGACAATGATATTCACCTGTTTGCCAAATGTGGGCGACAGCGAGGGCGGTGGCGGGGAGGCGGTGTTAATCCGCGTCGGCGGGGTGTACAAAATCCGCTGCGATTCCATATTCAATCGGTCGAAGGCCTTCTCCTCCTGATGGAACTCGTCCTCGCTGTTGGCCTCCTGGGGCACCACATCCGGGTTTTTGTCCTCGAGGCTGGAGTGGCTGCCCATGTTGCGGGACAGGGGCTCCGCGCTGCCCTTGTCCGCCTCCGTGGTGGTCGCATCGGCCCCGTTCCCGTGGCGCCTGCCGCCCCGCTTGCTGCGGAATTTGATAACGATCACCACGCAAATGGCCACCAGTATGAGTGTGGCAATCACGCCCACCAGGGCGCCCAGCAGGGGCGTAAGTTGCACCAGCACCGCCGTTGACGAGGCTGTGGAAATTGCGAAAATGCGGGGAAAATGTGAAAATTTAAATGACAAACCGTGCACAACCGTAGAACAATGAAAATTGGCGAAAGTGTTGCGCTCGGTCGACAAGACCAATTAAATTGGTGGTTAAAAAAGTGGTTGATAAAATTTATATGCACATTTATGGAAAAATTACTAATATAGGGAGTGAAATATATTTATAATAATAATTGAGGTAAATCAAATATTCAAACTGTAACCTTCGATTACTCTAGTTAACAGAAAAACAAAAGATCCGTTTAAACAATTGTTTTGATTTATAATTTGGCGTCGCTTTGGAAGTTGACTAAATTTAGATTTTCGTTAATTTAATAAAATAAAAATAGGAATTTTTTTTTAATACTTGTAAATTATGATTTTCTTCCATATTAACCAATTATTTCAAAAACATAAGAAAAAAAGAAACCCAAGATTTCACGTATTCTTGATCTTATGATTTCTAAGGACATGTACCTAATTTAGTTTTAAGTTTATAATTGGATATAATTGGATTTACTTGGATTTAATTGGATTTAACAAACAATTCCCCACAAAAATGGCACTGAACTTCAAAAAATGGCTGAAATTACAACTCTTTCTGCCGTGTGCACTCACCTGTCCTCAACAACGGTGCCGAAAGTGTACGTCCTCGCAGGCGATATGCCACCTTGCTCGGCCCCTGCGCATTCACCGCCGTTATCCGGATGACGAACACGGAGTCGCTGGGCAGCCGCTTCACCGTGAACTCCGGGTACTTGTACGACGCATTATATAGGATCTGGCGGTTCAGTTCATCGTAAATCTGGGCGTGAAAGTGCTGCGGGATGCCACCGTCGTAGCCAGGGATGCACTGAATCTGCAGTGAGTTGGCCGTGGCATTGAAGGCCGTGCAGTTCTTCACCGGTTCGGGAAGGTCTAAAGTATGGTAAAATTGTGGATATTGGTTTTGTCACATTTTGTTTATATTCTGGTTAGAAAAAATAAGTCTTATGTGTTTTATCGGTCTATAAATTGAAGTTAGTGCACCTATTTAATTGACGCTACATTTCAATTCATTTTCAAAAATACTTATTTTTTAAATTTAATTTCCGTCATCGACCTTGTTAAGTGTTATAAAAGGTCTGGCAATTAAAAAAAAGTTTTAAACGCTTTAACGCTTTATTAGTCAAAAAATTTAAAAGTTCTCTATATATACTTCAATAAAACGGTGTTCGTTCAAAACAATTAGTTCAACCATTGTCCTAGATCCAGCAACACTCTAACTGAAGGCCTTTGAAGCTGTTGTACAGTGTCCACGCACCAAAATTGCCGCATGTTTTCGGGCCATGGCCAGCGGAGGCTTTATAAATAAATGATGTACCCTGGCAATTTATTGCATTTGATTATCAGATTATCGGGCCGCACACAGATTGCAGTAGTTGCAACAGTAGCGGCCACGGCGGCAGCATCAGGAAGGCAAACATGCAGATGGCGTTGGTAAACATGGCTTTTATTGCTGTCAGGGACGAAACCGGACGATTGCCGGACGGACAGGACAAGTGTATGCTGTAGCTGTCTTTGGGCCCCCCGTAAGCCCCTCCCCCCTTTTTACCCCTTGACAACCGTCGGACAGGCGGGGGGCAATGCGTGAAATTGCCGCCTGGCAGGCAACTTCACTCAGCTACCGGCCAAATGTAAATAACGTGCAGAGATTCACTCGCCGGTATCCGTGCGTACGTGCTGCGTGCCACAATTATCTACTGACCAGGCCAGCACCGAATCGAGTCAACATGTTTGCCGTTTATCGTTTGCCGTTCGCTGTTGCCCGCCGCCTCGATGTGAAATTAATTGAATTTTTTCCCATACCCTTTTGAAAGGAGGGAAGTCGAGGTCCGGCGAGACGCTTTACAACTTGTTGTTAGGGAAATGGTTTAATACAATTATCCATTACAACAACTTTGCATTTTTTATCACTTAAACGGATTTAATATAGCATCAATAGTGCGCTACTGATTTTTTAGAAAGCAATTTTTAATTTGTAATAACTTGATCAAAATTTTAGAAACAATTAATAAGCCAAACTTCCTCAGTTATGCTATCAACAGAATTGTACAAGGTGGTCGGACTAATATATATTTTTAGTTAAATAAGTAATAGGTTTGAGTGCGATTACTTTATTTAACTAAGAACAATGATATTATATGAATTAAAATCTTAATTTTTTAACGCTTTTGTTCTTTTAGATATCACATGAAGAGTTTTGTTTTATAATTTAACAAACGATTGTGTTATTCAGACTTTGAGTTTAATAAGTTATCGACTATAACAATACTATAATATGAGTAAAACTCTTAAAAACTCCTCACAATAAATTAATTTTTTTAAAGTTGTTTTAAGCAAATGTTATTTTATAATTTTATTAAATTGTTTTTCTTAGCTGTGTCCTTAAAACATGAAATACATAATTGTAGATTTTTTATTTATTTACTTTGATATTTTAGTTAGTTCATTGGCAAGTACGTAACCCCCAGATGAAGAAAGGGTATCGCCAGTTCCGCCCTTCTATCAGATTGCCCGCCTCCTTTCCCGATTTCTTTATCTCCCGACTGGGCTTGGCCCGTCGGGGAAGCACTCACCTGCCGGCTGGATGTGATACCAGCAGGGCGGACTGTGGCCCATCGGACTGCTGGCCACGCAGGAAATGGCGCCGAAGCTCTCGTAGCTCTCCACATGGTAACTGTACACGTTGTTCAGCGGCGGGGGCGAGGTGGTGGTCGGGGGCGTGACCACGCCTCCTCGGTGATGCTGCTTGTGCAGGGCGGCCAGGCGCTTGCGCTCCGCCAGCTGGAGGACTCCGCTGGAGGAGGATGAGGAGGAGGAGCTGTAGTGGCCGTCGCTGGGGGAGCCGCCGGATGACATTTGCTGCTGCTGCTGGGGCAGCTGCTTCCGTTGCGGCTGCTTGCTGTTCTCCACGTGGTTCTTGTGCACCATGTTGGAGTAGACCATCTGGGTGAAGGGTTGTCCCTGTCCCTGACCCTGTCCCTCCTCGCCGTACTCCTCGAACTCACCGTACTCGTCCTCGTCCTCGAAGCGCACGGCAGCCATGCGGCCATGTCTTCCGTGGAGCAGCCTCTGCTGCACTCCGTGCGAGTGCTTCCGCTTGCTCCGCTGATAATATCCGTTCAAATCCGACCCGGAGGCCAGCATCAGCGGAGCACCGCCTCCCAGTTGGGGCAGCTCGATGAGGCTCTCCAGCGAGTTGTTGAAGTGCCACTTGTAATTTAGATTATCGAGTGGATTCGCGTCCACCTCGCAGGTGATGTTGATTGTCTGCTTCAGTGCGGCACGTATAATCGTCGACTCCGACTTGCAAACGGGCGGATCTGAAGGGGGAGGGATGCACAGGAAGAAATTTTATAAATTTGATAATTACAAAATAGAAATAAATTATAATTTTAAAAGATAAGTTGTCAGGTCCTAAATTCTTTTAACAGTAAGATTAATATATTCTTGTCGTTATAGGTAAGTTTAAACCAACATATTTATAGGAAACGTGTTATTGCAAACGTGATATTTTGTTAAATTATGCTATAAGTATGAAATTATTTTGTACTCTGTGCCGAGTTTAAGTGGTGAAGTTAAGTGCGTGGGTTGGCTGTGTGGCTAAGAGGCGGCACTTACACTTCACATCCAAGTAGACCTCGTTGCTGGACACACTGCCCTGAAGGTTGGTGGCCCTGCAAAAGTACTGGCCGTGCGAGGACTTCGAAATGCCCTGCAGGACGAGGGTCTGGTTCGAGATGATGATGCCGCGGGAGGAGTGCAATTGCTTGTCCTGCAAAGAGAAGAAGGGAGAACAAATATTATTCAATTAGTGGTTATTGAGGTGCGTTGAGGTTTTGTGTTCCCAAGTGCAATTAAGAGAAATTCCAGGGGCTAAACATTTTTGCTAAAATATACTCACACTGTGATACCACTCCACACGTGTAATCGAGGGATTCGCCTTAACATCGCACTCTAAGTAGACATCGGTACCCTTGAGTAGGTTATTGGGATCGAGAGGAGCTCCCAGATTCAGGTTGACAATGGGTGCATCTGCCGAAGAAGGTCCGTTTAACTTAACCGTTCAAAGCTGTTGTTTTTTTGAGGCCCACTTACGTGTTACATTTAGCACCCTGGAATCTTTGAGGTACAGTCCAGTGTGTCCATTTCCCAGACTGGTCATTACGGTTGTGTGACCCTCGTGCAGTTGCTGGGAAGTAATCCCCGCATTTAGCGAAATGGAGCAGACCACCTGCCGTTCATTGTCCTCGGGAACGGGTATCAGCATCAGCTCCGATATGGTTGTATTTCCATCGGAGGAGGTCTACAGACATAATAACTCATTGCTCATTGTTATCGAATATTTCCCCTGGTTAGTTAGAACTTACCGATGCCGTGGCTCCTCTCACAATCTGACCCGCCTTGGACCAAATTATTTCCGGAGGAGGACGAGCTCCAATTGCCGTGCAAGTTACATGGGTGCGGGTTCCAGCTATTACGGCGTGATTAAGGCCTTGTAATAGCAAACTAAGCGGCGGAACTAGGAACGGGAAAAATAACAACAATTCAAGCTAGATTTATATCAACGGTAATAGTTTTCTATTTTTGTAATTTGTTAATAAACGATTTAGCCATACAACTTTTTCTGTCCCCATTAATCACTGATCTTATCTGCGCTCCTAACAAAATAATTAATAGATTGCTGACACGCAAATTGTTACTCGATTAAGTTTTAAATATTGAAAACAATAGTAAATCACAAATTAAAATATCAAGAGATCGACCACTTGATTAATTTTAAATATTATATACATTATATTCTGTCTAATTAAATATGTTCAGCTGAAACTTTTATTGTCCTTTACGGCCGGCTGATTAACATTATGAAATTCATTTATTACCACACAAGGACACCGCGCAAATTTCGCTTCCAAGGATGCCGCTCGGATATTACTGCTCATCTATAACCAACCTTTATGGAAATGTTCATTATTTATGACACATTTTATTATGCCCATCACTGGATGCCCGTCCCACTTGAGGGACCCACAATGCGATTAGCATAGCGAGCTGAACCACCCGCATAACCATAAATGCATGAATGTGGATGAATATGCGAGTGGTCGTGTGTCCTTGCGGCAAAATGACAAAACTTTAATTACATTAATTTCCATGAAAATGTCACGCCCACCAACTAAAACAAAAACAATAAGCCACAACCATCCGCAGAACTCTAAAGGCTGACCTTCAACTGTGTTGGCTGGCCGCAAAACATTAAACAAAATAGTTGAGCCTTTTATTAAAAACCATTTTAAAGAGGTACTTACGATTCATGTCGAGGATTACTTTCTTGGTCAACGCCGGAACCACATGGCCATTGGTCGCCTGGCAAGTGTACATCTGGAATTAAGGTATAAATAGACGGTAAAATATTAAAACCTGATGATTTATGCTCATTACACTAATTGCCTTTTACTAATAAGAACGAATTCCAGTAAAATACGCCCCTTTGGACAGGGCAAATATCGATGATAAATCAACCTGCTCAACATTTAATTTTAATTAAGGGCACTGTATATCGAGCACGCACCAATAACGAGAAAAACCGCCCATAAAGACTAATCAATTATGCTTTCAGTTGGAGACAGAAACTGAGACCAGCCGCAAAGAGTTCAAAAGGTTGGCGAATGCAAGTATCAATATCATAAATTCCCCTGCCTGGTAATGCGATACTTCTCGAGACCATACCATATACATTTCCGACATTTTATTGGGCCAAACGAAAACTGTAACGATGTCTGGCAATAAAAATATTTGCATAACTTTTGGGTTTGCCGCACCGCAAGTCTCGTTTCGATTGGAAAATTAGGTCATAAATTTCTATTCGGTTACACAAGAACATCTAGCGGAATATGTTGGGATACTTGGGTCTGTTTTTGGGGCAGGTAGGGGGTCTTCATGGAGTTTCCTCCTGAGCTTGGAAGTGTCATTGAGGTAGCGAGGTGTTTATTATGGCATCGAACGGTTTCCGAACTATTGAATTTAAATCGATTGCCAGAAGCGCCAACAATAGCCACAATTCACAGCCACATAAGCTTTAACTTGTTTTCCGATATTTAATCCGGCAGTTATCCTACTGCAATGTTTTTTCAGCTTTAAAAACTGTTAAGATAGATTAAAACGACTTTATTTGTCGATAGCATGTATATGCTTAACCGTTTGTTGTTTCGCTTTTCAAAAACAAGAAATGCTGCTTTTTGATGAGAAATATTCCCGCTCCATTAAATATTTAATTATTTTTATTTCTCTTGCGCTAAATGGGTTCAGTTTTTCATTATTGTTAATGGGTAAACAACCTGCTTGAAAGAGAAAAACCATATATTAATATCCAAATTCTTTCCTGATAATAAAATACAATATGTATAACCGAATTTTATTTTTACAATTTATACTTGTAGAAGTTCGAGTACAACAGTCATGTGTTGAGCACTCAAAATTTTTGTTTCGATATATTCCTAATTTGTCAAACTATCAAATCTAATGATAATTCAATAATTTATTAGCTCTATTTGACTGTAGAAAACCTTTTAGTCTAAGCTAATAATGTTCGGTATTACATGGGCCACACTCAAGTGATTCCACTCAAGCCATTCATTCATAACACAAAAGACCCAACCGGCGGCTCACAATTTGCTGGTGGACAGGGAGCTGGTTGAACGGAAACCGAGGCCTGAATGGCGGGATTAGCGCTGCCTAACAATAATGTTCATTACATGGACCAAAGAAAAATCCGGCTTAGAATCAACAGAACAGGGCTGCTCTGTTCTCGGATGAGAAGGGCCTCAAAAAGCGGATTCCCTGGGGGAGGAGGTGTTCTCAAAGGGGAGTGGATGCTCCATTGGGAAGAGGGTAAGCCGCACAAACCACCCAGGGAACAATTCCCAATGCAGTCGGTTGCATTTGATTTCTATTAGCCATTGTATGGCCACCGCTTGCCACACGGAGCGCTGTCATTAACGGAGGTCCATAGACCAAGCCGTCCATTGTGCCCAGCCGAAAATAAATGGCCAACTGGTAATCGAGGAGTGAGCAGCAGCAGTGCTGAGAACATGGCTATTTTATAGACAAATCGTTGGGGGTTTTACCTTATTCTGATTAAAGTTATTTTGCTTCAATTTCTTTACCTAGGTCTAGTATAATAAAAAGAATCACGTTCTGAAGTAGTTTTTTTAAATAAATAAATACAAATGTGTTTACATTTTTAGAAGTTTTCTTATTTTTTTTAACAGGAAAAAACCTTTAAAACTTCTTTTATCCTACCTTCCTAGTAGACAAGTATAAAAATATTAAGAGATTCTTATAAAAACACGAAAAAGAAACTTTAATTTTTTCAAGCATATCTCGACATCGCTTTTTAATCGTTGACTTTAAAATCTTAAAAATTTAAAATAGAGCAGTAAAGGAAGGACATAAGTAGAAGAAGAATTTATGCAGCCTTTAAATAGAAGATAAGGTAAATTATCCAACCCTTCAAAAATGTATGATTACATTTGGTTATTAAAAACTTGTTACCTTAAATGATTTATGGCTACTTTAACAATCAAAATGCTCTATAGAATTGTTTTTTAGCTGTTTAAAATTTAAGTGTCAACACTGATGAGCAGAAAACTGGGGACAGAGCATTGTACTCGAAGGTGCTTTGTGCGAAAGTCGTAAATAAGGCTTACGATATTTGGAGCAAGTACTCCAACCCCGCTCCCTTGAGGTTAATGGCTTACCGTTAGGAGATCCTTTCGCTGGATGTTCTTCAGACGCAGGACGTTGCGGACGGAGCCATCGGGAAGCACCTGGAAGGAGTCGTCGATCAGGGCGTGTTCACGCCACCAGGACACGCGCGGAGGAGGAACTCCACCGCTCGAAAGGCAAGTCAAGTCGATGTTGTCGCCCTCTAAGTAAGGTCCTGCTGATTGGTCGCGTAATTCGGCTCCATGATGGTCCAGAATGGTAAGCTGAGTGGGTGGAACTACAAGGTAAATATAATGAGAGATTAGAAGTTGGTAAATAAATTTGAAGAAGTTTTATATTGTTCTGCATTTAGTAATATATAACGTGTTGTATGTAAGTATATAAAATAAATGCACTAAACCCACCCAGCACAGTCACATTAATGCGCCAATTGCGCGTTGGGGACTTGTGAAAATCCACTCGGCACTTGTACAGTCCGGCATCTGAAGTTTGGATATTCTTAATCCGCAAGGCGGGAGGATTGGTATCATAGTGAAAGTGTGCTTTCTTATTGAAGACACTTTCATCTGCCCAAGGAATAGCCTGGTGTAAAGGACGTCCTCGTGCGTCAAAACTGTAATGACAGGAAAATATGTAAAAATAAGATAGGTAAAACAAAATATATTTGTGGTTATGACAATAACTATTACTATAAAAAGCCAAAAAGTATTGACAAAATATTTACTTACAAAAATATATTAATCATGAATGTTGCTAGGGTAAATTTGCCTAAATAGAATTAACGATCTTTAATAGAACTAATTGATGTCTCTTTAATACTTGTTACCATCCATAAAAATAGCTTAAAAGCCGAGCCATAAAAACCCTTACCTGGTAATAAATGAAACATAAAATTGGGTTCCTGATGAAAAGCCCCTTTGACTTGATTCACCAATACCCAACACCTTCAATTACCAGACCTAGATAATCTAAATTGAGTTAACCTGGTTCATTGATTTTATTGTCCGAGCAATTGAGACAACATCGGTCAGTAAAATGTGTGTCAAATCCAGAAAATCCACTAAAAGCTGAATACCTAATTAGCTTTCCGTTGGGTCAAACTATTTCCAGCCTTTCAATCCACGGATAGGGACGAAAATAGACATTGAGGGAGGGTGCAGTGCATGAATGGCCGAAAAAGAACTTCGTTTTTAGTGTTATTGCCAAACGTTTTTGTTTTATGGCTTTGTCCAATGCATTTTGACAAAGTGCCGCATTAAATGTCAACACAGCCCAAAGGCTTTGCTCTGCTCCCCACTCCGAAATCAACTCGCCCAGCCATCGTAAAATGCATTTACAGAACTTTTGATTTCCATTTGCTTTCGTTTTTTATCTCCACATTTTTTAGCATTTTTAAATGGTCACATTTAAATTGGTTTCAGTCTTTTAATTTGATTTTTCATTTCGTTTCTTTTTTCAGCATTTCGTTTGACCTTTTAAGTGGCATTTTGGGAGGGGAAACTGAATGGGGAACTGCAAAAAAGACAGAAACACATTTTTGCCATTTATGTTAATACGCTCAAACGCCCTCAAAGTGGCACGCCCCCTTGGCCCACAAAACCGTGTTTTCCCATTTTCATTTTTTTCCCATTTTCATTTTATAGTTCACTTCAATTAATTAATTGATCAATTTAGCGCTTGTTGTCCTTCCCTTTTGGCTTAAGCGGATTGCCAATTTATTTTTGTATTTTCCTAATTCCTTGAATTTTTATATCACTTTGTTTTCCAAAAGAATTAAATTATTTTGAGGTCTTTTACTTTTGGGTTTTTTTTTTTTTTTGTGGCACTTTTTAAGTATCTTTAAAGAGCCCACAAAGCATTTAAATTCACTGTGGAGAATTTTTTTTGCTTATGGGAGCACATGGAAACATTTTACGTTTTCCTTTTTTTGGCTGTGAGTTATGTAGGAAAATCTGTGTTGGTAGAGCTATCAATTTCAAAAGGGGAACCTCGTCTAAATTTAGATTAAGGATTCTGCTGATGGTGTCTTCGGTATATGCTCTTGTTGTTGAAAATAGGGCGTGTAATTTATTAAAGAAAATAGGTATGTAGCTTTAGTAAAAGGAAACCTCATCTTATAGTAAAGAATTTCCTTTTATAAATTAATATAATTTTTCATAATCAAATTTCTGACTTAATGAATCAAATACACATTGTTTAAATCAATTAAGCAAAACCTGAGGAAACTTAGAAAGCTTCTCTTAGCCGCAATTATCGACTTTCCCCCCCGGATTATCCCACATTTCAAATAGATCACAGAGCCCATTGTACACTTTAGATGATTTATTATTTAGGCAAGCTTCATACATACATTCAATTGATAAATGCACTCGGCATGAAGAAAACCCAACCCAGAAGAACAGGAGTAAGTGGCACAAGATGGATGGGATATTTGTTAATGGATTTTAAACATAATTAAATTATGTAGAGAAGTGAGTGGAGCTGGACACAGAAGTGGAGGAGTGATGGAGATGGGGAGGCACGAGGTTATCCATGGGTAATCCATGGCTATTGGAAAACAAATTTCTCATGCAATTAATCTCTCGACCTTTGCCAGCCTTTTGGCCGTATTGAAATTTCCAGCACACCAGAACGTTTGGGCAACAAAAACATGAAGGAAAATTTATGAAGTGTGGGAAACGCAAATTAAAATTGATGGAAAACAATAAAGAAATGCGGGCGAGAACGAAATGCTGAGGTGCTGGGGAAGAGATATCTGCATAAACCTCAACTTTATGCGCTCGTAAAAAGTGCTCCCCCACCCGCCGTCGTTCGGAAAATGGATATTGCAATCGAGGGCACACTGTACCGGAGACCGCAGGAGTGCACATTCTCCGACAGCGAACTTTGACACTTTGATTTGACTTCATCGATTTGTGTGCACCGAGAACAGAGAACGAATTTAATGGAAAATGAAATAAAATTCAATTTCTGGTCTATTGCGCATCTGTCTACTTGAGACTCCACTCGACTTCACCTGGCCGGGTTTCCCTTGTCCCCAGTATTTTCCATCTTGGATTTTCCTGGAAAATGGCAAGTAAAAGTAAAAAGTGAGTTGCCAACGAGAGACCATTGAGCCGAATTGCTGCTGCCAATCAGCCAGCTATACGTTTATATATGTGTATATATATATATGTTACTGTATGTATATATATATATATATATCTGACAAAAGCATCCCCTGCCATTACTTGCGACATTTCCTGGTACACCGCTTCGCAAAATGTGCTTTTTTTCCAACATAGCCCTTATGGGCTTGTAAAAAATTGCTAACGTGCCAGAGTTAGACACTCAGAAAAATATCTATTACTGAAATTAATAGTTATATAGTTTATATATACATATATTGTTATAGTTTTTTTTACAACATTTAAAGCTGATTAGCAGGAAGATGATTGTACAAAATATTTTAATGAAACGCAAATTACTTCTTTTTATGCGTATCTTTTTCCGAGTGCTTATATCGCGGGTAGATGGGGTGGGACTTTTTACCTTAACCCCAACCACAATCATTTTTCCCCACCCCCAAACGTAGGTTGTTCTGTGTAAGTAATGTTTATATCGTCAAATTCAACATAAATGCCTCGCGTTAATAGAATTTATAATGAGCTGGCGCCTACTTTGGGTGCCTCCGAATGGGAGTGTGTGTGTTACGCCCCCCGCCCATTAAACACTGGTAGCTTCTTAATAATTGGGTGCCTTCACCCACGGAATCTATACGAAACTCGTTTGGGGGCCTAGGGTAATTCCAGATGAAATATCAGCTCAACTCTGAGTAACCCCCTGCTAAAATCCCTAAGTGAAATTCATTTAGATGACACTTTAGCGGGGCGTTGACTGTGAAACAATCCCAGGAGATTGAGAAATGGAGATGGTTTTAATATACACGGGAAATGTGAGCCTTAAAATGGATGAGCCTGTAAAACTGGGTGATGAGATGAAGAAGGCTTTGAGGAGATTTATAAATGATTTATTAAGAAAATGGAATACGTTAAGAAGTCGAAAAAGATGAAGAATGAGGTTTAAATTGGTATAAAATATTGATAAAATTAGCTCTAGCATAGTACTTATATATTATGTTATGGGAAATAATTGTGTGGTTGATGACCATACTGTTGAATTAAACTTCTAAAGTTCTGCAAAGCATTTTGACTTATAATACAATATATTTAAGCTAAAAAGTGCTCATTACTTGTGTTTTTAATTTCTTCCTTATCTAGAATTTTTCAACTTACGTGTAAATAGGCTTGACATTTCCCTGGCGGTACCAGATGACCAGTTGCACCTTATCGGCGATCATTGTGCCCGGCAGAAGATCGCAGGGCAGCGCCACCTCGGAGCCAACCGCAGTTAAAACCTCTGAAAGGGGTCCTGAAAAAAGCAAACAAATTACATAATTAGTGGGTAAGGCTTGGATAGATTTATTTAGAGCTCTAGTATTCAGATAGTGTTCGATTCGGAAGTACGGCTACCAGTTGGTTTTATCGAAGCCACATTTGTGGTTTTCGTTAATTGAAATACGTGAACTCTGACCTGGCCCTATCGCCACATCGCGCCCAGTCCTTTGTGTGTGTGCGGCACAGCTATAAATTGACTGACAGCTTGATTTCCCTTTGATGATAAAGCCCGCTCGCTGAAAGGGTTCGGATTGAAGCGCCAAGCGGGCATATCCATTGTGCGGATTCCGACATGGAGACATCATCGGCGCAGCGAGTGGCGCCTCCGCAGCCACGTTTCACCACAGTTCCGAATAGTCCAGGTCGTTTGGGTGGGGTTCGAGCCATGGCGACACAAATATACATATAAACACGGTTTGCGTGCCGCCGCCCAGAGGGGGGTAACTTGGGGGGCGGGGCGGTCTTCAATTAGTTGTCGCCCTTTGGAGATGGCTGCGTGACACGGACAAGGCCGTTTAATTATACTGCCAAACTATTTATTTACAAATTATGATTTTCCAAATAAATTATTCAGAGCTGTCAAAGGTCTAGTTTTTTTTAAATGAAAAAAAAAATAATGCTGATAAATTAAATATGAAAATTATAAATAATATGAAAATTAATATGAAAATATTATTTCATCAAATATTTAACAATTTTGTGTATCAAGCTTAAAACTTAGCTATAGCATCGATAGAACCGTACTTTGACTCATCCCCAATTTAGGGTGTTGGCTTGGGGCCCCCCGCGAACAACTTTGACTTCATTTGTGCCTTCGCTGTTGGTGCTGTTGATTGGTATTTATATTTGGTATTATCAAAAGGCATTGTAATTATACAAATTATATTTTCCATATTTTGTGTTGCAACACCAACAAAAACAACGGCAGTGGTATTAAAGGGCGTGCCGTACGTGCCTATATGTGCCACCATATCCCATCACACAACTAGGTTAGCCCCCAAAGAGGAACCGATGAACGTTGAATGCCTTTCCAAATATTAATCAATACTTATCTAGATTAGCTATGTACCTCCCACTGCCGATTCGGCTGGCTCTTCCTGTTTATCTGAATTGAAATTCAATTATTTTAATGCGTTTGTACTCGATTAATGGCCATTTTATAACGATTGGAACACAGGCATATGAGAACGGGAATATTATATTATTGGCATATGCGGATTGGGAAATGGGGGTAACTAAGCGCAACACAATTATGAAATTTAAAAGGGTTTGAAATGGAGTGTAATTATAAAATTGGTAAACAATACGATAAATTCAAGAATTTACAAGATCAATGTTTATTGTGTAAACTATACTATTCATAGTTTACACAATGAACTATTCTAGAAAATATATAAATTCCTCTAATGAGGTCTTGCTGGCCTGCGTTCGAGGAATTTCCGAATACAGAATATCCGAAAAATTATTTCCCATTTCATTGCTTGATTTCATAGGCATTTCCGGATTTCCGAGCGCCATAAGTAACATTTGCCATTAGGCAATCGAACCGAAATCCTCTCCCGATATGCATAAACACACTCAAATAAATTAGGGACCACATGGGCTGGGGAGGGGGTGTAATATCGCGGAGTCAAGAGGGCGAGGCGCCACGAAAATAAAATAAAATTGAAGCAATTGGTAATCGGATGAATGATATAATTCATTGGGGCCAAATGCAATTTGTTATGGCTCCGAAATGGGATATGTATTTGGGTCAGCAGATCAAAGTGATTAGGCGAGGGCCGAAATGAGTAACAGAAGAGTTCAATTGCTAATTGCAGTCCGTGCAACAAATGTTCACACACTCGCAACTCGCAACTCGCAACGCTCTGAACTTTTGCAATCCCCGTCGATCTTTGTCCGACTTTGCCGCTCAACGGAAATTAGTTGTTGTGGGGCCTCTGAAAAGATTTATTGTCACTCGGCCTGCCTGATATTGATTGAACGATCGCCCAGTGCGACAGAAGTGTATTTCGGTGTTTCGTCTCTCCGATTTTCTATTTTTATTGGCGCGGCAATATTTTGACAAATTCAGTCGGATCTGTTGGCTGACTGTCGGACATTTGGCCGCTAATGGTGCGTGCAACAAATTTCCCGCATCATGTATTCTATAATTAAGCGGATCGCTACGAATTGAGGCGAGAGACCGCCCCAAGATGTTATGCGTTCCGCGTCCGATGTTGTCGCCTCATAATTGTGCCACTTTAAGTGGGCGTCAACATGATAGGGCCAAGTTGTTGCCTCTTCCCCATCGAAAACATTTCCGACTGATGGAGACCGTTGCGACGAAGAACTAATTCTGGTTTCCACAGCACTCAATTTGTGAAGTGGACTGGGAAGAAATTCATTCAGGTTCGTGGAATATGGAATTATGTGTCATATTCAATGTTTCTGTGTTTGGTGTCTGGTGTTCTTGGAAACGGATAATAAAATATTCAAACTGCGATGTAGCTGAGGGAATTACCCTCTTTCCATACATCGCATCAGTTCACAGTTCAAGTCGAAGAATAAAATTTATAGTTGTGTAGAAAACTCGAAGGAATAAAATCATTTTTGAAAAATAGAAGGGAGGTTTTGGAGCTACAGTTTATCTATAGTAATAAAGTAAATATTAAAACAAGGTTAAAATAAAATATATCTGCGCATGTTTGCGTTCAAAAAATAAGCATCAACCAATTTATTCCAACTCTCATTTAAGTCAATGTTCCTTGTTTTTTTAAGCCTTTAAAGAAAATTTTATATTTCTGAAAACAAGTTTAAATTATATGTTATTCATGAATTTTAGTTATTTTTTTTACAAAAAAGTGTCGGACTGAGCTGGGAAAAAAACTGAATAAAACAGGCAAAATTTTTTAAATCCATGGTGAGAGAGATGCATGAAAAATTGAAAGCATATAAATCATACAGGAAAAAAGCGTGCTAAATAGAAGCAAAGCATTTCTATTTGCAATGCATTTATTCTCTGCCCTCTGCCCATTTTCCCCACTCCATTGCATCCCCGCGGCGGAAAGCCATTAATGCAGCACCATTCGCTAAGCTCATTTAAAACTTTTATGAAAACAAACAAAAGGCCAACGAAAGTGGCCGGGCCATTACCCAGTCAATCAGTCATCCATTTAAATCGCAGCCATCGCATCCATCTCGTGTTCAGTTATCTATTTATTTATTTGTTCTGCCTGCAACTGTGAAAATATTTTGACAATCGCCTCAAGTGATCCCGATCTCTGGCTCCCTGTCGATGAGGTAATTATTCAGATCATTTGTATTGCCCAACGCTGCGGGGGCTCTCGGAAAGTTATAGGCGAAAGCCCTCGGAAAACTCAGCGTGAGATCTTTGAAGCTTTTGCTTGGCGCCAACGAGAAGCATAACAAATAGAAGCACCATACTGCAGGAAATAAATCAAATTAGATATGTTTACGTTGCTTTCTTTCGAGAGAAGGGTTCAAACAGCGGAGAATATCTATAAATGGAACTGTTGTGTGTAAGTCAATACCCCAAAATGGTCCTACCCAAAATGGAAAAGGAGAATCCAACACCTGGACGACAACCCAACAAACAATTGCTGACGACAAATTGCCAATGACTCAAACGACGCCATCAACAACAGCAGCAATTTGTACAGCAGCAACATACACAGCAGCAACATCAACGGCAACAACAGCAATTGTCGTAAAATGTTTCTTTGATTTTTTTTCCATTCTTTTTTGTTGCTTCTGTCTTGGCTCCCTTTATTTCTATATTTTCAAATAACAACGGCTACAAAGTGGGGTTCCCTTTCCCTTTCCCTTGTCCTCTCCCACTTCCCTTTTGCCTGCACGTGACCAATGACAATTTGCGATCCACTGTCCATTTATGACCCCCAAGTTTAGTATTTGTCGTCGATTTGAGCTTTAATATTTCCTGCAGGCGGCATTTGTCGAGTTTTAGGCGCCTCCATCAAAATGTCGTAGGCGGAAGTTGAAATTGCTTAGGGGGCGGGGCCGACTGGTCGGTCATAAAGCCAATAATGCGATTGCCAATTGCTTATGGCCCAAAGTGGAGATTTGGCCAGGGGAACGAGTGACAGAATCACCTAAATTAAGTCCGAAATTAGCAGGGCTTGCCAAGTTTAATTCTGAGCTCGCTCCTATGGGTTTCCCCCGTAATAAAGTTCCCTTGTTATTTCTTCTTCATGGGAAGTTATAAAATATGGAAAATACTCGTTAGACCTTCGTTTCCCTCCCGAAAGCTCTGAGTTATTTTATTTGATTTTCATTAGATTGACTTTGGGCTTTGGGCTTTGGCCCTTAGCAAATTATGGTTATGCATGGGGCAACAAAGAAGATACTATTGCCCACTCTCTCAGGGGTATTTTTCAATTGAAAAGGGGCAGGAGGGGTTTCTTTGAGAAATTGAGGTTCGATAAATGTTGTAAATGGGATTGGGGTAAGTGAGGTCAAGTTGGTCTTTTGAATTTCTGTGGGTCAAGGTTTATATTCTTGGAGAAATTTAAAGCTACTTGTTAAGCATCATATTTTTTTTTTATCAGTTAAAGTCGTAAGCACAAACATAATAAACCTTTTAAATGTATTCCTGATGAAATTATTGAAAAACTGATTAAAGCATTTATCTTATAATTTATGTAAAGCTTAAAACTAATTTTAAAACGCCAAAAATAGCAAAAGTCCTATAACCCTGCGCATTTTTAACTATGACACATTGTTTTAGTTCTGATATATTTTATTTTAAGAATTTGGCCGTAAAACCACAAGCTTGCGTTACTATCAGATTTCTGGTGGTGCTGCCATCAAATAGCGTGTCTGACCCACATCACCCGTCCAATTCATTCACATTCCCCATTCAACCGGCTGTCCACCGCCTCAGTTGGCATTGCCTACCCAGCGCATAACCCTGCAGGTAATTCCCCAAATTAATATTTGCTTAACCCACCGCCTACTTCTAGGTATACATTAGTATTATTTTGATATCACAAATGCAGCACTCTGCCTTTTTCACCGCTTGGCTTAACTATATCGTAATCTTGGTTGAAAAATCTAACGCTCGTAGCATTTGGGGCAGCAAAACTAATTTTATGATGGATTACTTTTCAGCTGAGAAGGGGGATCCTATATTACAGCCTTAAACCGCCCACCACCAACAACTTACACTGCGATAAACGCATTTCTGCAGTGAATCTAATTTTTATGGTCAAGAAAATGTTCGATTTACTTGTGATACATATGGAACATGATTCTAGTTTTAGGTAACATGATGATTATGATTTTGAAAATATTTATTTTAGTGTTGGCTGGAAAAGCGCTAGCGGTGTCGCCAGTGGAGAAGGTTCCACTTATCGTCTTTTCTGGCTGTTCATCAAATTCAACGCTCCTCTGCGCTTATCAACCCTCACCTGACCACTAATAGAACCTCGAAGTGCATTCGCCTTTGTTGACATTTGTAAAATGCAAACAGAACACGCAATGGCGATAGAAAGTCCGTCTGGAAACGGACGTATACAGATACAGATACCGGAGCGGCAAAAGATACGGATACCAGTAGACGAGGACCTAGACGGAGTCTCAAAGCACCAAGCCATCACTCAAAGTGATTAGATCGTCGAGCAGGGTAATCGAGTGTAGCGCTCAAGATACAGATACACAGACACATGGCCGGATGGATAGATAGACAGATAGATAGATAGATGAATGGATGGATACAGATTATGTGGGAGCTTCAATTGGGTTTTCGGTTTTATTGCCCTAATGGGGGAAGTTGGGAATGCCAAATAGAAATGGACATGAGGTCGGAGTTCTTTTCGAGTCGGAGAGTTGCCTGTATTTACGATATTGACACTAGAAATCGTGACTTTTCCATAATGAACGGGATTTACACGTGTTTATGGCAGGTCATAAATGGTTCGACACCTTAAGGAATTCCCTTTACAAAGTTTTCCCCACTTGGCCCTTTCTCCTGTCGGTAATTTCCTTTTGTAGTACCACACGGAGCAAAAGTCAATGCTTAAAATGAAAATATTACTTAAGTTTTTCCACCTCTTAGTGCACTATGAAAAAAGATTCAAAAGGTATTTGTCAGGTTCAGGTTTAAAATGATAAAGTTAAAGCGTTAGTATTTATGTTTTTACTTTAACCTCTAATGATTTTATTTATGTAACGCTTTGATTTTATTTATTACGATTTTCCATACACAACTATTTACTCAAAGGTAATTTTGATTAATTTTGTTTCGATTTTTATTACCAAACATTTCAATCACAGACTGAAAAGTATCTTTTGTTAATTACCTATGTTTAAGTTGCTTACTAGTTTTTTTGGACTGTTTTTAAACCAAGTTATTTACGTTAAAAGCGAATTTTAAATCAAACTTTTGGAGCTGCGTTCTCTGAAAGTTTCTTCTTATCAAATTATTATTTTTTGCTGAGTGCACTTCCTTTGCTGTTTTTCCTGTGTCTACAAAAAAGAGAAGCTTTCAGACTGCATTAAGCTGAATAACTGAGAAGTTCTTTTGGGTTTTTCACAACCCCTTTTCGTCCCGTCTAAAAAACACCTGCTATTTCACCTTTGACAAAGCTCAGACAATCAAAGTGCTTAAGTGCTGCTCCCCAAACAAATGAGACATCATTCCAAGCTTTGCCAAAAGTTTGCTTAAAGTTGCTCTGAAGGAATAATGCATCCACTTCAAAAAAAAAGGTAGATGGTGGAGGGCGGAAAACCCTAATCGTTGTGGGACATGAAATTCATGCCGCATCAAATTACCTATCCTAGAGACTCCGAGCCGGAGAAGAAGATATTATGCAAAATAATATATAATTTTGATAGCACCCAATTTGAGCCTGTCATAACAAGAACAGGCTCACCCCCGTCGACCTCATCCAACCAAAAATCGATATATGTAAAAAATGTTTGCATGACTTTAGGAAATTTAGCAAACTTTTTTCCTTTTCCTTTGTTTTCCTTTTTTGGTGGTTTAGCGTGCGGGTGTGGGTGTGTGTGCTCGTGTTTGTGTGTTTGAGTGCCCCAATATGAAACCTTCATTGATATAAGAAATATCTTTTAAATGCAATAAACCAACGAGAAAACGATAGCTATTGGGGTGGGGAAAAGGGGACAAGGAGTGTGCTCCAAAGGCGGTTTAGGAAAAACAAGACTCATAAAATTAATATGATATAATAAAGAAAAATTTGCAAGCTGCCAAAAGCATAACGATTGATTCTGAATTATAGCCCAAGGGGCAGAAAGAAAAAACCCAGGAAAAGCACCTTACAGCTGTGGTCGAAAAACTATAACCCAAAAGATTAGAAGTTATAAAGATTATTAATATGGTTGAACAACTAATTTTAAAAATAATCATTGTGCTAAAAGCTATATTCGCATTAATAAATTTCAGAAAAGGATTCTAAATAAATACTACTAGAAACATATTGTACATTGTTGTATGAAAATCTTTAATAAAGTTTATTGGGATCTTACTTTTTAAGGCGGCTTAGAATCTATAAAAGTTGGTAAAACAATTTTCTGAATGCAAATTTGTGGTACTTTAAAAATTTTGCACAAAATGTATAGAAAGCTTAAAAGTGAAATAAAAATATATAGATATACGCAAACACACTGTGATCTACCTCGTTGTTTAATACTTTTTCAGATATACGGAATTTGTTTAGTTTTATTAAAATCAGACGACAATATTATTAAGCTGAGACAGAAAATAAATACGAAATTATTTATAAAAAATCGACGTAGCTTCGCTGTTGCTTTAAATGAGTTTAAAGGTAAAACAATTTCATCTCTCATAAAACTGGTGCTATTGACTTGTCCGGAACTGCACTTTGAGGATTGAAGGGAACCTTTGGTTTTGCAATATGTTTGCAGAGGAGGAGATGGATGAACCGAAATCAAATCGAATAAATAACACGCAGAACAGAACCCCAAGAAAAAAGAAACAGCAGCAGCAACCCAAATATGTTCGGCAATCAATGGCAGCCGAAAAAGAAAAACTTTCGATGCCGCAAGGAATTTTCCGAGGGATTAGGGGAGCCATGCGAGGCAGGGGCTGCGGGGTAGGGGGTATGGGGGCGGTGCGGTTGGCCACTTGCTCCACATGCAGCGAAATTAATCATGGCATTGTTCGGCGCTTTTCAAAATAATAAATACTTCAGCGCGACTATAAAATAAATTACTCAAAATCATTTCAATTCACTAACGCAACAAGAGAACCCAGAGGGGAATGGGCCCGAAATGGGGAACGCCAACGCCAACGCCATGTGACTCTAAGCACTGGATCATGACAAAAAAAAAAAATAATTCAGGAGCGGAGCAGTGCGTTCCGCCAGACACGGTGGTGGATCGCGGAACAGTTTCAACTTTTCGGTTTCGGTTTCGGTTCGGAATTCCCCGCGCACGTGTCAACTTCAAAACGAACGAAATGTCAGGGGAATTTGTTGATCATTAATAACGTGGCACAAAAACATTTCGGCCACTTAGGAGCCATGAATGGGCGCAACGGAAATAAGAACAACGGTTCCCAGACAGTTGTCAGCGTCAAAGAAATAATAAAAGTGCCCCTGGCAAAAATTAATCACAGCTCCAAAATGCGAGACAGAAATTTACCGAAATTCTTTTGCTTTAAAAACTCTTTAAGGGATAAGTTTGGCTAACAATTTTTAGCAAATCACGTCATATTGTAGGTAATAAAATGTTAAACTAATAACGAGGATCTATTTAGAGGCAATCTGTTACCAATAAATTCCAAAAAACATTTTTGAATTATTAATTTAACTGACTTCTCTCTCTATTTAGAGTTTATTAAGCTCAGTTAAGTTATGTCAACTAGCGAATGAATTTATATTTTATGGTCACTAGGCAGTTTATAGCGATAAAATGAGTTTAAAAAGATTTGTCTTTACCTTTGCTATTTTGCTACCACATAGTTTATTTTTCTCCTAAAACTCTGTTCCTTCATTTAAAGCTTTTGCGGTTTATATGAAATTGAAACTAAATTCATGTGCATATTTTTGAGGATTTTCTTTCACTTTTTCATTTCTCTTCCTAAAAAAAAAGTGGAACAGCAATATTCGTTTTCCCATTTTTGGCTGATTTTATTATTTTTATTTTCATTGCATTTTTTCGTTTTCATTTTGTTTGTTTTTCGGCGTCGCAGCCACTTCCGCCCAAAACTTTTTGCTTTTGTTTCGTATTTTTCTACTTTTGTTTTTGGAATGGGCAATGGGAATATTTATACGTCAGCGCCTCCCTTTCCACGCTCTCCTCCTCCTTAAATATCACCCTCGTCTTTTGTGTGTGCTTTTTTTTTTAATTTGGAGCAAAATGTCAAAAAGCTACAGAAAATTAAGTAAACAAACTATAAAAGCAGATTATAAAGCTCCATAAACATAAACAACAAGAGCGGTGCCTCTCGAGATATGCAAATGAATTGGAAACTAAGGAAAAACTAACTTGAACCGTTGATAACTTCATTAACAAATTGGATCCGAGATGGGGAGAATTAAAAACAGGGGAGTGCAGCTAGCTTGTAAGTTATTCGTGAATATTCATGGATAGTTTTTCGGTCCGAAAACACTTTAAAAGGCGTCTCATAAATTTGTTCTCCATCCGACTGTTTTATTTAATATGTACCTTTTTTTGAGATTATTTATTCTCTGTTGGCTTGAATTTAGATATTGCGCAAGGGAAGTGAAGTCTGTTTTTTATTGGGAGGCAAATTTAAGAATTATAAATGCATTAAGTCCACTAGTGGCAACAAGGTAATTTAATAATATAACCAGAAAAGTGGCCTTTTGCTTTGTAAGCTTTGTGTCTTGAATGAATTAAAAATTATATGTAAAACACACCAAGATTCAAATCGTTAATAAAATGGCCGAGACTGATTCACAAAAATACGGTGGAGAGGAAGTATATCCGGACTTATTCTTCTCTTTACTATCGCGACATGTGCACAGATATCCCGATGATGGAACGCATATAACGTGGGTGCTCCCTCGACTCATGATTCTATTCGCCAGTGGGAATATGGATTTGGTTACAGACTTCATTACCAATGATATGGTGCACCCAATTGGAAGCGGACTGGTGGCAAGCGTTTTCGTTGAGGAATCAATAAGAGACGAAATGATAAAGAAAATTCGCGTCAACTTAAAACCGATGGATGTGCGCATTCAGCGCCATCCAAACTACCTACAATCGGTTAAGCTAATTGATCGCATGAACTGCTCAACAATCCACATCGAGGAATTCGAGGAATCGGACACGAAAAAGCGGTATGGTCACAGAATGAAAGGATCCCCCATAATAGTTTTGGATTTCCCGCAATACTACTTCGGTAACAAGCCATCGGCTGTGATAACTTTGAGTACTTTTCGAAGCCTCAATGAAGTGGTAAAACTGTATACACGAGAAGGCTTAAACTTCGATTCAGTTTCAGTGTGGACATCCAAATTAGCACAGTGCTTCGATTTGGTAACTAGAATTCCCCAAGCTGCGCAATGGACTTTCAACTGCACCAATGAATCCATTAAGGTCCCAGTATTGCCTGTTCCACCCATTTCTGGAGTTTCAGTCACAGCACACGTTCACTTTGAAGTGCACGTGATTGGTGACAAGGTCAAAACCATAGCGTTTCCAACCAAACAAGCTATTTCAAGCTAATAACTAATACCTTCTTTAAGAAAATGTATAAATTAAATTAAAAGAAGTCCCACAAGAATATCTCACTTGTCCCATCTTTCGCAAGTCCTCGTATTTATATTCCTCACAAAAGAAACCATAAGCCATATTGTAACACATAACTTATAAAAGATAAAACCATAATTTTTCAGAAAATTTACTGTAAAACATAAATCTGTCTGTGTACATAATTTAAAAAGTTATTTGTTTGTTTGTTGTAGCTGGGAAACAATAAATACTGTGGTCTGCAAATTCTTTAGAAGCCGTTAGATGTCCTTTTATAATTCACTTCTTCTGCGATGACTTGAATTTATTTATTATTTGAAAAAAATCTATCCCCTCTTCACCTGCTGACTTTTCTTGAGAAAATCCAGCCATCAATCGGCGGGGAAATATTTATGGGCCGAATGACTCTAATTTGTAAATCTCAAACCCATCGAACACACACACGCGGCAGATAATTTGTCAGATAATGGCTCATCTATCAGTTTTTGACAAGATTGATGGCTAGATAATGCGATTGATAAATCTCCATTATTTTTCAGCATCCTTTCTCTCCATTTTCCTCGAGTTAATTTGAAGCAGGAGAAATTTTCCTGCTCCGCTGAGACAATGATTTGATTTTGGCCATGTCACTTGCCATGTCATCATCACCCTGGAGAGGTGATTTTTCTCCTGATTTCCACACGCCCACCATTTGTCATGGGGAAAAAAGTACACAACAAAAAATGTTGTATTAAGTATTTGGGGCTGCCTAGTATTTGTCATATAGTGGGCATTTAATGTCAGAGACATATTTTAAATCCAAAGGCACTACTTAATAAAAAGCTTATCAAAGTAAATACAGTTAATGGTAATTTAAGCTATCTGGCTATTTCTTTCAGTGCACGGAACTACCATCAACTAAGTAAGTGACTCTCAAGCAATCAAGGCTTATACGGCAGGGGCTAAGAAAAATGTTGCCAGCAATAAAAGTGCCCATTGATTGGCATCATCCGTCGGATGGATTTCTAACCCAATCACACACACTAGCCCATTAATTCAAAGTCATTCACAGCTCACATTGTGATGGAGATGAGGTGACAGTTACTACCCATTCAAGGTGTGATCGTTAAATTGGCCACAAGCCAGGAAAAAAGGGTTCAACACGTCAGCTTTTAGCTTTAACCAATTGATTTCGGATCAAATTTTTGGAAACGTTTAGAATTTAACGAGCGGCACTAAAGGTATTGAATTTCGATAAATAGAAAAAGAAAATAGATATGGTTAGTTTTAAAGATAGTTAGATAGCTTAAGAAAGCATATATTATATGTATGTTAGATATGTCAAGAAGGCATATATTAGATGTTTGTTATAAATGTCAAGAAGGCATAGATGAAATTGTAATTAATAATTTAGGGAGACAAATAATGACACTTCTGATTGCAGGTTGTCAAGTACTTCCCTTTCTCATTTGAAGCGTCCACCCTAATTGCATTAAAAATTGATTTCAATGATCGGGGAGACCACACAAATACAACCAAATTAATTTCCCCACTTCCAAACCGGTTTTCCATGTCATATAATTTTGTCAAATTACTAATTCACTTTGGAACACCGAATCGATAAAGTGGATTACTATCGATTTCTGTGCGAGTGAGTAAAGTAAACACCGGCTATCGTGCATTTTGCTCTCTATTTTTGAGCAACTCCTGCTGTTATAAAAATAGTTGAAAGCATTTCCCGAAAAAGGAAGTCACAAACATAACAAAACACAACAATAACCAAAACAACATCAAAGCAAGGACCACACACACACACACACACTCGCAGCGGAAAATCGCTTATGCAGGAAGCACTTTTCTTGGTGGCTCCTTTGTGCTCAGATTTTCCAGATGCAGCAGAGGAAAGCGCGGAGCGGAGAAAAACTCTTCTCCTAACCCGCTCTCGTCGTTCCATTATTTTTTTGTGTGGGAACGTGATTTCAGCATAATTCCGTATATCAGGGCACAAATGGAGCATGCCACACGTTCGTCGACTGAAGGGGGAAGGGCTTTCGAAGCGAATCCACAGTCACGGCCACAGGCTCAAGGAAAGGACACCCCGCAAAAACACACACACCGAGATATAGAAACCAGACTGCACATTTTCCAGTTTATTGTGCCGCGATAGTCGAAGTCTGCCTTCGTCCTGCTTCCCCCACCAAAAGATCTGGTCAGGTCAAGTACATTATAAGCGACTGCCAGGAATTCTGCACAAAACCTCCACACAAATATAAGAGCAGTCGGCTCAAAACGTCAAGAGTGTTGAAAAAATAAAGTCGATGAACAGGCCGAAAAAACACTTTGACTGATTTGTTTGTGGAGCATATGTAGCATGTAGATGCTAGGGGGTAAAACGAGGAGTGCTAGAAGTTTAAGAACTGAAAAAGTTATCAGTAAATTTACTTTTTGATTCACTCAAGTCGAATATAGTTTATAAGCCAGATAACCAAATTAATTTAAATTCCTGATTAAATTCAATAATCAATATGGTTTATAAGCCAAAAAACCAATTAAATTTAAATTACTGGTTAAATTCAATAAATTTGAATTAGACACCCCAAATAATAATTAAATCTTTAATTTCAAATAGTAACCATGACTTATTTCACTTTTAACATTTAGTGAAAGCCGTCTTTATACCAAACTATGTGCTAAAAGTTACAGAATCAAAGCTAAACTATTTTAAAGACTGAAGAATTAAGTACTATTTTTATTTTCAAGTAACTTTAAATCTTTCTTGCATTTTTTACAACTCTTTAGGCGCCCCTCGTTGACCACTGCGGCCAGAACTAAAAATGAGGCAAAATCCATTGATTCATTGAGTGCCAATTTACAAATCGAAAAGGCAGCCGCCAATGCACAAACAGCAATCTCAAGCGGAATCAGAATCGGAATCGAAATCGGAGCACACACACGGAAATCGAGCAGGGAAGAAAAAAAGGATGGAAAGGCGGTATCGAGGGCTCTCCGCATACATGGAAAACATGAAAATCGAGTGTTTTAATATTTTGAGCCCATTGATTTTTGAGCCACCCGCTGGCCATCGAATATGGCCGTAACCGTACCCAACTACCATATCACCCGTACCCTCTGGCTTCCACATGCATGTGTGTGTTTGCACAAAATTTTTCCCTGGGATTTTCCACAAAATTTTCATTCATTCATTCCGTCTGCCGGCATTGGCTGGGATTTGGGATCTGCGTCGCCGTTGCGGGTGAGTAATTTTTCAAGTATTTTCCATGTTCCCGGCCATGTCTGTGTGCTTAGCTCCTGTTGTGGGTCGAGGGTCGACGGTTGTCCTGTCCTCCGCCAATATTCCCGAAAATCAAAGATTAAAATGAGCAACGAGCCCGATGGTCCCGGTGATAGGGGAAAAGGACCTCCGCCGCGTATTTACAGGAGCGCTTAGCACGGGCAGGGATCGGTTTTGATTTCGTCACCAGATGCTGCTCTTTAGCACCACCCCCACCCCCACCAGCATTTTTCCACAAATTATTGTACAAATATTTGACTTCCCAAGAGCGCAGCACGCGGATGGTGCCAACAAAAAAGCGTAAAAGACAAAAACTTGCTCTACACATTTATTGAATTAATGGATTATTTCTGCGTCAAAACAGCTGCGACCGCTTGCCGATTTGATTTTTTTTTACCTCCCCGGATTATTCAAAGCATTCCCGACCTTTTTTTTTTTATTTATATACTTTGAAACCAGAAACCCTCTTGATGAGAAGGTCTTTAAATGGAAATCAAAGCCAATGCATTTAATTAGATTGAAAATTAACATTTTAATCCATGAAATTGTATAGACATTGAATCGAATTTTCATTTGAGTAATCAGACACAGCAAATAACAATTGGACAGAAGCAACAGAAAAAATGTGGAAAATCGATTTCATTTTATTAAAAGGGAATGCCAGTTAACGTGATGAACTTTGATTGATCGCCCTTTTGACAGACAATCCGAATAAAATTGCTGGACCAAACTGAAAATTGTATGACGGTCTCTGTATTTTTTAATTGAGTAAGGAAAGTCTTAATTCTAATATGTTTAGTTCATGAACACGGCCATTGTGATATTCATTTTATTTTTAAATTTAAAATTTAAACCTAAATATTTGTTTTTTGGACATGCAGGTCAATTAAGCTTTTTCGGGAATTAAAAAAATTTGTTACTCACATTTCCTTCTTTAGCACACTGTAAACGACGCCCCTGACATTTTACTGCAGTTAAGCATACGGTTTGCATGTTCAAATTACATTAAAATCGGGGTAGCAGTGGAAATGGAAATGGAAAAAAGGGCCACAATCACAAAGCACAAAAACCATTTAACAATTTTCTGTTCCAATTGGCCAAAACACACACTTACTAACCCACACACAAAGTGAGAGTTTTGGCCATTTGTAGGCTCGTGTTTAGTCGGTTTTTTTATGGCCCACATGAATTTCAGTTGTGGCCACTCAAAACACAAAAACACACAGGGAAATACAAAACACACACACATGTGCCACAATTTGGCCAAAAAGCTGAACATTAAAATGCACTTGTTAACAAGTAATTTGTTGGGAATGGCAGATATTTGCTTATCGCAGCCATGAAATCAGTTTAGCCGACTAAAAAAAGGTTGAATATTTGATTAGATATAGCCTCGTTAGGGGCATGAACCCTTCGTTCAGAGTGGCAAAAAGGACATAAATGTGTGTGTTTGTGTGTGGGATAGTTGTGACCCTCTGCTCAACTAGGGGGTGAAAAACTATACTCTGTACATGTGAGCAAGTGCATCACTTACAATTAAGATCGTAATCACTTCGAATGGTGTTATAAATAAGTCGAAACCTATGGCCGAGGGGAGTATTACCGGATTACCATAACGAGGCAGCATCTGAAAGCACTTAGAGACCTCCCTCCTCCTCGTCTGTATCTCAATGAGCGGCCATTCGGCATGAATTTAATCTTTATTGGAGGAGTCAGGCAAAGTCAAGTGGGAGAGGAGAGTACTTGAAAATAATGTTTTATAAGGTCTGGTTCTGGAGTCTGTGGTCTGGAGTCTGGCATTCCGTTCCGAAAAATCCCCGCAGGCGAGACAAAATCAATTTCAATCAAACAAATGCAGCGAGTCGAATGAAGAGAAGGAAAGGGGAGTCTCCAGACCAAATCCACTCAAGTGAACCAATAAAAACATCAAGCACAAAAAAATAATTCGAGGCAGTAACAATTTTCAGGCTGCCAGAGTTAAGAGGGGTGGACTTTTTTTTTGACAGGGGGCTGAGTCGCTGGAAATGAAATGCATGTAACGAAATAATTGAGAATAATCGAATTTAAATCACATTTTTCGTTGACACTGATGACGATGACACAATGACGATCCCGATCACGAGGGGTTGGGAAAAAACCGAGGGTGACGAAGCGCCCAGGGGTGACAAGGGTGAAGAAACGTTCACTTGTGACATCCCACATGTCACAATTCAAGCGGAAAGACTGTCAAAAACAATTCAGTAAGTTACATTTTCTTAAGCATATTTCAGATACTTTAAGATAACCACTCAACAGTTTGCCATTTATATTCGCATTAGTTATTAAACCTTTTTTTTATATTTTTGTCTGTATGAATACCCAGAAAATACCAACCTTTAATTTGGTATTTTCACATATAAAAATGTTTAGCTTGATTAGTCTCCTTTAAAAATTAAAACAAAATCTTGACAATCACTATTTTATTTTGAATGTCACAGTTTTGTAATTACTGAAATTTACTGTCACAGCTGCAGTGAAAATTCAGTTATTCCCGCTGGGCTTTGGCATTGAAGCACGACATTTACTTTTCGGGCAGCGATCCCCGAGATCCGGAAAGTCAAAAATTAATTTTTCCTGTTTCCCGTTTCCCCGTGCAATTAACCCTCAACACCCTACTGTGTGTGTTTATTTCGGTTTTGCCTGCCAGATGTTTGGTCTGCTGGGTTACGCCTCCGTCTCTGTAATGGGAAAACTAAACGCAATCGTAGTCCGAGGTTTTGTGTTCGGGATATGCCCCATTTATATAAACAAACTCATTGACATGTTCTCTAATTTCATTTGAATGTCCGTGAAATGTCATTATGGAGGAACATAAGCGGATAGGGGGAAAAACGATTTCAAATGTTAAATTTTTTATGGAGTTTGTTCCGTGTTTGGCTTGAACACAAGAAAAACTCCATTTTAAAATTAAAAAAAACAATGTTCTATCTAAAACCGAAATGAATACAGTTTTTACTTCCAGCTTTAATTGAAATTTATAGCACTGCCCTCCGTAAAAAGTGTTAATGTCTAAATTGCTTTTGTTTTGTTTGGCTTTGTTGTTAGTGGTGTTTCGTTATTGCCACTGTTGTTGTGGAAACCCTACATTAAATTCAAAATAGTTTTAACTGGTTTTCTGCGGTTACGCTGTTTATATATCAATTGAGGTTTTCACGCAATTCAAATTGTGTTTGTTTGTCGTTTTTATGGTGCCTTTTATTTATTTATGCCGTGCCACTTCCTTGAATTTTGTATATCCGAAATTAGTATGGAAAAGGTACCTACCTTCATCGGCGGTTGCGGGGTGCTGTTCACCTCTGACCAGGAAAAAAGCCGTGGCCAGGACCAGAAGAAAAGCCACCAGCTGTCGGGGGAAAACCGCAGTGAAAAGTGTATCCATTTTTGTTGGGTAATTTTATGGGAATCCCCTTTCCTTTGGCGGAATTTTTTAAGTCTCGACTTTTTCTCAAGAGCTTTTATTATTTTTGCGTATTTTCCTGGGTTCTTGGCCCCGAATCCTCAGTAATTGTTGCTTTGCCTCTTCCCGACGATGTTTTTCTCTTTTGCTTGGTTCTTGCTTGGACTGTAGTGTTTTTCATAAGTTTCCCATTTGGTCTAGCCGCGGTTTCGTGTTTTTCTCGTTTTTTCCTGGAGCTGCTTGCATTTTCACTCGCATCTTTTCTATTCAATTTATTGCGCTCTCTGATTTGAGGTTCAATTTGATTTTTCCATCATCAGTCGCTCGCTGCTGCTGACACTCGCCACTAAAAATAGAAAATGCCAAACATTAAAACAATGGAAAAACATTTTCACGAATTAGTTTTCATTTATGCACAGTTTGGATTGGGGAACAGGAACAACAACAGAAAAAGAAAAGAGCAACAAATATTGAATTGCAAATTGAATCAGAGAAATGCATGCAGAGGTTGTAGCTCCGCCCCTCAGTTTTCTCCTCATCCAGTGATTTTATTTTTCGGTGAAAAGTGCATAATATGGAGCACTTTTGGGGGAATTCCAAGTTCAATCTGCATACCGCAGCGTGTTCGATCAAGCTTTCTTAATTAAAAAGTGGAACTTGGCCAGAATTGGAATTGTATGTGAATGCAAATCTCAAACCCCTTGTGATAGTTAAACTTTTCTATTTGATTTTTCCTTTTCCTAGTATAAACAAAGTATAACAAACAAAATTTTATGTAGGGTTTGGTTTTTGGTTTTTTTTTCTTCTAGTCAAATTTTTCGAAAATGCTTAAAGTCCAGTAATTAGACACCAAGTGGCCACCAACTTCCCAACTTGTAATTTAATTTTCCACCCGAGATCTGTCCAATTTTCACCTCCACCAATTGGATCAATACGTCGCCGCCTCTTCATTCGAATTCATGGGGAACAAACTTTACAGAAACGCCCACAGAACGCATAACATAAAAGGTACGAACCAGAACCACACAGCTATCCCTCGAGTTTTCCTCCCCACTCATTTCGAATGCAATTGCCCAGCCCGAAACCCAATGAGTTTAATGATGTTGCTCCCTTTTGGGGCATGAAAATGGCTTAAATATTTAAAATGCCGGCACAGACGGACTGGCAGACAGTCAGAATGGGCCAGAAAGCCTGGGAGCAATACCTCTGATAGATTACAGAGGAGCCTCGACGAGCGGACGAGCAGCAGACTGACCCACAACCTTGGCAGTTGTGACGAGGGCAGTGTAAATAATAAATAAATAAATATTGTTATATTTAACAACAATGTCGTGGTGGTGGCAGGAAAACATTCCACCCTGGACAAATAAACCGTTGGAATATGGAATATGAAAGTACATTTTTGTCAACCTTTTAGCATGCTAAAACAAATTGACCTCAATTTTTTATTACCCACTATCCAGCCAGATGGAAATGCACAGGAAAAGTGAATTTTTTCTGGGGTTGGGAGAAAAAGCAACGAAGTCTGTCAGTCACAGGTCCCCAATTCAGTTCTCGGCCAGGTGAAATATAACATGATGCGGGCCAAATGCTAAGATTTAAGTATCTGGCTCCTCTACCCCAATTTCCCAGGCACTTTCCCTTCGGCTTTTCCGGAGCCTTTCCCTCTCAGTCGTTGACGTGTGTGTTACTTATGTGCTCTACTTTATTTGCCTCTATTCTTCGCTTTCTTGAAGCAATTTAGCAGCATTTTGTTTAACCAAAAGGGGCTTACAACGATTTTTCTAATATAAACACTAACACAAGCACGCACGCAAGGACGAAAACACACACACCCATTGGGGGCTTACATTGACACTTTTACGGGTAACGAAAAAATCAGGAGCGGAATGAAACAATTAAAGGGTAGTAAAAAAAAAAATTATTTCAAATTTAAATAATATGCAAATATATTAAAAAACCAAAACATTTTAATAGAGTAGTTGAAAAATTTTTATATTTTTTTGTGTGTGTCAATAGGCATTTTAATAGGGTAATTAAGTTTGCATTTGTATTTCATAATTTGTTTATAATAATAATAATAACAAAATGTTTGTTCTATATAATTGTGGCCAACATTTCTTTTATTTAAAGTCTTTTGAAAGAATTCTTTGAATCCGCTCCTGTTTCTATCATATACAGTGAATTTCTCAGGTGAGAGTACGACCACAATTTTCCACGGAGCAGCAGCAATAGAAACTGAAACAGATGCTGAGACCAAGGAAAACTGGATACAATGCATGAGTTGCCATTCATAATATTAGCGTGACGGGGCGAGTCGAACAAAGGAGCCACTGCCACCCTTTTTGCACTCCCAAAACACGTGGAGAAGGAGCCACTGGAATTGCTGAATAAGGACAGAGGATCTGGCTGAGAAAGAGAAACTACACGTGTAGGCAAAGCAATCAACAAGCAGGATACGAGTCGAATGAGTAACATAAATAATAAAAAACCAGAGGGGGAGGGCGGATCAAGGGGAAGCTGAAGGCGCAGGAACAGCTCAGACATTTGTATGAATGATGTCTGAGACCTGGACGACGCATGAATGGCAAATGGCAAAATGGGTGAGTGACGAGTGGCAAGCTTCTGCCGTGCCACCACCCCACCTGCTCGGAAAAGCCTCCTTATTTATGCTGTGCCTATTGCTGCCACTCGAGACCCCAGAAGCCCCCAGTACATATATGGCATGCCATGCACCCCCTTTTTGAGCCAGCGAATGGAATATGACGGCAAATAGAAAATATTTATGTATTATGCAAAGCGAAAGCCCTCCTTCGAAAGCCTCCCTTCGGGGGCACCAATAATGGAAACCTGTTGTCCGGGAAATCTAATTTTCGACATTCCCACACAGAGAGGACCGAGGCCATAATTCACCCGGAGCAGCAGCACATGGTTATTTAATTTGGCCATTCTGCAGCCCCAACGGAATAATGGCCAGGTGAGAGGGCAGGATCAAGATATGGCTACCAGGTGGCAAGTGGGCCAGGAAACTCCCCGGCAGATAAGATATGATTTGATATCTGGAAAGGGTGTTAAATATGCCAGAGATTAACAGAGCAATTTTTGTGTTATTATCGGACGTTTATCTTTCTTGAGCAGCGGTTGTAAAATCCTTAAGATGACTTGTGTTTATCAAACTCTTACGAAATGTTTATACAACTCTTTAAATATATTTAAAGAAATTCAAATAAATGCAAGAGCTTTGCTTGCTCTTTTTAAATGCGTGTCTTTATAACCCATTTTTTGGATTCCTTCCTCAACATTTTCTCTTGGATTTTTGTTAAAATTTTATTTCACACAACTGAGTGAACAATGCGAGAAATTCTTAGCCAATTTGCATAAGTGATTTTCTCTTCCTTTTTATTCCCCACCACTCACTGAGCTTTATCGGGTGCCGCTTCCTGTGGCGCCCCAAAGGCCTTCAACCGTCCTTTGTCCGTCTGTCTATTTGGGGCACAGGTGAAAAACGAAGGCAGCATAAGAAGTGTGTGTGTGTGAAAGATGTGTGAGAGTGTCAGCAACGTGACGCTTATAAATTTATGAAGAAAACTTCTTGGGTGGGAAAAAATGGAAGGCAGACTGGACCATGTCGCATTGACAGCTTGAAGGCTTACACAATGGAAAATATGTTTCCGGTTTGTATAAGTCATTAATCGTTCTATTTTTAGGTTAAGGTTTGCTATTTTAATCTTTGCGTAGTTCTTAAAAAAACTTTGACTATTTATGGTAATCTATCGTTAATATTGATTAAATGTATACTTTGTTAAAAGTTTCTAGCACGTTAAATAACTCCAATTTATTAATTAGAAATACTGTTTTATTTCTTTCTCTGTGCTTCCGAAAAGGAACCGGATCCTGTGAGGGCAAGCAGACCGTAGGACTGAGGGACTGCAGTAAGTGAAATTAATTAAAAAGGACGAATAGCGTTAGTCAAGGATTGTTGCCCGATGGGGGAGTTTCGACCGGCAAAGAGATGGATGGACCGGAGACACACAATGAATGGGCAAAAAGATGTCAACACTTTGTTGGCGATGACGACGTCGTCACGTTGTTGTCCTTTCTGTGAGTCTGTCCCTCAGTCCTCCAGTCCTCCAGTCCTGCAGTCCTACAGTCCTGCAGCCCATCATCCTTTTGTTGCTTCCATTGTTTCATATTGCTCTTCTCATTCTTTGCTCTTGGCAGTCTACTGCTGTTTATGAAGTGGCAGGAACGAACGAGTGGCGTTGTTAATAATAGAATGTTACTTCTATTTTAGCCCGCTTCGCGTTACAATCTCCGTTCAGCCAAGAAGAAAATCTCGTTTCTCGGTTCCAGTTGCACGTTCCTAGGAGCTTTTTGTTTGTTGTTTTCCTTGCACTCGACAAAGAGTTTTCACTCCTACAAACTTTGCTAGCGTCCCTTGAAAAGATGCGCTGATGGGAGGTGGAAGGGACTTTTTCCCCGGCTGGTCATTTAAATAATAGAGTTTAATATTTTATTTGACTGACTTTTTAGCATCTGTGCAATTATTGCATTTCTTTCTTCTGCTTTTAATGAAATGTTTTGGGCAAGACAACAATCACTTAAATTTCTACCACTTGTAATCTGAGCTTTTATTTGTTTTCGACACTAATTGCACTTTCTGCAGCTTTCAACTTTTAACACCACTAATTGCACTGGGTGCAGTTTTAAACTTTTAATAAAACGCCTGTCGAAAGGCAAACAAAAATATTTATATTGGAAAAGAATATCTCGGTTGGATCTTACCATTGAGATAAGATTAAAAGACAAGTCAACATTGAAATGTTTTTATGTTGTCCGGAGTACTTAGACGAAATCAAATCAATTGCCATAAGTAAACATTTCAGGATTTTATGCATTTGCATGCCTAGTTGGTTCTACAAAAATTTTATTTTCATTTGCACACATATACCTACATATATTTTTAATTAAAGGTAAGAAGTCAACGCGTGTATACCGATTCCCCTGGGCAGGGACAATAGCATAGCAAAGCTCGTAAAATTTCAATGTCAACAATTTTCAACAAATACACGGTGGCTCTTAAAATATCCTGGATGTGCACCCGTATGTGCTTGCGTGTCTGGTTCTATACTTATGACAAAAAAAAAAAATGGTTTATTTTATGCAGGCAAAATCCTCAAGCCCCGCCCCTCCACTTTCAGCCTGTTTACATTTTACTCTTTTCAATGTACTAAAAATGGGGTTTTATAACAAACTAAAGGAAACAAGGAGAAAAGGAAGCGGTAAGAAATCTCTAGACTTATTTATACCTATTAAAGTGTTTTTAAAAATGAGGTGCGGCTTGTACTCTCGAACTTTACACATTGAACAACCATTTGCAACCAAGTTTGAGTTTGGAGACTTTGAAATTTATTTATATACTAAATACGACCAATGACTTATTAAAAGTATTAACAATTAATTCATTTAAATTAAAAAGCATATAAACCACATTTATTAAAAGTTTGCTGGGTCATTTCACTTTAAATGACTTTGGTAAACTATGAAACAAAGGGTTTGGCTGGCTCGAAGTCTGGCCCAAGGCAAATAATTTAATAAAAACAAAAACTGTATCTTTCCTTTACTTTATTCTAGCAATATATGGAATTGCCTGATAGACCCTTTGTTGTGGAAATGTATATAGGGTGCAATCAGTACAGGAGCCGATAAACTCGTGGGATTTTTCTGTGGAGCATAGAGCCGCGTAACGAGTCAAAAGGCACACACATGGATGCAATACAAACACACTAGGACCAACAAGCACAGACTCAAAGGAGGTCGTCGCGCATCCTTGGCACATTTCATATGGATAACAAATGCTTGGAAAATTATTTTCAAATGTGCCGCCGAAGCGAAAAAGGGGAAAGTGCGATGGCAGTATTTTTTTCTTTTTGCAGCACTTTTATTCATATATGGTTCATTTTATTATTTTTTATTAAAAAGCGTTTTCGTATTGGCTGCTTGGTTTTGTTAAAGTTTTTTTTTTTTTAATTAACTGTTCTCTTGATTGTTTTACACATTTTTATATATTTATTCTTATTTTCATTCACCTATAAATTGCGTAAAAATGGAAAATCCTTGACTTTTGAAAAGCTTCCCAATCGTTTGCATTGTGCGGTTTCCCTGCCTACGCACGTGCCTCTTCTTCTCCCCGATTTCAATCTCGCATCCGCTTTTCCTGCGAGTGTGTTAATTGGCAACCTAGGTGTGCGAGTGTATTTGCTCAGGTGAAAGGAGCAACAGGATTTATCCGCCTTCTTCCGCTTTTCCCCGATCCTTTGGCCTGTCAACTTAATTGGCTTCGGTGTGAAATTAATTGGATTTCTTTGCCTTCATATCTTTGCATTTTATGTTTTTTATCTTTGTTTTTATTATTTTTTAATTACCACACAAAGTGGCCGGGCAGTATTGGCCTGCAATCACAAGTTGCATAATTGGCAGAGATTTGATTTGACTTTTAATGTGATTTTCATGTAGGGGCTATATTTAACAGACAGGTGGGTTTTAAAAAGTTTTTTTTATCTAATACTAATACTAATAATGGTTAAATATAAATACCAAATGGCTTACCACCTTAAATTCAAATCAAGTAATGCTTTTACCCACTCCCAATGAAAATTACATGCCTCAGACATTGATTGCTCGGTAGTCGCAATAGCACTAGCATTAACAAATATAATATTTTTGTGATATATGAACTGTTATCTCCGACAGTCCGGTGAATTTTAATTTCTCCCCACTAATGCAAAGTTAGTTAAGCGGACAAAGCTCAGCACGCGATGTTAATTATGTAGGAGGGCAACACTCTCAAGGAGTGAGAATCGCATTGCGTAAGCCCCACTAACTGGAAAAAGGAAGTCGCAAAGGAAAGAGGCAGACGACGCCACCAGACGCAGACCACTTGGATCTTGGGTTTGGGCCGTGGCAGGCACTTTATGGCCATAACCGAAAGTGCCATTGACTGTAGCCCCCTTCCCTCGCTCAACGCTCCACGCTACACATCCCACTTACCCCTCGCTGCGATTACCTGCGGGCGACAACCCTAAAGCTGACGCCAGCCCCTGGCCACACCCACTCTCCTAATGGGGATTAACTTTAGCCCCGACGAACAAAACCGGTAAAAAAGGATAAAAGTGTGTGCTTCATGTTTTTTTTTGCCTTTGTAAAGGTTATTTTAATTTTGAATAATAATACGAAAGGGTAGAGAACTTAAGAGTATTTTAGTTTCGGCTCAGGGCTGCCACCCTTATTAATGTGTTATCTTTAAAGGTACAAACTGAATCTAAGAGACAATCTTTATGGATTTTTAACAGATAATCTGTACTTTTCTGCATTTATTATTTGCATAGTTAAGTTCCAGGTAACCTAAAGGTAATATTTTAATTTTAATTATCATATTGTAAATACTGCTATAAAACCTAATTTAATACAGCAGATATTGATGTTACCAAATATGCAGTAAAAATGTATCAGCTGCTGAAAGGGTATTTCATAATTCGGTTCTTAGAGCTAATCTGTAATTTTTGTGTGGTTTATTTTTTTTTTGCTGGTCCTAAGTGCGACTCTGACATATGCACAAAGGGCCACGCATGCAAAGAGGTGAGGAAGGGGTCAGGGTGGGGTGGAAAAGCGTGGGGAGGGCTGTGGAAAAGCGGAAAATGAGAGGCGAACGGGGGAAAACTCAGCAGGCGCCGCGACACGCACCAAGCAAACATTTTTCATCGTTAGCAGCCATAAAGAAGACAAGACCAGGCACCCCTTTTCCAGCGCATTTTCCTCTTTATCCTTTGTTCCCCGTCCCCGTCCCCTCCCCCCTTCTTATCCCCTCCCCGCATTTTCCACCAAGTGGCCAGCCGGAGACAGACCACAACTAATGTAAAAACAAACAAAACACCAGCGACCAAACCAAATTTGCACAATGCACAAGTGTGAGTGTGAGATAAATGGCAGGAAAGTAATGTGGGTGGGTGGGGAAATGGAAATGGAAAGAGGATACAACTAACACATGATAACAGTTTTCATCTCTTTTTTACTAGCAAGTGACACTTTTTTTAGTAGCTTCAATTTAACTTTTTTAAATGTGGAAAGTTTCCCAAAACTAAGAGCGAACTATCAACAGTGAGTAGAAGTTGTATTCCTTGGGAGATCTTATTTTAACCAGAAATATAAAAAAATGTATGGAAACTAATTAAATGAAAGAGTTCAAGAAGTTGTCTTTTTTCCAATGTTATATTTTTATTGTAATTGTGATTTTCTAAAAACATCCCATTTATCAAAGTCTTTGCAACCACAGTGCAGTCTGGTTCTGGGATCATATGTATATAGACAGTAACTCGACCTGTTCTCCCTTCGCATATTGGTTGTGCACACACATGTTTTGTTCTTTTTTTTACGAGAGCGTATTTGGCGCCAGCAGAACACCCACACGATTGCCCCTTCCCCACCCACTTATTTTCATCCTCAGCCTTTTTTCAAGGCGGCTAACGACAGGGCAATTCAACGGGGGAAATGGATGGGGGAAAAGCGGCGACTAGGCGTGAATTATGACCTATTGAAACCTCAAACAAGACCCAAGCTTACCAACAACAGCTCACTGACTCACTTTTCTACCTCCCTACCTCCCGCCCCCTCCCCGCATACACTCCTTTATTTTCCTGGGTCTCAGGACGCTCCTTTCCCGCCCATTTCCCCCCTCATGTCTGCCATTTTTACTTTATGACTTTATTCTGTCCTCGTTTTATGCATTTTTTATGCCGCTCCGTTGCGGTTTTCTCACTTTGTTGGCCGACAAATCCACTAACAGAGCCACCCCTTTGGCCCGGAACGGGTTAATATACCACAACGCCGCTCCCCTGATCCTGTTTCTGTTTGAGTTTGAGTTTGTTATCCCTGCTGCATTATTTATGCATTATTTAGTTGAAGCGACAATTATTGGCTGTCGGACAGCTTAATGGGTGTAGGTTAATGTGTTCCACATGTGAAAAATGGGGGTATTATGAAACGTTGGCACCCGTAGGGAAAGAGCATATAAAGTTTTACGCTGGCGAACTTATAAGTTTAAGGACCCAGGCTAATCTTTCTTTCTTTTATACATTTTAAAAGCTTCACTATCCCAGGAACTTTTTTTATTATTTTAAAACTGAAAAAATTAAAATTTACAGCCAAAAATGCAAATGTTCTATAAACGTACAAAAATTATGAACAGTGGCATGAACGTATTAAAATACCCCACCGTTTGAATTCAACACATAAAAGTTAGTACCAGATGGTATTTTAAGATATTTAAACCATTTACGAACCCCTTTGTTCCCGTTTTTTAATACACACTATAATTATTCATTTAACTATGTCCACCATTAAAAGACACCAGCAAAGCTATAATTAAAATGCATCTAAAAAAAATATACACGTATATGGTAAACTATCCACGTGTCGACATTTAGGTCCAATAAAAAATATGAAACGAAACCGCCTCGTGTCCCGATAAAATCTATAGTTAGAAACTGAAGCTACCAAATGTAAAAAGTAAACAAGTCGAGAATTTGCTGCCACCCAAAAATGATGAAACAGACACAGAAAATTGGAAGGGCAGTTTCATTGCCCCTAATGCAATTATATATCTCGAAAAAAGCGGAATGAGTGGGGGCTTGAAACGTCAGAGAAAGTGGGAAAAAGTTTAAGTGAGGAAATTGCGTGCAAAAGGGAAGAAAATTTATTGGAAAAACAGGACGAAAAACGAAATTAAACACGCGCAGTGAAGCCACTTCTCCGCCTCTTTCATTTTCGCCCCCTGCATAAAAGTCTGAATTATGTTCCATAATAAAAAGTTATGACTGTAAAATTTTTTAATTGCACATTCGGGAGTTTATTTTGTTTATTTAATTTGAAATTCGTTTTTGGCTCAGACACCGCAAGGAATTTTATTGGCCAACTCCATGTTGCCGTAGCTCTGCTCCATACAAATGTGTCAATAACTCGGCAAAACGACCAAGACAAAGTTTTGCCGTTGCGGTTAAGACCAAGTTAAGTTACTTTAAGCAACAGCCCCAGCAAAAAACAGCTGGAAAAATAAGTATCATTGTGTACTTGTACTGCCTATAATTTTATTCAGCCTTTGTTCTGACTTGAGAGGAGCAATTAAATGGCCGTCGGGCGAATGTGTTGCTCACTGAATTTTCCACAGAAGTGTTTTTCTCGAGTGTCTCGACATCGGCGGCAGGAAATTGAATTGTTATTGTGGGCAAACTTCGAGACTGCTCGACGAAAGATGAAGCCCGGAGTTCTTCTGAGGGTTTGGGGGCCGCCTTCCCGATATGTAAGCCGAGATTGACAGGGAAATTTGATAGACGCACAGTAACATAAAAGTAAATACAAATATAAATTTGAGACACTGTTTGTCTAGGGAACCCAGAGGCAGCCGTTCAGCTTGCTTCTGTTGATTCAACCACAGAGTGTAGTTGATTTGTTTCAGGCAAATTTAGTTTTCTACAAATTGAAAATTTTATTTGCATCACGCAAACAGACTATTTCATTAAATTAATTAAAATCTTAGGAATTGGTTTACCATTTTAAAAATTTCAACAGATCAATAATTGATTCTAAAATTTTTAAAACTCTCTTCCATGTTTTCCGAATTTATTTTACCAGAATTTATTAGTTTTCTATCTATATTCTAGCTAAACAAACTGTAATAGAGAACTTTATACAATGTGAATATTGGTTTGGGACAATTTAAATCGTTCCTTTGCCTAAAAGTTATCGTTGTTAGAAATTTAATTTATCATTTTCAGATTGACTTGCATTTGTGTCATATTATGCAATAACTTTTCTTTTACAGCTCTTTTTGGTCGTACCAAAAACAATTTTAGAATTTAAAGCCCTCTGAGATTAAACTTAACAACTAATCCTGTCCAATTCCAAAGTACTTAAATTCCAAACTCCTGGTCAGAAAACTTTTCACAAGGAATTTTGTTTATTTTTGTTGTTCTCCATGTCCCACTTTGGATTCTCCCTCCTCACCGCAGAATTTTCCCCCCACTTTTTCCCAAATGTCATCTGTCGTCCATCTGCATTGTTGTTGTCTCTGTCGCTGTCTCTGGCTAATTTGCTTCTCTTTTGCTTTAATCTGGTCGAGTAAATTTACAAATTAATTAAAACAACAAACAAACGAGCCAAAAAAAAAGTGGCAAAATGTTGGAGGGAGAGAGATCAAGTCAAGCAACAGTCGCGGGGCCAAAAGTCAAAAATATTTAAAAACAGGAGAGCATGGTCGAAAAAAAGCCTCAAAAGCACACAGACAAACAGACAAACAGCGAAATTAAGGCACTAAAATCAGAAGCAAACAACAACAACGAGTAGTTGAAAAGGCCAAAATAAGAGGGGGGGCTGAATTGGCAGCAGGTTTTGGGCCCTCCATGTTTGCCAGTGAATTCAAGGGACACCACAGTAACAACACGAAAAGGAAAACACAGCAAAGGCAACAATAACAGGAACAACAACGAGGGCAAAAAACAACATTCAGGCCCGACGGCGAATGTAAAAAAGTCAAAAGTGGCAAAAACGTTGGTAGATGGTAGATGGCGCAAAGGACCTTTTTGCTGTGGTTGGGCAGGGAAAAGCGCGTGGAAACGCACAGAAATAATAATAATAAAAGCGGGAGCTTTCGAGGAGAGGAGGAGGAGGTAGAAGGGGGAGGGGCTGGTAAGGGGGGAGGGGGTTTAGGGGGTGCTAGGCGATTTCAGTGAGCCGAGAGTAAATTATAAATTAACGCTGCAGGCGACACGAGGTCAACTTGGTAGCGTCCTTTGCTTTTTCACCTCCACTTTCTCCTCATCCTCCTTTTTTGCTTTCTGCTGTTTTTTGCCGCTGCTCCTTGACTCACACACATACGCATGGTCCGCGGATCCATGTCCCTTAAAAAAAAAAATACACTACATATCCACGACTACGAGATACCGGGTAATTGTTGGCTTTTGTATTTTTAAATATTTTTTAATTTATTTTTTTTAATATTATGGAGAATATTTGGTATATTCAGCTCAAGATAGCTAAACTCAAATTTGAAGTAAGCTGCAACACATTGAAGACCGCAGTATCGTTCATCTTAAATATTTCCTGTCTAACTTTTATAGGTCCCGAGATTCATGTCCTTCTTCAAGTTAAAAAAAAAAACTAGCTATAATAGGACATACCCCAAACTCCAACTACACTGGGTATACAACAAAAAAAGATGAAAACACGAAAAACACACATACAATGGAAACTCGGCACGCGGCCTCAACTGACCGCAAAAAACATGAAGAGAGGAAGGGAAAAGGGAAATAGGGTGGAAAAAGCGGGGTGGGGGTAAGGAAAAGCGGGAGGGGATGGGGTAAGTGGAGGTCAGAAAGCGTGGACAAGTGCTTCAATTGGCGTTGGTGGCGATAGTAAATTTTCTTCTGGTGCCTTTTTTTTGGCGAAGGGGATTTTCCGAATTACCAAACGTGGAGTTCAAGTGCAGCTGGTGGTAGGAAAGGGGATGAAAATCTGAAGGGAGAGTGGCTTGCTGCCAGATGACATGATAATTGAAAATAAGTTGAGATTTGGGCGAGAGCTTAAGGGCGGAACAAGCTAAAATCCCACTTGCTGGTTAATAAAGTTAACAAAGCAAAATAGCAGAAAAATGAGAAGGAGGATGAGTTTTATATAAAAAGATTTTTAAATTCGTAGGACCTTAAGTTTTCAGATTTCTAAACAAAAGAAGATATCTGGATTACATTATCAGTTCGAAATTAAAACGTTTAATGAACCAAATAACAGATTTCAGTTTGTTTCACTACCTAAATTTAATAAATCTTTTTTTATCAAACCCAATGTTCAATTCGGTTTAAAGGTTAATATTTTATTTATTACTTAGCAGAAAGCAAGAGAAATACTTTGTTCATAGTTTTCTATTAAATTCCTAATTAGCCCCTAAAGACATTCTTTCCATAAAATTATTTACAGGGAGCTTCCCCAATTTAGCTGAGAATTTGTTTAAATGTTGTGTATGCCAAAGTTTTTAATTTCTTTTACTCTCTGGGTCCACCCATAACTTTATTAAAAGTTTCGCTTTTTCCTTTTTCGCCCAAACAATTTCATATCCCAGCATACAGCTTAGTCTTGGTGAGTGGCAGAAGTTCTCCAAGTCTGTATGGCTTGGTGGTTGCACTTTTGTTCCTCCACCTGTGGGGATTCCCCTCCCTGTCAGGCATTCGTCCAAGCGATGACCATGACAAATATGCGGAAAACATGAACATAAGCCCAAGGAGGCGGGGCCACTGGGCACGAAACCCCCAATGAACAGGTGTAGGGATAGGGATGGGGGGAGGGGGGTTTCCAGGGGGGTGGTCGGTACACGCGTGCACAATTAAAATGCTCATTGACTCGCAACATGGACATGAACGGACATCCGCTGGCGCAGGATCCTTGGGGAGCAGGGGCTATTACTGTAATACTCGAGCATAAATTCGTGCCTAGTTCGCTGTCATGATTTTAATTTATTTTCCAGATATGCAAATTACTTTGTTATTTAATCCTTCTGTGTAATCCGCTTGGCATCATCCTGAAGTTAAGTTTCAGCGGCTTAAATTTCTCTATCACTGACACTGGGCCACACGAATCTGCGGCTGTTGCAGCAGCAACATCTCACGAGCTCGGCAGCAACACCAATTTTGGCATATATTATATTCGAACAATCAGGCTAGTATTATTATTGAATTTGGCTGTCTTGTGTTTCTCTCACGAAGTGGCCACAACTCGCGACGAACTGGCAACAACCGACTGGCGACACCGAACGAGCAACTCGAAGGATCAGTGAATTCGGCTGGGCATTGGTCACTTTTTGGCTTGGCTTCAGCCGATTTCTTAACTCGATATTAGCACTGCTTGCCACACCAACGACTATGATTTTTTGGTCAAACACAATCGAACGGAACGAACGCACAATGCCGCCCTCGCAGTTTCGAGTACCACAACGCTTGAATCTCTCGGCAACACTGAACGTGAACGCAATTTATGAATCGAGTCGGTGACTGCATCGCGAGTGGACCGCATTGGTCGCCTGTGGATGCTATGTTAAGAGTGCGCAGAGAGTGCGGAGTGCGCAGGCGCCGCCCCCATCACAGAAATATTGGGAGAGTAGCACGTTCCACTAAGTGTGGAAGCCATGTTATTATTTAATTCAATTGCCAAAGGCAGAAGTTCCTGATCTTGTTTACTACAAATACGACTTCTGTTTTAGCTAGTTATTAATGACTAAATACGTAAAATATATAATAAGTAATCAGAAATATGGAGAACAATTCGATTATAAGAAACTTCCTCTTTTAAATTAGGCATTATTTCTACATATATTGTGTCCTGACATTTTCAGTTGCTTTTTGTCCACAAAGGCCTAGTTTGAGTGCAGTGCCATATTTTTATCTATATTTTTTGGTATATTAGTTCTACGTAGAATATTAAAATAAATACGTTTTAATTAAAAATAATTAGTGGGTTTCTGATAAGAGATTAACATTTTCTGGTTACTGTAACATTGACCACAAAATGAGACACATCTTTAATGATTTCCACAAACAATTTCAGAGGCAAACAAAAACTCTCACAAAGTCCACATGAAATTTCGGAGAGAATAATATAAGGTCCGTTAAATACCTCATCATGGAAACAATTTAACTGTTAACAATTAACAGAAGAGTTTAAATATAATTCTTCCAAAAAATTAAATTGAAACTTATTAAATTATAACATTTTTAAATATTTGCATTGTCGCTTAAATAATCTTTTACTTAATAAAGAAATCTATTTAATAATAAACTCAGTCTGTTGGCTGTTAACATAAGGGGGAACATAATTTTTCGGAGTACTGCAATCCACAAGAAAACATATATAGTCTGTTAAAGGGGAAGTGGGATCTGTTCAAGAGTTTAGGAGTGCTGTTACTGTTAACCTCACATATCCAATTGGAACTGACCTACGTAAAATATTTTTGAACTTTTACTTTACCTAGGTAACAAAATATAGTATTTTTCCAAAACTAAAGGGCTTTAAAAAGCTATAAAGGACTTTCCAACTTTGAATAAATTTGTTCAGTTATCTTTTTCCGGCAATTTCCCTTACATCGCAGTTTAAACTTTAATAAAATTTTATTTGCAGCTTATTTATTTTTACATTTCGCTGCTAGGCAAAAAATGGCTTAATATGTTTTCAAATAAAGTGCAGTGGACTTAATTACGTGTAAGTGGCCACATTTAAATTTAATCCTGCAGAGAATACCCGTTTTTCCCGCAACTCACCAGCAAAAATTGCTCGTGGCATTAAGCCCGAGCGCCAAACAAAAGATTAAATTCAGGTAACAAAAATTAAATGATAAAAACAACACAAAAATACGGAAAAATTATACTGAATGCTGGGGGTTATATCGGACAGTTGGATCTAAAGGACGAGCCTTAATCGGAAGCACAACAGAAGCCTGTTTGTATTTCGAATTTAATCGCGTCCATCGGCGAGCGATGCAATCTGAAAATGCGCTTTGCCCAAAGTGGTCCAAATTTTCTCGGCTTACGACAGCCGATCTCCCTGTTTGCTTTAATGAAATTTGAATAAAAGGGAAGCCAGAAGACACCGCACCATTCTAGCCATTAAGCCAAACGAAACACAATGGTGGAAAAACAAAAAATAACGTCAATTTTAATACCAATTAGGATACTTTTTTCCTGCCCTCGCCTTTTTGTTCGAATGGAATGAATGAAGACTGCAGGGAAAAAGGAGGAGAGTGCGTTGAAGCCTGCAGAGCGCGACAAACAAAAGAAGGGAAACCTGTTCACCTGGACGGCAGGTACATATCACCGGCAAATCGGACAGAGAAAAAACGGCAGAGATGATTCTAAACTAAATACAGCGAGGCAACGAGAAAAGCAGGGCGCAGTTGAAAGATTAAAATCTGAATCAACGCAAGCAGCAGCAAAAGAAAATAATGCAAATTCAGATGAGTATCAAAAGTTGAAGTTGAATTGTGTGGATGCTGACAGGCGGAAAGGGGCGGCATGGCGGCCGGGGGGAGTGGCACTGCAGCAGCATCCAAACAAACGCCAGGACAAATGCTTGCCAGCAGAATGAAGATGACTCCCAGGGCAGCGGGCATTCATCAGTGGGCGGACCTCGAAGTTCACAGCGTTACACGGCAAAAAAAAAAAAATAGAAAATAAATAAACACAAAAAAAAAGTTAAAGGAACCCCTGAAAAGAAACGGCCAAAGGTCACTGAACCATTGCGTTAAGGCAGCCAACTGACAGGCACAGGTACATAGTATGTAGGTATGTAATCTGCACTCACATTCATAAATACACTCGAATATCAACGCATTTCAGAATTTGCAGGTCATCAAGGAAATGACAGGTCTATAAGAAAAGGAATGGGATACTTGACGAGAAAAATATACGTTTATATATTCGATACGTATAAGGTTTATTGGAAGGGAGTGTTGTGATAGGTCGATCAAAGGTAAGGTTAAAAAAAAAACCGAAGATATCAAACAACTCCTTTAAACGTGATTCTTACAAAACTGTTTAATTACTAGGACATAAAGTAAAAAAAATGTTTCTTTGTTTTAAAATTATATATTATAATTTATCACATTAGAAGTTAAATTGCAAAAAAAAAAAATTTTTTAATTTTTTTGACCTAATCTTCAGCCTACAGAAAATATTTGTCGCAGTGCCGACAGAAGCGGGCCAAAAACAGGACAGTTGAACAACAAAATTAAGTCGGACATTTAGTTTGGATTATGCCATGCCGAGTGAAGTGGCGGCCAGTCGAAAAAGTCGAGCATTTCGAGCATTTCGAGCATTTTGAGCAGCTTAAATTGTGTTTTCCCATTGTTTCGCTGGCTCCGCTCCCATTGTTGTTTCGCATCTGGTTCTTTTTTGTTTGGATTATGTGCTTCGGCTTTACTTGAGGTCAAAGTTGACACGCATTTGCATAGGAGAACGGTAAGAAAGAAATTCCGATTCAAAAAGGTTTGCGGCAAAATATCAAAGCAAATACTCGAAAAAAAATGTGTAAATGGTAGGAAATGGATTCATCCTCAAATCGTCAGCTTTGAGCCACTTAGAGATGTCCTTTTGGGCCACGGCTACCTATTCGCCCTTCGCCACATAATCTGCATTATAATTTCATTGCTGTCTCACCTGTTACACCTTCTCAGGTTGCTTCAGTTTCGGTTTATCTGTATGTCGGGTCCCTTTTTTCCCTCTCTGTGTGTCTGGACGTTGAGGCCTGGCGCTTGATTTTATGACCCTCATTAAATGCGCTCGGCTCGCAGGTTATTTCGCGTTGGTCCCTCCCTCGCAGCGCTGCTGAAAATGCTGGAAAACCTGGAAAACCCATTCGGATGCGCACCGCTTTTCCTTTTGTTTTTCTCTTTGGCGCCGTAGGGTGTCCACAAATGGGTTCTTCGAACTCGGAGTACGGATTCCGGGTTCGGGATTCGGTTCGAATTGTGTAAGAGTTTGGAAAGACAAATGGTGCTTAAGCCGCGTAATAGATCAGCGGAATAATCGTGTAACAATGTGCTCAAACGAGTTGAATAGCCAGCTAATGGGATAGTTTAATGGTGCTGGGGGAACTAGTTCAATATAACTTTTGGGAAGAGGCTGCAAGATTTATTTTCCTGCAGCCAAGGTAATATTATGCGGAATATTAAAAAAGCAATATGCTTTCTTTTAGAACAGGCTAAAAAAAATATAAGAAAAGGACATACATATTCAGGGTTATTGTATGTAGTTTGCGAGGCTATGATTTTATAAAAACACTTTTTTGCTATTCGATACTTAGAATAGAAACATTGGTCAATAAAAAACCCGAAATGTCTATTTCAAAAATTGTATTAATTTTTTTTTAGTCAGTAACCCGATTATAACTCCTAAGTAATGCCTAAAAATTAGCTTAACCAAGGAAACCTTTTAAATTTAGATGCCTGAAATGTTGCCCTTCCATGCTTCCGGTTCTATTGTAGCTCATTCAACAGTTTACGCAAATAAAACCCAAACAATTTTCGCCACCACAAAAAAAAAACTTCTGAAGCATTTAAAGAACACTTTTTTTTGGCATTTGCGTTCCTATTCCGCATTTATTATCTCCGGGTAAACAGTTCAAAGCGAAACAAAGCTCTCGAATGATGTCGTTTAATGAATTTTTATCTCCGAAAGAGACGGGTATACTGCGGCGGAGAAAGAGACGGGTAGAGCGGTGTGAAGCGGGCTCTTCGAGGTCATAAAAAGGGTTCACAGACGATTTGCTCGAATTAATTGCGCTGCCATTAACGAAGCGACGTGGAACCCTGGAACGGGAACGGGAATGGAAATGACAGCCCGAATGGGTGGGGAATACCGCCCAAATACCCCTCTTCCCCCTCCCCACGCCTCCCCCTCCCTTCCAGATACTACCCCAAGTGGAAATTTCGGTGAAATTATTCTCGCTGGTAATTTGTTTTTAGCCTTTGTTGTTGACTATGAAGGGGAAATTACGAATTCGCTTGAACTGCACAACAATATTTGTTTATTTGATTTTATTTCGCATGTTTTGTTCTGCTCTTCATGCCCTTAATTTCATTTTTTTCTTGGGCTCCGGAAATGTGAATTGAATTGTGGGTAAACAAAACAAAGCAACAGGTTCTGGTTAATTGAATTCGGGCTCCTGTTCTGAGGGTACAACTTCTCTCCCCTTTGAGAACCAAGAAAAAGTTTTCAGCATTGATTGCTTGATTTTTGAATATTTCCGAGATTAAATTCTGACCTTTCTGGGTTTTGCAGCCAAAGTCTAGTTCATTAAACCCGCTTTTGTCTCCAAAAATGGCCATGTATCTTAATTAAATCTGTACAAATTGAACACATGGGAGATGTCTATCGCGATCATTAGATGAACAAATTTTTATGGAACCTTTTATCTCTGGATCTTTGGCAAATTTATACGATGCTCGGCCAACTAAACTATCATTAGTGAAACAGAACAACGTCCTGCAGATCCAACTAATTAAGTTGGATAACTCGGGGAGATACACAAATCAAGTGATGGATACGATAAATTAGAGAACAAGCTTCTGATACCTTTCCCTGCCACCAAATGGAACAATCAAGGCATTTAACAATCGTTTTAAGCGGAAGGCGTTGCTCTGGCAGGAGCCCAATAATTATCTACTACATCATATTCAAATGAAATGATGAGAATGCAATTAAAAATGCATAGAAGCCATCGGTATGGGCGATTGAGGGTTCACTCAACTGTGGCTTTGATTGCTTAATTTCGATTACCTAACATCCCAAAACCCGATCCCGATTCCGACCCTAACCTCGGTCACAACCGAAGGGGAGAAGTTGCTTGACAAGATTAGAAGTCAATCCAGTTAATCCCCAAAGCGCAGCTGCCAGATCATAAAAATCAACGATGGAAAAACTACAAAATCAAAGAAACCCTTTTGACTTTGACTCCCTTTCTCCGCCTCCAATTCGTCTGGAATTTTTATTGTATCCGCATCTTTATGGGCGTTTATTAATTACCCATCGAGGCATTGATTTTCATGGGACAGCGGCAGCGGCTCCGAAAGAAGTTTTGTCTGTTTTTTTTTTTTTTTTGAAGCCCAGGGAATGAAAGGTTTGCCTTCAGATCGACTCCTCCGGTGAATGACAAAACTCCAAGGCGTTGAATTAATTTGTGTCAAGTTCTCCGTCTTTTCCTCTCCTGCCAGGCACAATCTCCACCTTTTCGATAAAGCGTTTAGTTGTGGTCGTCGTTGCCACTGATAAATCGTTCAGTCTGGAGTTGGGCTTTCAACGCACTTAAGGCAGCACTGGGAAAATAAATTGGCATGTTCCATTTAATATTATTTAACCAATTTTCAATTCAGTTGCCACACAAACTAGCTTAGCTTTTGAAAATGATGGAAATTGTTTAAAGAATCTACTGAGGAATACTATTATATATTTGGCATATTATTATGATGTTTAACGCAACCAACATAGTATTCTAATTTTTTTACGATATCCCCTTTTTTAAACGGTGAGGTAAACATTTTTTTTATGCCTTTGTTGTTTTCTTATAATCTAATCAACCTAAGGCAGATTAATAACATACTATTACTAAATTATCAATTAAGGCTGTTTACAGGGATGGTAACATATTTAAAATATGGGATGTGGCTGACAAAAATTAAAAGTCAGCCAAACTCTAATTACAAAATGTGCCAAGCTGGAAGCAGAGATCAACTAACTCTGTTTTCCAGTTCAATGTGATAATCTTTTTTTTGTAAAGCAAAAACTTATTAAAAGAAATTAAATTTAAATAAAAAATAATAATTTCTTTCCGTGTCTTAGCCATTTCATTACGCGTACGAGTATTGATGATCGGCTGTCGACCAAATGACCAAAGTTTGAGATAAGAACAGACCCCAAGGCGGATGCTCCGAGAGGCCGAAATGTGAGACCTGAGAAAATGCAACCGTTCGGGGAGATAAGCAGCCCAAGAAGCTTCTCCGTTGAAAGGGCATTAAAAAATTACCTGAGCTCCGGTAATATGCAGAAGGTAGGTGTGAATATGCCCGAGAAATGCCGACGATAAGGCGTAAAGTTTAAAATTTTAATTAAGCAAGGGCTTTGCCGGCAGGGGCATGTGGAAAATAACCACAACAAGGTCTGCAGAAGGAAGTGTCAGCTCTTGAGCAGCTTTAAGGATTGCAGCTTGAGTCGGTCTGCCTAATTGAATCCGAGGCATCCGCCCCCTTGGGGGGCGAGAGGCGTGTCCTGGCATCCCAGCCCCAGATATCTGAAAGCGATTTCTCTGGCATTAAGCAGATGATATCATCACAACAACGGAAAACAATAACGAGACGATGCCGTTTTTTTCGCAGAGGATTAAGTTCTTTATCGCAGTCTGGCCTTGGGCACATCAGTTAACCAATACAACAGCTGACAAGATGAAATGACTAGCCTCGATGTTCGAAGTCGCAGCTTAATTGTGTCAACAAGTTCATTTTATATTTGTACACGTAGTTTTTTAGATTAAATAGTAATAAGTATTAACTTTCAGTTGAGAATCGAATTAAGACCTTCCTTACCCTGTTGCATGACCATTTGGGGCAAAACCCAACCACTAATGGTGCAAAAGGTTGTTAAAAAATTAATTAAAAAAAAATTAATTAAAAAAAAAAAATAATTAAAAACAAGAAAGAAAGCAAACTTCGGCAAGCCGAAGTTCATATACCCTTGCAGCTATTGCAAGAATTAAACATTTTTGAAAACATTAAAATTATAATTTACTTGCGTATAAGTTTAAAAACATTGAAGCTATGATGATTTGCAGCTCAATTATTTGATAGTTATTTTATATATTTTTATTGTTCCTATGGGAGCTATATGATATAGTCGTCCGACTTTGATGAAATTTAAACCGTAAATCGAAAATATTTAACCATTACTAAATGTCGAAGAACTAAACAAAAAATTAAAAAACAGAAAAGTTATAATTTTTTTTCATTTATTTTTCCGATTGTTCCTATGGGAGCTATATGCTATAGTCGTCCGATTTTGATGAAATTTTTACCATAATTCTGAAATATTTAATCATTGCTTTATGTTGAAGAACAAAACAAAAAATTAAAAAACAGCAAAGTTATAATTTTTTTTCATTTATTTTTCCGATTGTTCCTATGGGAGCTATATGCTATAGTCGTCCGATCCGGCTCGTTCCGACTTATATACTACCTGCAATAGAAAGACAACTTTTGGGAAAGTTTCATGCAGATAGCTTTAAAACTGAGAGACTAGTTTGCATATAAACGGACGGACAGACGGACAGACGGACATGGCTAGATCGACTCGCCTAGTGATGCTGATCAAGAATATATATACTTTATAGGGTCGGAGATGTCTCCTTCACTGCGTTGCAAACTTCTGACTGAAATTATAATACCCTCTGCAAGGGTATAATTAATTATTGCTCTATGATACTTATTTATTTTATGTAGTCTAGTTTCAAATTATTTATTTTTAATCTATGAATCAACTGGTTGCAAGGGACTTAACCTTTACTTTATTTTTTCAACAAAAAAACACTAAAGCTTACTTAATTAGCATGAAGTTCAAAATCATACGTTTAACTTTAAAAGAAGTGCAATTGGCGGCTATACTATAAGGGTATTTATATATTATTTTTAAGAGCTTTGAAATTATGTTACTGGCAGTTCTGTCCACACTTTCCTTTAATTGATAATTATAAGTTCTATCGTTATAAATAAATTTGTATATAAATTAATAATTCCAGTTATCAACTCTCTTTAACGATCTAGTACAACAAAAGTTGCTTCTATACTAAATCGATGATAATAATCCCTTACAGTAAAACAAAACAATCCATCAAGTTTTTAGTACAAATAAGAACTAATTTTAGAATTTGGAAATACTGGTTTATGAAATCGCATGTATATTGAATAGATTATTGTAGATTACCAGCCAGGTACTTTTCGGGGTCGTAGAACGAGGTCATCACGATGCGCCCGCTGAACTTGCGGCCACTGAGCGCCGCCAAGGCCCTTTGGCAATCCTCGACGGACTCGAACTGGACGAAGACCTTGCCACAACCCCGTTGTGGAAACTGGCCGATGGGTCGAGGGATCTGGATGCTGCGGACGTCGCCGTATTTGGTGCACTCCTGCTTGATGTCCGAGCGGATGTCCTCGTACTCCTCGTCGTCCAGCAGCTCCTCCGGCAAAACCATGTTGAAGAGACACAGCACCTCGGTGGCTTCGCCAGCGGCCAGAATGGAAGATAGCCCCGGCACCTGCACGGCGGCCAGTGGTCCAGTGGTCGCGTTCTTTCCCCCGGCAATGGAGCGTTGAACCACCAGCTTGCGATCCCCCAGCTGCATGCCATTCAAGCCGGCAATCGCCTGATCCGTCAACGTGGGATCCAGGTACTCGAAGAAGGCGAAGCCCTTGCTCAGGCGCGTCGTGCTGTCCTTCACCAGGTTGAAGCCCCTCAGCTTGCCGAAGGACAGCAGGAGCTCCTTGATCTGGCCTTCGTCCAGGCACGTGGGCAGACCACCAACGAAGATCTTGTGCGGAGAATCGGGCACCAGGGAGGAGATCACATGGGGTCCAGTTGCGGCAGCGATCGGCGGCATCGTGAAGGTGGCTTGCGGCATCCTGAAATTGGCCGTGAAAATGTCCGACTCCGAGGTGCCAACGTTGGCCACCGGCTGGTAGTCGTGCGGTCTTCGGATCTTCAAGGTCTGGCCGCGAAAGGTAATCCCATCGAATTGTAGCGCCTGGGTGGCCTCGTCCATGGACCGGAACTCCAGGAAGGCGAAGTTCTTTTCCAGGTTGGTTTGGCACGACAGCACTGCCCTGCCGTCCGACTGCTGCGATCCAATGCCGCCCACGGACTGGATCTGCTGATTGAAGAAGTCCATCATGTCCTCCTCCGTGATGCCGAACGGAATGTTGCCCACATACAGACGGCGAGCCTGGCGCGTGACCATGGCAATGGAAGCGGATTCCCCCGTGGGCGGGGCATCCGGCACAATCCGCGAGGCTATTTGACCGCTAGCCTGCATGGCTTTGTACTGGACCGGGGTCAGGTGTTCATATCCCAGCGGCGGAACGTCCCAGGACGAGGGACCTCGGCCCGGACGTCGTTCCAATCGATATTTCTCTACATAAATCGTATCAGAGCGGGTAGGTCGGGAACGAGAATTGGAACGCGAACGCGAACGCCAAGGCTTGTCATTCTCAGTGCGACGACGACCCATGGTTTTGAAAAATATCCACTAAATAGAGATTCTTCCAACAAAAGGTATAAATGCTGTGAATGTTCTCAATCAACATTTGACAACTCAGAAAAGGTTGTCAAAAAGTAGAGTGGATAGCACGCAATGTGACCGTACTTAAGCAGACAATAGAAAGTACACATAGTACAAGATTAGTTTATTAGCTGCTTATATATTTCCTTCATATCTTTTAAGAGAATTATTAAGCGTGTAGTTCTCAAAAATATATTCATAAATAAAACTATTTCCAAAATGTTTTCTTTTTAGGCGGCTTTTCATGGTATTTTCATTGTCAAATAAATAGTTAAATCACTTAATTTCTCCGCGGAGCTTGATTTTAGATTCACTATACCAGTAGAGTGAAAGTTCGCAATGTGACCGTACTTAAGCAGAGAATAGAAAGTACAAATAGTAAAACTATAGTTTTTAAGCTGCTTACATGTTTCCTTCAAATCCTTTCATATCTTAATTAATGGATTTCACAAAAATATAATAATAATTAAAAGTTTTTCCAGAATGTTTTCTTTTAAGGCGGCATTTCATTTATTTTCATAGCCAAATAAATAGTTAAATCTTTAAAATCGTTTAGTTTCTCCGTACCAGTTTATTTCGAATATATAATAATTCTTCATTTAATTTGAAAATTATTTTTGGTTTCGTCTTCACTTATTTATAGTTTTGTAAACCTTAAACGCCATTTAAACCGGTTGAAGTATTGTCCCCGATCCAACAAATTTATCAACAAATTTAATAATTTAAATACCAACGGCTTGCTGAAAGGCACAATTAAGTCGTTTATCATGAAACCGAATAGTTTTCAGCTCTTATTGTGATTTGTATATGTGTTTCGACAGAAAAACGTATCTACGTATCTGCGGGTGCATTTCCACCGAATTATCGTAATCATCATAATTTTCGTTAATATCGCCAATCAATTATAATTAATTGGCAACGGCTCGCCCGCAGGCAGAATAAATAGAGAAGAAGCAATTTGTTAGGGAATGCTTTTTGGGTTCGTCAACAGAGCTGCGTGTGTCTCCATCGCAATGTGTGGTCTTTCCAGTTCATCTTCCCTCAGGGGTTCTCTCCAGGGATAGGAAGAGGTCGCAGGGAACTCATTCCCTGGAACGTCATTCCTTGGAAACGCGACAACGACTTCATTTGGAACCGAGGGGCGGCTCAATTAATTCAAAAAAGGCGACACAATAAAACTGTCAACCCAAATCGGACAAAAGAGGGACATCAAACTTAGGGTTAGGGTTCTAGTTCACGGAAAAAATTCTTATTTGAATAATTAAATATATATATTGCTCTAAAACTTTTAATTATTAATTTAAGTTATACATGTGCTTCATTATTTTTTAAACACTTACTTAGAATATTTTAAGATAAATTTAAATGCCCTTATTGCGACTGATCAGGATTAAATTATTTTACAATTGCACTTATTGTAATGCACATTTGTATTTAATAAAAATATTTTCTGCCTTGCGCATAAGTTTTTCCCTCAGTATAGCTCCGATTTCCCCACCTCCTTTCGAGTATATCCCCTATAAACAACTTTGTCAGACCCAAACGCAAGTGATAATTTATATCCTCGATCCTCGATCACCGACTGAGCCACACGATCTCCTGCGGTCTGTGATCCGCGATCCTTTGTGGAGATGCAGGCATTTTTATCCCATCAACCAGGATAATGGTCTACTGTTTAATGGCTATTTGATGGCCATACGATCGCGCACAGATAAAAAGATACAGTCCCAGTCATGATTCAATGCCAATTTGACACTTGAAAGGAGAGGAATGGGGGGCATAGTAAAATGCAATCTCTGTCAGGCATTAAGCCTAAATTAAATATATTTCATCCAGTGTCCAAAAACCAATTAATTCTTTGTTCGGGCGTTTGGGTTCGTTGTTGCTGTTGCTGGTGCTCCAATGGCCAGAACCTGTCCACAGGTCTGACAAACGCAATTAATTTGTCCATTTAAATTCTGGCAACGTGTCCCCGCCCGTTGCCTTCGGCTCCGACTTTCTGACACAGTGTTCAGATGATGACGAGCCCCTCCGTTTTTTCGATCCCAAATTTCGATTTTGGCCTTTTATTTGAACAGTATCGAAAATGCGATAAATTAATTTTTTCTTTAAAATACAAGCCACTCAATAAAAATTCATAACAGATTGTACCACGTTTGAGTTTTGGCCACATGCACGAAATTGTAATCAGTTAAGAGGCAAAAGCCGTGCACACAACAATATTAAATTTTGTTCTGATTGAAGTTGAAATTCTTTGGTTGTGTGGGAAAAAAATATCGGTAGCTACAGTGTTGAAGGGATACATACATATAATCGTTAACAAACCTATTTGTTTTTTGTTTTACAAGTGCAAAACAAAATTGATCATTTTTAGATCCCATTAGATATTTTTATTTTGAATAAAATAAACTACATCTCAATACACCTAAAACAGGAAAATGGTTCAATTAATTCTACTTTTATTTTATATGAAAAATGTTAGTTTCTGTGATAAATAAATGTATTACCCAGGAGCTACCTAATTGCATTGGTCGTGCGCGATATAAATAACATTTTCTAATAATTTCAATAGGTTTCAGTTTATTGTTTATTGGTACACATAATTTTAGCACAAATTTTGTATTTCCTATTTAGTTCTTTCACAATAGTTATTTTATTTACACATGTATTGTTACATAAACATGTTTCGCATTCGAACATATTTTTGTATTGTTAATTACGCTCTCTTCAAATTTTCTATAATTTTATTGTGGTGAGCCACTAGACTATTTGTTTAAATTGTAATATTTATTTTAAAACGTACAAAAACAATTTGCAATAGTTTGTTTTCAATGCTGTTTTGCTTTTATTTTGTTGGCTTTGTTTCTGTGACTTTTAAAAACAACACTGGCATATTATCGAGAAAAAAATGGGTACCGCACAAGTTGAAAGAATTTGTATTTGGTAGAGTTCGTGGGATAGATTGAGATTGATATTTATACGTTTTGAGTGACCCCGAGGCTAGAGGCAAATTCATGTGGGCGGAGGGAAGTCCTCTGTTGCGGTCAAAACTCTTTCCACGAATTTGGGACCCCAAATAAAAAGGAGGACAAATAATTTTATAATGAACTTTGGGTTAGGGCCGATTTCATTGATGGGTTCGTTTTCGGTGGCTCCAATTGATTTGTGGCCTTAAGCGTGTGAACGTGATTTTATTATCAAATATTGTCCATGTCGTGTTAGTTTTAGTAAATTAAATAAATCATCCAATGGCAAACAGCAAAAAGTTTTCTGTCCGAGTTCGGTTTTGTCAACAACAGCATTTCAATTTATTTTCTGATGAATCAACAGAAAAAAAAAAAGCCATCACGAAATATAAAACGGAATAATGAAAGCAGAAATAAAACAATTTTAGCATACAGCTTTTGCCCTTTGCCCAGATGTGGCTGTCTCTTTTTTATTACTCCTCCTCTCCCTCGCTCCATAAATATATATCTCGAGTGCATCCGCAACTACTTCAGATTACAGATTTCAGCATAACAATTTGTTTTTTCTCTCGTGTTATTTTGCTTTGCTTTTTTTGTAAAGTTTTATGCAATTTCTCGACAATTTGTCGGAGGCTGCTTCTCGTGCCATCGCTTCATTCTTCAGTTTGGATGAGGAATTTGCATCATAAATTGTCAGAAATGTCATACAAAATAAATATATTTGTACATACTGCTGTATATACAATCCTTTCTTTCTTTGTTTTTGGCATCGCAAAAGGAGGCGAAGCACACTTGTTTGAGGGTAGAGATTTTTTGGGAGGACATTGACATTCAGCTGGTTCTTCGTAATTTTATTTCACTTCACATCAGAGCGTTCTCTTTCCATTTTTTTCGGGGGTCACTCACAGTGTGATGCAACTGAATTAATTAAGCCCGAAGACACCGCTCCCTAACTCTGGTTTTGAGCGAGAAAAGGGAATTCCTAATGATATTGTGGCCCCAATTATCTGCTTAGAGTTGCCAAAAGGGATGTGTAATGCATTTGACTGAAATGCAATCACACCAGATCAGAAAAGGCGTGCCAGCTTTAATCAATTAGATTCTCGGGTTCAAAGTTTTTGGGTAAAAAGCTGTAAACGAATCATAACACATTTTCAAACAAGAATGAACGTTATAGTTAAGCTTTAGTTAAGCTTATAGTTAAGACCATGAAATATTAAACTCAATTCGCCACAAAAGTTTTGCCTGCACGTAGGCGTATATTGCATTGCCAGAATATAAGTAATTTTTTTTTTTTAATTTAATTTAAATTAGATTCAGATTACCAGACCAAAAATAAATATTTGGCTTGTAGACCCACACTTAGTACTTCGCAAAATTTACAAAGTGTCTTGAGAAAAACCCTGAAGTCTTCAATTGTTGTTCATGTTATATATCATGGGTACATTACATCATATCCCTTTCCATCTAATCTAAAAAGAAATAAATAAGTGGTTATCGCTTGAACGCAATCTAAAAACTTTCAATGATTTACTTATTCAGTTAGTGCTTCAACCCCCTTAAACAATGGCTGCTTAACAATTGATGTGGAAATTTTCATAACTATTCTACTTCGAACGAAGAGTGCTTAAGTTGATGGTTTCCATTTTCATTTTCCCTTCGATTCTGAAAGAAACTATGGCAAAGTCGTTGTGTTGTATCAACCCCAGCGACAAGCCACAAATGCCATTAAATGGAATGCCCCACCAGTTTGGCCATGCATCCCCGATTTGTGGGGTCTTCTCTGCCCCACGTCAGATCCCCTTGCTGCATTTACAAAATTTATATCCTCCCCTTTGGAATTTAACCCTTGAACGCTTCGCCTCTGAAATTGATTTCTATGCAATTGTTGTTTCGCTCAAAGACTTTGAAGGAATTTATGTTTATGTTTTTCCCTCGACCATTCTGCCCGACATCGTTATAATTCAATAACCGGATTCCTTCCCTTCTTGGGGGAGACCCTGCTCCAGTCGCTTCCCTTTGTCTCGGACAATGCGTTAAAATCAATTCAGAATTTATGCACTTTGGCTGGGTAATTTATTTTATGAATGTTTAATAATCTGTGCACTGAGTAAATTTATGACAATCGCATGTTAATTGCCTGCTTGGCGCCGATATGTCAGTCAACAAGAAGTACCAGGAAGGGGTTGCCTTGCCCGTGTTCGATTGCTGGGGTTATTGTCACCCGACAACTGAGCTTAGTCGAGTCGAGTGTAGTCGCTCATTTTGTTTACATTCAATTTCATAAGTGGCAGTCCAGGGGGAGATCCGTGGGTTGGGTTGGCTTGGTAAGTGCTCTATTGACCAGTGTTGACTCTGGCAGCCCCAACCACCCCCTGGAATCTTTGGGATGGGACACATAAGCACTTGGCTGACATGCTGAACACCTCATTAGAACGCCCTGCTGACGAATATCGATTGAAATTTCCATCAGTCATTTAGTGAGGGGGGAAATATGGGGATGGACGAGCCAAAATTTCTCAGTTAAATATATGGTCTAGAAATCAACAGAAATTTGTGGCTTACTTAAACAGAAAGTCCACATCGTTTAGTTTAAGCTTTCAATAAATAATGGCAACAAATTTAGATAGCAATTAATAAGCAAATGTCTGGTGCTCTTAAAACCAAATGGTGTGCATTATGGGATAAATAAATTTAGAAACTATCGAAAACATTGATATCAACAAATAGCTGACGCTAAAATTGTATACTTGCATCTATTTAAATTTGAAAAACAGAATACATTATTACTCGTAAGAAATACTGAGTAATTGAAAATGTTTAAATTGAACTCTTGCCACACTTAATATAATCAAATGCCTGCAAGTTCTATAATTTATTCAGATGATATAATTATAATAAGAGTAATGTATAATCATATTTGTCGATTAAAAAATATATATTATATAAGTATTTCTTAATTTAATATGATAAAAACTTACAGGTAAATTTAACAAATTATTAAGATATACAACTACTGTTCGTAAGTAATACAAATTATTAACGTATTTTAACATTAATGTTCCTTTCACTTTACGGAGTTTGGTAAAATATATATTGTGGCAAACCAAAAAGTCAAAAAGGACGTAATTTTTCCAAAAGAAAAGTTTCAATTTATAATTTTCGTTTAGGTTATTAAAGGCTAATATGTTCAAGAAGGTAGAAAATGTTTGAGAACAGGTATTTCTTTTCTAGTCTATTGCCGCTTTGAACAAACGGAATTTGTTAAGGGCACCCTAAATTCTTCTGTCATTTACCTAACCAACTTCTAAAATACAAACTGAAGCTCCTCTGACTAGTTGGTGACCCACTTGGAGCTCGTAAATCGCCGGAACTACTGCATTGCCAACCATCATAATCTTCAACTCGGAACCAAAAACGACACTTGTTTGTCTAAGCGCTGTCGCGTGGCAACCTCTGACCTCTGACCCCTGCCCTCTGTCTTCTGTCCTGCGTATTTTAGCCCTGTCTCTCGGTATTTTCTGCTTTTCCTCGTGATCTCTTGGCCGAGGCAAATTTGCGGCACTCGCAGTGGAAAGACCACCAGCAACTTTGAAGAGCATGATTTATGAAAGCTCTACACATCATAAGCGAATGCGTTTATCATTTTTTACACTCGAATCCGAAGCTGAGTCTGCAGCTTGGCTAAAATCTTGAAACTGGCGACGTTGACAAATGACAAAAAACAGGCGGCAAATCCCGAGCCCCCCAAAGCCTTGAAATCCGCCCAAAGCACTGGCGCTGCTCTTAATTTGATCTCTAGGTTCAGCTTCAGCACGTGCATCCGGATTCCGGACGGGAAAGATATTCCTCTAGTGCCGCCATTAAATATGCAATAGATTCCTCCGCTCCTTGCAACTTTGTTTTTGTTTCTTTTAAAGCATTTGGCCAGTCAGTGTCGCATAAATTATTCTGTTAACAAGTTGTGTCAACATCATCATTAACAACAACCACCACAACTACACTGCGGCGGCACATCTCATTGTCGGCCGGAGTCGGAGTCTGAAATGTGAGCAGACGACAAGGTCCGCATCGGGTGAAACTTTTTATATTTTTCCTCTTCTATTGGCTAATGGGAAACATGTGTTGCCGCAAAAAGTTGGACATGCGAGTTGGCCGGGGGATTCAAGTCAAGAACGGAGACATATCATTTGCAATGGAAATGGAAGTGAAGGTGAAATTACGAGCCTCCAAATAATCCACTTTCCAGTTGAGAAATATAAAACCAATGTAATTTATTTAGAAATATATATTTTTAAGCTCTGTCAATGATAACGATTTTGAGCTAACTTTAACGTTTGTCAGCTTACAAACAAATTGTTTGCAGTGTTCTTATTTTTAATGTGTTAAAAGCAATAAAACACCCAGAAGAAGTTGAGTTGGATTTTGCCAACTACATCTGAACTGTAATTTTGTTTTTAGTGTAGGAAATTGAATAAAGTTGACAACATCAATACCAGTTCTCTAGCCAAGTCATAAAAGCTTTTCCTGCTCTCCTCTTACCAAATAGCTTCTTTTTTTTTGAATTCCACGAATCTCAAATACATTAGGATTTTATGCAGCTCCCCCACAATTCCCAACGTAACCCATAACCAATTCGACACTTGACCATTCCACGCACAACCAGGCAAACTTCCTCCCACTTACTAGCGATAGTCCAAACCCAGAGGATGTCAACGAACGAGGGAAGTTCGTTCTTGGGCTCGGTTTACCCATTTGTGGATAGTTCAGGCATGACCAAAGACGCGAAATGACGCGAAAAGACGGTGCCTTGTTGGCTTCTAGGCAATTATCGGCAATCGAAGAGGAAGCGATCCCAAGAAACATAAGTCAAAATTCCCCGACTACAAAGTGAAATACAAAGCGAGGCGCCTGAGCAGTGGCGATTACCTTTTACGATTAGAGCGAAAAGTGTCAGGCAAATAAAGTGGGCAAATATGAATCATATTTTCCGATCGGGAAGCCGACTTCCTGGTCAACAAGCTCGCTGTTCAAGAGTCAGTCAATGGCTAATTGGATTTCCCGAATGGACTCCGCAACCGAGGATGAGGATTGGGCCAGCCATGCTCTAAACAATAAATGTGTGGCCGAGGAGATTCTGTTTTTCGCTGGCCATTGTCAAAGGGTCTCCTACTCGCTGGCCGGCTTTGTTACCCTCGGACACTCTGGCATAAAGTGAAATTGTGCGTAAAATTCGTTGGTCACGTTTCCACGTCTGTTGACAATTGTTTTTGCCCGGCTCTGTTGTGTTTTCTGCCATTAAACGCGTGCACATGTTGCCCCATCCCCTCCAGCCCTCCTCCATTCATCTATCCTTAGATGACTGCAGTTCGTGTCATTTCCAATGTGTGGTCCCAGCACTTTAAAAAAGACTTTACCAATTTAAGAAAACCTTTTAAATGTTGTGAATTTAAGATAACTTAAACGGAATTGTCAGCAAATTTATAAATAAATAATAAACAGAGAGCATTCAAACAGTAACCAAAGAGTTGCAAGACATTTTCTAATATTAAAAAGAAATATATTTGCAAAGACTTTCACTATCAGATAAATATCTTGAACAAAGTACAGCCATCATTTTTCTGAGTGCAGTTCCCTCTGGTGACTTGACTGCAGCTAATCTTTTGTTTAGATGTTACATGGCACAAAGGACGGGAAGAGCGAGGAGGGAAAAGGCACAGGAACCGGGCTAGCTCCCGCTGAGGCCTCAAATTAGGCACAAATTTCACTGGCCGAGTGTCAATTCTGATCATATCTGGGACGCACTCGGGCCAAATTGCACTGGCGACAGGGAACAGACAGAACATAGCCGGAACGAGACGGAAAAGAGGAATAGGGCGGGGAAAGAGGGACACACCTTTCTGCCGGATCTGGGTTTCAAACACATTACCAACATTTGGCTAACTAGAGGACAATAACAATGTGCTGTTTATTGGCACCGGAACTAATTGAGTTTAGTGCTTGTCTAAATTCTTCTATTTAATTAAATGTAAACTAGCTTGTTACATAAATCGTTAAATTAAGTGTATATATAATATATTTTAATAAGATTTGTTGACCTATTATCAATAAGAGTTGTAAAACAATCACAAAAAAAAGAAAAATAAAGGTATAGGAAGCGTTAAGGTCACAAAAGGTCACTTGAGGGAGGTTTTAGACCAGAACAAACAGCAAAGTTAAACGCAAAAGGAACAGGAACCAGAACAGCACTTGAAGAAATCCTGCAACACTGACCAACAAGCCGAGGAGCACTAAGGAAACTTGAAGTGAGTTAAAGGTTCGGTTCGCGCCGGTGGTTGGCGGAGTGAAGTGGCTTACGAAGGATTGCGTTGCCAGGAAGCAAGGTTTATTGTGCAACGCCGCAGCAGCAGAAGGAATCCCACTCAGTTCAGCCCATCCCATCCCAAGTCAAACCCAACCCAACCCAACCCAACCAAACCAAACCAAACCGTGTAAACCAAACGTAAAGCACACACATACTCTGACTCCGTTCCTCTTATGTCTGTCACTTGGTCACCTTTTCCTTTTCCTCCCACACTTCAGTTACTTACAACGCTATTTTTGGTGTATATTATGACCCGCCTTTAGTTAGTGCTGACCATTTTGATGTTTAATATAGCCAGATTTATTGATTATTGTATATTTGTCAACTTTTTTTCACTGACAGTCAAGTAAAGCAGCATTGTTTGAATCATGAAAATATATAAAAATTTAATTCAGTTACGCATAGAGCTGTTAAAAAATTCATTAATTTGTACAACTCAGAATTAATTAATCGTTATTAAAATAATGCAAATGTTTGATTTGCTTTTATGTATTGACATTTTGTTTTAAAACCTAAAACAAAAGTATTGAAGTTTATCATAAGGCGGATAAAAGACTGACCCTGTATTATTTATTCAGCCACTTTAATTAAGTACCAAAAACATAATTTTATTAAGAAATTAAATAAATAAACTTCGAAATGAACCCTTTTAAACCTATAGTAACAACTTCAAACACCATTTGCTTCAAAAAGAACCCGTTTCAGAATGCCAGCAAATGTGTTTTGAGTTATAATGAGTTAACTTAGGAAGTTAATTAAACTTTAAAAAATTTCATTTCTTTAAAGATTTTAATATTCATACGACTCTCATTTGTACTTGAAAAACATAATAATAGCTACTTTTTATAATACTAAAAGCACAACACTGTTTCAGCAATGATAAATGAGGGAAAATGTGAGAGGGATAAGAGGGATAAGGAGAAGGACAAGCCGTGAGCAGTTGGTCGAGTGAAATGCAAAAATTATTGCAAAATGTTTTTATGACGAATGAAATATTCGTTGACTCTGGCTCGGGCTTCTCGCCCACGTTAACTCGGCAGAATACCCCCAACCATCCAGTAACTTCCCGTTTTCTCCACCCTTTTTTATATTTGTTGTGTTATTTCCCCTCACGATTTTTTTCCCGGATCGAAGCATTTTTTTGCGAGATTGTAACGCGGTGACTGGTGTGGGTGTGTATCCGTACGACTTTGCTGTGATGTCCTGCGGAATCTGCAGCTGTGTGCCGATTTTTAAGCCTTTGGGCATTTTATTTATTTTAAATAAAGGCAACAAGAAGTAATGAAAAAGCAGGAATCAGAAATAAATTCTGTACATGGTAAGGAAATGTCCTCCGGAAACAAAAAAGTCACGCATTCGCTATGCTCTCTCTATGCTGTTCAGTTTATCATTAAATTTTTTTTTTCTTGTATATAAGTTTCATTAAAAAACATGACCTGATTTTGCCTTATTATCTTTTAGTTTATTATTATTATTATTGTATTTAGGAAAAATCAAACGTAACTGCATAATAGCGTAATCAAAATTTTACCTCTTTGGCATAGACATAGCAGGATAAAAAAATTCTGAGAATAAAGACTAAAAAAACAAAATTAAGAACACAAAATCAGAAATATGGTTTCCCATTAATTGGACTCCGGGATTCCCATAATCGCCTCAATAGTTTGCGGTAGATAAATTAACACCGCGGTTGAAGAAATCGATTTTTTTTAATTTTATCATTGGAAACTATTTTTACATTTTTCCATTAAAAGGGTTATAGAGCCTGAGTTTCAGTTAAAGTAACTTCTTGTAATAGGAAAAAACATTATTTTGTTTTTAATTTTCCCAATTTTTTAATTAATATTTTATTTATTATTTTTAATTTAACATTCTTTTTTAGTTTTTCATTTTCTTCATTTTGTGTTTTTATTTTTCGGCTTATTAAAATTTCGTTCTTAACATTTTGTTATATTAATAACGAACATGGTTATTTTCCTGTGGACGCAAACCATTTTCACTACCACATCCAGCAGGACCTTTTGTCTCTATGGCTGAGAATCAAACCGTCTTAAAAAAGTAACTTGGTTTTCAATGTGCTATTTAAAAGAAAAGCTGTTCTTCCAGCAGGTATATGTTGTCTTTGCAAGCCTCAGACTTAGCTCAAGGGATGTGGTCAGGACAAGGAGCCACGCCCACCCGCACCAACGGACTGAGCCACAGATACAAATACAGACACTGAGACCGAAGGACACTCGGGCCGCCAAACAATTGTCTCCCACAAGCAAAATATTTGTATTAAATAAAGCCAGGCCAGAGTTGAGAGTTGAAAGACGGGGGCCTGACTTTGCATACAACTTGCGGAATTTAATGTAGCCTGCGGACATGGCAATGCGACTCGAGGACACTGGCGAAAAAAATACAGTGAAATGAAATAAAATAAAACAAAACAAAACGGAGCGAAGTTCGGCCGATGTGAGGCGTAAAAAATACAATAAAATTCGAACATGAAAAGCCTATTTAAAATGCTGACATACGAAATGCGAAGGAACCGACACTTGAGGGCGCCACTGTGCAAGTGGTCGGTGCGGGCGGTGTGGGCGGAAAACGGGATGTGGGAAGTGGGAAATGTCAGAGGGGAAAAGGAAAGAAGGAATAAGGACCTCGGCGGCATTACCATAAAATGGAAACAAAAGGCGCAGGCACAACAAGATCCACTTGACTCCCTGCGCCATCGAAATCCCCACCGAGAATGCGAAAATATGAAAATTGAGTGAGAATATGTAAATGTAATGAAATATTGTTTTCACAGAGAGAAAGTGGCATAGTCGGAGGACTTCGCACATGACGTCCCCGGCTCAACTCCTCAATCCTTGCCCTCCAGTTTGGCCAAAAATTTATGCGTAACAAGTCGTTGCTCCATTTATCATTTCGCCCCGTGATTTACACTCTCGCTTTTGTTTTTTGTCTCGGCTTGCAGCACTCCTTCTGGCCAAAATAAACGAGAGGAGTGAGTAGTATCCTGACGGACTAGCTGGCTGAGTGACTGACTATCTGTCTGAGTATTGCAGCCGGTTGGGGGCGAAGGGCTGTTATTTAAATTATGAAAATTATTCAAACCGCAAATGGAATCATCATCATCAGTTATGAGCCCACAAACGGCAGTCCTGCCTCAAGGAGAGCGAGGTTTCTCAATCAGACCGAAAAGATAATCCGCAAATGGCAATCAGAAAAACGAGGCCCATTTATATAAAAAATGTGAACAGATTTCGGTTTATTTAGTTGGTGGTCCACAGTGAAATGGACTGAAACTTTGGTAACGAGGAGTTAACCCATCAAGCTGTGGATTATCAAAAGTTCTTGGGAAATTGATTTTGTTTAGCTTCTCAGAAGGCGTTTACCCATCATAAAGTAGGTGTCCAAGCAATGTTTATCTATCTGCCACTGAAAAGTGGGTTTCCTTGGATTAACATATCTTAACTTCGTTCAAATTGTTTCTGTGACAGCTGCAAAATGCGTCTGTCGCATCGCAACGAGCTATTAATTATATCCACTGGCAGGCAATTCACAAATAACCGAGAGATATTCAATCTACGCCAGGTTTATCAACTGTCACAATGCATAAAATGTGGTCATTTGGGGGAGGGGAGCTCAAATAAATTAAATGAATGTTAGCCCCAATTCGAAATGTCATTAATAAATCCCAGAGCATACCCATCCGAAATCAGATGTAAGCAATGTTTGTGCAAAATGACATTTGACCAAAATGTTTGGCACACACTCCGGCATAGACATACGAATGAAAAATGCTTGAATTATTTTGTTTGTCAGCTCGTAGGTAGACCCAAGACCTCAGCAGGAGTGGACGAAGTGCATAGATGGATATACAGATATTTACGTCTAATGAGTTAATTCAATTAAGAAGCCAAGCAGCAGCAGAAATGATGAGGAGAGGGAAGGCGGAAAGGCAGGTGGAGAGACTAGAGACCACCGCATTCGACTTGCAATTTGACAGTTTTCAATTAGTCAAAGTGTCATTGGGTCATGAAAAGTCAGAGAGGTCAGCCTCCGTCCGGATTTTCCAACCTGCCGCCCTCTCTGGCCTGTCTGACACAGTTGTACTTAACTTACCTGCTTTTCAGTCGACTTCGAATTCGGAATGCCCTTTTAGGGAACATCAAGGTAACATTAAGTGATAGATTTATCTAGGTTAAATGACACTAAGATCGAAGCACTTAAAAAGTAAAATAATTAATCATTTGCATTGTTGTCAACTTAATAACAAAACTAGGTAAAACACTCATTTTGCACAAAGTACCACATTGAAATAAAAAAAATAATTTCAATAGTGTGACCAACATCAAAGTTTTACGTACTAGTGTGACCAAGTGCACGCCTATCTGTTCCTTGTTCTTGCTGATTCTGATTCGTGCCCAGGGTCACTTCAATTAGCTGATCGACACAAATGTGAAATAAATAAAACTAGGAAGAGTGAGTGGACTTGGGAGTTTTGAAGGAGGTCAGGCTTAACCCAGTGCTGTGGAGTCAGATCAGACGGATAGACATACCCTCTGCCAACTCCGGGTGAATTATTCATGAATACACCTAGGCAAGCAAATGAATGGAAAGAAAAAAAGGTGAGGGGGTATTAAAATCGACATAGCTAATTTAATGAGTTTCCTTCTCGGTTTGCTTTCTCTCTCTTGCTTTCGGTAAGAGAAAAGAGGTCCCCGGAGGCAAAAATAAACACTCGAGCGTTAATGCACGAAATATTTAATTTATACTTACATCAACATTGGACAACCTTGGGTCCAAATGTTTTTATGACCAGCCGGACTGCAGATGACGATGATGAAGTGTGATGATGAGCGAATTGGAATGTGGCCGGATGATACGAATGGGTGGCGAAAAACGCCAAAGGCGTCAACTTCTGACACGGCCTCAGTGGAAGGCTAATAAAAATCAAATATGAAGGCATTCCTGAAGGGGAAAAGGCGTTAGTCCAGGTGGCAGGACATCATGAACATGCTGCTCACTTGGCCAAAAGCATTTTGAGTTATAAGCTGCCTCGAGGAGACAAGCTTTTGTACAGATGAAAAAATAAAACGGAACAAAGAGCTATAGCGGCGTTGACAAAATATGGTGCATATTTAATCGCGTGATAAAGTTTTTTTTTAAATAATACATTTTTAAATTTAAATGATTTAATAGACTTATTGTCCGATTGTATTAAATCTGTATAATTCGAATCAAAAAATCCAGTCAAAATGTATTGTTAAGGTGAATTATTTCTGTCCCAAGTAATATATTTTGGAATCTTAAAATATTAAAAAAAAACTTCCTAGAAGAATATCAGCCTTAATGTCCTATTTCAGCAGGTTGTTTTCTGTGGAACTTACCCCGACCCTGCGGCTTTAGGTCGCCATAACAGAGAGACGAGCAAAAAATCAACAATCAAGGGGGCGGAAGGTCGAAAAAGGGGGCGGGCCTCGGACCTAAACCTGAAGCACGTGGCGATAAAGAAGACATTCACGGCACTTTGTTCGAACATTAAGTGGATTTAATGTAAACTTTATGTTTTCCTTAGGTTACGTGGTCGATTTCCGTTTTATTGCCTTAATTAAAAGGTCTTCCTTTTCCCCAACCACCATGCCCCTGCCCCCTGCCCCTTCCCTCCTGCAATCAACAATATTTATGACTATTTGAAATATTTATTTGCCCTTATGCCATTTTATGGAGGTAGGGATACGTATCCCAATATCCATCCCAGGTGAGCTCCTCTTCCACATCCGCTACTCCCCCGACAGCCATCAATTGGAAAATACGCTGGGCACAAAAATTAAAATCTCATTAAATTTGATGTTGGGGAAATTGTTATGGGCTCGAGAAAACGTGGACTGAGATGGTTGGGTAATGCAAGACACTAGATAAGGGAAGTATTAGGGATTACCCTTGAGCATCGTCGTCTCCATAAAAATAAAATGAATTCAAATTAATTTTGGATATTAAAACCTTGGTCAGTCAAGTTAATAGTGTGGATTACATAATAATCACATCAACACCTTTGGCCAAGAATCACACCTGTCTATGGCAACTCTGGCACCGAGGTGGGTGTTTACAGCCGCGAGACTTATTTAGAGATCAGTCCATAAATCCACGCCATAAATCGACCACGCAATTCGCTGAGCTCGCTTACAGATTACGAGGCTTTCTCGAGCTCTGTGTAAAGGGCATCAAAAGCTTATCTCGAGCAGATAAAAATATAACAAATAAAGACCATTCAAAGAAAAATACACACTTTCATTTTCACCAGCGATAAGGAAGAAAGAGGCCGGTAAATAATTTCCATGAGCTTATAAGGCGGATTAACTTCCAGAATTCATCACACAAATAAGTTCAAGCCGAATAAAATGGGAAGAGAGATGAGCTTGAATAGCACATTTTTATATATCGGCTATAAAACACGAGATCAGGGCCATAAAAAGACATTAATACCTAATCCCAAGATTAAACCCGAAAGCAGCTAACAACTCTGATCTTCAGAATCTTCAGTTCAATAGTGTCGTTTCATACCAATTTCTTGCTGCAATTTGGTATTTAACTGTGTGAGCAGGGCAAAAATACATAAAAGCAGAGCGGAAAACAAAATGTTTATCTTGTGCAAGCATTTTGCTTTCCAAATCCACTTCCAGCTACGAAATTGTTGTATATTATTACTTGGGAAGCATTTTACAACTTCTCTTGACAACAACTTTGGTCTGCTTGACAACCCACTTGTGGAGCTACCTCTTGTTGTTGCTATATATTTTATTTTTTTTATTTTTAGATGATGTTGTTGTGTGGACCCCAAGCATTCGTCGTTGAGGTAAAATGCAAACATGAGGTTGTAAAAAGCGACGGAAACTAAGTTACCGAAAGCCTTTTTGGAAGCAGCAGCAGCAGAAGCAGTTGCTCAAGTGCTGAGAAGGCCAAGTGCTGGAAAGTGGCAAGGGCCTGGGGTAGGTGCACTTTAAAAAATGCATGCTTAGATATTTAAGTATTAAATCCGATTCATAAAAGTTAATCTAAAATTGTTTATTTACAAGACAAATACATTGAACTGTTAAACTGTAATTGTTTACTATTGGATATTCGGAACAATATAAATGAAATAAAATTTGAAATTAAACTGAAATTTTACAATTTTACCGAACGCGAAATTTAATGATGTTTAAATTAAATACTTAAAATAAAAAAAATACGTAATAAAATTATTATTTCTCTTTCTGTGTTTGCTCACTTAAGATTTTATTGGATTTTTTTCTTTAATTAAACTTACATTAAACACAAATGGCTGAGTTTATAGCTGATAGATCCCTTCAGTTAGTTCACTAGTTTTATTAATAATTTATTTTTGTTATATTTTTTTAATGTATTAAAAAGTAGGAAAAAAAACAATATGTATATTTTTTAATTTGCAAATTTTTACTGTATTGGATAATTATTATTATTTTATAATCCATTTCTTCAACATTAAAAACTAAATATCTTTATATTTAAGAATAAAACATTCTGGGGTTTTCATCTCTTAAAAAAAAGTTCTTTTAAGGTTTCCAAAATGTGTATTACTTGTTTCTTTCTGTGTGTTATAGGGCAGGCAGCTGCGGCCTTAATGCAAACAATGAACGTTTTACTTCCAGCCCCAAAAAGGGAGCGAGTGAGAGAGAGAGGAAGCTATCGGGACGGGCGCTCTGTCCCCTTCGCTCCCATTGGTGAGGTACGAGGGGGGGTGAAGAGATGGGTCTCCCCCTTATTCAGACTGCGCTTAATTGCGTAGGTTGGTAGCCGGCAGAGCAGCCTCTTCACTGGCCACTCGCCGCTTATCTTTGCCCCCCTGCCCCGCCCGCTGGAAAACACCCGCCTCCGCTGTTCACCTTTTGTGCCCCAACATCGTGCTCTCCTCTTCCCCGGGATGTGTACATTTTTACTAATTTACAACAATTTTCGTTGTACTTGAATACAAAGTGCAACCGTTGCTTTTCGCCCCCCCCCGCCCAACTCCGTGGCTAACACTCCACTGCCCCCTTAACCCACTGTGGCCCCCTTCTCCCGCCATCATCCACTTGCCCTGTGCTACTTTATGGTGAAGTGCGCGAGGCATTAAGAAAAATGTATGATGATGCACCTGAGAAAAGGGCTGGGGCGCGGAGAAAACACTGGATGTGCCCACCTTCGGTAGGGGAAGTCCCAAAAAAAAATAAGATGAAGCCAAGAAAGGAATGAATAACCAGAATAGATGCGAACAACAATGCCAGCTCAGAAAAATATTTAAATGAGGTTAAGTTACCGTAACTATTCTTCTTGTAAGCCCCAAAAACCCACCTGTCTAATTTTCCAGCTCCTCCGGTGCTCAAAACTTACCACCCCATTTTCCCCCTCATCCTCTTTTCTTTTGGGTAACAGCCCCATGTTTCTAAATTTTCCATGCGCACTAACAAGAAATTTATGAATATTATTTTGAAATTAAGTGATTTTCAATTAAGGTATGTTTTTTTTTTAAATTTTATTAATTACAAATTTAAAAAGAACAATTTTGAATTTGATGTCTAGAATTTTAATAGTGATGTTCAATATTTCTCAAGATAAATTTATTTTTTTGGCATAGCTTATAAACATAGTTTTGTTTTGTTTTTGGTTAGATGTTTATATTAAAATGCATGACTTAAGTAATCCTTCAATATATATCAGGAGCATCAGGTGAATTTCTCTTCGTGTAACCCAGAAAACTTTCCAAAATATTTATATAGCTTAAGGTGAAATTATATGAAAGTGAGGGTGTATATTTGCGTGTTCTGCTTGGCGAATCTCGGTGCTCTTGTCTGTGAGAGGGTTAAACTCCGGAATTCTTGCGCTAATTGGGTCAAGTGTGCGCCAAGTCTTGACAAAAGCGACCTGTTACTCTTACACCTGGTTGGAACACAATCAAGTGGGTGGAAAATGCAGAGGAATGCAAACACAATGGAGATTACTTCCTTTAAGTTGCCTGAATAGATAAAGCAATTAAATATTTAACCAGAACACACAAAACTTCCGCTGTGGAAGCGAACGTTCAATTATATAAATTTGAGATATCAGGGAGTTATGATACCGAGTCCCCAAAACGAATGGTATCCCACATGCAAGCATAATGGGTGGTTAAAAAATGTAATGAAATGTGGGCGGGCTTGGTGGGAATTGGGCGTTGAGTTGGCGAAGTTGTATTCCGTCTGCGTTGAGTGGCTGGGCTTATTATTCCTGCTGGAAAGTATTGCGCGGCACTTTAGCACTTAATGAAATTAAAATTGTTCATAACGCCGCCTCTCCTTCCGTGCTTTCTCCATTTCCCTTGTTCCGTTGAATGGAAGAGCACTTCTGTTTGAAGGAAAATTGCATAACGCAAATGAATTTCGAATCGAGCGTTGACAAAAGGGAAACTTAATACCAGCTCTTTTCTTCCATTGCCTCGGGCATTCTATATTCAATATATGAGCTTGCCCGTGTAAATAAGCAAATAAGCGAATATGTGTGGCTTTCATTATTAATAAACAAGTGGATGATGTATATCAGGCATATGAATCCACATATATTTGCAGCTGTATTTACAGCTGTTTGTGCAATAGCTCCATACCAAAAATAAATGCGCAAATAAACTGACAAAGTCTCCTGCGAAATCAACAAGCGTATATCCTGCGGATATTTTGTTCGACATTCTGTCAGCTCGTTCACTCCATATCCCTCTCTCTTTCTCGCATTGAACAGCGATGGGGAGAGTTGGTGGGAGTGAGATAACATGAGTACGCTTTGAATAATGAATTGCAATTAGCGCAATTACATCAGATTGTCACAACTATATAACACAGGTCAAGCTTCCAACAAAATAAAGAGTACTACACAGAAAAAAAAAATTAACTTAATAATGGGTTTTAATATTAGAAGGGTTCAAGGATTTAAAGAAGTCACGGGGGTTACAGTATTGTTTCTTATCCTTTTGTTAATACCATCCAATTGCAAAGACTTGGTTCGTTTTTTTTATATTAATTTTTTTTTTTAATGAATACATTTAAACAACACACTTTGGTTTTTACTAGAAGTATTATTCTCAATATTCTCAATTATTCAATAAACATTCAAATTAGTACATATAAATTTATTTTGTCGACAGGGAAAATTACGTTTTTTTAACAATAAACATTTTTAACACAAAATAATCCAAGTTTTTCTCCGCGTTATACCTCGCTCATACCCTCCCAACACACGTGTACATGTGGAAAGTAATGTAATTTTATTTCTCGCCAAGCAACGCGTGGCACAAAACATGACAAATTGAATAATTTAACAAGGATTTAGAAGGGGGTTGAGGGATCATCAGGAGCCTCAAAAGTCCACAGAGGAATACCCTCTTCGAAAATGGGTCACACACACTGGGGGTTCTGAGTTGTCCCCCCAAATAAACCACCACTTTGCACCCACTCTCATTGTTTATGCGCGTGTCGAATTTTGGGGTTTAGTCGCCAGGGACCACTAGGGAACATAAATATTTATCCAGCGATAAAAGAATTTTGGGAATTTTTCCTTGTTCTCCGAACGTTGTTGTTGTGGCAATGGGGCAGGGCAAATAAGTAGCACAATTTGACTTGGCTAACCCGAACGCCAGCTAAATGTTTGTGGTATGTGACGGGAGAATCCGCAAATGTCAAGGGACACACATAAGCAATTTCAGGTGGGTAGTTATTCGACCAAATAAGTGGATTAGATTATAGACTTTTTAGAAACTATAACTTTTAACATGGACTTATTCTATCTGTTCCACAGCAATTAAATTAAATTGTATATTCGAGGTTCAATCCTTAGTTGAACAAGGATAATGTGAACTTTAAAAAGGAATTTTAAGAAAATCTTGCTGGGAAAGCAAAAAAATTATGGTTACGTTTTGAATTTTTAAAAAAATAACGTGACATTTTGAAGTATAAAGATTTCTTAAAAAGCCTCAAAGCATTATTCTGGCATCATTTTAATTTTATACGGATTTTATGCGGCCTTTAGTTTTTTTAATCTCTAGAAGGACAAACTTCTTAGAGTATTAAACATGCCCAGTAAATTTGAAGATTTCTGAATGAAATTTAGAGGTTTACGTGCCCTTCGGCGCTTACTGCACAACAATGAAAATTACCTTGCTGATGGCGACAGAGATAATGGTTATGTGGTTGAGGATCCGGAGGTTGGTGATTCCTTCGGTCGGTTGAGGTGGGAGGAGGAGTAGTGTCACCTCTTCCCAGTTGTTTGCAGGTGAGCAAATGGGCAATCTCTCTTTTTGCCCCTCTACCTTTCCATTGCGAAGCTGTTGGAAAGTCAACAGAGCTTTCCACTGCTACCCCCGACTGCCACGCCCCCTTTTCAGCGCCCCTGTTGACTGTGTCAATATTGACGCAGACCGTATCTCTTTATGACATATTTTTTGGCTACTGTCAGCAGAGCGCTGTGGCATTTCTGGGCCTTGTTGACATCCTCCCGTGGTCTGCGCCTCGGTTTTATTTCCCAGCTCTTTGAGCTGATATATATATATTAGCGTACTCGTGTATGATTGTGCGACTTGTTTTCTGGGACCAGCAGACAAAAATATAACCTTAAATCCCCTGTTGTCTGAACTTTGCTTTATTTTAGATGTGCTTTTGATGTATCTGTAGAATTTCCCGGTCTTGCGTCTCCTCTATTTGGGTTAGTGGGTAATGCAGCTCAAATTCATTCGCTGGGTGAATTATGAGTGTGGGAGAATCCCACAGATAAATAGGAGACCTGGGCCCCAAATCGATCGCATTGGCATTATGTTCTCGTAGCTGCAGACCGCCCACAAATCAGGTAAGAACTTCACTATATGAAGAGGTGTATTAACTTACGTTAAATTCAAAGGCGGTTGTTAAACTACCTTAAGTAAATGGGATTAAGGATTTGAAGAATTTTAGACAACGCTTATCTTAAAGTCACTTGTTCACGAACAAAGTAATATTATATCTATTAATAACCTCATGCAACTTTAATTGAAAATTGATTTTAAAATATTTCTGTAATCTGTAGTTTGAATAATAAAATAAATAATTTAATGTTTTTAATATAAATTAATTAAATTGTTTTCACACTTAAAAAGTCAAAAGCTTTCACAAAAGTCTGTTAAATCATAAAGAGAGCATTTAACTTTCGTTGCTTCCTCTCTTAGTTTGGGATTTCCCCTATTTGTTTTGGGTGGCACTTGATGGCTGGCACGCAAACAGAATCGGAAAAGCGAACCAATCTAGGGCCATAAATAAATCGAATCGCCCAGTTTTCCAACGGATCGGTATTGGGTGGGGATCTCTGGCGGGGTGCAAAGTCCGCAGACAGTTCTTGGAAGACGGCGACAGCTCCATCACATCGGACCCACATATCAGGCCAGGCGACAAGTGAGGTGTCAGCCATTGACAGGTTGTCCCTCCCCGAAGATCGCCTCCATAAACTGCAATTTAAGTGGCCATAAGGCAGGCAGATCACGTGATTGGTCACAGGGTGTCGCCCCGGCACATTAGAAGAGCAGGAGGATTTTAAATGACTCACTGCACAAAGGATCTCCTCAAATACGTGAAAGTATTCGGTTACCGATTGATTGAGAAAAGGGAAAGGAAAAGACCTGACCTCAACCTGATCGACATGCGGATTGAATTCTCTGTTTCCGCATTCTCAGCAGTGGCGATCGATTTGCCAGACAAATTGCACCAACTACCTCGAAATGTGCGAATCCAGTAGAGAAGAACCCACCGCAGAGTGACAGCTTGGAAACCCTAGCAGTGTACATGGAAATCATGGGCAATTCCTCACGATCTCTTTAGTTGGAGGTCTCGTATCGCATTTCAATGACGCGACCACATTCCGCGCACTTTGCAAGGTTTCAAAGCATATACATTTCTATTCCTGCACAAAGAGAAAATGGGTAATAATGCTTAAAATTTATAGGCTATTCAACTTTTCAGAGCGTTATCATTTAAAAACCTTATGGTATCACTACATGTTTAAAGATTTTTAGATGCAAGTTTTATCAGTATCCGTTAAGGGTGAATAACTGCAAAATAATTGTTGCTAAAATTATTAGAAATTGACATATTGTGTAACCATTAAAAATACAATATATATTAAATTATTAAGCAACAATCATTTTACTTAAACTGCAAACTAGTTTCAGTTTAAACATATAATGTTTTAGTGGTGTTTTTATAAGTAACCATACAATAATCTGTATAACAGGCAAATCCTGTTTAAACATTGTTTTTGTTATAAATCTCCAATTGTTTGCAGTGCTTTCCACTCAATTCCCCACTAAATTCAATCTATCTGGACTTGGCATTGTTCCAATGGCACGCTCTGAGTCTTGATTTCTGCTGGATTTTGTGTGTTTCTTGTGCGGTCAAGTTGCCTAAACGGGCGCCCAGTGTGAAATTCAATACGATTTTCGGGGTACGAACTCTATTAATTTAGAGTAGGGACCGCATATTGACATAATTGAGGCGGCAGTGGGGGCGGAAACATTTCCGCTGTGGTGCCGAATGCCGAGTGCCGACAAAGCTGCAGCCACGTTCCAATCTTGTCAATAAATCTCAATATCAAAATATGCTAAATGACCACCCGTATGTGAAATATATGCCCAGCCAATAGTTAGAGCCACATGGCCACAGAGAAAAAATGCAAATAACTGCACGAACTATCTGTGAGATACGCGCATAAATTTACAATCTATGTATGCCTGCGGATGAAATGGGTATCGATAGGATAGCACATAGTGCGCTATAATGCGGGATGGGGGGAGGAGGGGGTTGGGGTTGGTCGACATGGAGTTCGATTTCGATTTGGAGTTCAGTCTTTTTCATTAAATGCCGCTCTGAAGCAAACAATGAACCGTGTTGACAGGTCTCCGTTCCGAAGTCTTTGTGTATGATTGATTTAACCTGAATGGACTGACAGGTACGACGACAGGCGAACCGAACCGAACCGAACCGAAAGATATGGAAATCCACGAAAGATACTTGCGCTTATGCTAACGATATATGGGGGTCTTTGTGAGAGCTCAACAACTTCCATTTGGAGCGAAATTTAAAACGCTGTCGATCGTCGACAGCGACTTACATACGTATGTGGAATGTAGCTGGAAGATACTCGCTCGAATGCATATTCAGGAGTCCGCTTGGCATTCGGAAAATGAGTGCAGCTCTGTGACAGTAAGTTATCCAAGCAATCAATCATGGATTGAATTGTAAAACTTCTAATGGGCCAACAAAGAACGCCAGTTCGAAAACTCATTACTGATGGCAGTACAATTATCCAAGAGGCTGCGGTTGGCTGACCACCTCAGATGTGCAACGCAGGGAAAAAACAAAGGCAGGAATTCTTTTTCGGACGCAAGACAACCGCAGCGAAATTGATTGACAGCTGAATGATTTAATGAGCAACAAGATAAACGACGCCCTCTCGCTCTTTCCGCCGAACTGAAAACCGCAGCGAAATGAATTACTTATTTTCATTTGAATTTGAATTTAAATTCCCCCGCAGTATCTTTTTATCTTTTGTTGCTGCTGCTGCTGCTGCTGCTGCAGTTGCAATGCGGCGGTCCATAAAAGATACTTATCTCGCTCACTCCTTCCCATTCGCTCTCTTTCTGTCCGCCTCTCGCCATCTCTCTCCACCTGGGGAACTTTTCCCCGTGCTTTTCCTGCGATGTCATGCCAACGATTGACGATGACGCTGCCCGATGACGATGACGACCACGCATTTTGTGTCAACTTAGGAGGAGTATCTCGGAGTATCTCCCCTCAACCGCCACTTGGGATATCGAATTGATAAACCGAAAACGTTAGACAACTTGGGGAGTTGGGGGGGTTTGAGGTGGACGGAGAGATGGTTACTTTGTATGCATTCAAGTCTGGCCGGTAACATTTTTCTATGCGAAAGGCATACATGAGAAGCCATTGACCAGCAATAAAATGTTCGTATAAGTTGTACGTTTTAAATTCAATTAGTTAAGTTTCAATTGATTATACTAGCCGTTTAGCTTTTAAGCGAGCTATTCTCAATGACTTAAGAAGTAAATTTACTTAAGAATATCAGTTATATAAAACTGGGGTTTGCTCTACCTTAAACAGCCATATATTTCAATATATGACCTTAAAAATTACTAAAAGCTCATTTATATAGTTTATAACTTTGTTTTTTATGTTCCACAATTTACTACCCAACGTATACTGCCTACTACCAACTTTTTTTCTCAGCCGTTCGCCGACTGCGCCTTTATGTGATTTAACTTCTGTTTAATTTTCCATTAAATAAGTTTACACATAATTAAATTCGCCGCGCCATTTAAATACGCATCTTCCAACCGAGCGCAACAATTGCATTGAGCGCTTTTCATTTCTTTCCCATTTTTATTGTTAATTTTTATGTCGTTTGCGTGAGACCTCAGGGGCATGAGGTCTCCCCTCCCTCAGTCACCAAAATCCCTGACCAAGGGCCACTTGTCGCTGGAGAAAAACGATGAGAAGAAGCCCACGCAGCTAATAATGCTTTACGATCTCGGCATGTCATTTGGACTCGGGAGCTACCTGGCATCCAAAGTTTGTGTGGGATGGTTCGTCTTGGAAGAGATTTCAAATTGAACCGCATCCGAATTTATTTGAGTGAAATATTTGAAAGTAATTATTTGCCATGTTAAACAGAGAACTCTGTTTTAAAAATATTATTTTAAATGAAAAACATTGGTGATGGTTAAAGCGATGGTCACATTGAGTATGCTTTTTAATCATGTTTTAATTAGACAAACAAGAGTTTTTCAACACGACAAGCTATTTTCATGCTCCATTCATTTTCAGAATCTTTTTATAAAAATCACATCCAAATTATTTAGATTTCTAACAGAAAGAACAATTAAATAGTCGGTAAAACTAATTATGTGCAATGTTTAAATAGTTCTTCAAAATATAAATTTTTTTATACATTTTCAACCTATATATATATTTTACTCGTAATTTCCCATCAATGTTGATGTCAACTGTATAGGTCTGTCAAAATTCGAAGCAGTGTTTTGCTCAAAATTGGGAGGCACACGAAAACACAACTACTTTTCTCCGGGGCACAATCAACGAGGTTGGAGACAAACATGCAAAGTGCCCCACTCTAAGAGTCGCGATGCTATTAAAAATTCTACGTAAATATGGCACATTGAACCACTTGGTCGGCAACCACCATCACCATCACCATCCCCATAACAACCATTCCCGAAATCCGCGTTGCGGATGCGGATGTGGAGTCTTTCCCGGAAGTTGTCGTGAGTTACACGACTGGGATCGGCAGAGCGCGGCGAACGACCAGCGTCGGAAGACCATCCCAAAGCTGGTCTACCTGCACAATCCGTGGAAATATCTGGTGACCAAGATCAATCTGTGGAAGCTGAAGTGGCTGTGGGATCGGGACTTCAGTGAGCCGGACTTCTTGGAGGGCGCCAAGCAGGCGGCGATCGTGATGACGGACATCATCCGGCAGCAGAGTGCGGACAAGATCAGCGAGTATACGACTCCGGTGGGGTTCCAGCAGATCACCCGGGACATGCTGCTCTCGCGGAACGACACCCGCCTCCAGCTGGTGAGATTCGAAAGGGAACACCTACGGCGGGCGATTCCCATGAAGGTGGCCACGCGGCAGAACTTCGGCAGGAAATACGCCTTCATAGACATGCTCTTTGTGGGCCTACGGAACACCAAAGACTTCAACACGGCCAGCGAAGTGGTGGAGGTCAGCGAGATCATCCGCCGGATGGACAACGAACTTAAGACCCCGCCGGAAGTGGTGGCAGTTCCGCATCGGATTGTGTTCGCTGAGATCTTCATTCGTTTCAGGAGAGACTACACGGCTGACGCAAGACGAGCTGTTAAGGCAAATGGTCCACAAGCCCACAATTTCCCCTTCAATTCACAGTTCAATGCACCTACAACTCCAACGAGTATGGCCAATACTAAGCCACCCCAAGAACACTTCATACAATCAGCACTGGATCCCATGAGATCCACCCAGAATCCGTCCATGACGGCTCTTCCACCTAACACAAGAATCCTACCGCGCATGGACGATGTGGGCTGGTCGGTGTCCTTCTACAAGATCCTGACCTTCGACGTCCTCAACTACGATCCGCAGTCCAGCAGAAACCAGCAACACCAAACCCACTAAAAGCCTTAGTGTTAGGGTAATCATTGATCAAAAATACCCCGAAATTCAAACCCGTTAGTGGAGTGGAAACAATAATGATCGGCTACTTTTATGTACAATTTGGTTTCAACTTACAATAAATACATTTAGGATTTGTCGTTTTCTCGAAAACAAAAAGAGTTATTTTATAAACCTGGCGGGGGTATTATTATTTCAGTCAGAAGTTTGCTACGCAGCAGAGGAAATATTTCCGATCCTATATATATTCTTGATCAGCATATAGCTTCCATTGGAACAATAGGAAATAAAAAGGGAATATATTACAACTGCTGTGTTTTCATTTTTATTTTATTTTACTTATATAAATAAATATTACTATACAAAGAAATGTTGAGGGTTATGCAATCCCTGAAGAGAAAATCACGAATTTACATATGGATTATAATCAAATTCATCCGATGACTGGTTCTCATGCAGTCATTTAAAACTATTTTTGCTGAATATCGTTTATAATCTGATTCATACAATGACTAGTTCCCATAACTAATGAAACCATTTGAAAACATTTTCGCATGAATATCGTTTAAAATAAAATTCATCTAATGACATGTTCCCATAACCACCATTTGAACACCTTTTTCGCGTGAGTCTTTCAAAGCTCACTGCAACCCACAGGTTCACACCTTTTTTTTTTGGGCCACACACAAAATATGTGTACAAAACGATGTTGTAATGAGGCACATTACACGATTTGATCTTGTTAGCTGATGTTGTGATGTTATTTTTGTCGTTATTGTTGTTTCGGCTCTAATTGGTTTTCCAACATGAGCATTTGGGCTTGGAGTTTTTGGCTGCGGGGCTTGGCCTTGGCGTGACCCAATCAATTTAAATATTCCAAATGATTGAAGGAAATAACATAAATAAATTGACAAATGTATGTACGACAAGCTCGTGTCATTTGATGTTTTTACATCGTGCCTAACACATTTTTGCATAATTCGAACATGTTAAATGGTTTTCGGAAATTTACTTTGGAGGTGGTCCCCTTGGGTCACCAAATCGAAACACAATTAAAAGAGTATGAGGCCCAAAATTGGCTTGACAAATGATGCTGGTTAGGGAAAGTTAAGAGCGGTACACCGAAATTCCATATCGATGATGGACCGTTGACTTAATTAAAGTATGAAGTAATCATGAGCCACATAAAAACTTTACAGGTAATACCTTAAACATTAAATCCATGATCTATTTTAAGCTTTCTTCGATTCTGCAGACATTCATTTAATAGGTAAATACTAGGTCCTTGTGTCCGCCAATTGAATCAAGTTGCTTTGACTGCAGTTGTAAAGGATAATGCTCAAAGTGACAGACCAAGTTCGCTTCCCTTTCATCTCTCCCAATTCCAATTAGTTCCCCTCGGGAAAAGCTATTTGCTCGAGTTAAATAAGACCCAGGTCCCAGATCCAATAATCCCGACAGCCTGCACTGGAACAGGACCCAAAAGGAGCGAATGGGAATAACAAGGACTGTCAAAAGGAAAGAAATAATTTAAATAAGAAAACACAAACAGCTGTTGCAGTTCTGAGCCAAAGATGGAAATGTGCCACTCCCCCCGGGAGGCGGAAGCTCCTGAGCCAGCGACACTGTACAAGCAAAAGGGATAATCTCATTATAATGAAACGCAAGTTATGCACGCCCAGCCGGCAGCCGCTAGATGGCGCCAGTCAAGGCGTCACTCAAGTGTCGCACGCGCCCTCGGCTTAGGCGTCGAAAAAAAAAGATTTAAAAAACATCTTAAAAAAAAAAAAAGAAAGATAAACAATCTGATGAGAAAGGAAGCCGAAGACACAGCTGGTATTCTGGTAGTACCGACTCCAAGACTCGGCTTATTCTGCTCTCGAATTGGCCTGGCTGGAGCTGACATGCAGAAGCGGCCATCAAAAAAAAAAAAAAAAAGAAAGGCAAAATTACAAAAATTTATGTGCCATTCAATCTCTGCGGCAGCCAGCTTCTGTCAGTCTGTCCTCTGGATTTGTTGGCCATTTCCAAGGATGTCAGCCTGGCAAATGCCTCCAGTCTGGTCATAAATAACAAATGGGATAGAACTCTCTTTTTATGAAGGCCGAATTCGGGATACTCTCAGGGATATTTGTTAAAATCACAAATAATAAGAAACAAATCATCTAGGAATTTAAAAGTTAACAAAAGTTAAATAACTTTACTTTAGTCTTGGTCACAAAAAACTTTACGTTTCCTTCCTAAATTAGTCAAATTCAGTCCATTGGACTCTTATTCCATTCTTTTAATGATTTACTTTAATTTTTATAGCATTCTTAACCAATATATTTTGGGTACTTAATTATTAACCAAATCCATTCTCATCTTAGACTGCTATTTCTAAGGTTACTTTAAATTCGACCATTTTTAAAAACTACCATCAGAAAAAAGGGAAAAATTAATTAGACAGTTTGAACGCAGAGAAGATTCGCCGAAAATCAGTTAACCGGCTTAATTTCAAACTCATTTGCAAATATTTACCGAGCCCAACAAATCACAGACATCCATCCTAAACCTTTTCGGCGGACCCCAAAACCGGATCGAGATCCCCGCTAGAAAAAAAAAGATAAGTGTAACAGGTGTACACAAAGCACAACGCGCGCCATGGGCTCAAAAGTTTCCATCGTTTTCCTTGCCGTTTTTTTCCATTTAATTTTCCAAAGATTAATTACAAGTCTGGCGTAATGAGAGGATTTCCGGTGCAGGATTTGCTACGTCCTCTTTTTTCCAGCCTTCTATGCGAACTTCGTTCCCCGCTTAACGTTCGTGCCCCTACTACAGAAGCTCATATTTCTTGTGTTTAATAAAAATTGAATGAAATTTATGAAATATTCGCGCGATGTGCATAGAAATGCGCTCGTTCAGGGGGAGGCAGTGGGAAAGTGGCCACCCACCCACCTGCACTCTGAATCTCAGTCTCGACTCGTTGATCTTCATTAGCGGCGCCGCCGTCGCCGCCGTCGCCGCTGCCGGTAAATGTCTTTATAGACATTCCCGGAGACGCCTTGGCAAAGCTTTAAATTTATGGCAACGCATTTGCGGTGCGCGCGCTCTTACGGCCATAATGTGAGGAAGAAAAGCAAGAAAGTCTGGCTAATAAAGCGTCGGCGTTGGCCCCCGCCCATATAGGCGTGTGCCCCCCTCGGCCTATCTGTCCTTTATTAGTTCATTGCTTGGCTGACTCCCCGCCCGGCTCCCTTTGGGCCATATCCATTTACACTTGATTATTTATCGCCGCTCTTGGCCAAGTTAAAAGGAGAGGTGGAGACCTCCCTGGGCGCAGCGGATAGAGCCAACTCCAGACCCCGACCCAGTATAGAGTTGTCACATAATTCTCGACGCTAACAAGCTAAACGCGCTATTTAGCACAACATTTGTAGAATGCCGCCAGATCGGATTGAATGGAAGTGGTCACCTTGGCTACATTGCATAAGAGGTACAAATGCCGAGTGGGAGATTCCAGACTTAAATCATTGGCAAACGGATCGTTATTACAAGCTCGGAGAAATGATCTAAGAGGCCTAAAAATTTACTTTTAAAACAAATAAGTACATGTTCTTTAAAATTGCATAGCCTTGAAGATTTTATGTGAGTTGTAAACTGATTCATCTTATTATTAACTTATTTGTTTTACTGTCTTAAGCTGAAATCAGAAGGTCAAGGTATTAAACACATTCAAAGATGACCCTAGATATTATTTTCATTTTTCTAATTTGAAAATGACTTTTTAAGATTATACTTGTAAAAAATATATGGTCATTTTCATTTATTGGAATTTTTTTTGTTAATTTTGGTTTTCTGACTGGAAGCAAAATACATACATATATGAATTTCTTAAATCTTATAGGAAATAAAATGAGACAGCTAGTCTGATGAGGCAAGTCAGAAGACAAGGATAGCTACTTGACCCCTGAAATCTGCCTGTCTCACTTGCTCTTTTTCAATAATGTGAGTAAGCAAGCTGCACAAATATTTTTTCGCGCCTTTTAAAACTCCGCCAAAAAGTTGAATTCCTGGAAGAACAGGAAAAGAAAACAATGACAAACGGAAACCTTTTAGCGGTAAAAACGAATTGACTGCCAGCGGCACTGATTTAAACGGACTAAAACCACACATGTTTTAAATTTTAAACTTTAAAGCTTGAAGAACTGGGCCACATTTCGATTGCCCCAAAAATTGCCACTTGGCGCCAAATATTTATTATACTCGGCCTGTCTGGCTTGCTGTCAGCATTTAAGAGAATCTGCATAAATCGAAAAATTGAACAAAAGTTGTGTCTTTAATTTAAAACACATTTTGCATGCCCATTGGGGGTGCGGATTCAAAACACTGAAAGAAAATGAGGAAATTAAATATACATATAATGAGAAATCATAAAGATTTATGTATGTATATGTAGTTTTTTTTTTAAATTTACAACACAAGAATATGAAAATATGTATATATTTTATGAAACCAAATAATTTCAAACATTTCTTTTAAATATAAAACCAAATTTATTAAATACATGTTCTTTGTGTTATTTTAAAGGTTTTAGATTTTTATCGCTGTGCACTTTGCACAGCCATAAGGGGAAACAATAAAAACAACGTAGCGCTAAACTGAAACATAAATAAATCTTAAATTTTAAGCACTTAAAACCTGGCAAAACACACACACACACACACACAATGCTGTTTGCGACTCGACAACTTTTGTTTTTCAAAGTTCTTTGACGACGTTGTTTTCTTTCCGTTCCGTTCGCTGTCAAACATGCAATTTCTTTTGGTTTTGCAACGTTCGATTGCTGCGGTAAGGAGGAAGGCGGAACGGGCGGTCGGTGGAGGGGGGAGGGGGCGTGGCAGGGTAAAAGTCTGGGCAGCAGCAACAGCTGCAACAACATCGAAAAGCGAAAACAGCGGCGACAAGGACAAAAGCCAACAATGGATTATTAGTGGCACTTAAGCAAACACGCGGGCAAAAGGGCTGACCAGGGGGGCGTGGCGGGGTCAGGGGTCGAGTGCCACAAGGATATCATTGTGAACGTGAACCATGTGTGTGTGAGCGGTCTCTGCGGTTGTTGTTGCTGCTGCCGACGTCTGATTTATCGCCGAGATGTGGGCGTTTTTAATTAATTTCACTGCAGCACCGCTCAGCACAGATTTCCTGCTCATAAAGAACGAATTTTAACACAATATTTAAGCAGGAGGAAAAATACCAGAACTGTGGTATTTAGTTAAGAGAACCTGGAGAGGCGGCCAGTCCTTCAGGAGTGTTTCAAGTGTCGTTAAGTGGTGCAACAGCATTGTGGTTATTTTGCTCAAGTGTGAATAAAATTTATTTACCAACCCAAACGGGTTTGCGGTTCTGAACAGCAAGCCAAACAGTAGAAATCATCAAAAAATTTTAAAAACTACACAGAAAACCATAGCAAAATTTAAGATTCTGTATATTTTATCATCTTAAAACTTTTTACCAGTATAAAAGTTATTATAAAAGAGAACACAAACAATTTAAGAATTGGTATTTGAAGATATTAAATTAAAAAACATATTCAAACGTTTTTACATAAAATATTTAAATTATTTAAAACTTGTATTTTGAATCTTAAAACATTATTAACATGTGATGGTGCTATTTAATATTTATCTTATTGGAACTAAAGTTGTTCAGCTTAACCTAAATATCCCTGAAAATCCGCACAAGAAATGCACTCAAAAACAAACACTCATCACTCAGCAACTCTGAAATAATTACATTTTCTAGAGCTAATTTGGTGTTTCCTTTTCTGCTTGGGTAAACTTTTAGCTCGAGCTTTTAATTCTAATTTTAACGCGAGCTCTTCGCTAATTTACTTTCAACTTAAATTTCGGGGGAATTTAGCAGAGTGTCCTCTGCTTAACTTCCAAGCAAAGAGGACTCCAACTTCGTGGGAGTTGCCAAGATAATCTCGACGAGAGTGTCACTTTGCTGATGTGTCTTGCACTTGAAGTTTTTGGCCAAATGGGGATTCCTCCGACAAAAGAAAGCTAAAATTTCTCCAAACACTTACCAGGAACTTTAAAGAGAATGAAAACTAAATCCGCTGGTTACTACTCCTTGGGCCTCAATAAATTCATTAGTGGGCTCTAGTTGGATATGAAAATTGCGCGGAAGGAACTAATTATGCTGGGAATACTGTTGCACTATTAAATTTCACTTTGTAGCATGCATAAAGTTCATTATGCGCCCGTTTCACTTAATGAGAATTCTGCAGCAGAAGTATAGAGGTCCCGGAATTCTTCCAGGGCTGCTTAAATAAATCGATAAATTCCCTAAAAAAAATACTGAATCGTACCAGAGACAGCGCGCTGCAGTTTAAATTTTAAACCTATTTGAATTCGGTTTAGTTGAAGCCAACAATGCAACATGTTTGTATAAATTAAAAAATGGGTAAGAGGACAACAAATAGTAAATAAACGGACAGCAACGAAATGGAAACCAATTAAAAGCAAACACCGAGTTTGTTATGTTGGCCAATGTCGTGTATGTAAATATTTTCCCATCCAGGCGATGTGCGAAAAGTGATTTAAAAGTTTAATTCATGGTCAACAAGGAGACCAATAAAAAGGCTTGTATTTTAATGGATTGAACAATGACACAAATAAAAAAAAGAATGCAAGGGCGTATAATTATTTCTATATAAGCATATTTAACAAAGGAATACAGATTTTTTCTTTTTAGATTACAAAAAAACTTTTTTAGCCTTGTTTTTAACAGCAATATTCTATTGGTCTTTCGCCTTTTTTTCTGCTTTGTCATTTAAATTTGTGTTTATTTTTCCTATGCTAATTAAAGGGCATAAATAAGACAATATCTGCGAGTTTTCAGCTGTCTTCATAAGAGCAAAGTGCCAGAAAGAGCCAGTTAATTGATTTACGACCTTCAATAAAATCGTAGAAGGCAACTTATCATTACCACCACCCCGTTTCAATGGCGGCTAAGCTAAAACAAACTAATTTCAGGCTAGAACCCGAGCCAAGGCAATAAAGTAAGTTAACGATCCAGCGAAAAAAGGGAGAGAAAACTGGAAGCATCCGTGACATTGAAGGGCTCCAACCGAAGAATTCTTCAATTAGTGTAAACACAAACGATGACACTCTCCGCGGACCAAAGACCAAAGACCAAAGAACCCGGGAACAGAGCCAATTTTCCAGTGCCAATCCAGGGTCTCTCCTCTCCAGATCTCCAGACACTTTAATATTTAACGCCCCTGGGAGCCGGCAGACAGCGGAGCTGGCGACAATGAGCCAGCCAAACCAACGCCATCGAGTATTCCACGAATATGTTCGTGATCATAAAATTATAATTTATGAACAAAAAGCAGCGGACCGGCGGTGGAGGAGTAGCAGCTCGGGTCGGGGTACCACTGCAAGCTTATCTCATCTCGGGCATCTCTAAGTGCGCACATATGGAGGACGCGAGATGCAGATGCCGAGATGCAGATGCAACAACCACCGACCCAACAACGCAACAACGCAACAACCCGACAACGATGACAACGTTTGGAGCGATTTTGGAGCGCGGCTCGCGTCAATTTCTGGAGTGAGTAAAGCAGGGAACGTGAGGGCTCTGGACACAAGAACTGAAAAAAACCAGCGACTTAAATCTTAAAGAAAACGAAATTACACTACTTAATATAAAAACTTAATTTCCAATACTTTCTTAATATGCTGCGGTGATGAAAAACTAGTTTTGAAGCAACTTTTGAAATTTTTTTATATGTTTTCGTGAAGCTAATACAATAAAACAAAATGGGGCAAACATAAGTTTCCAGATTTATCATTGGTATAATTTTTTAACATTTTGTATTTCAATACAAAGTGAAGATGAAGTATTTAAAAAAATAAACTTTTAACAATTCAAAAAGTTTTAATTTTCCTCAAAAAACTAAACAATATTAACCGTTTTTTAACCTTATTTTATTCATTGGTAACTAAACATTTGGATAAATTAACACAAAGGTTGTCATTTGTCGTAAAGGTGTATTGTCAAGCACTTTACATTAGGTAGGTAATCCAAGCTTGAGATATATAATGCTAACCAGTTCAAAAAGAACAACCCACAAACCTATTCTAATCTATGTCATTCTTTTACAAACTGAACGGATTTTTAAAAAAATTCATTTTCACATATTTCATTTGCTTAAAATGTTTTGCAGAGAAATTATACAACCAATAGTTTAAAGAAATATAAAATAAATAAATTATTAGTTGTCTAAATACAAAAATATTATTTAAATTTCAAGTTACAATACCATATAATTTTTAATACTATTTTTAAGGGTTTACCTCATTTTTTCTCAGTGCCCCGTGCCCCAGTCCATTTTTCAGGGCCCTCTGTTTAGGGGGGTGATTGTTGTTATTGTTATTCCGGTTGCTCTTTCTGTTTCCAGGAAAGACGCCTTGGGCCCTGGTTGCTGGATACTTGAACAATATTTTCATATTTATTCAGGCGCGGACTTGGCTTGACATTGGTAGCCGGATCCCGAGGAGAACCCCTTCAAAGCGAAACTAATTTGCGGTTCGGCTGCCCAGCGAGTCATCTGCAATTTCCTTTGCGATGCGAGAGGGTCTGTGTTATTGCGCCACGCCCACTTGCAAGGAGGCTTAATAAGTTGGCTTTTTGCGAGTTTGGGGAATGGAAACCTTTTGGGGTCAACTTCCCGGGGGCTTCGGCACACGCATCGCGTGGTATCTGTGTCTGGACCTCTCACTTTTCCCTCCGTCTGCTCGATATTGTGGAACATTTTGGTTTGGCTTCTGCAGCTTAATTAAATTCTTTTCACTTGTTCAGCTCTGTGGCTCTGATTGAGTCTGCGCAACAACAAACAAATTAGTTTAGTGGAAAAGTTTATCAATTAAGTGGCCTGGATTCTCTAGGCCAAATGCATTTGATTGGGTTCTCGCTCTGATGGTCGGGAAATTGGTTTGCAAGTACATTGAAATAAATTCTAGCAAACGAATAAGAAGATGTATATTGAAGTAAAGTAAATATCAGCACTCATTTCATCACACAAGAAGTAACCATTTCGTTGATTTGCAATTATTCCGTCTTCGGGTACGATTGCTTCATTTAGGAGATTTATTCTTTTTATCCTAACAAAAGATATAAATAAGTTTGGAAAAGGCTACCGACATATCAAATAATATTTTAACCGAGGCTGAAACAAACATTAGTTTAAACCAAACGGATTTGATCATTAAAATAAAATAATAAATTAAAAACTATGAAAAAAATAAAATGAAATAATTTCTTCAAAATATGCAGCAATCTCTATAAAGTATTTTTATTAACCCTTTTTTTAAACGATATTTTTTAAATTAATGTGGCATTTAAAAATTCGCTTTATGCGTATCTAGCCTTCTCCTTTTAATATAATTTTCTGAAAATTATTCACTCACCATTGTCAGTTTCTGGGCCTTTGTTGAGTGCGAAATTAAAAATGATCGTCGTCGGCTTGAAGGCTCGCCGTTTATTGTTATGGGGCTCTGCGGGTCTTGCGGTCTCCCCGTCCGGATCATAATTCACAGCCACATCGGAGGATATGGGACAGGGAGTCCTCCTTCCTTCCTGCACTGCATGCAATATCCTGGCCGAAGCTGGGGGCAATAATTTAAATGCGCTCTATTATTTATTTGAGCATATGTCAATGGAACCTATTTATTTATTCACGCCAGCGACAATAAACAAAAAGTTTCGTATAGAGATGCAAAATGCGAATAAAATCGCTTGTGGACTCAGCACTGGCGGCTGTTAATGAGCAGAGGGAAAATCAAGGGAAAAGGGCGGAAAATTGCATGGAAAGGGGGGCGGGAGCGGTGAAGGGTTTATGCCGCAGCGATGGCAACGCGTTGCTGACGTTAATTGACCGCAACAATTTTTTCGCCGCTGCAGTGTGCAGTAAATTTTAATGAAATTGCTGCCATTGCACACGCCCTCCGATATAAGGGGGCGTGGCCAATCGCCTCCCGGATTCCCTGCGCCCAACGTGCTGTTGACATGCTGTCAGCGACACTTCGTGCCGCTTGTTGCATGCCGCAAATGCAACAGCAACAGCAGCAAAAATAAAACTGAAATTAACACAAACAAAATAAAAATCTATAAGGGAATGCGAGAATAAAAATTATTTACGACTGGGGCTTAATTCCAGTCTCCTCCAGCCTCGGCTCCTGTTCGTTTCGGCTGCCATTTTTGATGTTGCTGCATTTATAAATTAATTAAAAGCAAATTACTTTATGTTGCATGTCCAATTTCATTAAAGTTGCCAATGCAGCAGCAGCCATAAAAAATAAATTATTATGCAGAGATAGTCGGCAAGAAAGTGTTATAAAAAGTTGAACTTACAAAGTTGTTTTTATAGTTTTTATAGCATATAGTGAAAATGTTTAATATCCTGGATACCGTTTCTATTGGCAATTAATACTCTAGCAACCGAGAAATCATGTAAACAAGTAACGAATGTAAGAAAATTATTTTTTTATACCTTTTAAGGATTAGTAACTCCCACATTATTTATATATCCTCTCAGAGGGAATTATAATTTCAGTTAGAAGTTTGCAACACAGTGAAGGAGAAATATCCGACTCTATGAAGTATATATCTTCTTGACCCGCATCACTAGGAGAGTCGAACTAGCCATGTCCGTCTGTCCGCCCGTATCTAGGCAAACTTGTCTCTCAGTTTCAAAGCTATCTGCAAGAAAGTTGTTTTTTTATTGCAGGTCGGAAAGAGTCGGATCGGTCGTCTATAGCATTAAGCTTCCATAGGAATAGTTCGAAAATAAAAAAACAAAATTATAACTTTGCTGTTTTTTATGTTTTTTGTAGTTCTTCGAGATATACTAATGGTTTAATATTTTTTAATTCATTTTTAAATTTCATCAAAATCGGACGACTATATTATGAAGCTCCCATAGAAACAATCGGAATATTACAAAAAAATTTTTTAAACAAATTAAATTTATCTATTTTTGAATTTATTTTTAAATCTATCGGAAATAGTAATAAGTTGATAGTTTAGATGTACGATTTTAATTTAATTCAAATCGGAAAACGATATCTTATAGTTGCCATAGAAACTATCGAATGTTTGATCTGAAAATCATCATAGCTCAATGTTTTAAAACATATACGAATATACATCGAAATTAAAGTGTTTTCAAGAATATTTAATTTTTGCAATAGCGCTGCAAGGGTATATAAACTTCGGCTTGCCGAAGTTTGCTTCCTTTCTTGTTAAACATGATATTATTTTTGAAGTCCACATATAGGTTAAGTTTCTGGGATTTATTCACACTTATGTGTACTACACCTGTAATGCATTTATCTGCCCAGAGCAACAGGTGACTATTCCATAGATAATCCCTTCCGCCCAACACGTTCGTGTACATTATGCACCTCATATTTGCCTGGGCCAAACACACAGATTCCGCCGAGTTAATGTCGCATTAAGATGGCAATCCCCAACTCGGATCCCATATAAATCCACTGGCGGTAGCCCGCTCATATGCATTCTGCCCCTGAAGTGTGGGTTGCGGGAGGAGGTCAGGAGATGAAGGTGCTGCAGAGATGGTGCAGATAAATTTTCTTGTTGTCACACCTTGCAAGTTGCATGCCACATAAATATATTTCCACCTCGAGCCGCTGAAAGGTGACACTGTCTGCATTGCTGTGCACCTCTCTGTATTTTTTCGGGCTGGTGTGGGGTAAATAAAGATATCAAAAGGTAGCACAACTCGATTTCGTATTCAGATGGTCCCCCCTCCCAACGAAACCCCTGGGCCAGCTTCTTCGCACCTTTTTGCAGATTGAAAGTGAAATATTATTGAATGCCGGCTGAAAGAGGATGGGTCCTTCTCGGAACTCACCGCATTTAATTTATTGGGAATATTTGATGTTTGATTTTTTTCACCTCGTCCTTCTTGTCTTATCGCCCTGGCATTGACATTTTATTTTCGTCAGAGATTGCACTTTCAGATTGGATGAAACGCGAAAAAAAAGAATAATATGAATAAAAGAGGGAGAGTGAAATGCCATCCAAATATTTGCTTATCAACAGAAAAGGGTTTGAGGTCGAGTGAGCCAAAATATTGGGATTCATGGTTAAATCGCTGAGAAGACAGATGAAATATAAGGCAAATTTCGCTGAGCTGGTTAAATTATGCAATAAAACCAGAGAAAGTTAAGTAAAACCACTTTCCAACGACAAATATTATCAAAACCTCTTAAATGTAAAATATAAAATCGATTTACGCCAATTTAAGAAATTATTTATTGGAAGCATTGCAGTTGATCACTTCACATAATTGTCTTATTAAACGTTTATATTAAAATTTGTATTATTAGCTCAGACTTTACAAATTAAATCTTCTTGTTAATTGTCAGACCGTTTGTTTTTACCATATAAATGATACTAAAGAAATTTAATCTTAGCTTGAAAAATAGATAAAATACCGTAAACTAACAATTTGCTGATTTTAGACTCACGCAGTTCAGATACTTAATCATATCCTTTTGAGATCCACTTAACCCGCCGCGCAGCCGATTAACAAGAAGTCCAATCTACGTAGAAATCAATTAGCAACTGTCTGGAGTGCTGGCCAGAAAAGTGAAAATCCGGAGCAGATAGCATAATGCCACCCAAGAGCTGTCAATGGAAGGAGACCACACAACTGGCTGGAGGAGTAGAAAATGAAGCCTGGTCACGCACTGAAAATGAAGAAAAAAAGCAACGAGGGGGTGTGGAAGATAGAGATCCCGATTCCCAGCTCGAATATGAAATTATTCAAATGCAGGCAGAACATATAAATTCAAGTTAATCCGCACAGCTGGATGCCAGTCCCCCGGAGGCGAACGAGCGGATCTGGTTAGTGGGGATCTATATAGAGCTATATATAACGCGTGTAAGGACTCAAAGCTGCCTGCCCGTTGATGGGCGCCAGCCTTTAATCATTATTAATTATCCAAGTCGGGGTGCAGTATAAATCACTTGTGCTTGCGCGCCCCCTTTTCGGTGGGAGGAGGGCCTAATCTATTCCTTGCCAACTTGCAAAACGCTGAGAAATGCGGCTAATTACCGGGGAGGCAGTCTAGCATTAACAATTCATTTATTTCAACGTGAAAAGGGAATGATGCGATTAACTACTACATAGAAGGTAAATGAAGGATCTACCAATTGCTGGTCTGCGATCTGCCAGACTAGTTATCCTCATCGGAAGCTGGTTCCTCTGTTTGTTCAGCCCTATTGATGACGCATATCTCCACGTAGTCATTGTCCTCCAATTTGAGTGATTCCCGAGCCAACTGCTCAGCTTCGTCCAGTGACAAGGACTCCTTCCAGTGCTCCGCCAAATAAGCCACTGCGTCATCAGATTCTTTGCCTTTTGCTGCATATATCACCCGCCTGGATCCTCCATTTGCTTTCAAACTGTAGATATGGAGGCCCAAATCATCCTGGCCGCCCAGCAGGACATCCACGGACTCGTCGTATTCGAACTTCTGGCACAACAAGTCCCGCACCAGGGCCACCGTCATCTTTTGTCCCAACTCACGGGTTAGGTAGTCCACCTTCACGCCCACATCCAGAATTTTTTTGCGTTCAATTCCAGAACGAGGGGCACAGCAGCTGTAGATAACAAATTACAAGGGCATTCATGTGCTTTTAACCATATTATTAATTATTATTATCTTAGACAAGATAATTAAAAACTGATAAATTTTGAGAATTAATAATTTCTTAATTTTTATCAAAAAACTTACAAACAGGTCTCATAAATTTTTTTTTTAATTGTTTGTAAAACTGGTAACTTTTATTGAAAATCTCTTGCAAAAACTATTTAAAAGGAGAATTTCAAGTTTTTATTAAGAAGTTATTCAATTTTTTACTTTGGATAATACTTTTCCAACAGAAAGAAAATTCATATTCAAAATTCGAAGTACTTATGTTAACCTTGCAGTAACAAAATAATAAAATTATCGGTATGAATGTTAGAGTATACCTTTATAGTACTTATATTTGTTAATTTAATATCAAATAATCCAAAAAAAATTGGTAACAGCTAACTTTTAAAGGTTTGCCATATTTTTTTTTACTAAACTTTAAAATGTAACGATCCGAATTGAATGTTCTACTGATTTTAATATGAGAAAAATACCATATCTATAAATTAAAAAACCCTCTTTCAGAAAACTTGAGCAAAGAATACGAAAACAAAATTTGAATGCCCTTACTAAATGCGTTCTTCCAGGAGGTAAAAAAGATGGTCCCTCGAACTGGTGGCCATAATCACTCCGTCGTCACAGATTAAACCCACCATGCTGCCTTCCTTAAGAGTCCTGTGGGAATAAACATATTAAAAGTAACACAATACATTTTTAAATTCGATTCCAATCGACTCACCTTTCGCCATTATCTGACATTTTGGAATATAGTCACCGAAAAGCGATCAAGTTGAAAAAGGGTCGGTTTAATGATCTGAAATTAAATTTAAAGAGCCGAAACGCGTTAGCAGAGAAAGATAATAATTTGCTCAAGTGGATGAGGGCGAAAAAAGTGTCAATGCCGGCGGAACAAAAGAGAGAATAACTTGTGTGGCCCAGAAGTGTGGATATCATGGCCCATCCATTGTCTGGAAGTAAGCGATATTGGCAGTCCGAGGCTATCCGTCACCTACACTTGATGGCGATCCACAGATGGTGGTGACGGCGATGATGCGCCAACTGGTTCGCGAATGTGATCATCTATGGACCACAAGTGCACCTGCTGCTCGAGGGCCATGGCCCTAAAAATAGACGCAACCAGTTGGCGCAGTCAAGACCAGAAGGCCTCGCAATCACGGACAAGGGAGATATTTTAACGAGCGCCATCAATTTTAAGCGACACTGTCCGCGCAACGTTGTAATCGATGTGTTAATTAGCTTAGCCAGGGACAGGGATTAACTAACCTCGAGTCCGAATGGATTACAGTCTTTGAGATTCTGGATCTGTAATTAAAACCCAACTGGGATGAGATTAAAAACAGTAGAGCTGGGCTAAGCACTCGCGATAGTATAGGTATATCGAATATTTGGGTTTGTATTAAATAGCATTTTCACACTGCCTCTAGTTTTCTATCGAGTTGGCTTTCGGTTGCTTAACTTTACTTTTGTGACCATACTGGGGTAACTCCAAACCTCTGGTTACCCCTTCCTTGTAATGTAATTAGGTAATATATTTTTATAAAATAATTTTTTTGATTTTAATAATAAGCTATGAAACGTAGTCATATAACGTATAAGGGTCATTTGTAAAATTGTAGACACAATTAAGATGTAGCTATTTTAAGCTTAATTTAAACAATGCTTTTTAAATTTAAAATACAATAACAATTTTTTTTTTATATATTCCATACTATTGACACAATGTTTCCCAACTCTAAAAACAGTGATTGCAATCGATTTAATTTGGAACTAATAAAGTGACAGTCGCGTTAATATTATTTTTCCATTAAATGATTCGTAAAACGAAAGCAAGCTGTCATCATTACTCATCGTTCAAATGTTTGTTATAAATAAAAGGTAAACTTTGTTAGTTACTAACAAATGATAAACATGTTTATTAATAGGACAAAATTGTAAATGTCAGGAGTCTGATAAGCAACACCCATGAGTGTTAGTTCATTCAATTTGAGTCACTGTTGGCTGTCAGATTTTTTGCCAGTTAAGTCTACTGTCAGATGCTGTTCCTTCTGTTTGGACATGATATCGTTTTCCCATTTGACAAAATAATAATCGCGTGTGTGCCTCTCTCGACTTCCCATCTGCTGAAGCCCCTTTAACATTCTTATTATCATTATTGGTACTCGTCTGCATGTCTGGAATTTAATTTTTTCTGGCATTTACAAAACACTTCAACCCGTTTTGACAAGAGCCGGCGATGACAGCAATTACCATACGATTTGCATGACGTTTATGTTTATTTTCGCTTTGTATTCGTATTCTCCTCCCCGGCTGTCGTGAATATTTCGCTTCAGACATTGGGTTCTTTTTGGCCCCCCAGACAAAGCGAACGGGCCCGCAAGTGCTCAGGTTGATTTCGATTTTGACAGCTGCCTGACTCACTCGGTTGGTCGCATTTTCGTTGGATTCGCATTTCATTAGCTTGTTATGGACCACCTACGGCCAACGCTGACAGACCTCTGCCCCCCGTCCCATGGTTTTGGCCATTTGACAGACCCACAGCGAAGCAATTAAGCCGCCTGGCATCGAACACACAATCCCAACCAATGGGGCAATTTAAGGTATTTACAAAAGCGTAAAAAAGGTAAAGAAAACAAGACTGGCTCCTCCTTCTCCCAATCAAAACAAGACGAAAACCACTCGAGGCCCTCTCCGAAATGTCAATCGTCCAAGTTAAAAGTTAAGACTGGATGCGAAAAAGGCAGCCTAAACGAAGAAACAATCCTTCCTACCTGCTTTTAAGATATATACACTTGCTAGTTTTTCAAGGAGACTACAAAACAAATGGAATTTTTAAAAGGCAATGGCTTCAAAGCAAAATTACTTAGTTGAGTAATTAAAATACTGTTACGTAAAAATGTTTTAAAATACATCTTTTTCAATTTATTCTGAATGGGATGGGTTAATGTAAAGTTGTTGAGGAATAATTTTTTTTTTATATTTATGCGCCAATTTAAAAGTCATACTTAAAAAACCCAAAGCATTTTAAAGTACAGATGAATTAGCGAAAAATATTTTTCTTTTAAAAGTGGCCCATTTTAAAATTGTTGGGAGTGACAGGAAGCTGAAAAGTTCCTAGTCCGAATCATCCCCTTCGTCGTCGTCCTGGCCCTGCATCTGGAAGTAGCGCATGGCGAACGTGTCCTTGCCGGTGGACACAACGCGCACCCAGTCGCGCAGGCTGTGCTTCTTCAGATAGCGCTTGGCCAGGTACTTGAAGTAGCGCTTCGAGAAGTGCACCGCACTGTGCACGATCAGCGAGTCGTTCTTGGGACGCTCGAAGTACACCAGGTCGCCCAGCTGGTTGACCTTATTCTTGACCTTGATGTGCGTCTTCAGGTACTTCTCAAGATCGGAGACGTCCAGGAGCAAATCCTCGGCCACGCATGCGCAGTCGATGACGAAGCGTTGCCAGACCTTCTTTTTGGAGACCTTTTTTCCGCGCAGAAGATTCTTCGGGGGCTTGGCCTTCGGCTTTGGTTTGGTTTTGGGTTTGGCCGGAGCAGCAGCCTTCATTTCGGTGGCTATCGGAGCGACTTCTGCCTTGGATGCTTTTTCCTTTTTTTCGGGCTTTGGAGTTGCCGGAGTTTTTGACTTGGTAGTTTGTTGCGGAGTCACCTTTTTGGCAGCTGGAGCATCCGATTTGGTTGTGGTCTCACGTTTCGGGGCTGCAGATTTGCGTTTCTTAGCAATCAAAGTGGCCGAAGAACCGGAGGATGAGTCCACCTCCTTCCCAGCAGTTTCGACGGTTTTGATACTTAACCCTTTCAGGGCGGTACCCAGATTCTTTAGAGCCACTGCCGGAGCTTTTGCTACTTTCTTAGAAGACACAGTGGGGGCAGAAGATTTTGCAGGAGCTGCGGTTTCTGCGGCGGCCACCTTAGATTGGGTATTCTTAGGCGGCACTGTGGCCTTCGGTTTGGCCTTGGATGCCTTCTTTTTCGGAGATTGGGGCTTCATTTCTGAGAGAAATAATTTTGAAAATTATATAAATACAAAATGTTTTACAATTTTCTTACTATAAAGCTTGCAAATCGAGGAGCACGTGACTTGCTTAGCCGAAAATTGAGCACGAAAAGGATTAAAGTGACCAGGTTAAGTAAAGGCAAAAAGCTGGCTGCGCTTTTCGACCAGTGTTGCCCTTCCCTTAATCGATTGTTGTTTGTGTAAAATGTGAATTGCTATTATTCGATTCTTCTTTGGCGAATTTTGTAAAAAACAGGAAAAAACTAAAAAAGAAGCAGATCGTGAAGCAGGGCGGCAATGTTGACGCTCTGATTTAACGCTGATTAATTGACACGAAGTTATTATTACCGCTTGTCGGTCAGGCATCAATTTGCCCTTGTTTACGTTGTATCGCCTCGAGATCAGGTTGTGCAATTTGTAAGTTTATATTATGCTGCTTCCTTTTAAGCAGGTTTATTATAGGGTTTGGTACTTAAGTGAGGACGATTTAATCTGAGGACACAGTTTTAAGATAAGTTACTAAATTGTGAGGCATGTTATATTTTCATTCTCACGAATTCTCGCACCCTAAAAGACATCTCACCTTTCCCAGACCCTTGGCAAATTGATTTCCAAAAGCCTGATTAAACTCTCATCACATTCCTTTTCTCTTTTTATGCCAGTTCATTTATTTTCAAGTTGTACAAACATTTAGCTATCGCTTCAATATTTTTTAACCAAAAAGAAATCCCTAAATTGCATAACATATCGCTTTGCAACGAGCGCCATTTATCAAATTCAAACGAAAGAGTTGGCCACCAACTGGGATGTGGGATTGCTGAGGTGGGGGATGGGGTTTGGGGTTTGGGGCATGCCACCTCCTATCGGCAGAAAAAATAAAAACAAAAAAGTGCAAGGCAAAGTGAATTCCCGGGGAGCGTTTAATCAAAATTTACCGGCGAACGCGTTCGCTGACAATGAGAAATTGCAACAAATTCGCGCTACAGCGAATCCTTCTTTCTATCTCCGTCTCTTTCTGCCTCGCTGCAGCTGTCTCTCTCTGCTTTTATGCAGCTGTCTCTTTTGCTCGCCACTGCCAAGAGCAAACAAGGCCCAAAATGGGGGACGAGAGGTGGAGAGGCGGAGTGTCGATGGCAGCGCAAACAAAGCGCCGCAGAAAGACCAAAGAAATGCAGCGATCACGTATACGCACCCCTGCCCACCGAAACTTAACTCTCCTCCATCCATCATACTCTTTTACCCTTACAGAGTGTATTATTGTATTTATAAGCAGTTTAAAAATACGTATCCAATAGGATACAAATTGCAATCTGAAAAGAAAAATATTTAATATAATTTTCTTTTTTTTATTCAGCTTAAAAATGCCCGTTTTGCAAGCCCACAAAATGTTTAAAAATTCAATTTTCTGGTAGATTGTTTAGACTAAAGCTGGTTGGACTTGTTAAACTTTTATCTTCCACATAATAAACGTAACATACTTTAAAAAATCATACCACAAAAAATTGACAAAGACCACTGAAAAACTAAACAATTTCATCTAAGAAATAAATTGTCGATCGGATCCTGCCAATGTTGCTGGATATCAAATACTAATACTAATAACAAGGAATTCGAAATGTCGGCTACCAAAGACAGTGTTCACCTTTTGGTTTCCCATCAGTATATGAAGCTCCTGCTGTTAGGATGCAACTCGATTTGCATGCCGCCGACTGGATATTGTTTTCTGGCTTTTTTCTTGGATTTGTTTCGGTTGCGGATATGAAAAATGATGCCGAAACAATTTTTACAGCCAAAAGCGCTCACAGGCCTAGCCTCGCCGCCACGTCCTCCTCGCGGATTGGGATATTCGGAGGCAGGTAGAGGCAAGTGGAGTGCCTCCCGCTCACTGCGAGCACTCGAAATTGATTGATGGGCCCGGCGATGGGAAAACTGCACCGGTGGGCGTGACGCCTCCTTTTCCCCCACCGAAAACAGGGGAGTGATCGGCGGAGTCGTGCGGCTTCTGGCCCGAAATCAATCTGGCTAAACGGTAGCAAATGGGCGGATGGAAAGCGGAAAATGGGTATGGCAGAGCGGAGGCGTTTTCGGCCTGGGATTTTGCCTTGTTATGGATGGCGATGGCAATGGACGTCCAGGGATATTGATCACTCTGACATCAGGTGGGCAGTGATCGTAGGAGGGTTTTAAGAGACAGAAGAAGGCTGCAAGCCAAGTTAAAAGGCGGTACATGTTTTTTAAAATGATCTAATTTATGCCTGGAATTTTAAGCAATTAAAATTATTTATGATGTATAAATAAAAAACAAATGTAAAAATAAATATTATGAATTAATTAATTAATACAGCTTATTAATTGCGACAATTGACGATTTTTTAAATCATTTAAATTCTTTGCCATTAATTTTCAGCGTTTTCTTTGAACTGATAAATTATAGAATATTAAAAAAAAAAATAATATTCGCAATATATATTTATTTATTCAGTAACATAAATTTTAAATCCATTTCCTACCCAGGAAATCAAATCTAAAGTGGTGATTTATTGGGAGCAATGCGAAGGGCCAACAATTTGTGTATAAAATATCAAGAAAACCAGTCATCGCCATTTAAATCGATATTCCCCAGCTCTTAACACCTTTTTTCTATTGCCATAAATTTGCAAGCTTAGCCAAATTGATCAGGCTAATGAAATGCAAGCCGCCAATTGAGATAGAAAATGCAAATCCCTGGCTCAGCAGACAAAGAGTTGCCAATCGCATGGCCACAATATACGGCCATATAGTGCTCTAGTTGGCCAAAAACAAAAAACTATTATAGACTGACTCACAGAGGAGACCAGGCCAAAATTGGAAATGTGCCAACTAAAATAAACAGTTATTGAGTTGACTGTTTGACACTTCCCGCTGCGATAGGCCAGAGAAAATGAAATGGGAAATGGATACAACACCTGGAGGCTGGCTCCACTCCACACACCCAAAACCAACTGCAGCTCTGTCTCCAGTCGCTCTATTAATTAAATTAAATTTCAATATAAATTCAAATGGGCAAAGCGTGCCCGCTTACGAGTTCTAATTGGGCGAGTGCGAGTCTATTAGGCGGGGGAAAACACGAAAAGTGGGAGAGCGGGCAGTCGGGAAAGCGGAAAAGCCCGCCCATTGTGAGCCAGTAAGTCAGGATTGGATTGTAGTCGGAGCCCGAGAATGCGAAGTTGGTTGCGGGTGGCGAGACCTAATTGTTTATTTATGGAAAGGCCCCAGTCGCTTGCCTTTCGAACTCCTTACCCACATAACTTTCGGCGGCCAGGGACCGGGACTCACATTTCATTAATCACGCAAATGCTTATCGCCTGGCCGGCAGTAGGAGCTCCTTTTTCCTCGAAGAGTCAAATCGTGGTCATAATTTGTCTGACTTGCTGGAAAAGCAACGGTGAGCAGTGTGAATGTGAAAATGCGCCTTGCATGACCAGGCCCAACCCAACTTCAAATCCGAACCGAAACCCAAGCCCAAACCCCTCATCATCATCATTCTGGATCCGCGTGCTGACCACTTCCGTGCCCCACCCCCTGCATTTTTGTGCCCACCTCTGATTATGTGATGCTTTAATTCTGGACCTGGACGGGAAAAGTGCAGCAGTACGGAAAACTAGAAGGGGAGAAGTAAGTCCACGAACGCTCTGGTGTGTGAAAATTCTGTGGGAGGCTCTGGAGTGACGAGCAAATCGTCCACAGGCTGAAAACATTCCATTTAGCTGGTTGCATGAAGGTGTCAAGAGTACACTAAAAACTAGATTTCTATTTAAATTATTTTTCGTTTCTTTATTCGGTATCCTATCATGTATGGTATTATTTATTTCATTATACTTATACTATGTCAAGAGTACACTAAAAACTAGATTTCTATTTAAATTATTTTTCGATTCTTTATTCGGTATCCTATCATGTTTGGTATTATTTATTTCATATATCCTTATACTAACAGTTAAAGTAAATCATTTCTTCTAAAGATTATTATTATATTGAAAAGAAACAAAAATAAACGAAGAAAATTTTTATTAGTGTCCTGTGTTTTTCCATTTGCACTAGAAAGTTGTCTGCTTTTTTAGAGCGAGCCCTTCGATCCTGTTTACAGTTCTTCCTGTTTTGTGTGGGCCATTACAATCACTTAACTTGATAGTGGCCCCCAGCCACACTGAACTTTGATCTCGCCCACTCTCTAAATTAAGATATTATCAGATCTGACAGTCGTAACTTATGTCATTTATGTCCGCGATATCTGCGGACCCACCCGCACTCTGCCCGTTCGCCGTTTGAATAGATGGAGATTGCCCCAGGAGCTGGAACTGGCCAATGAAAAAAGAGAGCATCCGCCAGACAACCTGGCAGACACTGGGCTCCTTTTCGGCCATATTAGCAAGGCAAATTTCCCAAAAGGCGCAGGAAAAGCTCTCGAAGGAGTGGGAACACAAGTGGGGGAGATGCGCCAACAAGTATGCAATACAATCTTGAAACTCGAATAACGGAAATAAAAATTATGAGCCTCGAATATTTTAGCGTTGGCAATTTGCATAAGAAAACCGTTACGAGAGAAAAGGAACTCCGGCTGAAGAAGTGGCCACAAGATTGGACCCGACTCGACAAAAAATTTTCCTTTTTTTCCGGGTGGTGGGAGGTGGGAGGTGGTAGGTAGGGGGTTCGGAACTTAGAGCACGTGCCTAGTAGGCCGCACCCTCGAATGGCCGTGCAGTTTATTGTTGTTTGGGCGTTGTAATTGATAAGTTAATTTACATTTTTATTGAATGGCCCAGGCAATTGTTGTGACTTGTCGTTGTGCTCTTTGTCACGAAGGTCAGGCCGCTTTGCATATTTCCACCCACACGCCCCATGTTCCCCATTTTCATGCATACCGAAATAAAAATGTTTTTTATTTCTGCCTTGGTCGTTGCTGGCTCGAGTGAGTTAATAAACGAATTTGTGGTTTATGTTCCTAGCAAGTCGGCCGTGTTTAATGCTCAATTGGGTGGAAAGTCTGGGCCAAATCCAAGAGGACCAATTGATAAATTTGCACAAACGAATAAATGTGTTGTGGTTAGTCATAAATCGAACACATCTGTTGCGAAAATCTAGAAATAAAATGAGTTAAATTAAGCGATCAACAAAACAAGGACAAGAAATGAAAAATATGTTATTCCATTTTCTTTTAATTGAGTGTTCGAGTAACCACACCATTTAGAGGTATAAAACACCTGTTTTTATCATTCCCAAAAATCAAACAAAACTCAGTCGGACATGGTTAAATTTTTAAAAGAAAGTAGGTATATAGTTTCAAATGTAAAGTGCAGAGTGCTTAAGATTGAATACTCCATAGCAGTCAAGATAACAAACTACATATCGCCGCATTTGTCAATACAATGAACTTTATCAAATGTTGTTGTCTTTTCCAATCTCTATAATGCAATATTTATATTTCAGATTTTTTCCAATTTCAATTGTTTTTAATTTAAACATACACTCTTTTACGTTCAAAAATGTTATTTCTGTTTGCAATGCTTTTCCCGTTTGATGTTTGATTGTTTCTGCGCATTTATTTTTCGGCTGGCTCGAGTGGCTCTGCAAAGAATGGAGAATGCATATCCATTTCATGTTCCATCGCCCAGTCGTGCATGAAAAGTTAACGAGAATTGATGTTCCATGTATCGCCAAGGCAAAACAAAGCATAAATTTCTCATTCGCTCGCCGACTGAAGTTGCCAGTTGCCAGTTTTACATGCAGTTGCAGCCGCAGTTGCTGCTGCTGTTGCTTTTGCTGTTGCTCCTGCGATGCTGCTACTGCCACATTGCGACGAATGCAGCTCTGTCGATATCGGACTGGAGCCAAGTACATTGTCCAAATACACACACTCGCATTCGGCGAAGGTCCCCGAAATGCCCCCCTATATGTGCCCCCCATTTGTAGTTGCTGTTTTCCCTTGGCCGACGCGACGTTGCATAAATTTCCAGCCAACGAATTCAATTTGCGTAACGCATGCGGATGGGTCCCGAAATGGAAACGGGTTGAGAATGGATGGAGATTGCTATTTGGATGGAGGGGAGTGGAAAGAAATGGTCCCCGGGCTGCTTGACCGAATTTACGCATATAAGTTTTTCTCTTTATTTCAGTTATTCTGAAGTCCGCACGGATAACTTTACACATGTAGCTGACCTTAGCTTAATTTACCTTTAGTTAGTTGCGATATGAAAAAAACTTAAGTATACAATTTCATAAAACGATGATATTTAATATATATGTATTGTCATTAACTAATTATTTTCAGAACTTATGATTAAGGCAGTGCAATACAAAATTAATAATTGTAAAAACTAACACAACAGTGATGCAAAGTTAACATTCAATTTAAAATATTAAATCTTGAAACGAAATCATTGGCGTAACTAATGAGTTAAGGGATTAGTTGATGTAAAATGTAGTTTGCCAGCTGCTTACCATCAAAATTACTTACACTAAAACTTAAGTTAATAAAGTCATAATTGAAAAATAAAATTGTTTGCCTTCACTTTAAATCTTCTTTGACTGACAATCAACTAAAATACTAAGAAGACTAATTTTTTTTTGTTAAAAAGACAGCATCTGAAGAATAAAATTAATTTGAGATTTTGATTTTTGTACTTCATTTTAATTAAGCGTAATTTCCCCCAGTGCAGGGTTACCGTATGGGACCTTGCCTTATCCTAAGCTCGTGCCTCTCGTCTCGTGCACACGTCACGCTGACAACTCTGGTCACGGGCCCAATCAGTGTCGCGTCTAATCCGGCTCCCTCCTCTGGCGAATCCCCGGCCCAAACCGAAACCCATGGCTGAATGCAAATCACCTCGTTGACTTGTGGCCACTGTGGGTGGGCAAACTGCCGCCTGGAGACTTAGACGTGTGGATCACGGGGGCCCCTGTCTCCTCTGATTTGAGTTGATGAATTGCAGTTTCGCTTGGCGACTGAAACTGCGACTGAAACTGCGACTGCAAAATGCGAAATGCGAAAAGCGAACTGCAGCCCCTTCTATTGGCAGACAAACAGAGTTTCGGCTTTAAGGAGGTGGGGATATTCGCTCAGCTGAAGATACAGGCCGCTCAGAGATAATCGCTCTTGAGCTGATTACGTGGACAATGGACAAACAGGCAAAAGCGAAAGGAGAGCTCTCCAGTCCGGCTGAGTGGGCTTGAGCCCAGACGAAAGATTCGCCGTAGGATGTGGTCACTTGCATGTGGAATTGCTGGATGGGGTGACACCGAAATGTAGTTCAAAGTGGGCTAAGCAACTTTATTCAGTGCCTCCCAAATTTAAATTGGGGTTATATACAGTTAGAATTCTTAAAACATATAATTTTTTTGTTTTGTATTTTGAAAGTGTACATATATTTAAGAATACATACATCGCTCCGATAAATATTTTCGAAGTTACACCCAAATTTAAAGAGCTTGCAAGTACAAGTACACAGTTTGTAAACTTTAAACGCGTTTTACTCAAAATGGTGTTTTCAAAGACTGTGATTAACATTACTCGAAAACGGCTAAACCAATTAAACCAATTTTAACACAAGATTCTTAAATACAAATTTTAGTAATTTATCAAAGATTTTTTTTCCAATAAATAAATTTTTTTTATAAGCAATTTAAGACCGAAATTTTGATAAAAAAAAATGTTTTGTTTAAAAAACCTCTACTTTGTTAAAAAACTTTTTTTTTTCTTATTCCTTCGATTAAAATTTTGAATGATCCAGTCCAAAGATATAGTGGTCACAAAACAATAAATTCCAGATAAATATTTTTTCCAATACAGTTAATAAAATAATGTTAAAATATAACATAAAATGTGTACAAAATATCAGATAACAAAATAAAAATTTTCGAAAATTCGCTTTTTTTCCTCCTTTTAACTGTATATATTTCTTCAATAGGGAATTTTTGTAAATATTAACATTAGACTGATTAACTATTTCTAAAGTCTTGTAATGCATTAATATTTCTAGAAACCTATAAAAAAACGGACGATATTTGACTTTGGTGATTATTTAGCTTAATTCATTATTTTTTACGAAAAAAGAAAAGAAAAACATTGTGGCCATAAGAGAGAAAGGCACTAAAGGACTTAAACTGTTGCATATGTAATGCAATTGTGTCAGTCGTACATGACCGTACATAAACCTCTAATTTCATCAGAACAAAGCCTCATTTTATGGAAAAGGACATTGCAACCTATCCCATGCATATGTGGCAAAAGCCGCCATCAATTTTTATCAAGCCGATTATATTTCTAGCCCTTCATCAATTTACACCCAATTGAACGCGATGTTTGTCCAACTCATTTGCATAATATCGCATCAACAATTTACACCGTACCATTTCGAAGCCAAAATGCAACTGTGCGGCCAAACAAAAGCTGCAAAACCCAATTAAATTCCAATCAGCTGCCTCAATTAGTTGCTATGCCCCAAATGTCAGTAGCTAACAGATCCAGAAGCGGAATGAGAATCAGTATCTGTATCTGTATATGTATCTGTGGCAGCGGCTGCGTCAATTGAGCGCTAACAAAGATAAATGGCTGAAGCCACAAAATTGATTTGGTTGACAGTTGAATTGTGGACTCCGCTATTATCCCTTCTCCTTCTCCGCGACTTTCCCCGCTTTCCCCCGCCATTTCCCCGTGGATGTCAAAGCTGGAACTGCAACAATAAGTGCAACACGATCTGCAACTGTTGCCGGTCAATGCGAATATAATCAAAAGCATATTTCCCAATCATTCATTCAACGGCGGAAAATATTTCGAAATAAAAATGGCAAATGCAAAGGGGCGGTAGTTGGGCCAAGGGCGTGGCTGCATCATTGGAATATCGAATGAAGCACTTAAATGCGTTTGAGGCCGACTGCCAGGCTTCAGTTCTGACCGGTTGCACTGTCAAATGCAATTACGCATACGCCATGGATGCCCGCTACCATCCATGAGAACAAAGAGGAAAGAGGGCGTAAAACTGGGGGAAAATCGGGGACCAAACAGGGGAAAATGGATGGAGAGGGGGAGGCGATGCTGCTACTGCCAATTGACACTTTGACGCATAAATCAACTTTATTGTTTATTGATTTTTATGTTTGCTCGGCGTGTTTTTGTGTCAGTTTATTAAATCTTTGTCTCCACAATCTGGAAACCCGTCTCCATTTATCTCCCCCTCCTCCTCCTCCTCCTCCCCCTCCTCCTCCTCCCCCTCCTCCACTCTCCATTTCAGTTTGCCGGTTATTTATTTGAATTTATGCGATTTAAATGAAATTGGTTCATTGTTTGCCCGTGTTGGGCATCAGTCAATGCAGACAATGCATCAATATATTGAGGTTCTGGACATGTTCAACAATTCATAAATCGATTAAAGATGTTTTATTATTCTGTTTTCTGCGTAGTGGAAAATAACAGCGAGAAATGTGTGCCAGGCAATAAATATGAATGGTTTTGCTCGTTATCCTAATGAAATCTCGCCCTCGGTTTTGGTTTCTGGATTAGTGGACCATTCTTCTTTGGATACCATATTCGATTTATGGCATTGACGACTGTGAAAATGATGTAGTTAAAATAATGGAAATGCAATTTTCAATGGACAGATTACTAAAGGACGATCGTAAAAGGTAAGATAGGAAAAGAAGTATTTTATTATATGAGTTAACACCCAAAATAATACAATTTCTCAGACAGAGGAACTGAGTAAGCATTGATTGCACAACAAACAGCAAAGCAATGCCCTCAATAATAGAATTTCCCAAACCGAAGAAGAGAGCATTAATTGCACAACTAACAGCAAAGCAATGCTCTCAATAAAGTTCCAACGAACTTAGCTTGCACCTTTTGGTCAGCGATCGTGGGAATGCAGAATAGCCAATTTCCAAAGTTGATCGAACTCAACTTAGTGCATACAACAAAAACTATAATTAAAATGCACTGGCCAATTACAATTAAGTTTAGCCAACGGCGACGGCGACCAAGAGCAGCAACCAATAATATGAAAGAACGTCAGCAGAAACATCAACAGCGGCAGAGACGGCGGCAGCGATGGAGCGACGCGTAGCTATAAAAACAATTGTTCAATCTAAGTAAGTTAGTTCTTAATCCAACTCAATAAAGGAAAGTTTGATTTTTTTATATAAAAATCAAAACCAATCTTTTAACTGGCGCCCGAACAGGGACCTGATTAAAACCGCGAAAGGATAACAAGTTCCGCGTCTCGCGAAGTTCAGAAAGTAAAAAATTCTGACGTTTCGTTTCAAACCTCCGCCTAATCAGTGAGAAGTAAAAAAACAAAAATCCCGAGATTCGGAAGTGCAAAAGTGCCGTTTAAAAAACGCCGCAAATTGTCACTCCTGAAAAAAACAGGACTTGTACCCGGTGGAATAATCAGGCCAAATTTTATCGCCGTGATCCCTTTAGTATCCGTTCGAAGGGAACGTGAATTAAGGTACAGAGAAGGCCCCTTAGTAAACTCACACTCAGGAGAGATCGTTGCAGAGTGAGATAAAACGGAATCTGCCGAGCCTGTCATCACGAGAGCACGCCGAGATATGTTACTACTGTAAGAATAGTTTTAAGCAATTTATTAACAAAAACAAAAAAATATTTAATCGAAAAATATTCAAAGAAGAAAAAGTTTTACCCAAATATAAAGTGTAGAAGACATATTTTAGTAAGTTAAAAAGAAAAAATCCAAAATATAGGGAAAATAAAAATTCCCACACAATAATTACAGAGGTAATAAAAAATCGCACACCCTAATTCTTAGAAGACAACTTCCGAATTCTGAATAACTAAAATTAAAAAAATTAAATTAAACTTTTCGCTGCTCATATATCCATACCCAAAATGACCGAACAAGATTTGGCAGACAGACTCGCGAATCTTACCGGACCCTCATCAGCCAGTTCCACACAAATAAACACACGAATCATGACCGAGAGGGACATTGAGGAGAAAATAAAAACAATCTTAGAGACAAATCTCAGTAGACTAGTAAAGGAAATACTTAATCCAAATAAAGATTTTTCCAAATATACAGACCAAACGATTAAAAGAGAATTAACGCACAATCTTAGTGAGTTAGATAAATTACCAGACATTGTTCGGACACTTAGAGACTTTTCAGGAAACAAAAGTGAATATTCATCATGGAGGAAAAGTGTCGAGAGGGTGTTAAAAATCTATGAAAACAGAATAGGTTCACCAAAATATTATGGAATTCTTTTAGCAATCCGTAACAAAATTACTGGTCAAGCGGACGCAGTATTAGAATCATATAATACCCCCTTAGATTGGACAGCTATTTCAAAATGCCTAACAGCGCATTTCGCCGACAAGCGCGACTTAAAGACCTTAGAATATCAACTATATGCTCTTAACCAAGGTAACAATACTATAGATGAATATTATCAGGCAGTCTATCAACAATTATCACTAATTCTGAACCAAATTGGCAGCTTAGATGCCTCACAAGAAACTATACAATCTCTGACAGCCATGTATAGGGAAAAAGCCTTAGACACTTTTGTCAGAGGACTTAATGGAAACCTGGCACAATTGCTGGCCATTAAAGAACCACATGACTTAGGACACGCTCTACATTTATGCAGTCTGCTAGAGAATCAAAATGCTAGGAATAACCAGACACCAAAAACTCCGTATTTAGGGAGGGCACCCATGCTACCACCTAAACCTCAACAACCATATCGGGTGGTAGCCGTCAAACAAAATTTCCATCCGCATCTCTACCATAACCCAAACCAATCCGGAAAACCCCTAATTACTCAAACTAACCAATTCAAATCTTATAGTCAACCTTATACAAACCAATCCGGTGTAGTAGCGTCCTATAACATACCAAAACCTCCGCCACGACCACAACCGAAACCGGTACCTATGGACGTAGATCAGTCAGTTCGATCACGTCATATAAATTATATGAACAAACCAGCAAATAATGATTATGCAGGGAAAAGACCTCTCAGCACCGCTAATGCCCCAAATAATAATAAGATGCCAAGACAGTTCCATATTCAACCAGAGACAGGAAGTAACGCGCAGCAAAATTCAGATGAAGCTTCATCAAGTTCAGAACAAGAGTATTATCAGTTGGCAGAAGAAAATAACTCTAACGAACTTCAGGAGGAATATGTATGGCAAAGCGATAACGAACAACAAGAATACATAGATATGTCAGAACTTTATTTTTATACCCTTGCAGAGGGTATTATAATTTCAGTCAGAAGTTTGCAACGCAGTGAAGGAGACGTTTCCGACCCTATAAAGTATATATATTCTTGATCAGCATCACTAGTAGAGTCGATCTAGCCATGTCCGTCTGTCCGTCTGTCCGTCCGTCTGTCCGTCTGTCCGTCCGTTTATATGCAAACTAGTCTCTCAGTTTTAAAGCTATCTGCATGAAACTTTCCCAAAAGATGTCTTTCTATTGCAGGTAGTATATAAGTCGGAACGAGCCGGATCGGACGACTATAGCATATAGCTCCCATAGGAACAATCGGAAAAATAAATGAAAAATAATTATAACTTTGCTGTTTTTTAATTTTTTGTTTAGTTCTTCGACATATAGTAATGGTTAAATATTTCCGATTTACGGTTTAAATTTCATCAAAATCGGTCGACTATAGCATATAGCTCCCATAGGAACAATCGGAAAAATAAATGAACAAAAATTATAACTTTGCTGTTTTATAATTTTTTGTTTAGTTCTTCGAGATATAGTAATGGTTAAATATTTCAGAATTATGTTTTAAATTTCATCAAAATCGGACGACTATAGTATAGAGCTCCCATAGGAACAATCGGAAAAATAAATGAAAAAAAATTATAACTTTTCTGTTTTTTAATTTTTTGTTTAGTTCTTCGACATATAGCAATGTTTAATTATTTCAGAATTAGGGTTTAAATTTGATCAAAATCGGACGTCTATAGCATTTAGCTCCCATAGAAATAATAAAAATATATAAAATAACTATCTAATAATTGAGCTGCAAATCATCATAGTTTCAATGTTTTTCAGCATATACTCAAGTAAATCATAATTTAAATGTTTTCAAAAGTGTTTAATTCATGCAATAGCAGCAAGGGTATATGAACTTCGGCTTGCCGAAGTTTGCTTTCTTTCTTGTTTAGAATAAATCGTTCCTCACTACCTTACTTTAAAGTAACCACGGGGAACGGAAAAATTCTAAAATTCTTAATCGACACGGGCTCTAATCAAAATTATATTCAAAATCAATTAGTACCAAATCCAAAGCCAAATGAGAACACTTTTTCAGTTAGTTCAGTCGGTGGTAACAATAAAATAACACAACACGCAATACTTAAGCTCGCTAATATTTCGGATACACCCATGAAATTCTTTTTACTAGACACCCTGAAAACCTTTCATGGTATCTTGGGCAATGACACAATGAAAAGACTAGGAGCAATTATAGATGTAAAAAATGATATATTAATTCTCGGAAATAAACGCAAAATTAAAATTCATCAACTAGCGACACAAGCAGTAAATACAATTGGACCGCAAGTCAGCCATATGACCGAGTCACAAAAATCAATAATAAAACTCCTCGTACAAAGCCACAAAATCCTCTTCGCAGATCCCGATTCAAAGTTAGCATACACAACTAAAGTAGTAGGTGAGATCAGAACTTCATCAGATTCTCCAGTTTACGGAAAACATTACCCATACCCAATATCACTCAATCAAGAGGTAGAAAAACAAATAACTGAGATGCTAAGAGATGGAATTATAAGACCTTCAAGATCACCATATAACGCACCAGTCTGGGTAGTTCCGAAAAAGTCCGGCCAGTCCGAAGAAAAAAGTACAGATTAGTAATTGATTATAGGAAACTTAATGAAATTACTATCTCAGATCGGTATCCCATACCCGAAATTGGAGAAATTATTGCGCAACTCGGGGACAACAAATATTTTTCGGTATTAGATCTTAAGAGCGGTTTTCATCAAATACCACTGAAAGATACAGACATAGAAAAAACAGCATTCGCGGTAAATGGCGGAAAATATGAATTTACGAGACTCCCATTCGGTTTGAAAAATTCCCCTTCCATTTTTCAAAGAGCGTTAGACGACATATTGAGAGAATACATAGGGAAAATTTGCTATGTATACGTTGATGATATTATAGTCTTTAGCAAAAACGAAGTGGAGCACGGCAAAAACTTGGAAAGAGTATTTTCAACGCTACAAAACGCAAATATGAGGGTTCAAATAGAGAAATGCCATTTTTTTAAAAACGAAGTAGACTTCTTGGGGTACACAATATCAGAAAATGGAGTAAAAACCAACATAGATAAAATAAAAGCGATTACAAAATTTCCAGTCCCAAAAACATTAAAAGATCTCCGTTCCTTTTTGGGCATGACAGGTTATTATAGGCGGTTCATAAAAGATTACGCCAAAATAGCAAAACCCCTAACCATTCTTCTAAGAGGCGAAGAAGGCCGGATATCTAAGACCAAGTCAAGCAGAACTGCTATCAACTTGAGCAAAGATGCGATTATAGCATTCGAGAAACTTAAAAATACTCTCGTCTCCAGGGAGGTTACCCTTGCCTATCCAGATTTCGGAAAAGAATTTCAATTGACTACGGACGCTTCAAGTTACGCAATAGGCGCAGTATTGGAACAAAATCATAGGCCAATAACGTTCATTTCACGCACCCTGTCAAAGACTGAAGAGAACTACGCAACTAACGAAAGAGAGATGCTCGCGATCGTTTGGGCGCTCCAAAGTTTAAGACATTATCTTTACGGGTATTCAAAAGTGGTAATATACACGGATCACCAACCCTTGAGTTTTTCGAATAGCGTAAATAACCATAACGCTAAGCTTAAACGCTGGAGAGACCTCATTGGCGAGTATAACCACGAGATCAGGTACAAGCCCGGAGTAGCTAATGTGGTAGCAGACGCGTTGTCCCGGGCCCCCGCAGAAATTAATTCAATCAGCTCCTCAGCATCAGCCAATAGCGACGAAAGCTCGTCACACAACCTCATATTTTCAGTAGAAGCTCCAATTAACGTATTTAAAAACCAATTATTATTACTGACTGCCGATACAGATTCCTATAGCTTCGAAATGCCATTCCCAACATACCACAGACACATAATTAAACAAAAATCTTACACGGAAGAAAAACTTATTGCAATTTTAACTAGTAAACTTGATCCTAAACTTATAAACGGAATCATTACATCCGAAGAGGTAATGGGAAAAATTCAAAACATTTACCCTACCTATTTTAAATCATACAAGGTAAGGTTTACTCAAAACGAAATAGACGACGTAACTTCGGAGTCCCAACAAAACGAAATAATTACCCTCGAACATAAACGAGCCCATAGAGATGCAAAAGAGAACAAATTACAAATTTTGAAGAATTATTTCTTTCCACAACTTACCAAGAAAATCCAAGCAATAGTTCAAGCCTGTCAAACTTGTAAAGAATCAAAATACGATAGACACCCCCCAAAAGGAGAAATCCAACCGACCCCTATTCCTAATTACCCAGGAGAAATAGTTCACATAGATATTTATATTACCGAAAAACATAGAGTCTTAACGGGAATTGACAAGTTTTCAAAATATGTTCAAGTAAAAATTTTAGAGTCAAGAGCATCTGAAGATATTAAAAATCCGTTGAGGGAAATGTTAATTGCTTTCGGTATGCCGAAATGGATAATAATGGACAACGAACGATCATTTGGCTCAGCAGCAATAAAGTTTATGTTAGAAGATGAACTCAAAATATCATTACACACCACCGCACCGTACGCATCGACAAGTAACGGACAAATAGAAAGGTTTCATTCAACCCTATCTGAAATCATGCGGTGTCTCAAAAAAGACAACGGGAGCATATCATTTGAAGATTTAATCTTTAAAGCAGTTCAAGAATACAATAAATCGATACATTCTGTTACAAAAGAAAGACCCATAGACATATTTTTCAGAAGCACAATCTCTAGTTCAATAGAAGACATAGAAAAGAAACGAGAAGAAATAAAAAAGAAAATTAAAAATAAACAAACAGCCGACCTCGAATACCATAATCAAGGAAAAATATTACCAAAACTTTTTAAGCCAGGCGAAACTGTACATGTAAAAATAGATAAAAGATTAGGAACTAAACTTACACCTAGATACAAAACCGAGAAAGTAGCGGAAAATAGAACGACCACCATTAAAACACAAACCGGAAAAATCATACATAAAAATAATATAAGAACATAATTTTTCAGATTATTTTTACCAACATGCTTGGGAATAACTACAGTCCTCGACTATTCCAATTCACAAATCATCTCACTCGAAACCGGATTAGCGGCTAAACAAGACGGAACATTTAAAATCATCCACATCTTTAACCTACAAAGCTATGAAGAAACTCTGGCGAAGTTAGAAGAATCATTTCATTCACTCACCCCATCTCATCCATTACACCCATATCTTTCCTATGAACTAAAACAAATCCAAACGGATTTACGCATACTCCAAACTCAAAAAAGACAAAAAAGGGCAATAGAAGCAATAGGTACTGCATGGAAATGGCTGGCGGGATCGCCAGATCACCACGACTATCAGATCTTAGAAGACAAGATAAATGAGCAGCTAGAAAACAACAATAGACAAGTAGTAATTAACAGATTAATTAATCAAAAAATAAACCAACTTACTAACGCTACTAATGCAATGTTGAAAATTACCCAGAGCTCGGAAGAAATCATAAATCAGAAAGCAAATATTTTAAAGTATAAAATTCAATTAATAAAAGAAGAAATAATTAACATAATATACGCAATTACATGGGCCAAATCTAATACAATAAATTCATTTGTACTTACAAACACAGAAACCAAAATAGTGGAAGAAATTTTTAAAAAAGAAAATAACTTATTTTTTAACATAGAAGAATTATTGGAATTTGCTCGAATCAAGTTAGCCACAAATGGCAACGACCTTATTTACATTATTAGCTTACCAACCATTGAATCAGATAATTGTAGAACTTTAAAAATTAAGGAATAAAAAAAGCCCAAATAATCAATGATATAAAATATGAAAATTTTTTAGAATGTAAGAGACAATTATTGGCAATAATTAAACCTTGTGAATCCTATAATGATAAGACAATTTGTAATTCAGAAAATTTGTTAGATTTAAGCAATGATACTTGCGTAAACGCTCTACTAAACCTTCGAGAACCAGAATGTAAGATGATCAACAATCAACATATACCGGATTTCGAAGAAATACTACCAGGCACCATCCTGCTAAACAACTTCAATGGACCAGTCTCACTAGATGAAAAACTTCTACAACTGCAAGGCTCTTTCATAATACAATATCGTAATTCGACGGTAACAATTGGTGAAACCATCTTCAAGTCAAAGGAAATCAACGTAGTCGAACCAGAACCTCCGTTATTCCAACTATTGGGCGAAAAGACTAAGTTAGAGGAAGTGCTCTCACTACAAATGGTCAAAGAACTCAACATTAACAACACAAAAGCGCTGGAAAAATTAAGAAGCAAGGCAACCATAGAATCTTCCGTTAGCTACGGATCCGCCATCATCCTACTACTACTTATAATAGGATCAATCACGGAACTCCTACGAAGACGTAGGTCAACGGAAAGGACACCAGTTTCCGTGCCAGAAACGCAAGAAAAGCCCACGCATTCCGGACCTGTACTCTACTACGTTGCGACCGAGGACAGTCGCGTTTAAGGAGGGAAGAGTTAACACCCAAAATAATACAATTTCTCAGACAGAGGAAATGAGTAAGCATTGATTGCACAACAAACAGCAAAGCAATGCCCTCAATAATAGAATTTCCCAAACCGAAGAAGAGAGCATTAATTGCACAACTAACAGCAAAGCAATGCTCTCAATAAAGTTCCAACGAACTTAGCTTGCACCTTTTGGTCAGCGATCGTGGGAATGCAGAATAGCCAATTTCCAAAGTTGATCGAACTCAACTTAGTGCATACAACAAAAACTATAATTAAAATGCACTGGCCAATTACAATTAAGTTTAGCCAACGGCGACGGCGACCAAGAGCAGCAACCAATAATATGAAAGAACGTCAGCAGAAACATCAACAGCGGCAGAGACGGCGGCAGCGATGGAGCGACGCGTAGCTATAAAAACAATTGTTCAATCTAAGTAAGTTAGTTCTTAATCCAACTCAATAAAGGAAAGTTTGATTTTTATACCCTTGCAGAGGGTATTATAATTTCAGTCAGAAGTTTGCAACGCAGTGAAGGAGACGTTTCCGACCCTATAAAGTATATATATTCTTGATCAGCATCACTAGTAGAGTCGATCTAGCCATGTCCGTCTGTCCGTCTGTCCGTCCGTCTGTCCGTCTGTCCGTCCGTTTATATGCAAACTAGTCTCTCAGTTTTAAAGCTATCTGCATGAAACTTTCCCAAAAGATGTCTTTCTATTGCAGGTAGTATATAAGTCGGAACGAGCCGGATCGGACGACTATAGCATATAGCTCCCATAGGAACAATCGGAAAAATAAATGAAAAATAATTATAACTTTGCTGTTTTTTAATTTTTTGTTTAGTTCTTCGACATATAGTAATGGTTAAATATTTCCGATTTACGGTTTAAATTTCATCAAAATCGGTCGACTATAGCATATAGCTCCCATAGGAACAATCGGAAAAATAAATGAACAAAAATTATAACTTTGCTGTTTTATAATTTTTTGTTTAGTTCTTCGAGATATAGTAATGGTTAAATATTTCAGAATTATGTTTTAAATTTCATCAAAATCGGACGACTATAGTATAGAGCTCCCATAGGAACAATCGGAAAAATAAATGAAAAACAAGAAAGAAAGCAAACTTCGGCAAGCCGAAGTTTATATACCCTTGCAGCTATTGCAAGAATTAAACATTTTTGAAAACATTAAAATTATAATTTACTTGCGTATAAGTTTAAAAACATTGAAGCTATGATGATTTGCAGCTCAATTATTTGATAGTTATTTTATATATTTTTATTGTTCCTATGGGAGCTATATGATATAGTCGTCCGACTTTGATGAAACTTAAACCGTAAATTGGAAATATTTAACCATTACTCAATGTCGAAGAACTAAACATAAAATTAAAAAACAGAAAAGTTATAATTTTTTTCATTTATTTCTCCGATTGTTCCTATGGGAGCTATATGATATAGTCGTCCGACTTTGATGAAATTTAAACCGTAAATCGAAAATATTTAACCATTACTAAATGTCGAAGAACTAAACAAAAAATTAAAAAACAGAAAAGTTATAATTTTTTTCAATTATTTTTCCGATTGTTCCTATGGGAGCTATATGCTATAGTCGTCCGATTTTGATGAAATTTAAACCGTAATTCTGAAATATTTAACCATTGCTATATGTCGAAGAACTAAACAAAAAATTAAAAAACAGCAAAGCTATAATTTTTTTTCATTTATTTTTCGGATTGTTCCTATGGGAGCTATATGCTATAGTCGTCCGATTTTGATGAAATTTAAACCGTAATTCTGAAATATTTAACCATTGCTTTATGTCGAAGAACTAAACAAAAAATTAAAAAACAACAAAGCTATAATTTTTTTTCATTTATTTTTCCGATTGTTCCTATGGGAGCTATATGCTATAGTCGTCCGATCCGGCCCGTTCCGACTTATATACTACCTGCAATAGAAAGACAACTTTTGGGAAAGTTTCATGCAGATAGCTTTAAAACTGAGAGACTAGTTTGCATATAAACGGACGGACAGACGGACAGACGGACGGACAGACGGACGGACAGACGGACAGACGGACATGGCTAGATCGACTCGCCTAGTGATGCTGATCAAGAATATATATACTTTATAGGGTCGGAGATGTCTCCTTCACTGCGTTGCAAACTTCTGACTGAAATTATAATACCCTCTGCAAGGGTATAAAAATTATAACTTTTCTGTTTTTTAATTTTTTGTTTAGTTCTTCGACATATAGCAATGTTTAATTATTTCAGAATTAGGGTTTAAATTTGATCAAAATCGGACGTCTATAGCATTTAGCTCCCATAGAAATAATAAAAATATATAAAATAACTATCTAATAATTGAGCTGCAAATCATCATAGTTTCAATGTTTTTCAGCATATACTCAAGTAAATCATAATTTAAATGTTTTCAAAAGTGTTTAATTCATGCAATAGCAGCAAGGGTATATGAACTTCGGCTTGCCGAAGTTTGCTTTCTTTCTTGTTTTATATAAAAATCATAACCAATCTTTTAACTTATGCAACTTAATGCTTACAAAACAAACATTTAATCATCCAACGTCAGTGTTTTGGTTAATTCCAAGCTCCAAAAATTTCGTTATGATAAACTTTCTTCATCTACTGCCCTTCGACTGATGAAAATCTTTCAGTTATTCAATCAAAGCTCAACTGAAACGAATTCATGACCCCGGCCGAAAAGTCAACCGGAAAAGCTTTTGAAATATAATGCGAATTCCGCAGAAACTTTTGCGCAACGCAACTGTCAATGCCCAAAAGTTTGTCCTGTCGAGGAACAGATATGGCGGATATAGTTGGGGGCTGGGGCAGAGTACGGGGTATCCACAGACCTAGACTCGACTGCCGAACAAATTAAAATTTAAATGAGCTGCCGGCGGTGCCGCTTCCCACTCACTCCGCTCCTGCTGTTACTGCGAGTCCTTTGGCATACCCATCTCTGCATATTGACACGTGACAAAGCTGAGATGCCAATAAAATACGAACAAAAAAAAAATAGTCTTTTGCCCTCGGCAATAGAATCGAATGACCTCCCCATACCAAACCCCACTGTGAGCCACCACCCATCGATTTCCTAAAATGAAGGCGTAAAATGTTCGAAACAATTTCAATAACCGTTTCCGGGCTGGAGTTGGAGGCCAAATGCTGCTGGGGGAAAAGCTAATAGAAGAAGCTGCTGGAGCTGTCTGATGAGTGCTGAGTGAAATACTGAATTTAATTGAAAAAACGACTGGCGATGAAATCGATTTTGTTTTGTTTTGTTTCTGTTTGAATATTGGTCCCCGCTCAAGTTTTATTTGTAAACAGCCTGGGTAATTGAAAATGCCGCAGGTCAAAATAATTAATTGTGTTTTTCTATATATATCAAGGGAACGAACTGATGGCCAAGGATAAAGTTTTCAATTGAGAAACTATCACGAAATCCCGACTTTTCCAGTCACAACTCTGGCATCCTGAACCGAAGGATGGGGGCATTCTGGGAAATCTGTTGTGCTAATATGACACAGCAACGCAGCTTTTCCGGACCCGGAAAACCTATCCTCTCACTGGTTTTCACCTGAGCCCGTGGTTCCGCTCGCATGTTTTGGTTTTAATCTGCGACAGAGCATTAACTTTCCAACGCACACGGGCACAGCACCTAAATTGCTTCACTTCGGAGCTTCAGATGGCCCGAGGTCAGGACGATGATGTTGCAACCGGGACACTTTTCCGCCCCTATTTAATCCCCCCCGCATTTTGACCCAGCTGACAGGGGCTTAGGGTCCGTTTGCCGGGCGACATTTTATGAGCATTTTCTGGATTGAAACGAGCTGGCCAACATGCTGGACATGTCAGCGAGCCATATTGAGGCTGGACGCTGAGCTACTTAGGGTAGATGTATAACGCCATTCGGTGACGGTGCACAAAGTCCTGGGCAGGGAGTATCCACAGCTAGATTGGAAACAGAAATGGCATTTAAGGCATCTGTGCAAAGGGAATGCTGAAATTCCTACTCACAAGTGGAAACAACTCCATTAAATATTCTAAGTCTAAAATAGTAATTTTAGGTCGAGTTTTCTAAACAATGTAACTTACTTAAATACAAATTTGTAAGACCCTTAATGTATTTATTAAATAAAATTGTTTATTATGCACGTTACTCGAAGAGTAAAAAAGAATAATCGTTTTCTCAAAGAGATAAAAAGGTAGTGGCAATCGCATCTTCAACATAAAACATTTCTAATATGAAAATTAGTAAATAATATTTTTTCAAGAAAACAGTATACAACTATAGTTAGATTCTTTTTATTACATTTCGTGTTATTTGAGATCTTGATCTCAGATCTTGAGCCAGCACAAAACACACCATTATAACAAAACCAGGTCACAAAAAATATTAAAAAAAAAATATTGATCCAAACTTTAACGTTCAGAAGTAAATAATAAGAGCAGTGGTAAATATTTCAACAAATTCATTCAAAACAAATATTTTAAAGAAATAGAAATAGATTACCTAACTCTCCAATATTGTTTGCAAATTACATTTAAAATTATTTCAAAACGTAAAATTTTCTGAAATAAAGATGGTAAATTTTAGTTGAATCTAAAACAAACCCCAATTTAAGCACCAACCAGACAGCTTCAAATAAATGCTTTCAATGTTGTGAAATTGACTTTCGAGTTCATTAATTTTACACTCGTTTAACTATCTGACCAGCACGGGCACCTCAACGAAACAATTTAAAAGTCATCGTCGTCAGCGTTTGCAGAAACTCCTGCAACAATTCTTCCTGTTTTTCTCCTGTCAGTATCTCCATTTATTTTGTTGCACATTAGCTGCAGATAGAGAGGTGCAGACCAGTAGAAGAATTGGCCAAGAAGCCAGACACATGTGGCCCCATCTGTGGTCAAAATGTTCAAATTAAGAGCTCTTCTCAGCTATATAGCTTTATACCTTTATATTTTTGGTATTTCCTTCAAACCGTAAGCTTGTTCTTGCTGCAAATTGGACAATCAAAAAGTTTGGCAAACAGGTAAATTAAAGTGAGAGGCAAAAATGTTGGGCTTTAAAAAGATAATGTTTAGGTTGACTTAAGGGTGCGTGAATGAATGGAAAGACTTGGCACAACTTAAGAAGTCAAATACTTATTTTAAAGTTATTATTACTATTATATTACTTTAATTGAGGAAAAAGATACAAAAAACATCTGTTTTTACTTAGATATATGAATATCTAATGGAAGCACTCACCTGTGCCAGATGAAGTAGGGCCAAAAATGGCAAAAAGAAATCACCATTAGAGCTGTAAGTTTTTCCGCGCTGATTTCACATTCTGTTTTTGCCAAAGTTGGGCAATTAGATGAACGCGCCAAATGGCCTCTGTAACTCAGTTGAGCTCAGCTTGACTGGAAAGGCGCTAAAAAACACATTAAAATTAATTATGGGAAACACTCGACGCCATTTGCCAGATTCGCTGAAGAGTGGGTGCTGTGGCCATCATATTTTTTTAACTCACTTTTTTGCAGGCGCGCTTTTTGGCAACTAAAACGAAGTGAATCCATATGTGCAGGGTGAATTTTTGTTGCCCGGCTTTTCTCACCATTCTATTCCGCAACCCCCTCTCGCTCCCCCTTTCCCACTTCAAAGTTAATTATGTTGACATAGTCAGTTTCCGTAATTTCTTTCTTTCTCCAACCCTTTTATTAAAATGAGGGGCGGCATTTTCCGTGTGCTCGCCTGCAGTTTTTTGCACTTCTGCGACAACCACGCCCACGGCCCCCCGTCCCAGCAGTTATTAAGAATTCATGCCACACCCAAAGTTCCACAAAGACGCCCACGGGTGGGTGGAGAGTGGTTCCCTGGACGGGGGCATGGGCATCCAGATCGGACGGCTGCCAAGTTACTCAAATTAATTAAGTTTCGCCTTTGCCAACATCGAGCATACGCCCCATTGCGCGACCGCCCACAATCATTCCTACCTAGGAACCCCCGAAACCCTTCCCCCTCCCACTCCCCTTCCCCTCTCCCAGATCCTCTGCGCTGCAGGGTCTGCGGAGCTTTTAAATTTTTCAAGTGACATTTGCCAGACATTCTCCTCCATGTCTCATATTTTCTAACCGCAATCGGCTTCAGCTCCAGCAGCGCCCCCTGCCGGCCACTTTGTGAATGTTTGTGTGTGTGTGTGGGGGTGTGTGTTTGTGGGGGGGAGGGGGTAACCTTTTTAAAATTTAAAATTAATTGCTTTGGCGCAATTTTAATTATTAAAAAACTATTGATGGCACGGAGGTTGCCGTTAGGAAAAAATACATGACTAAAAAACCAAACAGCGGACCAACTTTTCCACTTGGGACCACCCCCCCAGAAAAGTTGTGACTTTAAAAAGCTTTTTCGTAGTTAGAGAAGTTGATGGATCGATGCAGTGATACAGTCGAACTTGCAGTCACAAAGTTAGCATCTGATATAATTATTTTCTGGCAGGTAACAGAAACTTGTGGGGATGTCGATAACTAACTTGTTTGTTCTTAATTAAAATGGTTTTATTAAACGTGTTTTAATATGAAAAAATGATTTGTGAATAATACCAATATGATTAAACAGCCGCAGACATACTATTTTAAGTAAAACAAATTCATATTACTACCACAAATGGTAATTGCACTTCACTTAAAACTTATGATTTTCATTGAGTTTTAATTAATTAAACAACAATTAAATAAATCTAGGTTTTATTACACAGCCTTATATGATAACAAAATATAAGTAAGTATATAATTGCAAATATAGTTTTAAAAGAAAAAACTATTTTTAATTGAACCTTCAAATTGTACAAAAATTAAGTTTAAATAAACTTTAATTAAAATTAATTAAGTTCATCTTTGGGAATAATGTTCACTTAGAAAATATTAATGCTCCTTTACAAATGACTGACAATTGAGAAAGAAAGACATGCTTTATTATATTTGATGATTAAATATTTTTACAAATTTTCCAGCTGCATTGGACTTATTGAGGTCCGACTGCCCCATCTCATCGATAAGTCGCTGATGGCTTTGTTGTGTTCCGCAGCAGGCACGTTTCGCTGGCCTGGGCCGGCAATTAGGCACGAATAAAATAAAATGAGTGCTCACTGCACTGACAACATTTACCCAAATTAGCCGCTAAACACAGAAATAAAAAGCCAACATCAAGTCGGTTAATTGGGCAGCATCCATGTGGCCGGGGTGAAATAAAAGGAAAAGCCGGCCAGCCAGTAGAGCCAAGCCATATTAGTGCCCGCGATGATGATGGCGGCAATTATGCATGGGCTATTCGGTTTGGAGAGGGAGGGGGAGGGTTTTTCTACTGGTCGGGGGGGCTTTTCTTTTGGGTGGTGCTGGCGTTGCCAAAAGTGCTTTTGTGGGTGTTGCTGTGTGTTTGGCGTGTTCCGTGTGTGTGCGTGGCTCCACTTGGTCAACTGCACGTGCGGCTATCGCGAAAGCCATACAACGTTGGGCAGCTGCAAAATTCAATTTGGCTATGCGCAAAAAATTAGCAACAATTTCCTAAAAATACAGTGCGAGAGGCCTTCAACCCACCTCCCACCAAAAAAAAACACCCCTTCCCCCACAACCACCCCAATGGCTACAACAACAAAGAAAAGCGTCAACAGGCACGCAATATAATTGAGTGGATGCCAAAGTGTGGGTGATTCGGCCGGTGTGGGTGTGGGTGGGACAGAGACGGGGAAGGGGCAGGAGAGAGATAGCAAAAGAGTGTGTGACGGCACGCGCTGTTGAAAATGCGAAAATGGGCTTAGTTCAGTCGCCTGTATTTTCCTATGCCTCAAAATGCACCATCGACGACTGAGGAAATTTAATGATCAAGTTGGCATCGAGGGCCTGAAGTTTTAATACCCTTGCAAAGGATACTCTGATTTTGATCAGAAGAAAGTTACGCAGTGAGTGATTATTATGGTTTTGATCAGAAGAAAGTTACGCGGTGAGTGAGACATTTTCGACCCTATAAGGTATATATATATACTTTTTTGTAATAACAATGTTCATTGCTAACCTTTGCAGGATCAGTTTAATAGTCTGTTAATAATTTATTTTTATTTTTACGCATTCTCAAGGTACAAAGTCACTTGGGGTTTTTTTTATGTGTTCAATTATTTAATATTTAAAAAAAAAAGAGAAGTGATATAAAATTGCAAGCAGTAAATTATTTTTTTTAATAGATATTAACAAAAGATTCAAAATTTCTCAGTTTCTCATCCAACATTAGTCGAGTTTAAAATGACTTATAGGACGTTTAACAATATATTTATGAAATCAGAAATGGTATTGTTTAGAAAAGTTTATTGTTTTTCTTTTGTTATCTAATGCTCGATAATTGCCAATCAAATTTTTAACAAACCTTTGTTAAAGTTCTCTACCGTCCTTGATAGAGATCTTTTGGATTGACGGACTATGAGAAAGACATTACTATAAGATTGGTTGTTATCAGCAAGGCTGGCCATTATCAATCGGTCGGTATGAACTTCCAATCGGGTTTGGTAAAATTCTCAATAGGTTGACATGATTGTGTCAAAGGTCTATTGGGATCATACACGCAATATATCGAAGCTGCGCATACACATTGGCTTCCAAAAATGCATGTTCCGTTGCAACTTAGGCAATGACCAGAACACCTTTTTAAGCATTCGGAATCAGATTTATATGTAAAAGACGTTGGATGGTTTTTGGGATCGCAGGGAGTTAAGGCCAGAGCTATTTTATGCCCCAAGAATATAGGGTTCCAGCCAGATGGAACTATGTTTGCATAAAGCACCGTCAGAAATGGAGGTAGCGCATATGCGGATGCGCTTATGGCCAAAAAGCTCACACAAGCGAGTACTACGAAAAAAATAAAAAAAAAATAATAATTATATGAAAAATGTTTTGTTTTACAAATCTTACGCTTCATTGTTCTGTATAGCCAATTTTTTTTATATATGATCGTGTTTGCAACTATATTTAATGTTTTCTTTACATCGCAGAAGGTTGCCAATAGAAAATAAATTAGTTAAAGAATGGTGCTAATTCAGCACTTGAATTTTCGTTTAAATCAGAGGCATTATGCCATTCTCACTCGTTGAAAGCGAAGCAATTGAATACACGATGGTTGCTTGAGTACTGATATCATTGACACACTGGTCGGCCTTTTATACAAGATTTGAGAGTCAAGGGTGGTTCCAGGCGATTAAGACGCTTGGGGGATTCCAGTTTCTTTGATAAAAGTGAAATTGAATTTTTCTTCACGAAATTGGTTAAAGTCATAAGGTCTACGTGTTATCGCTGAGATATTTTTACTCTGGTGTTCCACACCACTATATATAGTTACATGAATTTTAAACAATTGGGTAAGACATATTTCTCAATAAGATAAATATTTAATTAATACCGCGAAAGTATCAAAATAAAACTTTTGTGGTTTAATGCTTGTTGTCTGTTTAAGACTCTTCGGTATAGAAAAGAAACTAAAAAGTATAGGGGTTATATTATTAAGTGATGAATGAATAATTATGCTTTAATACTTTCTTACTAAAACTAAACTTTCAGTTTTTTTTGAGTGCAGCTAAATTCAAACCGAATTCGAATTGACATTCGGTTGAAAGAGATTTCTGTTGCACCCTAGATAAAAACTGAGTGTTTGGAACCCTCAAACATTGAAACTCAGCAGATAAGTTAAAACGGAAATGCTCACACAAAACTATCTTACATGTTATAATTTAAGTTTTTGTGTATGCTTTCTTTTTCTTTCCGCCCTATTCTCTCTTTATAAATAGCAAGAACGACCGCTTTAATATAGTTCCCCGACTACAAAACACCTTTTATTTAAATCTTTTAGCCTTTCAATATATTAACCCCAAAAATAAATTGTAAACTCAATTTAAATAAATGTTTTAAAAATAACTATTTTATTAACCTAATCGCGCTATCCGCAAAATAAGTCTTGCACATACGATATGGGCAAATTATATGCAATAACCACAAAATTTTTGTAATCTTTATATATCTAGTAACGTATTTAGCTACACTTTTTCAGACCAAAAACATTTATATATCAAAATGCTTTTGATTTGTTAGTCTAAAAGTGGGCGTGGGAAATTGGCTCATCATCACTCATACTTTGAAATCGCCTTTATTTTAGGGTGAATTTTTTTTAGCTTATTTCGTGCTAAAAAAGCTTCAATTTGTTTTAGAATTCGCTTGTGACATTTTATTAAAACAAATAATTATTTTCAGGAAATATTTTCTTGGATGTGCCTTTAGTTATTTTTTATTTTTATTACATCAAACATAACATTTTTTTAGTACCAAAAACGACTCAAATATAATATGCCCTTTTATTGTGCGAGTAATGGGTACAAAAATCTACCGGAAGAACTCAATTAAGAGAGGCAAATGACAAGCTAAACAGGCGTTTAACTCACGCATATAAACGCAAAAATGTAATACTTACATTTGTATCAAAACAAATATTTCACTTTTTAATAATATTTAATTGTAGATTTCTCTGGTTCCCAAGGACTTATTTTTGCGGTGTTCACAAATCATGAAAACTAAGAAAACGAAATAAATGGACAGCTATTTATCATTCAGCAGTCACTTTAATTCGATTTGACAGTGGCCAAAGCATATTCTTTCCATTTTACATTCAAATGCTTAGCAATTTAAGAGATTGAGTTTAATATTATGTTTGATCAACGAAACATTAGGGCATTTTTATGGTCGCTTTTGTTCGTTTGTTGTAAATGAATTTTGTCCGATCAATGGTATTTCCTTAGCTGGCCAATTTCAATTTTTGTTTTGCCTTTGTTTTCAACGTTGCAGCCGTTTTTGTTGCGGCCGTTGCAATTTCGAGCATTTGTTAACGAATTTGTTTGCTTGTTGAACAATTTGAGCGTTCCGCTCTTTTCGCATCGCCCATTGTTTGTTTTCCCGGCATTGTTGCAAATGACGTGGCAGCTGTAGACCGCTCTGTTTCGCTCTGACACGCACTTAACCCGCTGCCCACCGACCTCCGCCCCACTGGGATTGCCTACGTGCCGCGTTTAAAAAACAATCAATTTTAATTTCAATTTAAATTAGTTGCTGCAATTCGCCATTAAATTATTTTTGCTCATTTTTGCCACTGCTCTTTTGCCGGCGACTGTAATGCAATTTAGCGATTGTTGCCTGCACTCTATTGTTTAATTTCATTTATTACTAAATTCCGGCCAAACGGCTGGGCAAAGGCAATAAATTTCACTTTAAAATGTTGTTAGAAACAGTGAGTGACGAAATTGTAATTAAGGGTAGTCAAAATGGTCCATTGCCGCTTTTAACTGTTTCTCTGCTTTAATTATTTTTCCAAATTATTTTTAAAATTAAAAATTAAATATGAAACAGCAGTTATTTCCCTAATAACCTTACACTTTTGAAACGCAGTGTTTTGTTTGCATCTACAATTGGATTTAATTTCAATTCCAAATATTGCTCACCTCCTAACTTTTTACACATCTCATTTGCGAATTACTAAACATAAGCATATTAAAACTGCAAAAATCGCCAACATTTGTGTATTAATAATTGGAATGTGGCAAATGTATGTGTCTCTTTTTTGTATTGTTTCAATTTAATTTCGGATTAAAAAGTTAAAAGCACGACATCAAGAGCAACATCTCTCGCATTTTCGGCACTAAAATGCAACTTTTTGTTAGTTTTACCAGAACCCAAACAGGTTTTGCCCCGAATATATAATTTAGTTCTGATGCGAGTCGGGATCAAGTGTTGAGCTTAACCCGCAACCTAAATCAATCCGTCGGATACGCACACGCACTGGGGGATTTCGGGATACAAAACTGTATCTGTATCTGCCGCTGGCGCTAAACTACTTAACAGCAAATTTTGCGTAATTTACGTCCTGACCAAGGAACAGATGGCATTCCAAACGAAGTTTGTGTATCCGTATCCGAGGAGCACATTCGACAGGCAACTGTGGCTGCAGCCGCAAACATGTGTTCCTTTAAGCAAGAAACAGACGACTTTCGGGGGGCGGATTCGGATACGGGGATAAATTATTGGGTGCGCCGTCTGGACTCCACCTCCTGGCCAAAGAATCTGAGTATCTTTGTATCTGCTCATCCGCACATCCGCACACACGTCCTCGTCCACATTTGCGTATCTGCGGTTGCGTGGTCTTAGCCTGTACCGAATCAAAGCATTTAATGGCGCTTTTAATCTTGTTAATCGCCCCTTTCTGGCCCGACTGAGATTTTCAGATAGTTTCGACCGCTTGTTTATGTGGATCTGCTGCCGGGGGCGTGGTGGGCGTGGCACACGAAAATTGCCATGGAGCGGATACGTAGTTAAGTTGTGATAAGCCCCAAAGGCTTTACCGCACAGCTGACCAACCAGGCAAAGAAACCAACGAAATTGTTGCATACTTGCGGGAGTCTTTAAACAAAGTAAGGGATCTGGACGAAAATAAAGAACTTTAAACAAAGTAATGGATCTGGACGAAAATGAAGAACTTTATCTGGGCGAACGCTCTGGGAATAAAACGAAATCATCTTATCCACTTTAGCGTCCGTCAAGGACAATTTTGACATGTTCAAATCCTTTTTGCAAAGTCCCTCTTCGAGTTCCTCCAGTCTCGCACAATGAATATTATTTCTTTATGCAAATATCCTCTGGAGCTGCCACTTGTTGGGTTCCATCTTCCCGGTCTCCACTTTCGCCCATTTGCGTGATATTTTGTTGAGCAAGACAAATGATTTCCATTTAATTTATTTTCAGTGCTCCGCTCGTTGTGCTTGGCTCGTGGCGGCAAAAGGATTTAGCTGAATAAATTATAGGTTGAAATTGTTACATCCTAGATGGGTAAAAGGGGGAAGGATAGCCGAAGACAAGTGCAAATAAAATAAGGGCAAGCGCACCAGGCGCTGACAAATGCTGGCCAAAAAGGGGAAGCTCTCTGTGCAGCCAGCGATACGCTAAAAATGAATTTATCGCTGCTCTATGGCTGCTCTTGAAAAGTCCCAAGGATCCAGTTACTTTGTTTCCACTCAGAGGAAAATGATTCAGTTTTCTATACACACAAAGTATTACGATGATAATACATAGAGATATTTTGTTGATACACAAAGAAAACTTAGCTTTTATATTTAATGCTTTAATGCTGAAAAAACTTACCCTGTTTTAAAATAGCTTAATTAGTAAAATAAAACATTTAACAAAGTATAAGTGAAAACTAAATGGATAAAGAGTTTTACTTATCAAACTTCGTATTTTTATCTATTTTTAAGACAAACCTTTCGTGGTGCCATTCCAATTTATTCTTCTCTCCGCAATTACCTTATTTTTTTCAAAAGAACCTTTGAGCTGGCCAGTCCCCTTGGCTGCATTAATTAGCCGGAGAAGAGAACTTGGTCCGAATCAGGTATTTGGGGGCTTAAGTCAACATTGCCAGCTGGTCAACTGGAATCCTTCCCTCCAGACACACGTGTGATTCCATCTGCTCCCTCCCACCAGCTCCTCCGTCCCTACTTGTGTGTTTTTGTGTGTGGGGGCAGCGCTCAGTGAAATTTCACACTTTGTCGCTTTGCATATGGGCACGTAAGTGGCAGTTGGCTGCGGGACGAGGGAAGGGGGAGGGGAGGCCAATGGAGCTGCAAGCGATTACAAACGCGCCGACTTGTAAATGGCGGCCAAAGCGGAGCTGCTGCGACTTTGGCTCTGGATTTCGCTTTTGGTTCTGGCCCCGTTCCTGCTGGCATCGCGTGCCGTTTTCGCGATAATGAAATCGAAAGGCAATGCGCACACAGCCAGCTATAAGCTATAAGCTACAAGCCGTGAGCTTCGAGCTCGCAAACCGTTGCCAACTGGCAGCGATTAAACTGTGGGCTGTTCCCAAAAACGAATTCTCAGAAACCTTACTCAACAAAAGCCTTTTTAATAGCAGGGTAAAATGTTCTTGCTTTTAGCTTCATTTAAATATGTTCAAAATGGGACAATCACTCACTAGCCGCCTTATTATTTAGCTATGAAATGTGTAATTTCTTAGGAAAAAATGGAAAGTTAAGCTTTAGACTTGGGATACTTAATCTAGTTAAACTTTATTTTTAGGATATTATAGCGTTTTAAAGTTACATATGACTTATGATTGCAATATATAAAGATAAGGTTCTATGTGGAACATTATTAAAGCTAAACCAACAAAAAGCTTGAGGTAAACCAATTTGAAAAACAGAAAATATCAAGTTAAAGTCTCAAAAATTTAAAAAAATTATAAAATTTTTTACATAGATTACGTGGTATTAACATATAGAAGTATATGTTTACATAACATACTTTCTCCGGGAAATTAGTTTTGTTTCCTTTTTTTTGTATCCAAATCTAGAATAATGCTGGAGTTATGCTCATAAAATTGTAATTGCATTGAAGATATAGCAATATTTATCCGAAACTCTTTGACCCAATAAAAAACAAACGAGAACAAAGTTAGGTAACGTAACATAGTGTATTATAATGTTGCATTTTGGCGACCTATCCACTTATTCAAGGGTATCAAAGTAACAAACTTAAATAATCATTTGCCCAATAAGCACAATATTTCAAAGGCTAAATTTTTAAATGTTTCCTTTATAATTTTTAGTTTAAATAAAAACACCGCCTTGAGCCCTCTAACATTACCTTTTAATTCTGTAACATATTTGGTCAGGAAGTTGTTACAAATATATAAAACTTTCTGTTGGCTAGACTAAGTCAGTCAAACTTAATCTCAATTCATTTTCATTAAAAGATAATTTAATTCTCTTGCAATAATGAATAAGTTGAGGTATACATCCAAAAACAATCTGCATGAATATTGAATGACAATTGGACTGGAACTTATTTCTCTTTCATTTTCAAAGGAAATTTTTTAAATGAAATCGATATCCAGGCCACCACAATGCAGAAATCACTGTGGCAATCGGTCCTCTCCACCGGGCGACTAATCAAGTGCGAATGCGAATCCTTCGGCCGCCTGGAATGCTTTCGATTCCTTTGGCGTGCTGCCTGTGCCCGCTGTTCAGAAGGATGAGGACTAGGAGATCTGGGCGAGGTGGAGCTAGCGATGCGTGTAACTTTTTCAATTAATTTGGCTAAGCTTGAGAGAAGTTCTGAGTTGAGCTTGGCTGAGATGTGGAGACGTGGAGACGTGAAGCCGTGGCCATGGAGCCCCGCTTCTCCGCAGCCGCCGAACTCCGGCTGAAACTGTTTACGGCTGAGTTATTTCAAAAATGTTTTGCATATCAGATTGAGTCTCTGGATCGTGGCTTGGTGGCTTGGGGCGGCACTTAAACGCCTTCGTTTTAATTTAATAAGAGCTTGCCAGGCGAGCAGATTCTGATTCAACTGGTAACTGGTAGCTGCTAGCTGTTCTGCATCCCAAATGAATGCTGGGGAAAAGACTCCGCGAAAATGCACTGCATCCACCTTCGCCTGCGCCTTCAACTAAAACTCCCAGTCGGACTTCGCTGCATGTCAAATTTGAATTTAGCTGCATTTTTACAACTGTTGCAAAGTCTCTTTTAGTTTTCTGTTTGCAGTTTTGCAGTTTGCAGCTCGCTGCTCGCTGCTCTACACTCCACTTCGCTCCGGATCTGGATTTGGATTTGGAATCTGCCGGTGGCGGTAGTGGAAATCGCATGTGAGCCAAGTCAGACAGTTGGCAATTTGCATAAATTTAGATTAGTGACATCTGACGTGAGTCTCTGATATGCAGAGCTAAGTCGGCGAGCAGGAAAGCGGCATTAAGTGCGGGAATCGCAAATGCAGATGGTAATGGAGATGGGGATTGGCATGGGTATGGGGATGGGGATGGGGATGCAGGCAGAGTCCGAGACGGTTGGCGGTGGAGACGATTGCCACCTCCTAATTCTCCGACCAGATAAGCCCCGACTTCTGTTCTCCGTTCTCCGCTCTGAAGTGAAACTGCCAGCGACAATGGAATATGATTTATGGAGCGCACTCGAGATGGGGCAAGTAATCAGAATCAGAATCAGAATCGGGCCGGGAGGCTGCGTGAAATTCAACAGCTCAAGTGGAAAATTAATCGCATGCAAGCTCATTAAGAGCATTAGTTGACTGTTTGTTAATTGTCGCCAAAACGGGAAGCAGGATAACAGTAGGAGGCAGGAAACGAACTCAAGCAGCATACGAAATTGGCTGCAATATTTCAATCAAACTTAAGTCGACAGAAAGCTTATCAAATGACGATCACAATTTATGAAAATTGCAAGCAAAAGAGCCGCTGGTTTTGTGTGTAGGTGTCAACTTAGATAACAACAAATTTGAGATGCATTTCAATATTTCCCTGATAATTTTAATTTAAGTTTTTCTGTTTTTTAGAGTGTGCGGATCCCAGGATTGGGAATATTGTGATATACATTGTATAAAAGTTTTAAATTACACGTTAACTATGTATAAATCATTCAAATTAATAAGGCTTAAAAAAAACAATTTATTTTAAATCTTAAAAATGTACTTACAATTTTTCATTCTATTATAATTCCATTTCATTTAAAGATATAATAAACGTGTTGAATGGCCACTTAACAAATCAAAAAAAAAGAAAAATGTTTACCTCTCTTATTATTATTAGTATTATTATTATTATTATTATTTTGCTGATATCTGTATATTTTAAAAATACATTTTTGAAATATATTATCCTAGAAGGTAGTCAACTCACAATTGACTTCCAGAAACTCGATCTAGAAAAAAACTCGATTATATATTGTGTGTACATTAGATATCTGTCTGTTCTTTAAGGTTTTTTCTTGCTTAGCCAAATAATTAATAATTTAATAATTATCCCTGTTTATCACATCCATTTCACAACTGGAAACTACAAAACAATCTTCAAAATAATAATATATTCTGAGCAAGGTATTAAAAAAAAACTGAAATCAATAAACAAATAAATTTTGTTTAAAGTTAAAGAGTGAGTACCAAAAAAATGAATAGTAAACTTTTTATGCTTGGAATACAAGTTAAATAAAAGGTTGTGATGGTTTAAGGGTTGCGTGGATTTTGTGGGCCAGACTAAAGCTGCTCATTGGAATGAAAACGGTAGAAACCGAAACAATTCCCCAGCCAATATGCGAACGAGAATTCCAATAAAATGAACAGCAAACCAAACAGTGGCCCCCTTTTTTCGCCCATGGACGTGCAATCCCTGCGAACGTGCAAATATTTTAGCTAAAATGGCGAGTAGAGTGCGAGTTACTTTTATCTGCTTTGGCGTAAAAATACGCATCGGCATTCGTGTGTGTGTGTGTGTGTGTGTGTGTGATGGTACCAACAGCCTTGATATACAAATCTACCATCCACCACCTCAGAAGTGCCACGCCCTCGGCCCCAACGCACACACACATACACGTTCATGCAAGGGCGCTGTTTTTCAGTCAACATAATTTAACTACTTTTATGGGCAAAAGTAATACGCTGCTAGTCCCGCCCCACTGAAATTCCGCCTCCAACTCCACGTGTTTCAGGTTTAAATTTGAGCATTTTCTTTCATCTCACGCGTCTTGGGTGCAAAATTCACAATGTATTTTACACACCATGTGTTTGCGAGTGTTTGAGCCACCCACACCCACCGCCCCTCTGAACCCTCTTCGCCAGAGTTTATTGGCTTCGCAGTATACTTTGAAATTTACTGAGTGAGTTTCTCTTGTAATGCCTTGCTATATTGAAATTAATTACAAACAAAGGATGCTCCTCGGAGCCTGAAGGAAACAGCATACCGTGCCCTGTCTCACCCACCCACTTTTCCGCCCCCTCTTCCGCCCCCTTTTCCACCCAGCAGCCGCGATGAAACGAATGTTTTGCCGGCGGGCTCTAATTTCTGATGTTTGTCTCGCATCAAATAAATTGCGGCAAATATAAGACTATTAAAAATAAGATACATTTTTGGGGCAGGAGGCAAAAGAAACTATTTAAATTGCATTTTTTTGCAATTTCACGCTTAACTCAATTTGGTTATAATTGTTATTTTGATAATTGGTAATTGTTGTTTCTGTGCACTTTCCACAAATTAAGTTCAAACAAAAATTGGAAAAAACTAAATGCAAGGCTTAACAAAAAGCCGATAATTAAATTCCCAAATGCACAACGACCCAATTCAGAAAAATCTTATTTACACTTAATAATTTTTATATTTACCACTCGGCTTGGAAAAAATAACAAAAACATGGGAGAAATTAATGCCTAATGAAAAAGCTATTGTTTATCGTTATTTTTTTGAAATAATTAATAAACAAAAAATATAAGATAAAGTAATAAGTTGTGGTTAACTTTACTTAATCCCAAAGAAATGGTGTTACATGCTAACAATTTAATTGAAAATGTTTGCCATTGAGCCATGTCTTAATTTTATCAAAATATTATTGACTTTCTGCTTGTTTTTCTTTGTGCATCCTAAAAATCAATTATAGGTCATTGATTCCAATTGAACAGAACAGATAAAACCAAACTCATACTAATTAAATAATGCTTTGCTGAACCCCAGGCAAAGGGAATCTATTCGATTGTGTAAATATTTTGGCAAGAAATACGAAAGCTACGTTCTGAAAAGGAAGAAATTTTCCCGTTTTGCCTGGTATAATTGCATAAGCACAAGAGAAATGCATTTGTTTGCCCAACTTTGATGAAGTTCAACAAAAGCAGGTTGGCTGGCAACCAAGGAGGAAGTGTCTTGAACTCGCTCAAGGCCGCTGATAAAAGTCAACACAAAATGTTGAGAGTCAACAGATGAAGTTGGGCATATGTATGTTTATACCAGAAGAGAAGAAAAACAATATTCACATATTTGCACATTACAAATATAAGAGAAACGCCTCGCAACAAGACAATTAAAAGAGCTTCAAATTGAAGGGGATTTTTTAGGCCGAAGTTCCTTCATATTCTCGAGACTTTCAAGACATGCTGCGCACATTTAGCCAAATTTGATTTGGCCCAGACAGACTGAACGAAATGGTTTTATCCCAGGGATTTCTCTTTCAGCTTCTTTTGTTCGGCAGATGATGTCTAGCCTGGTGCTAATGAAATTTGCGCCGTTTATGGCGCTGAAAATTGTCCTGCCAGAGGAATTGCAAATTTAATATTGGGTTGGGCACTTGGCAGAACAGGCTTTAACTGAAACACAACGTTCGATTCTATTTCAAGTCGTAGCTGTGAGCAAGAAGCTGAAAGACGTTTTTAAAATGTAACAGAATTAACCTTTTCTATTTAAATAAAAAAAAATTAATTGTGTTTATTTTGACGGAAGAAAAAAAACCATCGAAAATGTACATACAGTATGAATATAAAAAACCATCAATAAATTTTTGCACTATTTTTTTTATTGTTTCAGTCGAAAGCGAACTGCAAACATGTTTAATTTATTTATTATTTAAATGACCCGAAATTTAATTTTTTTAAAACTTAAAAAAAGTACTCAGGGAAAATTCCTACGTTCAGAAATTGAGAATTTAAATTACCATGATTTGAAAAAGTTAGTTATGTGCTCAAAAAATAAATAATTAATTTTAGTTTTTATTTGTTCTTAAAAAATGTTTACTCAAACTGCGAATTCTTGATCTTGGATTTTTTATGAGTACGTCTAACTCTCAGATTGAGTGCAATGTACTTGATTAATTTTCTCTGTCTACGTTATTTATTTTTACGGTAAACAAAATCCTGCAAACCCTTTTAATGTATTTTCAATCTGGACACAAAGTGCCATACAATTTTGAATTGTTTTTTAAATTTAATGAGAACAATAGCTTTTATTAGACTTATTATTGAATTAAAAATCCCTCAAGTACTCAAACAAAATAATCAGAATACTCATTGTCCCAGTAATTAACGAAAAATTGCACATTTTGGTATACAAAACAAGGTAGTAAAGTTTTTAGTTTTTTTTTTTTTTTGATTTTTGGTCGAAAGCAATTAAGAATCAAGTTTAGTTGTCAAAAGAGAGCTTAAATTTAGTTAAAACATTAAATAACTTAAAGGCCCTGAGGTATGCAGCTTCGACCGAATTACTTAATAATGTCTAAGATATCAGATCACTATTTCGATGTTAAAGCACTTTTCTGCAGCAACGATAACTCACGCTGCCACCTCTGAGTCAACTGCGGTGAGACGAAAGTGCGGTCGAAATTAAAAAGGAGTTTAACCAAATTGCTATTGAAGCCCCGCCAAGCGAATTGGGGCAAAATCAGGCGAGGGTGAAGGCCATGAAGCGGAGCATTTGCGTGGCTTTTGCTTCTGCGGTTTATTTGGGCAAAGTGCCAGTTCACAGCAGGCCAAACCAAACAGTTGCTACTCATTCGGTCGGCCAAAGGGCCGAAATGCAGTTGAGAATTGGGGGTGATTCAGAGCGGGCAAGGATGCTGTCTGCTCAGTCGGGCGACAGTTTAATTGGGTTACCAACGTCAACGGCCTGTCCACTGCTGGATCATTGGCGCTGACATGGGCCGTCCATCCTCCCAACACTTGCACTCTTCCTGCTTTTGCTTTTGCCACCCAAAGCCGTACCCCATCGATTTTCCTTTGCCACACTCGCTTTGGATTATTTCGTAATTAAACGCAAATGCAGAAACTCGCTTTTTCCCGCTTTTCCCACAGTTTATTATACCCCTTATGCCTAATAGAAAGGGGTATACTGAAAACCACTCTATACAAATGTTTTAAGTCCTAAAAACCACATTTTGATAACCGAGTTTTTAAGATTGTTACCGTATTTGTTTATTCTCAAAAGCGTGTATGATTTATTTAAGTACTCAACAAGTTGGTTAACTTTATTGCTAATATAGGGTACTTAGAAGTCGGGAACGCGTATTTTTATTTTTTGGTATTTCATCAGGTGCTGAAATAAAGCCTCCTTTTTTGCGCCGCATTTTGATATTCCTTTTTTTTGGCCATCATCGATTGTTGCTCTTGTGGCTCGCTGTTTTTGTGGTTCTACTCGCTTGCTAAGGAATTAAATGGTTGATTTCACCTGTTCCGCTCTCTTTGAAGCTTTGATCTCATTAATGCTAATGAAATTGTGGGTGGTGTCTCCACAAAAGCGGGTATTTTATTTCATGCTTTAGTTGGGTTGAAAACTAAAGTATAAATTAACTTCTGGTTTAAGTCTAAAAGAAATTATTTACAATTGCATGTCTAAAATGCAATTACTTACATATGTGTTTACAAATTTATAAAGATAAAACAATTAACAAAAAGAAACTAGCTTTAATAACCCACAGCGTACATAACCTTGCAGTCAATAATAGGAAAAATTAAATTAAATATTTACACAACAGATTTCTTGACATTGATATAGAAGCATTAAAATTATTATTAAAAGTATACAAATTTATAAAGAGAAACTGCTTTAAAATTATACAAATTTATAAAGAGAAACTTACTATATAAGTTACGTTTGAAACTTTTAAACAAAATATAAAAATAATTTCTGAAAATGGTAAGTCATTTATTTATATTTTTCCTCGTCATAATCATTGTGTTATTTGATATTTCATTTAAAGTCCTCATATACACACGAATAGTTAAGCTCTTGTTTGTCGGCCAAATTTTCCGAAAGTTTTCAATGCGCGGATGGAAGGGTTAACACCCATCAGCCCACCGGCAAGCTGCTTATGTTGTTTGCATTTTGTTAAACAAAAAATTAAATAACAGTTCGCGCAAACACCTCCCCCGCACACACGCTCGTCCCGAGGGGCGTTAAGTGCTATTATTTGTTATTTGGTAAATGCAACAAATGCTCCACCCATTTACCGGGACCCGCAGAACCGCGATGGCACCAGCAAGAACAGCAACAAATTGCTATATCTGCCAGGACACGGGAACGAGGACATGGGACCTGCATCCTGCAGGCGTGGCATCATAATTAATTCAAATTTGAATTTCCTTTTGGCGCAATGCACGCGCCATTTTACATAGACGGTGTGGGGCAAATGGCAGAGGGCTGAGGGCAAAGGGCAACAAAATGGCGGGCTGGTGTAGGTGTGTGGGTGGCTCTGCCACGCCCACATGTGTGGCATGTTACCGCATCGGGGATCCAGCATAATAAACTGTTTAAATATTTAGCCGAAACGAGTTTTTAATACTGGCTGGCGCTTTTAGCAGCTGCCAGCGGTCAGTGAGTGGGGTTAAGGGTTGGGGTTGGAGGTCAAAGGTTGCCCAAAAAGCTGAGCAAGAATAGGGAGAAAAAGTGAGAAACAAGGGCAGCTTCCGCCATGTGGCAGCTTTTCAGACCCCAAGTCCCGTATAATTACAGATTTTCACAAAAAATACATCCACAAGAAACCCAAGAAGGCACAGAAGTGGGCAGGATGGGGTTAAAACAATTATTAATTTATAATTACCAAAAAAAAATATATATATACACAAGAAACCCAAGACAGGCCCAAAAGTACAACAATTATTAATTTTTAATTACTAAAAATATGGTGGCTCCCTTTTTTTGAGGTTATAAGTTGTGAGGTTTGAAACAAAGCTTTTAAATTATGCATATTTAAAAGGGTTTGAACCAGATTTACCAAATAAAAACGTCTATTTTATTATAACGTGAAATATTGAAATTAGTTTATTATTCACAGCTTCTCGATACCTATTTTTATTAACTATGTATTTTCTGCGACACATTAAGTATATAAGATTTCTTCATTCATATTTCATGAACCTAGTACAAACCTTTTAAAAGCCATCAGAATTAAATTCAAAGTTAACAAACTTCTGTAACAAACATTCATTGCCATTAAATTTGCATTTGAGTTCTTCTAATATTAGAATTTCCTGCTGTCTGCCCTTAAAAGCCATCAAATAATATTCAGCAGAAACTAATTTGCTGTTCTTGAACAAAAAGACCTTCTCTCGGAAATTTCGTGTGCACTTTCCGATTGCCGAAGCAGAAAAACCGAGAACTAAACCCAAACCAAAGTAGGAGTCACACAATCGAGAAACTCAAGAAAATTCACACTGGAAAATGCGGCATTTGTTTCCTTGCGCAATTAATTCGGTGTGTGTGTGTGTGTGTGTGTTTTATGGATCGAGGGGAGTAGTTTATTAGAAGGGGTTGTAGGGGGCACAGCTGCCTGTCATTTGGCTGAGTGCCGGCATGCGATCTCCTCCAGCTCGTGGATGAGGTGCGAAATGTGGCACGCATCGCATTTCAGCCAGAAACCTGTCTAATGCATTTTTCGTTGCTTATTTATGACCTGCGCAGACGAACAGCTGCCTCGATGCTCTGACCCTGCGGCCACCATTTCGCTAATAAATTGAAAATTGCATTTGCATATTACAAAAATAGCCTCCAGCTTTGTCGTAACTAATTTCTATACAACAGCCATGACGAAGTGTAAAGATAGAAAGTCTATTAAATGGCTTTTGTTTGAACATATATTATTATAGTTAGGTTGATACACTCAACATTTTTAATATAAATATACTTAAACTTAATCGATTTACAATTAATTGTTGTTTGGATATTGTTTGACAAGTTGTAAAAACATGATTATTAACATGGTTGAATACACTCAGTTTTAAAAATTGGTAATGGAATAAGCACGAATAATCTACAACTCAATCGAATTATGCACAATTATAAATTATACAAGTTATATAATATTAATAATAAAATCATATTAACTCATTAAAAGGATATATTGCAGACAGCAATATTTGCTTAAAAACCCAATTTTCATAAAATAATCCTTAAAGTTAAAAGGTATAATTATCTACCCGACAATAATTACATCTAAAAATATTTAAAAACAAATATTTTTGATTCGACGAAATTACAATTTTAAGCTTAACGAAAACTTCACCTCTCTCATTCGTTTAAACATAATCAAGGGCTAAAAAACATTTAAAATTAGATCTCTGACCTCTTTTTCTTTTTTTTAAAAGGATGATTTCCCTGCATCACCGCCCAAAGAATTGCTCCGGCAACCACCAATCATTCAAGTCCATCAGCCAGCCAGCCAGTCAGTCAGTCAGCATTCCATCAGGATGCATCTCCGGGCGCCTAGCTTTCCAACTGGGCCACCGGGAGGAGATTTAAGCTAAAAATGGTCTTGGTAAGCGCAAAACGCAGTTTGCCGGAAAATGACGTGTGCCTCTCGTCTGACAGGCATTGTAGTTGTAGTTGCTGTTTTTGGTTTCGCGGCGGTGCAGTTGGTGGTGCAAGGACCCTCGACTGCGCCACCAGTGGCACTCAAACTGACAGCCGGCAAAACCCTAATTGAAATAGAGCTGAGCAATGAGTTTTCAGGCGGCGTTCAGCTGGCCCGTCAGCTCAGGCGTAATTAGAAAATGAAAATGGAAATATTTGCGTGTGAAAGCCGCAGACGGCAGATAAATGAATTTTGTTCGAGGCGAAGCTGAAATTGCACGCGAATAAGTTGAATGTGCCATGTTTGTGGGTTCATGTGACTCACCTAATGAATCCTTTTGCAAGCTACATGGTCAGGTGGTTTGTAGCCTCCTTGAGAAACTGTAAGCTGGACTCATTGTCCCTGACAACATCCTCGAATATTTCCCATTGCAGTGCTCTCGATGATCCCTTCCTATTTTTTGGAAAGCACTTGATCAACTGACGACCTTCTTCCAATTGTGTAAACGAACTGGGGTACTCAATGATGACGATTGTGCCCATAAACAAAGCCTTTTCGACAATGCGCTGCAAATAGCGATGGCAAAACCATTTCTAAAAAGGGAGCATAAATAAATACTCAGTTATACTTCATAGTTTAAATAACTCACCGGATCAGAGTCTTTCTTGACATGCAAGTCGTTCATAAAGCTGGCAGTCACATATTGCATTGTTATAAACTGGGATAGCTATTTAATTAAACAAGGAAATGACTGTTAATATTTATGGTAACTACTTCTAATTAATTAATAAATAGTTTATCTAGTTTTAGTGTCATCCTTTACTAACCGTTTCCAAATGACTGATGACCAGAACCGACTGATTGACGTTGGTGGCCAGGGCCAATTGAAATGCCACCATTAGAATGTCCTTAATATTGTGATCGGTGTGGTCCCAGTAAATGTTGCTAGTATCGCCTGTGGCGCGAATGGATGTTCGCACTTTGGTCAAATCGAAGTCTTCGAGCGTCTATACAAATACTACAAAGTTTAGTGACTGTCGACGATTTTTGTAGGCCTCAGACAATATATGCTCACCGAAGGCCGTAGTTGCTCGATATTATTGAGGCGTGGAACCAAAAACCAAACGGTGTACTCGTAAAATGTAATGTACTCGAATATACGACACACTTGGTCAAAAACCTGAAGCACAAACTTCCGCTCCGACAGTCGCACTGCCTCATTGACGTGCACACAGGTTTTGGCCAATTTGCTGAAAAAATCCTGTGGTTCCATTGCCCGGCGGTAAAAAAGTTTTGCGAAAGTCTTAAATGGGTTTTCGGGGTCTCTGAAAGCAAAAATTAAAAGTTACTAGATACATATAAAAGTTGTTTACGTATCAAATCTGATATTGATTTTCTTCGCTACATTGTGCAGAACGTTTTCCTGGCTTTCGATAAATAAATCCAAAAATCTATTGGCTCATCCGAACCAAATTATGGTTCTAGCTCGGATTTTTCAAATTAGGAAATTTATATGCTCTTGAACAATTTTATAAGACGACTATATTTAACAGTTTTTATTCGAATATGTTTATTCACGATTTTCCAATTAATTGTGCGGTCCTGCGTTCTGTTACAAAAGTAATCGGTTTTATAAGTTTCAAATCGTACAAATTTCTATAATTAGAAAAAATTCATTGTTGTTGGTTTTCTTATTAATTTTCAAATTTGGTAGATGTATAATGGTACTACGAATTTTATAATTTTATAACCGTATTTCCTAAATTGTAAAAAAAAATACTACCTACTTATTTTTTCTTAAAATATATTTTCGATTGTTCTATGGCATCTATTAGATACCCTTGTACTACTTGTAATGGAATGGAAAAGCTTAATAACTAAGGGAATACATAGGATACAGACGGGCGATCCGCCTAGAGATGCTGATTAAGAATATATATATTTATATAAATACTTTAAGAGTCGTTGCAAATTTATGGTGGAATTTATGAAAAGTATGATGGCGTGGTAACTTAAAAGCAAAGTTGACAAGTATTTGGTGTTGTTTGAAAAGTCTATATTAATAGTATGGATTGGGAATAGGTGAACCTACTTGTAGCTGCTAAAGGCATCGCCATCGTCATCGCTTAGGATAACCTTCAGCCAATTGCCAGCGCATTTCTGGTGGAGATCCCACAAAAAGTTATGCGAGTACTGGGGACGGACAAAGAACATTGCGTGGAACTCGGGGACGGTGAGGATTTGTGGTTGGTCCCCGTTGATCCTGTAGGAGACCGAGCCGAGCAAAGTGAGGACATCGAAGCGACGCTCGACGGTCACCTGGATCGTTTGCTGTTGGAGGAGCCTCAGGGAGGCCTCTCTCTTGCGCTGCATCCGCGCCGTAAGTCGCCGCTCAGCCTGTCTCGAGGTGCAGGGCGTCTCGTCCAGGTCGCTTTGCACATCGTCGACCTGTTCCGATGGGGCCATCTCGAAGGTCATGGAGACGCTTCCTCTTCCGACTTGCAGCTGGGGAACCTTCGACACACTCTCGCCATCCGGATAAGTCAGGCTACTGAGCAGCAGAATGGCCTGGGCCACGGGTGTTACTGCCGACAGATCGTTGGGTAGATCTGTGTCCAAATCATAGATGATTACGTGCACATTGTCGGCCCTCGAGAATTCCACATGTAACTTGTCGCAACCCAAGCAATCGTTTATGTCCAGCTGGTCAAGAAGATCCAATTAATTATGTGTCCTAATTATACACTTCTGTAGCTCACGGAAATAATGTGTAATTTGTGGTTTTTGTTTATTGCAGTTCCCTTTGACATGGTTAAAATTACTTATTTTAAACGGATCACAACTTTGTCTACTAAACTTTCTTCCGATCAAGCGTCTTTTAGTGTTGGATAACGCCTCAATATGCGGCGATCTTAAGCTATCGATAGTTGAGGGTGTAGATGACTTGACAAATATCGATGGCTGATCTTATCGGTTTGACAAGTAAAATCCTATTCAGACAGGCGACTTTTCTGATTTAGCTACCGAATTCCGCTTCAGCGGATTTTTACTTGGAAATTTTGGTATTTTTCGAACATTTAATTGTGTGATCTCTTCTTCTTTTAAGGTTTGTTTACTTCTGGCAGGACGATCAGTTGTCTTTACATCAGCGGATTCCTGTGTGAATGGGTCGCTTTAACTGTTTCGCTGCAACGCTTTTAAGCGACTGTGTGCAGACGCTATAAGTGTTGGAAAATGTTTGCCAGAACTCAAAACGTTAGTTTCAAATTTTGTTCCAATGATTTTATTTTTTTACTTTTTATAAACAAACAGTAAAATTAAAAGAACAAGGAAAAAGTTATACACACTATTAAATTTGAAGTAAATAAATAAATTTCCTTTTTACTGGTTGTTCACGCTGTTACCCATTTTACACTTTTACTCTAAGTTTAAACAGCATAAGTGAAGTTAAAAAAACAAATGCATTTAATAGCCTCCTCAAGGATTTTATAGGATTTCAACTGGCTTGGCTTGGGGACTACCAATGTGAGTCCTGACCAAAGCTTACCGTCCCAGCCATTTTTGTTGGCTCTTTTGTTTCAGCCTAACGTAAATTTATGAATCAACAAGGAATCAGCATTATTATGAGCCATGGGAAGTGAGCCATTAAATTGGCTTGGCCAGGCCAGCAGACTAGGTGCATAAAATTAGGATTAACGGCTTTCTAAGTGCCATCAAATTCCCCGACACCCGAAATTCCCAAATGCACGCACAGAGCAACAATTAGTCCGAAACTCTGCATTAAATGCGAGCTGCCCTTGGAAACTTTTTAAAAAGCGTATTTTGTTTTAACACAAAAAATGTATTAAAACAAAAGCGAGAAAGACAAAACCAAAATTGTGATTTTCTTTTAATTTTTATGACACTGTCGGCAGAGTTTTCTCAGGCGATTTTACGACTCCAAAAGAAAACGAGAGGTGGAGAAAGGGAGAACATTTCCTTATCGCCGCTTTTGATGATGCCCACGGAAATCATTTATATTTCTGGGCTCCTCTTACCATTTTCGTCCAATTTTATGCTTCTTTGCATTTTTAATGATGATTGCCATTTCTGTTTTCTTTTCCCTGCGATTTATGACCTCTGCGGACCACACGTCACGCATTTAATTGCGATTTAATAGCCCAAATGATCGCCAAAACTTTTGTGCGAACTTGGCATTCAACTATTCTGATATGTGTGGTCGCTCTGAAAAGTAGGAGGGCGGTGAGGATTCCCTGCCAGCTCGTAAAGCCAGCGAAATTATGGCAATTTAACGGACGACGCCGATCCACCCGAATGGCCTGCAATTAGATGCCAGCCTTGGGCCATGTAATTCCTGGCTGTGACTTTGGCTGTGGCTTTGATTTTGGTTTTGGTTTCTCCAGAGCCAAAGTTCCAGTCCAGTCCAGTAGTCGTTGGGGCTTTATCGCAAACATAAATTTCCTCAGATAAAAGCGCGAAAAAAGCGCTGCTCATGTCGTGGCCCCATGTCCACACAGCATTCTTTGGCGGCGGGGAATCCCCATCCTATCCCCCCATTGCCAATGTCCAGAAATTATAGCAATTTGCTTGTCAAATTGTTGCCGACTTGGGCAATAAATCGTTGGCTTTATGGGCCGCACTGCGTCGCCAGGTGATCGCGATAGAGTTGTTTTAGAAATAAATTCGCCAAAAAGACTCTGGCCGGCGATCCTCTTGGCCGCCTCGATCTCTTTAGTGGTTCGTAAACTTGTAAAATGTGCAATTTTGTCGGCCGGCTTTTACTTAAGTCGATCGTTTTTTGTTGCCTTATTTCGCTAATTTAATAGAGCTCTGCCATCAGTCGAGCCAATTGAATAGTTGGCGGAGTTGCTTGGGGATCCAGATTGATTTGGACCGATTGAAATATTTTTATGGTGATTTACGTGGCTGTGGGTGGTAATTCGTTATGTTTATGAGAGTAATGATGATAGGTTGGACTTATAGACTTAATGTAATGGGGAATTTAACAAAAAAAAAACTTTAAGGACACCCAGAGTAAAACCATGGTATGTACAAATATAGTCACTTGGAAATAAATATTTTCGGTAATGATTAAGTCTCGAGGGGTGTTATGTTTAAATCAAAGTGAGTTACTTTTCCATTTTTAATTTTAAGTATGGACAAATTTAGTTTACAATTAAATAAAAATTTAAATCTACCATTTTCCTATTAGATATAAATTAACTATATTAATAATTATTGTACATTATAATATTGTTAGTTTATTTTAAGTATGTTTATATTTTGAATAACAATGTTACATTCAAATATTTTAATGTTTTATTTTACTATGGAGTTTTTCTCTGTTCAATTTGGACTATAAATTATTTTATTAAACTATAAGTATAAATAAAAAAATGTATTTTGTTTATTTCTTAGTGATTTAACTTTATTACTCACAAACTCCAACAATTCTACCATATAATATATTGGGTTCATTATTTTGTTGCTTTTCTTGCCTCTTGTTGAGAGACCAAGCTAAATATGTTATTTCCCACGAAATTCTTTTCTAATTTCATCAAAAAATGTAACCATTTGCATTCAACATCCAAACATCCCCCCTCTGCCCCATCTGTGCATTCTATTCCCAATCCAAATTCTGGCCATGCCTCGCATCTGCAATTACGGACATTTTCATTGTATCGCCGCTTGGGGCACCGCTTGCACCTGCTGCTCCTGAGGCCAATGTTCGTATTTTTACAGGGTAAACCTATGCGATCAAGGAGTTGGCATCACTCTGACAATAAAATTTCAAAGGCATTATTTCGGGAAAAATAGGCTCTAATTGATCTCATAACATTTTTGAACTTTCTTCATTTAACAGCATTAAATTAATTTTTCTTTTAAATGTTGGACATCTGACATACATTTAAAAGATAAATTTATTTAATGTTTTTCAATAAAAAAATGTCGTATCTTTTTTAAATCATTAAATTCTAAAAACATTGAATTTAATGCTTTAAAAAAATAAATACTTGTTAGTTAATATGTATCAATTTCGAAGAAGCGAATTCTTAAGGCAGTTAATTTTATATGTATATCTTTATGTTTTCAATAACTTACAAATGTTTGTTTTTTCCATCTAAAGAACTGGATCGCATCTCACCCATATTTAACTTAGTACTGAGTGTTCTTGTAGTCTGTATATTCCAGTATGTTAGTTCAATTCTGTTGTTGTTGTGTCATTCCAGAAGCTTGAAGTTGCCGTAGCTCTCGTAATTCGAAATGTTTACGGTACATTTAATTTCATTTGGATTATTACAATATGCTTTAGGAGGCAACAATTTCGACAGTTTGCTGGGGAACACCGTTGCCTTCCCGTTCCCCACTCCATTTCACTCCATGCTCCATTTGCCAGGCCGAACAATGAGCCATGAAGGGGGATTAAAGGGGCAGATATACTATACCACCATATTCCCAACTCAAACCCAAATCCACCCGATTTTTGGGCAGGTGTAGCGATGGCAAGCGGACATATTTCATTGTTGTTGCCAAAGTGTAATTGCGAATTCCAGACAAATGTGAAATTTGAATTTACAAGTTAAACTTTTCTTGTGAAATCATTTGCCTGCGCTGCTGCTTCTGGAGGGTAACTCTCGTCAGGGCTGCTGTTGTGGCTGCTGGCTTCTGGCTGCTGGCTGCTCCTTTTGTGGCATTTTATTTGCCCGTGCGAGCAAAGTGTGCAGTTGGCAATTCTCGACTTAGTTCATTTGTTCCATTTCAACGCTTGCCTGCCGAAGGAGTCCTGCGGGAGGAGGATGCCGCTCCATCTTTTCGGGTTCCGCATAAACAAATGTACTCATGTCGCAGCTCCTTTCTCCATTTTGTGCTCCCATTTCCCTCTTTACTCGTTTCTTACACTTCGATTGTGCCCTTTTCGTTGCCATATTTCCGGCTTGTAGTACTGCTTCCTGGCACATTTCAAAGGTATATTGTCTCTGCAGAGTGCCAACTGAAAGGTCATGACTATTATGACTATTTTCACTATTCGGGGATATTTTTTTTTTTAAATTTTGAACATTTATACAATTTATAATAATTTTTTTAGTAAATTGCAATCTATTATAATCGTAATTAAATTGTATTTTAGTCATTTTGGAAACCAAAAATAAGTAATACAAAATATTATCAATTTGAAACTCAGTAGTATGTTACATATTACAAAATAGCTTAATAGTTAACAATAGAAGTGTAAAAAATGTCTGTGGTAGGGAAAATAATTGTTTTTATTCGTTTGTTGAAAGCTGAAATAATATTTTCGGTGGAAAATCTGAAACCAACAAATTTTGTTTTCTAATCTAAGAAATACCACTGTCGCCAACTTAACTCTTAAAAGAGGTATTTTAGAGACACATTCCACTATCGCAGTTTTCATGAGTTTTGTGCTTTGAAGGACGGTATGCGGATTCCGTGGAGCAGGCTTAGGCTGAGATCCTGGAGTGCCTTTTCTCAACGTGCCACAAAACTCCGCCACATATGGAGTGTCCTCCAAGGGCGAGGATATGGGAAATTCGTTGGCTCTGTGGCTCTGGGGCTCCGTTTGCCATTCTTGTTTGGCTTTTGTACATTTGCCGGGCTTTTTGTTAGCTGCAAGATTGGGTGTTGTTAGATGGGTTCTGGCCAGGCTATTGTGCTCGATCGTTGTGCCGAAAAAGTTGCATTTCACGTCTTGTTGAGTTCGGACTTTCTCCTTACAGCTCTCCCGCTGACTTGGCTTCTTCATATTTTGTACCCACCAAAGTGGTGCGTTCCGGTTTGCCGCATAAAACACACTGCCACGCCCCCGGGCCACTCCGCCTACACACACACACTCGCACACGCACACTCGCACACACAAATACAATTAGAGACTTGGTTTGTTGGTTCAACTTGTTTGCTTACATTCAACTTTATTTCACTTCTGCTGCGATGGTTTCTTTCAGCCACTATCCCTCAACCCGTTCAGTTGGCAGTGTGTAAAGTTTCTGGCCAACTTGGGCTCCTCGCAGTCGCACCATTGTGTTTTCCTGGGGGCGGAAAGTGGAAGGCGGAAAAGTGGCAGCGCTGGGATGTCGGAAGCGCCTTAACTTAATTCTGCTGGATTTCTATGCATCCTCGAACGAACGAACGAACGAGCGTTGGCATTCTGTGTTTGCTTAAATGTTGTATAATTCACTGATTTCTCTGTGGTTTTGTTGCCATTGTTGGATTTTTGTTGATGCTCCTGGGTGCGCCTTTGTGTGTGTGTGTATGTGTGTAGCAATGTTTGTGATTACATTACGTATACGTACGTATGCGCAATGTTTGGGCACTTGATCATTTAGCGAGCTGCTGGAACTTTGTGGTAAGTCCTTAAGAAATAGAATAATTGGAGAGATTACAAATGAAAGGCAGATAAGAGGAAAAACATAAATTGGGCAACTTAATGCAAGGTAAAGCGTAAAAGCGTGTTTTTAAAACTATTTAAAGCACATTTTACCAAATTACTTTTAATAATACGGTATTTCTTTTCGAATCTTCATTTCATGCAAAATGGTCTCAGAAAAATGTCTAAAAATATATTTGAATTCAGCACAGTTTTGATCATAAGAATTGGCGTTGGGCTAGTTTTATCTTATTTTCAACTATTGTTTTTACATATTTTACCGCGTTATTTTCAATACTATACACATTTATTTGTAACTTAATTTAAATGGCCTTGCAAAAATACATAAAATATACTTTGAAAGTGATGAGTCTTCGCTATTTATTTGCTTAAATAGTTTACTATCCAGTAATTAGAAAACCATTAAAGTTTTTTAATAGTTTATTTTTAATAGTTTTTTAATTATTCGTTAAACCTTACACAATGAAATTAAGAAGCAATTGATTACCAATTTTAGAAGAAATTTTCGATTTAGTACCATTACAATCAATTTATTTCTTAATATGTCTATAACATTTTGCCATATAGATTATAACAAAGTACCACTTTGTTTGACGTTAACTATTTTGCCTTATTTTTTGAGTCTCTTGCATTCTGGCGACTTGGTTCAGCCTACTTTCTTCCGATAGATTGCAATAAAATAAGCCAAAATACGTTGCCCAAGCCAATACCAATCCCAATTTCAGTCGATTCCCTCATGGAAAACGTAAGGCAACGAACATGGACTGAACGTTGTAAATTGTTGTCCGAAAATTTATTGGCAGCACTTATCAGATTCACTCATAAATCTGCAAAAAGCCCGTCTCCAAAGCCGTGCTCGCCGTCTCTTTCGCTCCCCTGCGATGCGTGGGCGCCTTCTGTGTGTGTGTGGGTGAGGGTATCTGTGTGAGGGGCAGGGTATCTGTGTGTGGGTGGGTGGCATGTGCGAGACATTTATTTGCATGCCTCGCCCGACTTTGGCCCGCTTTCAGTGCTCCATTTCGGTCGCACAATCCACAAATTAACATGACATTTTTACAAGCCCAAACATGTGTACACATGGGCCCGAAAGTGAACCGAACCACTCGAAATTAATAGCCAGCAAAGCAGCATCGGGCGCATAAAGCCGCTCATTGGATGTGGCTGTGGCCCAAATGGACAGCCGGACCTTCGCCCGGACATTTATGGACGTGGCCGAAAAAGTCAAACATTTGAACAGCCGACGGAGCTGGGCGGGCGGATCGAACAGGTTGCCGTTTTATGCATCCATAAATTTAATTACTCAAAGCTTTACTCCAAAATGTGCAAAACAAAAAGCCATTAGCTCAGGTGGAAAATACACTCTAGATGAACTTTCATAACTCGAACTTCCACGAATCGCACACTGTTTTTAAAGCTACACTTTCGCTTCAATTTAAAATAATACATTTTTCTTAAACAAAAGTAAATGAAAATATGTTTATTCGGTGTATAGGGTTACTGATGAATAATCTGTAATGATATACTAGCTAGATATTTTTCAATAAAATGATTATGTACCTAACACAATTGATTAAATACAACAATATTAAAAAATTAATTAATATACTAAAAATATAAATATTAATGTCATTGAGCAAGATTTTCTCTTAGTCACCAATATTTAATTAAATAAAACATTTTTATAAACAACAATACATTTAAATGAGACTTTGGGTTCAAGTATTGCTCCTGTACCTCTCTCTTTCACCCGCTCTATACCGCTCTTTTTCGCCCCACTTGAATGGTCGATAATCTGGGCCAAGTGATGTGCATAACCAGTCAAGCTGCAGGTTTTCCATTGACAGGAGACGAGTCCATAAGCGACAGCCACATCGAGAGGAGGTAAAATCATGACAAAACATTTGGCCAACGAGTTTTCATTTTCTTTGTGTTGTGCTCCTTTTTGCGTCATTTTTTGGTTCCGCCTGAATGAGAATGACGAGAGGACGTCGACGATGATGAAGTTATCAGGCAAAAACAAGCCAAAAGTTGGCACAGTTTCAAAAAGTTAGCCCACATAGAATGTTGGGAAGAGAGGGATTGGGGCTGGCGAGCAATCAAAAAAGAAAACTGCAAATTCTAGAACAAGGCACACGAACTTTGCCCGCTGAGCTGCAGCGAGCGAAAGAGACGGCCTGAGCCCGGGGAGAGTGAGACGGCCAGGCCGGATGGAAAGAGTAGGCTAAACGGGCACCGAGGACATCAAGGATTTCCGTCCAAGTGCGAATGGCTCTCTTGGATCTCCGTCAATAGCGGAGGAATGGGCACATGGACAGGAGCCACAGGAACTGAAGGCAAAAACAACAGCGACACCAGCAATAACAACAACGACGACAGCAGTTGACAAATGCAACAAACGACAAGTTAAAATTCATGTTCATTGTAGTTCCCACAAGTTTGCCTTTGCTGGGGTTAAAACACAACATTTCTCGGCATCAAACCAACAAGCTGGGAATGTAAATGGCAACTGACAAACAGCAGTTTAAGTATTTTAAAACGATTTTCGGTGCACTGACTTGAGTAAGGTAAGGATAAATAGACAAAATCAAACATTTTTTACATTTAAGATGAACTTTGGGAAAATAAAATATACAATTTTAAAATCACTTCAATTTTAATATCCCAATGTTATACTAAATTTACTAAATTACTAAATTATTTGAGACCAATTTTGTTATTCGAACGAATGGAATTTTCCCTAAAGGTGATAAGTCCCAAACACACACACAGAGTCCAACACCTACGTTCTAGCATGTCTCAGGGCGACGTGAAAGACTTGTTAAGGGTTTTCCGATTTCTGGGCGTTAGAGTGGGCGTGGCTCCGTTTTAAAATAAACTTGCCAAATCCCAAATCTCTAGCTTTTGTAGTTTCCGAGATCTCGACGTTCATACAGGCAGACAGATCGACTCGGCTATTGATCCTGATCAAGAATATATACATATATATATATTTTACATGGTCGGAAACGCTTCCTTCTACCCTTTTACTCTACGTGTTAAGGGGATAAAATCTTACGCTAGCAAATTGCCAAGTATTTTAATTTAGCAAAATTCAAGATAAAACAATACTGTTGGCAGCTGCCACTTCACTTCACTCACAGATCCGAAACAAAACATTGGCGCAATATACACACATATAGCATAAAGTGGTCAGAATATTTTACCTACTGATATCTGCAGATGAAAGTGTTTCTGCCGCCTCACCTGACTGACTAACTGACTGACTTTCGTTCCGCTCCACTTTAGACAATAATATGACGTATGTTGGACCCAACATGAAGTTAGCCCGCAAAATAATAAAAAGGCTATAATAAATTTCTGTTTTGCAAAATATTGCCAGGAATTCGGGAATGGATTGTATGGCAGTCGGAGCATTTCAAGCGGAAAGTGCACATTTTGCAGAAAGTGCTACCCCCGGGGGAACTGGGATGAGATGGAGTATAAAAGGAATTAGGAATGCAATTTGAGGTTATGTTAGCAATGTGCAACCGGGCTAACTGTACCAACACAAACGTGGCTATACACTTGGAAAAATGGGAAGCGAAAATTTCAATAGGAAAGTCCTTGAATAAATATTTAAATTTTGGACTCGGATATCTTTAGATAAAATGCAAGGCATAGTTATGTTTTACGGTTTTCAGATAAAATTTAAGCATTGTCTTTATATATTCGACTTACAAATGAATTTTAATAATTGAATAAAAATCATTTGAAAAAAAGGAAATCACTTCCAAAACAATTTTTGTTTTGCCAAAGGGTAGAGCTACACCTCACCACATCAATTTGAACAATTAAAAAATATTTAAAAATTTTTTTTGTAATGTCACATTTTATTAGAATTTAAATAGGTGGTTTTAAAGTATTTTTCTGATTTTGGACTACATTCAACAAATGGTTTCAATTCGAATTTACAATTATATAGGTATTAAAATTTGTTTTGAGTATATGGCACCACCAACTCATTCTGACCACATCTGTATGCGCATTTGTTTAGATGAGAGACGGTATGTGTGTGTGTGTGTCAGTTAGACAAACAGACAGTTGGACTGACACTTGGACAGATGTTGGGATACGTTCAGAGCCTGGAACTTGGACTGCAGCTACGGTCTGGCAGCTGGACCTACAAGTCCTCCTGCGACCCCCAAAACCCCTTCCCAGATATTAATAGACGAAATTTGAGTATTGCTTCCGTCATGAATAAAATTTTGCATCCAGAGGGCAGCTATGTAGGGCATAGGGAACTATGTAGGGCTCCCCGAAAAACTTTTGACAATCCTCCCCTGGCTCCGCTCACACTCTGGAAAACTTCCCATCCAGAGTTGGTCCGTAAGCATTGTTCTGGGCTGCAGTTTCCTTGCCTAGAACTTTTCAAATTGTCCATTCAACGTCCATTCAGCTGTCTGTTTCTGTGGCTTCGTTTTCTGTTTTTTTATTTTGACTTTTCTTTTAATTTTAATGATGCCTTCTGAAAAATGTAAAATGCTTGCGTTGGCGGCGAGCTAAAAACATTTTGGGTATGTGCATTTTATGGGCGCATTGGGATCTGTTCTCCAAGGGCAATGTTTTGATAGGAACGAAAAGTAATAAAAACCAAGCCCACATCTTTGCTAAAATTGCAGTCTAAATTAAACATCCGACTTAATCAATCACAAACAAAATTCGATTTAGCCGCAAAGGTTACATTTAAAAGTTCTCCCCATCAAACGAAAATTCTAGCACTACAAACTGCAGAAATTGAAAGAAACGCAGCGAAACGAACTGAGCCGAAACCACAGAGCGAAATGCGGTAACACGCAAAACTTTGCTGAATCAACTACTAAAAGATTTATGGTATCAAAATAGTGCCACATAAAATATTCACACCTTGGCCCGGCTGCCAGAATCTAACGACTCCAGAGGGCCGGCGAAAGGGGTTTACGGGAAGAGGGTTGGCCAACTGATGCCTTTGGCCCGATAAAGCCATTGTTTATACTCCGCACAGCGACTGGGTTGTGGATTGCATTTTGGCCATAAGTTGGCAACATTTTTTATGCGTTCATCATGCGGTCAGCATAAATTTTTCATCGCCATCGCCGCTTTTCCTTCGCTCAATTTGCCCCCTACACGTTGCCAATTTTGAAGTCTGAGGGGCCATAAATCAGGGCGTTTAAAGTCGCCAGATGAAAAACTAGGACTGAGCAATTTCTTTTCGGCCAAAACATATAAAAACCATTTATTCCACACCAATATGTTTGTGACCTTAATACGTGTTCTTGTGTGCTTTTTAGTGTCTGTTGTAAGTGTTTGCTTGCGTAGGGGAAGTCTGAAAACAAGGCGAGTGTGATTAGAGAGACACCAATCATGCAAAAGTACTAAAATCAACCAATGATGGGCTCAAGGTAGTTGTCAACGCCAATGGGGGGCCTTACTCGCCAATTTTCCTGTAAATACATAGAAGTGGATGATTAGTTTTTAAAATATATACTTTATATCACTAAGTATTTTTTGTGCTTTTAGAATGTAATAATTAGAAGGGAAAGTTTATCGTTTCTTTTATGCAAGAAGAACGGACGCTCTCTTAAGCGGACAACATAAATTTTAAAACTTTTAAAATTAATGTTTCTTGGACGGACAAGCGCTAATGGTTACATGTATTTTTTTCTCTTATGCAGACTCACCACAATTGAACGAATGATTACTCTTGCCGCACTTGGGAGATTCGTGCATGGATGGTGTGCTGGAGAATACAAGTTAGAAAGGATTGCTGGTGAGGATGGAATTAGGCTGCTGAAACCCCCAGACGAGATCTACTTACTTCAGTCCGTTGCGAACATCCCGGTACATGCTTGATGGCGGCACTTCGTACGAGGCTTTGGTGCGACTGCCCTGCTGGTGGTGCTGATGGTGGTGCTGGGGCTGCTGCTGTTGGTACTGCTGATGCTGCTGCTGCTGCTGGTGGTACTGCGGCTGGTGGTTCTGCATGGGCTGGCTATACTGCCACACGTTGCCGTTGTTCATCATCTGGCTGGAGTTGGGACCAGAGTTCCAGCTACCAGGATGAGAGGGCGACGAGGGGCAGGACCCAACCATTCCACCACTGGCTCCGCCCGTCAGACGACCCTGGTGCATTGGGGTGGCAGACCCAGACTGGTTGTACTGCTGGAGGGGCTGCATCTGACCCATCGAGGTGGTCATGGACTGCAGGTCGGGAATCACCGCATTGATTCCGGGGGCGTCGATGGCGCCCATGGGATTCCCCATCATGGGCATCATGGTCATGCTGTTCAGCGGCGTCACCGCACCGATTGGCAGTTGGCTGGTCATCGTGGACATGGGGGTCATCGCGTTGCCCGAGGGCATCATGGCCAGCGGCATACTCTGCATGGGGTACGAAGACATCGGTGGAGCAGCCGGCATGGGCATTTGCATCTGCAGGTTCATCTGGGGAGGATTTAGTGGCTGCATCGACATGGACTGGCCTTGTCCCTGGCCGGGACTCATGCTCAACGGATACTGGGGCACGCTCTTCATCTAGAAACGGGGAATACATTAGTAATTCAGGACCTTTAGGAAGATTTCATCATGCTCACTTTGGAATCGGCGTACATGCCGTAATCAGCTTCGTAGGGCACTGAGCAAAAATTCATTTTCGAATTGAGGAAAATTAGTGGGTTTCCAAAAGAATTATACAAAATTTGCAACTACAAATTTTTTACTACAAAATTTTTACAAATTTTTGATTTTATTACTTTTATCAAATAGATCTGAGCCTGACGATGAACTAAATACGAATGAAGGTAGAGATTGGAAAACTACCCATACTTGTGACATGGGCGAGAAAAACCTACTGGGATCTCTTATGCGATGAATATCAAATGTGAAGTGTTTTTAAGCTTTAATCTAAATGGCCCTGGAAATTTAAGTCATTTAGGTTGTACAAAATTTGTTGTTACCATATCGAGTTAATGGGACCAAAAAGCCGCAAGGGCAAGAAAAAAGAGAGAAGTCGCAAAAATGGCCATCTTCCGAAGAACGCAAAATCGAAACATTACAAGAAGTACCACAAGAAGTACCACAAGAAGTACCACGCCCGTCCATCGAAGATTTTCCACGACAACTGCTGCATGTACAAGGTTCGTCAGCGACCCTTGCGATTGAACCAGGTCGATTTTGGCACCCAGTGCTCCACTCGCACGATAGCCTTTTCCGACTCTGTGCCACTCCTGCAACACCCTATCCGGAGTAGGGTGGTCCATCTGCCGGAAACCGTGGTCATGCATATGCGGAATATTGAGGAAGCCCATCGAGTGGCGGGAAGCTTCAGAAACACCCTTATTCGAGCCCTTGTCCCAGTTCCGGATATCGAAGAAGGGGACAGTATGCACCAAGTGGATCTGAGACCACGACATGTCGAGCGAAGGGACCGAAAAAGGCCGTCTTGTAGCGAAATGGACTTGGAGAACTTCTTTCAGAGAGGATAGAAAATTGAATGTCCCAGGATAAAATACAATTCCAATAAATATATCAGTTTTTTCGTTAGACTTATTTGCAAAATTGTCAAAAAAAAAAAAATTAGTAAGTTAACAAACACAAAGATATTCAGTTGGAAAGAATAATATTCCTTCGACATTATACAAGTAAAATAGATTTATAGTACAACATTTCAGTCCCAACTTCGACATTTCTATTTCCTACAGTTTAACTTCACTTCATTTGCAGCTGTTCCTTCCTCGAACCACAGTACCCAGGGGAATAAAGACTATTTTAGTACCTTTAACTAGTTGCTTCGCCCCCCAGGGGCATTTCGTGATCATCCATAAGGCCACGCCCCTCCGCCAGTCTCCTCCCGCCATTGTCCACCCACCCGGGCTGTCCAGGACAATTAATTTTGCTCCCGGCTTGTCAGCTTATTGTTTATCTACATAAATACGGGACACGAAGAACGGCTGCCCTGAGCTGTCGTGTCATTTATCCTGCTGCTCCGACCCGTTCCGACCGACTTTCGATATCCTTTCGGCCGCGGTGCAGTTGCCACACCATTTATGCCATTAAGTCATTAGCTTTGTTTAACAAATAACAAACTGTCAATGAGTGATTAACGATGTTTTTCGCATGAACTGCAATTAGCCGCCGCCCGAGTTGTTCCCTCTGACAAATGGGTGTGATTTCGCTCCCAGCGGTGTTTCCCTCGATCCGAGGTGCACTGGGTGGATTGATGGCTGGTGGGATGATGGGATAAGGACGGGGCGACTGGGTGACAAGCACTCGTTATTGATGCGCCCCCAAGTTGCCGTCACTTGGCAATTATTGTGTATTGTGCTCCAAGTCAACGGCGTTTGCCATAGTCATAGACATAGTCATGGAGTAGTCACACTCATCGCAGCCATCATTGGATGGCAGTGGTGGCACAGCTTGTAGCCAACGCTATAATAACTGTTTTTAAATGTAAAGGATGAGAAGCAAGTACTAGCAAATTGGCAAATATCTGACCAAAAATATAAACCTCTTTTTGGAATACGAGTTAGTTTTCCATAAAATAAGTTACCTTACTTATTTAGGGTCCATGAAAAAAATCAAGATTTTAGTTGGCCTTTAATAAATAAACCTATTAAAGGATTGGCTATTTAGTTGCTTTGATATTTTTATACCCTTGCAGAGGGTATTATAATTTCAGTCAGAAGTTTGCAACGCAGTGAAGGAGACATCTCCGACCCTATAAAGTATATATATTCTTGATCAGCATCACTAGGCGAGTCGATCTAGCCATGTCCGTCTGTCCGTCCGTCTGTCCGTCTGTCCGTCTGTCCGTCTGTCCGTCTGTCCGTCTGTCCGTCCGTTTATATGCAAACTAGTCTCTCAGTTTTAAAGCTATCTGCATGAAACTTTCCCAAAAGTTGTCTTTCTATTGCAGGTAGTATATAAGTCGGAACGAGCCGGATCGGACGACTATAGCATATAGCTCCCATAGGAACAATCGGAAAAATAAAGGAAAAAAATTATAACTTTGCTGTTTTTTAATTTTTTGTTTAGTTCTTCGACATTTAGTAATGGTTAAATATTTCCGATTTACGGTTTAAATTTCATCAAAATCGGACGACTATAGCATATAGCTCCCATAGGAACAATCGGAAAAATAAATGAAAAAAAATTATAACTTTTCTGTTTTTTAATGTTTTGTTTAGTTCTTCGACATTTAGTAATGGTTAAATATTTTCGATTTACGGTTTAAATTTCATCAAAGTCGGACGACTATATCATATAGCTCCCATAGGAACAATCGGAGAAATAAATGAAAAAAAATTATAACTTTTCTGTTTTTTAATTTTTTGTTTAGTTCTTCGACATATGGCAATGTTTAATTATTTCAGAATTATGGTTTAAATTTTATCAAAATCGGACGTCTATATCATATAGCTCCCATAGAACTAATAAAAATATATAAAATAACTATCTAATAATTGAGCTGCAAATCATCATAGCTTCACTGTTTTTCAGTATATACTGAAGTAAATCATAATTTAAATGTTTTCAAAAGTATTTAATTCATGCAATAGCTGCAAGGGTATATGAACTTCGGCTTGCCGAAGTTTGCTTTCTTTCTTGTCTAATATCATTTTTTAAAGCCCGTTTCGTTTAAAGTTTTGTGTTTTACGTTGATCCATACAAGTTCAAGCCAATAAATACATATGAATTATACTGTAAGACATTGACTAGAAATTTATTTAGATAAAATATCTTGTTAAAATATTGGGTAAGCCAGTTCCCTTCGATACAGCTTTAGCTGCTCTTCTACATTTATTTTAGAATTGATAGTTGCCAACTCTGATGGTAAGTGGGAGCGAAAGGCGCAGCAAGAGCAACGCAATTATACCTGTTGACAAGTGTAATGTCAGCCAACCGCGACTGCCATTCTCATTGGCATCTCCGCGCAGCTCCGTTTGAAACCATCCTGCTGTTTCTGCTGTCGACGTGACGCTCTTCATCACTCACTCGCTGGCTGCTTACACGCTCCCCAGTTACCAGTTGCCAGTTACCCCAGTTACCCCAGTTACCCGGCCCACTCCACTTGGCCACTCAGCTCGACGGGAGGACTACGGCTGGCGCCCCGGCTCATTCCAATCCGTGCGCTTATTTCCATATCCAGGAGCGAAGCAGGACTGTTACAAAGGGGCCCCACATTTTAATTATTCAAATAAATATTGTTATTTAAAATATAAGATTAAAATGCACCGGATTGTCAATGAAATTAAACTGTTTTTTGTAGATACTTAAACTATTATGTATCTAGTACTTGGTAATCCTAATTGTGTGCATATCAAGTACTAAAACTAATTATTCGATGTTGAAAATCGTCTATTTAATCACAAAGTTAATGCGTTAAACTATTTAGATTAAATTAAAACTTAAAACTTCTTTTCTGACTATAGTTTGTTTATACCCCAAGCCATACTCGTTTGGAACTATGGATTTCTTTTTCATTATTTAGCTAATTATTTATTTATGGCTTTTAGCCTCCTGATTTATAAATAGCTCGTTCTCCATGTATACATAAATCCATGTTTATTTGCATGCCAAAAATATTTCACACTGAAAATTGAAATATGCTTGTGATTTTATATTTACACTACTATAAACAATTAGTGCATGCCAGGTATTTAGTACCTGGCTTTCGCATCATGTAGATGTAGATGTAGAGATTCCCAGGTAATAAAAAATCATTGAACCGCTCCTGTTGGGAAATATTTACACTGTAATTATTATGCAAAATGCAATTGACTCCATTATTTACGATATTGTTAAACTTCGTGAGCAGAGTGCTAAGTAGGGTGAACCACATTGGACGGCGACAGCGAAACTTTCAATATATGTATATTGCTAATTCCATATTTCCATGTATATTTGTAATCAGCCAGCACAACATAAATGAGTTTGTGTGCGGTCGCTAATTGGCTTTGCCAGAGAGTTAATTACGGCGAAATTTGAAAATATCAAAATTGGACTTGTCAAAATCATTTTGACATTTCCCTTCCGATGCCCCGCCACTCCCCGTTTGCCCATTATTTGGAGGAAATTAGTTTTACAAACTTTAGCGCTTTTGCATTTCGCACTGTTTTGGTTTCAGTTGACTTTTAACTAAAAGTTGGCATTCTATTGTTGGCTTCGACACTCATTATGTGGCATTATTCTGACTATTAGCACTCGAATATCAAACATAAATGTGGAAATGCCATTCATCAAGTGGAGTGTTGATGTCCATTTGCATTACTGGCAAACATTTGCAGGGCCTAATTAAGTGCCATGAATCCGTGTTAATGAGTGCGCATTGAGTTCAAAAAATGGCGTTAAAATTGCAAACAAAAATAATTGTGAAATTCGCATTTCAGTTAACATTCGTGAAATGTGATTTGTGAAAATTGATTTGATTTTTGCTGGTGTCAGGTTGAAAAGAAAATTAAAATGGTGTTGTTGGTTTTGGAATGAGGTGATAGTTCTGTGATGAAAAATTAATTAAAAAGCATACAACTTTGTGCAACATACTGTCGTTAAACAAGCTGCCGGGCAATTTACATTAAAACAAGAAAGAAAGCAAACTTCGGCAAGCCGAAGTTCATATACCCTTGCAGCTATTGCATGAATTAAATACTTTTGAAAACATTTAAATTATGATTTACTTCAGTATATACTGAAAAACAGTGAAGCTATGATGATTTGCAGCTCAATTATTAGATAGTTATTTTATATATTTTTATTAGTTCTATGGGAGCTATATGATATAGACGTCCGATTTTGATAAAATTTAAACCATAATTCTGAAATAATTAAACATTGCCATATGTCGAAGAACTAAACAAAAAATTAAAAAACAGAAAAGTTATAATTTTTTTCATTTATTTCTCCGATTGTTCCTATGGGAGCTATATGATATAGTCGTCCGACTTTGATGAAATTTAAACCGTAAATCGAAAATATTTAACCATTACTAAATGTCGAAGAACTAAACAAAACATTAAAAAACAGAAAAGTTATAATTTTTTTTCATTTATTTTTCCGATTGTTCCTATGGGAGCTATATGCTATAGTCGTCCGATTTTGATGAAATTTAAACCGTAAATCGGAAATATTTAACCATTACTAAATGTCGAAGAACTAAACAAAAAATTAAAAAACAGCAAAGTTATAATTTTTTTTCCTTTATTTTTCCGATTGTTCCTATGGGAGCTATATGCTATAGTCGTCCGATCCGGCTCGTTCCGACTTATATACTACCTGCAATAGAAAGACAACTTTTGGGAAAGTTTCATGCAGATAGCTTTAAAACTGAGAGACTAGTTTGCATATAAACGGACGGACAGACGGACAGACGGACAGACGGACAGACGGACAGACGGACAGACGGACAGACGGACGGACAGACGGACATGGCTAGATCGACTCGCCTAGTGATGCTGATCAAGAATATATATACTTTATAGGGTCGGAGATGTCTCCTTCACTGCGTTGCAAACTTCTGACTGAAATTATAATACCCTCTGCAAGGGTATAAAAAATGCTTTTGGTTTATTACAGGGAAACTGCATGAAATTGAGCAGGACTTCTTGTGTAGATGCCAGGATAAACTTTGCCAGTGTTCCTCATTACTCATTAGACTTGCACGCCGGGCTAAGGTCTTTGATTTAACACCTAAAAAGGAGCTGAGATGGAGCAACAAAGGCCTCATTAATTAGGAATGTTAAGATGATGAAAACTAATCTGCTAAAAGCACACTCTCGCTGCATCCTACCAACTACATCCCGACCCATCCTCACACCTTCTGAATCCTTTAGGTGAGTCATTTGTCTGCCAGGATCAAGGGAAGTCAGGTTGCAGGGAGTGGCTTTGGAGGCGTCATTGTTTGGCACCGGTTCACATGCGCTTAATGCACTTGGAAGCCGGGGCTTCACCTTCGACAATGTTGCTGGATAAGCACAGACGGCAAAACACTGGCAACAAACTAACCGAGCTCCAAGGAAAGGACTCTGCGGATGCGAAGGATAGACCATGAGGCAAGGACGTCAAGCTGAAATCTGTGCAAATCACAAAATTGGAAAAATCGAGGCGAAACGAGGGGAAATCATCGGAGGGAAAGGAGAAGGGTAAGAGGAAGGGGAGAGGGGTGGAGGCACAGCAAACTAAATGCCAAGCGAAGTAGAAGCCGGAATCAGAATCGAGTCCTCCATTAGAGTTGGCCATAAAATAAGCAACTTGTATCGGTAGCTGCAGCTCCGCCAGTGGCCTCCGCTGTACCCACTCATTTTGCACACGGAGAAATAGTTGTCCTCAAGTTGAAAACAAAAATGGTAAAATTCTAAGTTCAAAAGTATTTATGGACTGGACTGCTATTTACTGCGCTGAAATTACTAAATCCAATGCTAACCAATAAATGGTAAAATTGTTTACTCTGCTCGCTTTTAGCTTCTAGGTTGGCTAAGCTTTGCGACAGATGGCATCACCTTAACTTCTTGTTTTATAGGAGAAATACTTATTTTGAAGTTTGTTTTGTTTCTCGTTTCTTTATTAAAAAATATATAGGTGGACCATATCTGAACGATTGTAAGACAAAAAATGTTCTTTTAGTTTTTAAAATTAAGACAAAGTTAAAAAAAAATTTTAAAGGCACAATGGAAAAAGTTGTATCTATTGCACGGGATCAATTCTTTTTTTTTTTAAAAGTGTTTATAGTAATTTTTTTCAGAAAAAAATATTTATTCGTAAGCGAAACAAAATTATCACATATCACAAAAACATAATGATTATTATTTAGTACATTATTTTTTTCCACTAATAATTATCAACTAACTTCCGACAAGATTTGGGATTTCTCTCAGTGCACTCGTAAGCTCATGATGCCCCAATGCATGACGCTTGGCTGAGTGCAAATTCAATTAACTTGTTACAACACAAGCTCAGGATCAGCATTGGCATCAGCATCTGCCCAGACGGGATTGGGATTTGTATCTGTATCTGGGCCTGCAGTGCTGCACTAAAACTGAGACCGGAAGAGCGTTTCCAAGGCTGGGCCATCATTTCTTGGCCCGTCCTCCGCCGACTTTTGTTTATTCTATTTCGAATTTTAATTCCAATCAAATTGGTTTTTGCGGTGCGCGCTCACACAAACAGTTATTTGATTTAGACCCCCTTGGCAAATGCATTTTTCCAGATTCAATTAATAAAAGATTTCGGAGGCAAACATGCATAACCAAGTGACATTTACATTGGCATAGATAGACGGGTGCAAATAGAAGAATGTGCAAGGAACTTAACGAGCTAAAGTCATTTCAGTCCACATGAATTTCTGAGCAACTCAAATTGAAATTAATAATCAAATGTACATTGCTCAGTGGACTTGCAAGAAAGCAATGCAAACAGATCTAGAGAAAACATAATCAAAAAACAGGAAGAAAAGCAATAGCCCCGAATATTAGATACCCGTTACTGTGCTTACTAATTTCAAAATAACCTGCTGGAAAATTTAATATAGTACTTATAGCTTCTAAAGTAATGGAGCGATTTGAAAAATGTTTGTAGAAGTCGATAGATATTTACCGAGTTGACAATTACATAATAAATGCTGCCGTACTTTCGCGATTGGTGGGCATAAGAGTGGGCGTGGCCCCATTTGGGGCATAACTAAATTCCGAATCTCAAATCTTTGGCTTTTATCCTTTTCAACGAATACAGTATACCCTTTTACTCTACGATTGACGTGTAAAAGAAAATGTTTGCTTTTAAAATTAAGAATCAGAAAACTTGTAGGTTGCTTTGTGTCAAAGAAGATTTACGGATTTTAGGTTAGACATACGAAAACCATGCACTTCAATTCATTTATAAAATTTGTTTTTTTCGGTTGCAGTTTACACTTTTGATACAGTTTGTCAACTAAGCAACATTGAAAATGTTTTTAATTTTTATAAGGGCAACTGTAAGGATAAATTCCAGTTTAAGCCTGATTGTCCTAACTCAGATGTTGCTTTAAATGAGAATTCCCTCTTACCCGTTCACCCGCCAAACTGACAACAGCCGAGGGCAAAGTATTCATGTTGGCCCCTTTTTTCTGCCATTTTCGACAGTGCCTTAAAAATATATCCCCATCGCAACGCTCCATAATTTATGGCCAGTCCCAGTGCCTGTTTCCATTATGAATTCATTAGCACCTGAGGGCTACGCAAAAGAACACAGAGACCGAAAAAAGGGGAATTTAAAACAGAAGTGAGTTGACGTTTCCACCAAAAAAAAAAGGTCTCTAAAGAGCCAAGCTTTGCGGGGTGTTCAGTCGATGCCAATAGGTTAAAAATGAAGGCCAAAAGGTTGAAACAGGGCTGCTGAACTTTCGGCACTTTGAAGTGGCTTAAGCAGAGGATTCTCTTCGCTCAGATCATACATTTGCATATCACGAATTGTTATACTAAACCAACAGTGTGCGCTGAATTTCGGGGCCTGAGATTGATTTTCCCGGACAGCATCACAAATGATGTGATCCGAGTGGGACGTGCTCCGCCGTTTTGGCCACAAAATCGATGGTGCTGGCCAGTCTGGCAAACCAATGCACGTTCGCCAGCTGCAGTCCCGACTGGCTGGCTGCATTGGCAATTAGATGGCAGAGTGGTTCTCCCTCCACTCCACTCGTCTCTCAAGGATTCGCCGAGATTTTGCGGCGCTAAACAGCTAAATGGCCGTGACAGCTGCAATCGAAGTGAGCCAGCTAGCAATTTATTTTTCTGTTAGCCAAATCTTGCGACATTTTATGACGTCTGCTCCTTTGGACCGGCAGTCCATGTGGCCTCTTGTCTCATCCTTGGCCAGTGTCACCTTCCAGGCGTCGCCAACAAATCAACGTCACGTCCGCCAATTCGAGGCGTCCATAAGAAATGTCTCCGTGTCTGGATTCCCATTCTGCCATTCTGCCATTCTCGATTTCTGTGTCCGCACGAGTTGAGCAATAGTTTTGCTGACTACTGCAGAAGTAGCCAATCCCAATCTACCCTTTTTTCCGGCTTCTGGGCGGACATGTGTGCTCAGGTTCGTCTACGTGCCCCGATCTGCTTACAAGTTCACAGTGGCAGACCTTTCTCCGTGGGCAAGGTCATCGGGGGTCAGTTGGATGGGTGGTGGGGCCGCTACATTGCTAGTGTATTTGTCGCAGTTGACAAATTGATATGAATTGGCCAGGAAATCTGTTGCAGATACAATCCACGAGCAATGAAATGTAACTCGATTTTAGCGAGTTAGGTAAATTAATAATTTATTTACCTTTACATTTTTATGAATTTGCAATATTACATTTTTATTGCTAGAAAAAGTTTATTAACCAGCAAATTTGATTATGCAGGTAATAAAGAAAATAAATTAAAAAGTAAAATCACTTATTGCTGAGTGAGTGTGACAAAATAGTTGGAAAATAATAAAATGTCCAATCAATTCAGGAATTCATATCTCGTGCTGTTAATAGTCTCGTAACCTTTCGATTCAATTGCCCTTCGCGTTGTGTGATTAAAGTTTTACCTTTCAGCACTTAAAATGTCAAAAGTTCACTGCATTTCCGTCTGAACTGCAACGATTGGAAATGTTTTATCTTTCAATGATTCTCGTATCGATTGTCGGCACACAGAAATCAGCCATTCAATAAGTCAGAGTTCGGCGTTTGTCATGAATCAGTCCTTCTGCTGTCTTAACCCCCTGTCGCCCACTCTTTTTCCCTTTGCCCGACTGCTAATGTCGTTGCACATTTTAGTCCACGTGACCATCGTGTGTATCCACCGCTGAGTTGGATGTCCGGGCTGCTCCTCCACCTTTGATTTGTTGCAGGACCCCCCTTTCGACCCTTCGCCACCCATGTGTGGCTGTTGCTGAGTGTTCGTTGGTTTGTTTCACTTCAATCAGTTGTCGGTTGACTGCTTTCGTTAAGTGCCATCTTTGCATGTGGCCGGGGGTCCCTTTCGCCCCTCAACATGCCCGTCACATGGGTATAGCACGCAATGCCGAACGCCCCCTTTACAGCCGCCCCTGGCCCCCAGCCACATTGCAAATTATTTGGGTCTGTCACAGCCGTGATTTGGACTTTTGATTACTTGATTACGTTTGCAATGCGTTTCCTCTCACTGTGGCACTGGGCACTGGACGTTGGTCACTTGCTGGATCTTTTCGTTGCCATCTGGACGAGTGTTGGACTTGTCGTCTCCGACCCCCCTTCATTTTACACACTGTAAAAAACGCCGACGAAGATGAAATTTTTATTTCAGCCAGATACAGATTTTAAGATCTATCTTTAGCTAGAAAATATGATTATGATTACTACAAGTTTTGTATCAAAAAAGTTTATCATAGATTTTGTGAATACTCAAATATGTCCTACATTCAATATAATAATTTTATAATAATGCGAAGTCAGTCAGGCGACGAATTAAGTACTCATTGTTGAATAACTTTATTCTAGAAACTTTTATCTGGAAATATTAGGATAGTATGGGCATCCTAAGTATATTTATTTTAAAATATGTTGCACCCTGTAAACTTAAGTTTTTTTAAGTCTTACTTTCAAATTGTTTATTTTGAATAAATGCAGTTCGTTTAGCTACTGAAATAATAGGTTATATACCCCTTTTATTTCATCCCACTAAGTTTCAGTAGCGCAATATAAACGATTCAAATGAACTGCATATATTCAAAATAAACCCTTTTAGTTCAACCCACTTATTTTCTCTGAGTGCACCAATGGAACCGACAAACGCCATCATCGGATGCGGGCTGCCTCTCGTCAATGATTTAAATGGAGGTCAAGTGAAGCTCTCTTGATTGACGCAGCACATTGAAGGTTTCCCTCTGCCCCCCTCCAGTTTGCCCATCCCCTCTGCACATCCGAGCCAATCTTTTAGCCAAAATGTAATTTGCACATTGATTACATGAAGAGAAAATGAGTTACGCTGCAATTTAGTGCCGCAAATGAAGTGAAACCGATCGGCAATTTGTTGATAGTTTTGTCTCCAGCTGCGTCCCAGAACACAATTGTGTGGGATAGCTGCTCGGATGACTCATGTGTTTGAGCAAGTCATATCCAAGTTGATTGACCAAGTCTAAGTTGCAAGATGGGGAGAAATAGGTTTAAAGTGAGGCGAGATAGACATGGAGCTTTAATACGTATTACAAGTTTAAATTTCAAATCACAGATATAGTTTGAAAGCTTGAAAGTAAGACATGTTAAACAAGTGTATACGAATAGGGATATAATAGGGATGGAAATTATTTTCAATGTAATGCTTTCAATTGTCTCGATCTAATATAATAAATTAAATACTCTAGGTCTTTAAAAATACGGGTTAATTTTAATATTTTTTGGATCAAGTTAAGAATATTCCAGAATCATATGATTTTAATCCTTTTTATGTTTGATTCAATCCCATTATTCTTTTAATTTCGAATAACTTTTTAAGGTTGTCTAAAGTTACTTTTTATTTAGCAATAAGGCTGGCCAAGGTTTTCTGTCTATACTTATGTATAATTTAATCTAGTTTAATAATAGATGCATATATTATTTAACTCTGTTTAAGGTCCCCTTAAATTTCCGCACATACAGACTATCAAAGCTATACTCTTCAAGTTCACCTGACCTATGCCACCATTAACCCATTCACGTGCACTATGCGAAATGTTTACCCTCGACAAGCGTGGCCAAAAGATCCTGCCAACAGACAGTTTTCTTCGCCGGCTCCGCCACGTTTGGCTTTAACCAACAGAAAGCCGCTTAATTGCCGGCCATTTGACCGGCGGCGATGTTTACTCCTCCCCGGCCCATTATCGTGTATAAATCAGTCAACACCCAGTCGCTCAATTTTCAACACTTGACTATTAAAAACTTTGGCGAATTTATTTAAGGAGAGTGCGAAACGGGGGCATCGGGAGGTGGTCGCCCGGAGGCGCCAGTCGGGAGACCGAAGTTCGCGGAGTGGAGTTAATTGCTCGCTTCCATGTTGTTTATTCTTGGTATTTTAAAGAAAATAATTCATAAATTAATTTGGACATGAGGGAAATATGAGCGAAAATACCAGAAATATTCGTTGAGTGCGCGCGGTGCAGAGAAACGTTTTATGAAAAATCACCTCATAAATTTGCAGCTACGTGAACGGCAGCAATTATGATGGGTGGTTTTTGGCTGGTGGTTGGAATGACGGCAAGGGAGGAGCTTACGTGACCAAGTCGAAGAATCAACATCAACATCCACTTCCACATCCACATCCACTTTTATTTACTCAACAATTTGGCAACCTTTTTGTTAACAACTTATCAAAAATTATGTCAAAATTGCAGCGCCAAAGGGTTGCCTGGTTGGCTGGTTGCCTGGCTGCATGGGTTAAGGTTAACCCACTGCGTCCTGGCCGTTGCCGCTGATTGGCATTCAAGCACTTCATTACAGCAATTGCCCCATTGAAGCCCAGCTCCCAGTGCGAGGAATTGAAATTTCACGCAAGTTGAGCACACAAGAAGGAGCTGGCAATAAGTGGGGGTTAAAAAGGGAAGAGGGCGAATGCATTGATGGGTTAACGGGGGCGCACCGGCAAAAGGGGGAGTGGCAGAAAAAGGGAGTGCAACACATGCAAAGCAATTTAAATGTCGGCCATCGCCTGAGTACTCCCTTGAGTTTGCACAGGGAAAAAAAACATATTAATTGGTCTTTCATTTTTATGGTCGGTATGCTTAAAGCCATTGTATTGTCGACAACCAACAGGGATTCAATTTAAAATTTTACAAAAACTTTGAGGCATTCTTAAAACTTGTAACGTTGGACCCTTCCAAGTTAGTCTTCATGTAGTTAATTTTGATTGATTTTGTATTCTAGTTTTTAACAAATGCTGAACTTAAGTAAAAAGTTCAGAAAATTAAATAATCCAATATTTTTAGATATTAAAGCTAGACGGTATTACTTTAACAAATACAGAACAAATTTTACCAATTGGCCGTATTATTTTAGATCCTTAAAGTAAAGTTCATAAAGTAACCCTTTTGGGTCATCTTCCATATTCGATATATTAGCTATATTTATTTGAAATTTTTATTTTGGGGAAACAAACCAGCTAACAGCTGTTGAACAAAAAAATTAACAGTTGAAAGTTCTTACCACAAAAAATAACAATAACGACGAATACAAATGGATACGAATACAATTAGATACATACAGATTGTTTATTTTACTTTAAGAAAACATGTTATGATTTCTGAAAAATGTGATTTTGAATATGGGTAAAACAAAAATTGTTTTTATTTTTGTAGTCGTATGCCAATTGATTGTCATTAATATGTTTTATTTTTGTGTATGCATGAGAATTTATTTCAGTGCTTGGCCATTGGACATGCTCCCGTTTTTGCATTGTTGACCGCTGAGTGATGCAGGTTGCCGTTCCCTCTTCCTGCCCCTTTCCCTTTCCCTTTTCTCACCGCCCATCCGCTTTTCAGCTTGTTTGGGCTCCTCGCGTTTTTCGCGCCGCGCAAGCCGATAATTTATTAAAGGCGATTATTATGGCCTGGTTCGAACGAGTTTGCACTCGTCTGGGAACTGAGAATGGAAATGGGACTGGGAATGGGAATGGGACCTGCTTGTTGTGGTAATTTACTGCCCGAGGGGGAGCGAAAAGGGGGGTTAAGGCGGCTCCACAAAGGGGGTGAAAAAAGGCGATCCGTAGGGATCCCTGGCCGTGTTGTACTTTGAGGTATTTACATATGAAATGTGTTAAATTGAGCTCTTTTTTAGCACAAGTTTGTTTTAGCGAACAAATTGCAGCTGACCCCCAAGGCCCCCCGCCCCCCCCTGGAATTATAGTTTCAACATTCCGGCAACTCAGTCGAAGGGGCCCCACATAATCGGCCGACGATTTGATTAAAAAATCGCACAATCATCGCAACGAGGACCTGACCACAAAGGCGCCCCAAGGGTCCCTCAGCGAAATTACGATGACGACGACGATGACGATGACGATGACGTCGGCGATGGCTGGCTCCTTCAACTAATGAAAAATTTGCATATCGCATACAGCCGGCAGCCCCCAAAGTTGAAAGTTTGTTTTGTTTGGGGGGCGTGGCGTCGTAAAGTGCATTCAACTGGGCGAATTTATAGAACCGCACATTTGTGCCACCCTGCAGTTAGTTTTTCTCTGTTGCCTTTCCACTTTGTGGTGCAAATTTTAATTGCTTTTATTTGAAATTAGAATTAAGGAAAGGTTTATAATGGGCTTGCAGCTCATGCGATTAAGTAAAAAAGTTAATTTATGATAAAGAATATCACTTTTTTCGTAACAGCAAATCAATAATAACATTATTTTTAAGGGCATTTTTTTATATGACTTATCAAATTTAAAATACAAAACAGTTTTAAATCGATTTAATAAGACTTAAATACATCGTGCGAATCGCCATAGCTTAGAAAATCAGCAAACACAAACAAACTAGAGAAAAGGTTTCAGTAAATGACTGAAATTGGCTTGAACCCAAAACTATGCTAAATGATTACCAATGTCATCCCAAAAGAATATTTGTATCTTTCTCAGCGACCCCATTAGAGCGCCTTAAGTAAGACACTCAAATCAGAATTGACAGCGCAATCAAAACTGCGATCCTTACCAGTTCTTCCCAGTTGATTTGGCCAATGGCTATGGGGCTATATCCCTTTCCTTGGCCCAGTATCAAAACCGCCCCTTTTGGTCATGGAGCCTACTTTTTAGGGGCCGCAAAACTTTACGCAAAGCATCCGTTTCATTTGGTTTTGTTCGGTTTTTTGTTGGTCCTTTCGGTCTCCCAGAGGAAATGTCCAATTTGACGGCCCAGACGCCCAAATTGAAGACATGTGCTGAATTTTATGGCTTTTAAATAAGAAACCATAAAAGACAACAAAACAAAAGGACAGTCGACAAGATAGAGGAGCAAAAAGGAGTCAACAAACCGGAAATTGTCAAAGGAATCAAACTAAACGGAAAGCGAAAACATTGCGACTGGTATATATACATTTAAAAATAGAATGATCAAATTTTATGCGCATTTCAGGCAACGAAATGGAAAGTCCTCTGAGGGCGAGGACTTCATAATGAATGAACACTGTTCCGAGGCGACGCCTTCCTGTCTTGCTTAAAATTATAAGAGTCACTGGGGATGGCTGACTTCGTTAGGTTGGCCGCAGAGGGTCAGGCCAGGGGTCAGGGGTCAGGGGTTAGCGATAAAAGGTAATGAAAACAAACGAAACGAAACGAAACGAAACGAGACGAAAATGAAACGCATTGCGATGCCAACCGTTTTTATCTCACTTTGACTTAAAGGAAAGCCCCCTTTCCCAGTGAGTAACCCACCAGCAAATGCTATTTACACATCACAAAAAAGCAAGATGAAAATGCTGGAAAAACGGGGAAAGTCTGCCAGTAATAATGGCACACAGAGAAAAATACCAAAACGGGGTGAGGAAAAATACAGAGACTATGGAAAAGCCAACTGTTGGTAGGTAAAGCATTTAGATTTCACTTAAAAGAAACTAAAAATGCAAAACGAATGCCTGGCACCCCCACAAAGCGATGATGGCAGGAAATGAAATAGTAAAGGTGTAAGAAAATCAAGGTGGGAAATGGTTTGGGCTGGACCATGACCACAGTCCAATGATAGGTAGCAAGTGCTGGGGCATACAATTCTGCTTCGAGCAAAACGGGACTGGGAACTGCAAGAGTGGTTCTAAAAGCTTTGCAATCTTTGTTAATTGCGGGGTGCACAATGAAAATTGGGGGGAGGGTAGTTGCAGGTGGGTGACCCTCCTGAATTTTCCGCAGCACCTCAATTAAGTCGAAAGCTCAAAGGGGCAAAACGGAATGCCAAAGAGTCGGACAATGGGAGAGCAAAAGTTAAATGATTTAAATGTTCCCAACTGGGAAGTTAACCAAAAAGAAAAGCCAGCATTAACTCCGATTTCAGCTGACAAAGGTAAGCACTGTTGTTCCCTTTATCTGCCCCTTTGGAGAACTCTTTTCGGTAAAGCCTCTTATCAAAAGCCCAGTTCATTCCCCCACTTGTCCATCGATATACCCGATAATCGTCTCGTTTAAGCCAGGCACAAATCACTGAGTTTTCTCGATTCCCTCAAAAAGGGTGCACTTGCTGTCCATCTAATGAAGCGGATACTTAATGTCTTCTGCGATACAGTTAAACCTCTTGGAGTAGATTTAGCCTTAACAAAAACTAGCTATGTTCAAACAATTGTTTAGGAATCAAACCTTTTCAAGATGCAAAGATCTGTATCTAGAGATAGAGAGGTTTTTGAAATACCCCGATCGTTTTGGTTATAAATAATATAGCCACAGAATAATAACAACATTTAATGAATAATATAACAAATATTAATATTGCTTTCGTTATTCGAGATCTTATAATCTATCGAATTTCCAACCGTCGCTTTGCGAAAACTTGTTTTTCGTTTATATAGTGGTTATGTATGAAACATTATTATAATAAACAAAGTTACTTGGTTGTTATTCTATGGACGTACGACTGTAACTCTTTCGATTTTCCGCTTTCTCTGCTCTTTGTTTGCGCTTCTCTTTTGTAGTTTCCTGGGCATAGTGTGACAAAATCGCTTGAGCCGGCTTAACGAGGCTTGTAATTGAATTATGCGATTTCATTGTGATTATTTTCCAAGCCCCCTCCCCCCTCAAGAGGGGGCAAAAGAGGAGCACTGCCTGGTTGCCTTGTCACTTCTGAGTAATGAGATACATAAAAGTTATTTAAACTTTTAAATCCGCGTCGCTGCCTTTTACTTTCGCATTCCATTTCATCCCCGTTTTCCATCGGCGCCTGTTGGTTTGCCACGCCCCCTCGCGAAAAGGGGGTTTCGGAGGTGAGCGGGAGGCTAGTTAAACGTTTGAAAAGTTTTCCAACTGAGCCGCTGAAATGATTTGGAAAATTACAACAAGCAAGGACCAGAGCAAAGCTGAGTAGAGCAGATCAGAGAGCTGACAAGGAAATACAAATGAGTCGTCGTTTTTACGGCCGCCCCTGAAGAATGCTGCTGTTGACAGTAGCCCCCTGCCCCGAGTCACCCTTTATTTCCCCGAAAGCCCCCGCTTTGCTCGTGCATTTTCCACATGCCAGAGGAAAGGGTTGATTGGCATTTCTCGCAGAGTAAGCAAAAGTTTTTTCTTCTCCTCTCTATATATTTCCTTTTTTTTTTTTTGCTGTTTCTTTGTTTCAGTGGGGCGCCAACACCTCCCTGTCAGCCACCCACAAAAACGCAAACGAATGTCAGGCACTCAAGAAAATATGGAATAAATTGTCACCGAAAGTGTCTTTCCTTGTAGTAAATATTCAAGATAAGTTTGAACTAATTTACGAAACTGTCAGATGACAATTTAGGCTACAAATTATTCATAATTTAAATTATATTTTCATATTAAAATTTTTATTTAATTTTAAATGTTTTAAAAAAGTTTGGAAACTAATAATAAAGTTGTGCAAAAATAAATTTAAGAACTAAAATTCCGTAAGGTTTTTTTTTTCAAAACCCAGGGTAAGGTTTCTAGTGCATACTTTTAGACACCTTTTAAAGTGATTTTAAATCTTTAGTGGCACCACACCAATTATGTGATTATTTAAGGTATTTCTTTTCTATCAAATTCAAAATTAATGCTTTCATATTTTTAATTGATTGTGTAAATCTTAAAGGATATTCAAGTATTTTTGCTTTAAATTTTTGTTTGCAATTTTTTGAGTGTAGCACCCGACACATAGGCAAGTGTTTCATTTTTTGGCTGATTGCGAGGGCTTGGCTCGGTACGTCTCTCTATCATATGGTGGGGTGTTCCAGCCCCATTACCCCCCGGCTCATTGCCTATGTGGGCGCCTATTTGGCCGTCTGAAGCTCTCTGTCTCTGACGGCCTCCAACGGAATGCCGAAAATTCATTTGTATTTCAAAATCCCTTTTTGATGAACTCTACATTTTCCTCCTGCTCGTGTTTGCCTGCCGGTTGCTGTTTTTTGGCCCAAAGTAAACCAACGTGTTGGGTTCCTATTCTTCCCAAGTCCTCCGAAGTCCTCCGAAGTCCTCCCTATTTACTCTCTCTTTTTCAGCCTTTCCTGGTGTAATGCGATTGCTTAAAATGTTTAAATGTACAGAAAACAAATAGTGCTTAAACGCAAATATTTTAAGAACTCAAAAAAAAACATTTTTATACTTTGGGGACTTGGTTAGAAAACTTGGTTCTTGGGTGATTTTAATTTTTTAATTTTATTAAATAATAATTAGTTTAATATATAGAACTAACATTAGGAAAGAAATTTCTAATAACTAATAAATATTAGTTTTTGGTCAGTGCCTTTTTCTGGAAAGAATTTTCTTTGCCTTGTGAAATGGCAACACTTAAAACTAATAATATTAGATTTTGGTCAGTGACTGTATCTGGCTCGGTTCAGTGGAATATATGCTGTGTGTTCTTCTGTATTCAAGTTCAACGAGAATTGTTTTAAGCCGACTTATAAAAATACTAAAACATCTCAAGTGACGTGGGAAGTGGAGTGGGGCTTTGTGTCTGGACTAGGGAAAATGTTTTCCCCCCGGCTCTCCCCACTTTCCCGCTCAAGGTGATCCCCAATACAGACGCCATAAATTATCATGGTAATGTAGATTTGTGCGAAACGCCAGAAGGGTCCGTATCCGGCTGCTACTCCGGAATCAGGACCCGGACCGGCCTCAATTACCTTTTGTCTTTGGCCACGGGGAAGTACCAGAACTCGTTGAATCATAATTGCAGTTCGGATGGCCCTTGAAAAACTTTAATTGCTGGGCGGTTGGATGGATGGTGGGTGGGTATTTGGGTGGCGGCGTGCCTTAAACCGATTTATTTGATTTATGGGCTGAAGGTGCTTAGTGCTGCCAGACAGGTTCCCCTTTCCCATACCCATTCCCATACCCATTCACATTCACATTCGCCTGAATTGCAGTTTCGCTTTTCGCCAAATTGAATCAATAAAGGTTGCTCGCAAAAAAGGAAAACTTTTGCGATTATAATTTATTGTGTTTTTACCCCCACAACAGTTTTTTTTGCACTTGCAATTAATGTCAGACACACAGACGACAACGAGCGGAGAAAGAGGCGGAGACTACGACAAAGACAGAGAGAAGACGAATGAAAAACAATAAAAGCGAATTACATTAAAATTACACAATCAGCAAAAAGCAACGGCGAAAGGAAGAAAATTGAAATGGAAACCTTGTTAAGCTGCATGGAAAAAAAAGGATGAATTAGTTTGGCAAGTAGGTAATCATATACACTTTTCATGGTGTTTAAAAATATTTGAGTAAATATCTATCTCTCTGCAAAACTAAGTGTACTTTTAAATTTAATTTTAAACTTTTTAAAGCAATGTAAACAAATTTTTTAGCAATCCTATTCTATTTTCCTTAAGATGTTATGTACATATAAATATCATCAATTAAAATCATTACATATTTACTATCTTATCGAAATGCTTTCTGTTAGAGTGCAAAAAGCGAAACGATGATGGGAACAGTTGGGTGGATTATTTCAGCAGGGAGTCTTGGCAACAGGTTCTTGAAACGCAATTGAAATTGTTGCTAAACGAGTTTTAATTAGACAGGCAGCGGCCAAAGCGGCTAAAACAATGGGTTGGCGGCGAGGACAGAAGTCAGGTAATTCAGCAAAGGGGAGGCACTAATGGTATCCTAATTAGATGATAGTCAGTCGAGTCAATGCGAATGATGTGCTAAAATTGTGAATGATGTCGGTACGTCGCTTTATCCGAGTTCCCTTGCATAAAAACCAAATCGGAAATGCAGCAAAAAAGCTCACTTAATTACTTTCTTTGGCGAATTAGCGGAGGCGGAAATGAGCGCGGAGATGAGTGCAAAAGTGGATAAGAGAATCGGGGAAATGGGGAAATGAGGGAAAGGGATAGATTTTCTAGAGACGGGACCAGTGGACACGGGCAATAAAAGAGCTAATCACTGCTGATGGGGACTACTGAGTGAAGTGCCAGGGGATTGGCTAAATAACAAGACAGCTACGAAAAAGTTAATTGTTAGATTGGGAATAAAAGGACACTAGCTGTCTACAGTTCCCAACCGATTATTTGATTTATTATGATATTTAATATATTTTTTAAATAAAAGTCTTCTTCCTTCGATGAAAGTAAATAAGTAACTTATCTTGATGTTTTAATTTTGTCCTATTTGGAGGTTTATAAAAAAAAAAGATTCCAGAGGCAATGCAAATTCACAAATCAATTAACTAGAGAAAAACGGAGTTAAATAATATTTGTTGATTCAATGCCAAGATAAGCAGTGAGTACTGTACTAAGAACAAGTATCGAAATGTGGTGGCCCTTGATATGTGGTCAAGAGTCATAAACTAAATATCTAGAGCAATAATGTGTACTCGAAAGTTTGATAATGCTAAACGAAGTAAAAAGGCTAAGCAAAATTCACAAAATCGAACAAACCTAAAGAATGATTCTAATCAGCAGACATAAAGAGCTTTACAAAATATTAAGAAAAGAAAAGTAGACAAAAAAGGAAAGCCTAGAATAGATAAAATTCACAAGATACAAAACAAGCTCAGTTCCTACTCTTTTGGGCTCTTAAATAAATAATAAAATGTCCTAAGTTTCAGCTTAAAACCTGTTTTGTCAAAATGTGTGTATTTAAATCAGCACTTTTGTTTATCACATCCAATTGATCAGAAATGGGTAAGGAAATTAAAAAGCTATAAATGTTAATGACTTAAAAGCTTTACTATCTTGTTTCTAGAAGCATTTAAATATTAAATACTTAAGTTTGAAACGTTTCAATAGTTAATTTCTTTTACCGAATTTTTAACATGACACTTCCGTTTCCGTTTAACTTTAGTGTGCCCGCAAGAAGTCGACACTTAATTAAGCCAATGAAGTAATTATCATGAATAAATCATGGGCAGCTAAATGAAATGAATGAGCCCATAAGCAATGAGCGAGGCACGTGAACAGAAGCCACCTTCTCCTCTGTTTCGCTTCGTTTCGTTCCGCACTGTCCTGGTCCATTTAGGTATATTCCCCACTGTCCAACTGTCCAGGAAGAGCCAAAAACGGACGGACATTTGTCGCTGGGCGAGATTGATTGAGCGTAACCTCGACGCGTTTCTCATTGTCGTGCGAATCGCAGAAATTTCTTAACGTTTCGGTGTGTGTTAAATTGCTGGAATCACTGGGATCGCTAAAGAGAGGTCCACGGACAAAGCGTCTAGTTGTGGCCAGCGATGCATACCATCCATCTGAACTTGTTTCTTTTTTTTGTTTCTATATACCCCCGTTTGAGGATTGCGCGAGCTGACAACGGAATTGATTTAATGCTTTTTTCCAGCAGCCACAGGTGGAGTCCAGTTGTCCACTTCTCCAGTTCTGCAGCTCGGTCTTGGCTGTCGTCCGCATCTCACAGATTCGACTGGATCCCCTTAATTGGCCTCACTTTGGCGGTGCTTATTCATGCGTTGTTGCGGCTGTGGTTGGGCAACTTTTTCACTGCCCGCCCGGCAGAAAACATTTTAATTATGGCCGAGTGATAGGAACAATCGTATGGGCATTCCAGGAGCCAGGAGGCGGGGTTTGATAAGCGCATAATTGCCTTCAATTAAGCTGGATCTCTGCGGGTGAGGCAGCAAAAACTTGTGGGACACCTTCAAGCTAAAGTTAATTGAGTTCTCTTTGGGTATTTCTTTGTCAGCGGAGAACAAAAAACTCAAGTTTTAATACAAATCTACAATGCCTCCATTTAAGTCTAGAGGGTTTTTTATTTATTTTTACAATAATTTTATATTGTACTGAATAATTTGTTGTACACAATCATTAAAAAGTTTTCTAGCTTCATAAGTTCTTTAGTCTTGCAAAACGAAAAGTCCAAACAACAACATGCTGAAAATTGCAATTCTGTCCTTTAATTAACCTAAATTGAATCGAACATATAAAACTTTGGACAGTTGAAGAGGGTCTTTTTTGAATAAACAGAGATTCACAGAGCTCAAATATCAAAAAATCTAGTGCCAAACAGAGAAGAAATCACTGGGCATCAATTATCCCAATCGGGCGTTCGTTTAAAATTAAATCGTGACATGTCGACCCAATCTGTGTCGACCCCAAATCCAACCCATTTAGCAGAAAAATACAATGCATTTTGCTTTTCTCTTTCATTTTGGACTCGACAATTTTCATTTTCCAAACTAACGAAAAAAAAGAGCAGTCGGAGAAAAGGAATTTGCATTTTCCTCGCATTTTTACTGGTCAAATTGAAACATTTATTTATAAACAGAGGACAGGCCAGGCTGAAATCGATAAATAAAAATAGGATAAAACGGCAACCAAAGGACGAAACATCAAAAATGAAACGGCATTTCAATCAACATACAAAAGTGTACCATCGAAATGGAACCAGGAATGGATTGGCAGGAAAAGGGAAAGGGATCGGGTTGGATTCTGGTTTTGGTTGAGTTTTTGCCGGTTGTGTAGTTTTTGTTTTCGATTTCGATTTCAGCCTTTGGTTCGGTCTTACCCCACTTTTTGTTTGTTGCCAGCAAAATGTTTTCACACCAACTTGGCCCGGAGAAGATTTTTTCTGGGCATTTAGCTCGCTTTTGTGATTTATTCGATGCTTTTCGGTATGCTGCATAAAAAGTGCAGCGGCACTGGAGTCCACTTGATATTTGGCTTCCATTTGCCTTTTTGTTTTAATTAAAACCCCAACTTTAATCAATCGCCAGAGTTCGTATCGGAAATTGGGAAAATGCAACTGCCAGCGGAGGGTCGCTTTAATGGTCGTCCAGAATTTAAATGCATTTCAAGATGAACAACGAGGATTTTGAGTTTGAATTCGACGAGCTCTTGTCCACAATTGGTTTTCCATCAAACAAATTGAAACACTCGCTCAGTCCCTCCGTTAGTCAGTTCGTCAGTTAGTCAGTCGGTCAGTTAGTCAGTCTGTCAATCGTTCGATTCTCTTGACTGCACTTAACTTAAAAACGTTTCATTTTATGTGGCCCAGGCCGGAGACCCACAAACCCTCGTCTCTAGGGACTTTGGCCGGGCTTTGTGGTTGGGCTGTAGGGTCGGGGATTGCGCCCATAAACTATGCAACTTCATTGATAACATTTATTTCAAATGCACTCAAAAACCACTCAATAGTATGAAATGTGTTGCAGTTTACCTGCACCACACACCCTCTTGAAACCCAGACTCCATCCCTGGGGAAGATGGGGAGCGTGCTGCCATCGCATGTCGCTGCTTTAGCCCTGGCAAATGAGCAGCCAGATGAGATTCGGTTCGGCGTGTGTAGCACGTTTTAGAAACCGATATTCGAATGGGGGATACCTCCTTAAAAATATGGATATTTAAATCATATAAAATTATAAATTTGACCTTTATATATTTTTCAACCTGTTAATAGTTTTTGTAGGCCGGTTATTTAATGATGGTAAAATAAAAAAAAACATATTTCGGTTGGTCCAGCAGCAATCGTCTTTAGGAAAAATGATGTACATATAATATAAATAAATATTAAATGTATTTTGGAAAATCCCTACACAAGTTCGCTCTCAATGTTTTTTAAACATTTAAATTTACCATTTCAAAATCACAATTTGTTTTCAATGACATTCAAATAAATCTGGTTTTTATTGGGATTTTCAGATTGAAAATTAAAAAGGTTAAATAAAAAATTTCAGAGAGAAAGAAAATATTATTTCTTTATAATTATATTCCAAATGTAATAAAATATATTCCCAGTATGATCGAAATTAAATTTTGTGTCAATTTAATTTATAATCATATAGGAAATATTATGCCATTCATGAAATATGCCCGGGTACAAATAGTTCTTTATAATATTTCCCACATGCTTTGCATGTCTGCCCTTCCCCGCCTTCCCGATGCCCCGCACTCCGCCATCAAATGAATGTAACAATATATTTTGCCTTTGTATTACATAAATTTCATTGAAGTGCTCCCATTCATTTCCCGTTCGATATGTGAGCATACATGCTCTATAAATATTTCACTAGGGAGATCGGGCAAAAATACACACACGCAGGCAAATTCAAGGATACTTCACTGGGTGAGGAGCAGCTGCCGCGTGCCCATCAGGTTGACATTCAATTAAACTAAGCCTGGCCAGGTCCCAAGAGCATTCTAGGCATCTCGTGCTCGCAACCTTGAGCTACTGTATCTGCATCTTTCATCTGTACCAGTTGAGTGAGTTTTCCCGGGATTCTTGATTCAACGATTCTCACTTTTATTGCATTCTTGTTTAATTGCTTTCATATTTTGTCAAAGACCAGAAATGCCATACAGTCTGATGCAGTTGCTTATTTCGTGTCCGGAAATTAATTGCATTTAAGAAATTTTATTGGCAAACGGTTCAACGAATTGCTTTCTTCGCTTATTTAATTGCAAATTAAAAACTTAACAGCAATCATTTGCTTCAGTTACTGTGCAATAAATTAAAGAACTCGTTTTACTTTGAATATTAAAATGAATACCTTGTTCTTGACCAAATTTTCGACTCTAAAGGTACTTTTAGCCAATATTATTTGGCATTAAATAACCTTTGCACTTTCCGCAAACTCTGGGTTATATATTGCTATAGTTTACCGAATAATTTGGCTGGCTGCCCACAATTTCATTCCCAATTAATGCTCGTTGTGCGGCCTTTAAGCCTGATTATATTGCCTGTTTTCCATTGTTGATATTCCCCCGGCCGCTTCATCAGCAGGCATAATTTCCATTATAACTTATTGTCTTTCTAATTGAATGAACCGTGAAGGTGGAGTGAAGGGGCTGCAACCTTGCCCATGGCAAAAATCTATTCATTGTTGTATTTGCATACAATATGCCAGTTATTACACATGGATATGGGCAAATACGTACGTATATAGTTTTGTTGGTTGGAATTCGGTTGTTTGTGTCTGGGCTGAATGGCTAAAATATGGCCGTTTGCCTTGCGAGGGTCAATTTTTGCATAAATTAGACATGCGTCGGTTACAAAAGGGGTCGCCTGAGTTGGAAAACTCTGCAAATTAGGTTATGCCGTCAATGTTTTGGAATATAAACTATATAAGCGCAGTCCACGTATCCGTGTGTGTACGATTACAAGGAAAAGTGTCGAAGGGAGAGCTTTATGTGTGACCTACATTCGCACGGGATGCGACATTTGAAAAGAGCAATTTCATTAAATACCCAAAAAAAAGAGAGAACAATGCAAGCAACTGAGCACAGATAACAAATTACTTGCTATGAATAATAATAAGGTGCAGTGCCCTCCCCCTTTTTGCCGCCCAATCTTCTATGCTGTAGCTGTGACTGTAATGAATATCAGATGACGATGATGATAATGATGGAAAAGCAACGAAGCGCCGTTGACGATGACAATGCTGACAAGCCGATGAACATAAAAGATATGAACGAGTGCTTCCATTGAGCAGCAGTAGCAGAATCGAGGAGTATTCTGGTAAGCGGATTCCACCAAACATCGGTGCAGTCAAAAGTAGAAAGAAAAAAAATAATAAAATACTTATATTAAATTCATAAGTATTTTAGGGCGGTACAATAGAAAGAACAAGGTTTTTAAAATCACTTATAAAGGAGTCTAAAACTGTGCAATATACCATTTATTTTTAATCTGGAAGTCAAAAGAATTTAGAAAAAAGGTCTTTCATATATCCATTGCATACTTTTCAAAACTATTATAAATAAATTCAAAGCCCTAGTGATTGCTTAAGCAATCCTTTATTAAAATCAATTTTTCCAGAGATATATATTATTTTGAGAACAGCTCTATGGCAAATTGCCAGTGCCAAACTGGGAAACAATGAGTAAAATTTCATTACCGGACGATGTCGAAAAAGGGGTAATAGGGGATGGAAAAGACTTGGGAAGGAGGTGCTGCAATCTTGACGGGAATTGAAATTGAAAAGAAAATGAATGAAATGTGTCGCGAGGAGGGTAAAGTAGGGGAATGGGGCCCAGAGAACAGCTTACTTGGCTGAGCTCCCTGCGAAGTCCTTTCACAGTTGTCGTCCTCCCGGTTGCCATTCTTGCTGTCTGTCAAGGCGACTGTCATGTCCCCTTCCCTCTCCGCCTACAAACCCCTCCACTGTTGTCCTCTGGTTATTTGCATTAAAAATATTATTCATAGCAATCACGAGGATTTGCGCAAAAATGCCTGCAATGAGCCGTTGTCGCTACATAAAATGCAATTGCCGGGAAAAAGGACTAAAAGTGATAGGGGAACGAGAACGCTATTATGAATCCTTTTGTCTCCAACGGAATAAGGCGAATAATGACATAACGGTGACACAGTTTAACTGGCGGCACTTGTAGCACTCGAAACTGTGTTTGAAATTGAGGCGACTAGCGATGAAAAATCAATGATTAAAATTCATTAAAGAGTAGAATTTATCTTAGACATAAAAGTAAACTTGCATTAAGTATTTCAATTTTTTGGCAGAACAATTAATATTAATTTTATCAACTTAAAAATCTATAACTTTCTGAATTGTTTAACTTACAATGAATGTTAATTCATTTCTGAAATGTTAATGGCGAAAATCCTCATACAGCCGATTAAACTTGTTTAGGCCGTTAACCTATCAGTGATTTAAATAATCGTATTAATAAGAAATCCTCCTTAAACCGATTAAACTGGTTATAATGGCAATATGCACAATCTGGCAGACAACATATCCGCTTTCTTGTTTTATTCTTCCCAATGATGTACAATAATTGAACCCATTTCAATGGTCTATAATTAACTGGCTTCAATAGCTGATTTCCATAATTGTTTTTTCCACTGGGCCGGCAACTAATTGCCGTGAATTTCAACAGATATGGGACTAATGTGCAGTTGCCGCCAAAGTAGCAATAAATGGAGAACACACAACGGCCACATCTAGCTGCAACAGCAACTGCGACAGCGACAACAGCAACAGCAGCGGCAGCATCAACAACATCTGCACTTTGATGTTGCCTCATGTTGCACAAGGACCATGGCTGGGGAAAAGGGGGCACAGGGGCTGCAGAAGGCAAGGAAAACTGGCAGACCAGAGCTGATAAATTGGAAGTGCATTTGACGCTGCTGGCGGAGAAGATGTTGCTGCTGTTGCACTAAACAAAACTATATCACAATTGATTTTATTTGCTCAAGGTAAAAAAAACCGTATACGTAAGCATGAAATTTATTTCACATTAACATTTAAGTTAAGATTATTGAGTTTAACTATACTCTTACATAGATATTTGATTGATTTTCTACATTAATACAGTTATTTTATCGTGGCTTATCAGCATGACTATAAAAGCTCATTTAAAATCACTACCTATCTTACAAAAATAGCTTACTAAAATCTAGCTAAGTTACCATTTGTGTTGACTGCATTATTTGAAATTCATACTCAAAACTCAAACATTTATTATTGCCAGCATTGTTTATTTTTGCCTGTGTATCGTTATTGTTGTTACTGCTGTTCCTAATATGGGTGATGATGTTGCTGTTGCATTTGCATTCGCTGCTGTTGCTGTTGCTGCTGCTGCTGCTGCTGTTCTTGTCGCAGTTGCAGTTGGTCTTGGTGTTGCCTTTCTATCCTCCGAATGCGTCTTGCCGCCTTGGCCTGTTAATGAAACTGCCAAACGAGGCAATGCTGCCACATCCGCTGTCTCACGAGCGAGTATCTCGCTCCCTGTCTGCCCCGGGAGCAATGCCTTGGCCGAGTGTTGCTGCTGCAGCTTAGGCCTGTGACAGCGGCAACATCATCATCACCAGCAGGCAACATACCCAGCCCCGCCCCTCGGATCCCTCCCCACCCACCGAACCAACAGTCACGCTTGCTTGTCAAACACTCTGGCAGACTCTTACGATCTCCACCGGCTTCGGTTGCATCTCCCACCCCCCATGGCAAAATCCATTTGCATATTTGCATCCTTATGCCCGACAGTTAACGCCCCCCTTTTCCACCGCCCCCCGCCATTCCACCTTTTCCTAGCGGCGCGCTTTTAACGACAAAGTGTGAAATTTCATTGAATTTGAGCTCGTTGACAAAAGTGGAATGGCGGCAACAGCAGCAACAATATCAACGACAACTACAACTACTGACTGCAACAGCGACATTGCAGGTGTTGCTGCTGCTCTTGTTGCTTTGTAAATTAATTTAAATTATGATTGTTTTTTTTTTGGACAAGCTTTTTATGCCATATTAGCTAAAGGCAGGGGAGAATTTCGAAATCGAGAAGGGAACCAACTAATTTGTTGGATATTGATAGCCGCAATTAGGCTGCCAGTGAATAGATTGACGCTGCTGTGCCGACATGCGCTTTATTATTCAATGTTAATTTTGTGGACGGCGAATTTTTAATCAAAGTAACAACGTTTACAGACCAAAATAAAATTATTTTAACATATTCCTGAAATAAATAAAACAAAAAATATATTTACCTATCAGAAAAATTTTTCATTGTAAGCAACATCCTGCTTTATGATATTTAGGGATAAGATAAAATCAGAAAATCACACTTCAAGCCACTATATAAATTTAATTTATACTCATTTACTTCGAGAAAATAGTTTTGACCCATTAACCCATAGTGCCACATTTTTTCCGCCACTTTTCCTCCACTTACCCGCAATGAGGATTCTCCGAGCCTGGCCACACGACTTTGGCTTTAAGTAATTTTCTAATGACACCACAGAGGAAAAATGACTCTCGGGAACTTGGGGGTTACCCAAGTTGTCTCCATCCCCCCTATTTCCCTGCTGCTGCTCACTTCCTGGCTGCTCCTGCTGGCGACGTTCATTAGATTAAAAGCAATTTACAGTAAAACTTTTTGCCACAAAACGCCTTCTGTCCTGATGTTCCACCGCCCCATTTCTCCCTGCTGAGCTGCTGCCTGCGCCGCTTCACACACGTGCTGCAACTCACATGTGCCCCAAAACGCCGTGCAAATGGTGCCACCATCTCGCCAGACACTACAAAAAATTGAAAAACTTCCATTTGATTAATTTAAAGAATGTCTTGAAATATAATTCGGAAAGAGAAATTTAAATTAAGAGTACAGCTACACAAACTATTGTTAAAAGAATGCTTTAGTTTCATTAAACTGAAACGAATGCAGTATACAACAAGAAAGGAAGCAAACTTCGGCAAGCCGATCTATGAAAGCTACAGCCAAAAGTAGTGTTTAGTAAAACTAAACAATTGTTACATGAATTTCAAAATTTAGGGTATGAGCAATTTCTCAATAAAATGGGAATTAAATTAATTCCACGAAGGTATCAAAATATATCGTATTTGGCTTAAAAATAATAAAGAGTACAGTTTTAAACTCTTCGACATAGAAATAAAACAATAAGCCTGTTAAACAATAAACCTTAAACTAGCTTGGTAATGCTGATCAAAAATATATTTAGTTTAAAGGGAATTGAGAAGTGTGACAAACGTTTGACTAAAGTTAAATGGGTATTAAAAAACATTCTTGGTATAAAAAACCAATCACAAAATGGATTATTACAAAAATATTGTCTCCATTTACGTTTTTTACCTGTTTTAATAAAATTCTAATTTTTAATTTTCTTCCGTGTAGTCATTTGGCGTTTTTCGTTCTTTTTTTTGGAATTCAACAAATTTGCGGACTTGGTTTGTAATTTATTAAATTTATCGCATGCTCAGAGCGCCTTAACAGCCATGGAAGAGGGGCCTCCATCCGATGGGTAGGTCCTCGGTGGGAGTGGATGACCTACGCCTGCTAATGTCTGCGGTTGCGCTTTTCCGGATGGGATGGGATGGGATGGGATGGTATAGGATGGTAGAGCTCCCGGACGAAGTCTCCTGGCAGTGGCATCTGCAACATTTGTTGATGACAACCGAAAGACACAGAATGCAACATTTCATGGAACATTTCGTATTTTGTGTGCGGCACGCCCATTTAGGGGAAGTCGTTCGGAGCTTAGAAGTTATTATTTTGATTTATAGAAAAAGTTCGTTTGGCGAGAGAAAGTTGCTCGTATATCTAGCACTATGGAGGAATATGGTTGACATAAGGGAGTGGGGACTTTATAACTGCGAATACCATTAGATTGGCAATTTAATGACGATTTAATTTTGATCGATAAACAGATTTTATAGGTGTTTTTTTTTTTAGTTTTTTGGAGACTTGTCAAAATACAAAATCCGAAAGAGTTCTTTCTTTGTAACTTGGCCAAAATTAGACGTATAGGCATAAGAGTGACTGTTTTGTACAGTTGGCGATCTACACTACCCATCCACGATCGGCTTAGAAAAATAAATATTGTTTTGGTACAAAAGCAGATTTTTAAAAATCGATTTTTTGAAGAAATTATTTTTATGACCAATTTTTGCATTTTTGATAAGGGTGGGGGTCATCATTTTTTCAAAAATTTGAAAATCTGACAAATCTTTTACTGCGAATGCCGTTTGATAGGCAATTTAATGCCGAATTCAGCGATGTATGACATTCCATTATTTGACTATTACTTATCAGGGTTTTAATAGAAAAACTTATTTTTTAGGTGTTTTTTTAGGTTTTTGGAGATTTGTAAAAAAATATAATCCGAAGGAGTAATTTTGATGTAACTTGGCTAAAATTAGCCATAAGATTGACTGTTTTGTATAATTGGCGACCTACACTACTAATCCAAAACTGGTTTAGAAAAAACAATTTTGGTTTTGTGCAAAAACAGATTTTAAAAAATCCATTTTTTGAAGAAATTAATTTTACGACCAATTTTTGCATTTTTGATAATTTTTTCAAAAATTTGAAAGTCTGGAAAAAATTTTACTGCGAATGCCATTTGACGAATTCAGCGATGTATGACCTTCCATCATTTGACTATTACTTCTCAGCGTTTTGAAAAACTGATTTTTTAGGTGTTTTTTTTTTAAGTTTTTGGAGACTTGTAAAAAAATTAATTCCGAAAGAGTCCTTTCGTTGTAACTTGACCAAAATTAGACGTATAGTCATAAGGGTGACTGTTTTGTATAAGTGGCGACCTATACTACCCATCCACAATCGGTTAAGAAAAACGAATTTTGTTTTGGTGCAAAAACAGAATTTTAAAAATCGATTTTTTGAAGAAATTATTTTAATTAAATTTTTGCAATCATCATTTTTTCCAAAAATTTGAAAAACTGCAAAATTGTTAACTGCGAATGCCATTTGATTGGCAATTTAAAGACGAATCCAGCGATGTATGACATTGGAGCACTGCGTTAAGAATAAAGAAATAATGGGGAGGAAGGCTTCTCTGTTACTGTTGTATTTATTTTTAGGGGTGAAAACTTGTAAATGATTTTATGATTTTAAAAAGAGTAAAGGATTTAAATAATAGTTGGCATACAGTTCTGAAATGAATCATTAGATTGAAAATACGATTTCATAAGTATTCCTTCTCGAAAAGGTTGGCTGAGAACAATATAATATTCTAATAATTTTTAACTTGTTTGAGGTTTAATAATAGTATTATTATTATTTAGTGATAAACGAAAAGAGTTACTACTTTTAAACAATTTAAGCCTACATTGTTCCAAATTCTTACACCGTTGCTAATTTAGTCTGGATATTGTCTTCTGCAAGTTTTCTTTTTGTCCATGCACTGGAGCAGGGCATCTCCTTGTCAGCGCCATCCTGGGAATCTTTATTGTTCTGCGGATGCCCAGTTCCACAATACGAATCATGGAGTTCAGCACAATCCGTGTTAGAGATATTTCGCCAGCCCTCGGAATTGATGTGGTAGAGTCGAACAATCCCTCCCGAATATGCATCCTTGCTGGTGGCGTGATAAATTGCTCGCCTGGCCAAGTCATAGGCCTCCTGATCGGTGAGATCGTGACGGTAACCAGTGTCCAAGACCCCAAGGGCATATGGGGAGCCGCTGCCAACGGAGAATACTTGACCATGTGACCTCATGCCCTCCGAGTCCACGTAAATTAACTTGGGACCCTCGTCATCGAAGCCAGCCAACATCATTCCCATTACCAGACCCATGCCTTTGTACTCCGTGGAGATGTTGCAAATAATCCGGGCAGCCGTATCCACAGTCATGCGTTTCCGATAGCGAAGTTTGTGCAGCCTGCACTCCTTGGCCAAAACTCGATCCCAGTAGACGCAATCGGCAGCTCCACCCGCCAAAGTGCCCAACATGTACTCGTTCAGCTCCACTATCTTCTTCATTGTCTGCGAGCCAATATACTGGCCAGATGTGGCTCTCGAATCTGCACACAGAATCACGCCTCCCTGGTACTTGAAACCCAAGGTGGTGGTGCCATGATCGAACTCCATTCGCACTCCGCAATGGGCCAGAATCTTCGGCAGATTCTCTGCAGGCTGCAAGGTACTGCATTGTTTTTAAAGGGTATTTATGCATTTTATGACTATACTCACCCTTTCAAAGGGCGGCGCCATCAGTGCATAAGGATTCTCAAAGTTACTGGTGGCCTCACGAAATTGCTGCTGTTGCCATTCGGACTGCAAATCGTCAAAGCGCCTCATGAAAGGAATTCGGTTCATACCGCAAACGGCCTCTAAGGCCATGTCTTGTGTTTAAGAAAACTAAAATTTATTTAAATTGTTGTGTAAGAAGTGTAAGTTTCGAAGGCAAAAGAAACTAAAATATCTAAGGGATCTACATCAAATACTAATAATTACTAGATCTCGAATTTGGCATATTTGCATGTTTTTCAAGGCTTAGGGTGAGTAAGCACTCATAACACCAAAGTTCAGCTCATTAAGAATAGGCTCAAAAACTTATTGCATCTAAAAATTTTTAACATATTTACATAAAACGCATATCCATAACAAATGCAAAAATCATGAAAAGTATACATAATATATGCAAAATGTGCCACAAAAAACATAATATTGTATATTATATAAATATATGCAAAATATGTATGAAAAATGTAAAAAGTGTATGTACATATGTTAATAAAATCTATAAAAGCTAGAGACTTGGCAGATAAAATGCATACCACGAATCTCGAAAATTGTCATGTCACTCTTAGACATGTTAAAAGGTGACTTAGTAAGCTGTATTTGTTTATTCGGTGTATATCTATCGACTCATACTAATTTTCCAAATCGGACTACTGTTCTCCAAGCTTTAAGTATTATTGTATATATTCTGGCAGATGGAGCCATATAACCCCCAATTAGTTAGCTGAGTAACAGGTATTTAAGAGTCGGGGAACCCAATTACAGAGTTCCTTCTTGCTTTTATGAGTTTATTTTGAGGTTTAATTATTTAGGTTAAACTATATGACCAAATGACAGATGAAGAATGTATGTCAAGTTAAATAAACTTACAATACAAAGTCACCCGAGGTCACAGACTTAGTTCCCACCTAACTTTTCCGTTCCGGCTGAAAGTTTCGCTTCAGTGGGTAGTCAGCGGTGGCGAGGCCAATCTCCAATTCCATCGGCATTTCATGGTTAGTGGGTGAGAGTGGTTGTTGGACATCCGCTGGCCACCCAAGTGCAATCCAATGGACCTTCAGTGGGTAGTGGTAGCCCACCGCAGAGATACACGACATTTTAATTGGACTGCCCCGAACATCATCGCCACCTGCGAGATGCGAAAATCAGCCGAAAATCGGATGAGGAATGAAAGGTGTGTGCGAAACGACCACGCCCACTCGCAGGCAGTGGCAAACGGATTAGCCGCTAATTAAACGCCAATTGGAAATGTTTGCTAAACTGTTTGAGTCACGGGTTGCGTGGGGTTCCCTGATATATGTCCACTCCCAGTCACTCCAGTTCTCCATCTCCGAATCTCCCACTACCTCCATTAGCGGACGCCATGTGTCACTGATCTAAATTTATGCAAATTGCCGAGGACTTTGGCTCCGCATTCCCATTCTCAGCCTCCCAGTTCCCCCGCTTCCGCATCACCCATCCGCCACATTGGCACTTTTCATTTTTGCACGCGCTTTCGATTGCAGTTTGCATTCGCCTCCCTTCTAATGGAAAGTGCAGGGGGCGGGAGAAAATCAGGGAAAGGCGGGAAGGAGAAGAAAACTGGAGGGAAACAAGAGTCGGCTAGAACAAATTTTTGAGACAGACACCAACAGCTGCCATACCCTACCTAAAGATACAATATTTTGTGTATGATAACTTTTCTTGGTAGAAAGTTGACAACCTTGTTTAAATCAAGAACAATATCATTCCGAGATATCATAAAAAACATTATAAATTGTTCTTCATTTTCATTTTATCTAATATTATCTCAGAATGATGTCATACTTTTTCTTTTTTAAAGACTATACAGATACTCTTTTACAAATCAACAAAAACATATGATAAACAAAAATAGAAGCAAGCTTCGGCAAGCCGATAGGTTGTAAAAATTAAAAATGACAATCATAATTCAATAGAGACCTTCAATTTGTTACAAATATTGGAGCATTGTGTCCAGTACACTAATTTGTAATAAATTTTTAATCCCTCGGTTACAGCTCAAAGCGCATTTAAGGCCAAAATATTGTAATCTTGCTCTCTTGTATCCAATGATTGTTGTAGAAAACAAAACACTCTGAATTCTGGGTAAAATCTTCGTTGGCCAAATCAATTTCATCAACATATTTCGTATACGCAAATTTGAATTCCAATGAAAACCAATCATCTTCCGCTCTTCCTTCAACTCTATATTTTTGGGCACCTCGTGTTTTCCATGTTTAAAGAAGAAATTTTTATAAATTGGAAATGGTTTGCTAACAAAGACGAACAATCACACCCGATTCTTAAAGACGCAGTTAAAGCTAAACACTTTGTAATCCATAGTTTAGTCAAACCTTTAATATGAAGACCACCAAACAAAATATATTACATCAAATTTTGTTAATAATTTCTTTCTTCCAGTCTATACCTATTATAATGTTAAAGGCTTACGATATATTTGTTAAAATAACCGTAAAGACATGAATTTGTTTCCATTCTTAAGTAAGGGTATTTAGAGATTTGACTACGACAGCTAACATTTGCCCTTCGCTGCAGTTGCTGGATAGTTTTGACTGCCAGCGCTGGTTATTAAATCACAAGGCAGGGCCAAACTGGAGCTGGGCAGCAATCTGATATGCAAAATCTCGTCTATCCCAGACGATGCAACTCCACCAACTCCTCCCGCATCTATCCCCCATCCCCCATCCATCTGGATCCCCTTTCGCGGCATCTGTCCCGCGTTAATTACAGCCCAGTTTTGTGCACTGGCAACAACTTGTTAAAAATTTCCGCTGCCAGTTTATTAGAGGGCAACTAACTAAGGCACCAGCGTGGAAGTATCCCCCCAATCCCTACCTTTTCCCTTTTTTCGCCTGAAGTGTCTGGCAAATTACTTAGTCTGAACCTGTTTTAATGACTAAGATGACTAAGATGACGCCAAGTCAAGAGCGAGTGAGAGATTTGGCCAAACTTGAGCTTTCCGGCTGAAAATTATTGCAGTGAGGGATGGGGGCGAAAAAAGATTACATTAAGTATTCTGACATCACAGGAATTGTTTTTAGTTGTAGATTGTAGCTTAAAATATCAGTTTTTTCATAGTAACTTAGATACTAATTCCTGTACTTAGCAAAGTAATACATTTGCGGTTTTGACAATAAACATATATTTGACTTGATCTCTATCGATTAAGACACCTTTACAATTATAACTTGGTAAAATAGGAGATGTTTTAAAAGAGAGCCAATATTATCAGTTATCGCCCTGCTCGCCAAGTTACTTAATAAATAAATAATAAAACAATGAATAACTTTGCTCTCAATCCACTTAATAAACTTTCTTGGCGAATAAAAAGTAAACCACCTTGTTGACAAGCCTTAAAATATTTCCCGAATCTTTCAAAAGAGTTCTTTTTAAGCTCTTGAATTACAAAAACAAAATACTTTTGAGATTTCTGAAATAAAATTCAGCAAAGGCACGTAAGCAAAAACCGTTTTACGGACTTTTGGCAACGAATATTTTATTTCGCTTTCGTTTTATTTACTTTTCCCGCTTAGCATTATTGTTTTAAAATCCCTCAAATCCGTTGTTTTACTGCTTATTGTCCGCCCAACTCAGCCCCCAACTTTGTTGCCAGCAACTTTTAAGCTTTCTTAAGGCGCCCAACAAGACTTGGTCCCGGCATTACGGAAAACTTTCCCATGCAGCGCAATGAATGGGGCATCATAAGCCGCCCACACTCACTTCACCCACCCGCAGAACCGACGCACCACCAAACCACCCAATCACCCAACCACCGCGGTCCAATTTGTAGTTCATCATCTGTCCCGCGGACCTGTCAAAGCCGTGCGCGAAATTTGACAGAGCGCCTAATTGAGGGAGCGAAAAAGCGCTAGGGGAGTCCCCGAAAACAGTCTTGACATTTGCATTTAATTTATTTTAATTGAAAAAGGCCCGCAAAACGGATTAGCTTGTCGAATCCACTTGCTGGCCAAGACTTGTCCAGAGATGTGCACAAAAAAAAATCAGTAAATAATTTGTAATGACGAAAAGAACTAAAGAAAATCAAGCCACTTTTATTAAGTTTTAGAAAAAACTATATAAAACAAAAAACTACCTTTAATTTATTTAGTTTATCTTAATACAAACCTGTTATTTTTGCAGTTACAGTTTAAGCTAAGCACTGCATTCGAATATAAATAAAAAATACAAAGTAAAATATGTAACTTTGAAACCTTTTAGAATATTAATAATTTTTTGCTTGTGTGCCATGTAGAGGAAAGCAAAGTTGAAAATCGTGGCTACAGAACTTTTACGCGCAAGTTGCTTATTAGGTCAATTTATTAGTCTGACAGCTCGGCAATCCGCCAAAATCAAAGTCAAACACTAGCCAGAGGGACAAACTATTTTTACAGCCGCCCGCCATCGCTGTAACAAAGTATACAATATTCACGATGATGCATTGAATTAAAAAGTTTGGCCCAAAATAGAATAAAGTCCATTAGCTGAGCCCGCACATAAGGGCGAATGCAATGTAGCGTCAGCTTATTTATCCGCGAGATTAAAATTTTGTAAATGGAAAGTAATTCCCCAAGTGCGGCCATAAAACAAACTTGCCAGCCTCTCAAACTTTTCCATCATCTCCTTTCGTATCGACATTATGGGGGGGAACCATTTCTTGTAACTTTTTACGACTTTGCATTGGTTTTCATGGCCAGAATGCCGAAAGCGGTCGAGTTGGCTTTTATGGTTGACACAACATATTTACCAGCATTCCAAGGCAATTGGCAACTCTCACATATCCGGAGATCCACATCAACTTCCCTATCCTAATTGTTGCGCCCCAGGATTTTATGGCACTTTGAGAGCCATTAATCCGAATTTGATATCTGCCTAATTAGTTTTTCCTGCTTTGCTTTTATGGCCGGCACTCTCATAAATTTTCATGATCGATTTGAGCGGCAAAGCGCGAAAGGAAAACTCCGCCCAACCGATAAGGAACTTAACACATAATTTCGACTGGTGTACAATTGAATTCAATTAATAATCATTTTCAACTTGCATTCCTTTTTCGCCGTTTTTTTACCTGTACAGGTAGAACTCTAATATCATTATTTGCTCCAACTTTGGGGGATCTATGTACTTAATGTAAAATGTCAAATGTCCGTTTCCATCCTTAAAAACTGACAGTTTTTTTCCGGCTAAGACCATCGAGAGCCATGATCCAACGGAATAAATAAAATCATTCGATATATTCATAATTATGTCTGTTAAAAAAAACCACTGGAGAAGTTGTAGAGCAGCCTGGTGTAACAAAATCCAGCTGTTCCTAATAGTACTGCGCGCTTCCGGATTATTCTCTTTATCAGAAAGTCGGAGCAAAAATGTCCAAAGTGCTCAGGGTGTCAATTAGCAGTTCTTCTTGACGCAAAATAAAAATTCGACTGTCACATTAAGTCTATGATACTGTTAACAAGGCGATGAGTATTCTTTTCTTTTATTAAGCAATGTTTAAAATAATTTGCCGATCCTTATACAACTAAATTATTATTTACTTATATTGTCCTTCCTAATTGAGAAAATTGCGCTCCCGATTGAAGTATCAAATAGAGGTGGAGAACTATCGATGGCACTATCGACACTATCGATGGTTGGGCGCTATCGAGCCACTATCGATAGCAGCAGACACCTTCGATAGCGGCCCGTCCACTATCGATAGTGCCATCGATAGCGGGCGTCTCACATCGCTAAAATACTTTAACGCGCATTTCACACACAACTTCACACAAACAACTGAAAAATTGTTAAAATTGACGGGAATTATAAAAAAAACTATTAAAAATGGAACGCTTTTTAAAAAAAGGTATGTTTAATGTATTTTACTTTTATTCCAGGTTAATCAAACTGATCTTCCCTGCATAAAGGGCCTCTTTTGCAAATACCTTTGCATTCCCGCAACATCCGTAGAATCGGAAAGAGCTTTTAGCAAGGCAGGGCAAATTGTTTCCGAGAGACGCACCCGGCTCAAAGAGAAAAACATTAACATCCTGTTATTTTTGAATCAAAACTTTTGGTTAAAATAAACCATTTTTCTTAAAAACTTAAAAAAAAAAATTTTTAATTTCGGACGATATTATCGGTGACTATCGATGGTACTATCGACACTATCGATGGTTTGAAAAAAACAATCGCTCACTATCGATGGCGCCGACTATCGATAGTTCTCCACCTCTAGTATCAAATACAATATTAAGTACTTAAGTATTCTCAGTCTTAAATATTCAAACTTCAGTTCTATTTCTTGGAATTTGCAATTTATAAAAATTGTATTAAATGATTGTCGTACAGCGTTTGCAATTAAGATAGTTATGGAGCTCCAAATTGCATGCATAGGAGTAAAAATATTTGTGAAGAGGTCGATAAGTGGGGTATAAGCGACCACCTAGCTAAATTTTTGGTAACTCTGTTTGGCCTTTGCATGACTTTAAATCACATGAAACGTGACGGTGCATATCGCCCCTTTCCATTTTGCGCGATTTCCTCTTCTTTTGCTTTCACGTCGTCAAACAATGCGAAATGCACTTTGATTGTTGTTGACCAACAAACAGGCACGCGTCCATCTCGGCGGAAAAACAACAAAAAGTGGTAATGACCAGAAGAGCTGCTAATGGCTGCCACATTGCCGCTTTGTTTGCACGGGTTGGCGTTTCGGGCCTAGGCCTTTTGCCACATTTCAGCAGCCCGGCTTTGACCATTTCTGATACGGAGCAGAAATCGATGCAGCTCATCGTGGAATTCCATGCCATTCAATCAAAGCAGAGACATTCTTCCTCAATTGAGGCAATCAAAGAGGGAACAGCTAACGTAAGTGTCTTTGTAATGAAACTAATATGGGGAAAAGCACCTGCTCGGTCTTGTTTTATTGTCAATCAGGCGAGAAAACGACTTCCAAGTCTTCTTTATCTGTGTGATTAATATTTTATGGAAACTAACAGCCCTAATATATGATAAAAATTCATTCCTAGATGATGACTCCTCTTGCTGGCAAATAAACAATTGTTTTGCTTTCAGTGTTGGGACTCAACGTCTAATTGCCATGGCAATGTGTTATCGATATTTGCTATTACATAATTAACATTTTATGTACAGTTGCGAATTTTTTGCTTTTGCTTTAATTACCAACTGTCGCACCTGAGGCCAATAATCGTGGAGCAAAAAACGCAAAGTGCCTGCAGAGGTAAAACATTTTAATTAATTGAATTGTGTATGAAATGCCGATGGGTCGATTTCCCAAACACAAACACGCGAACACACATGTAAATATTTCAATGACTTTAATTAACCAAAAACGTGGCAATTAATTGACTTTCCCCGCTCAATTTCATTAATATTTGTTGCGAAAGGATGTGCACCATTTAGCTGCATTTAGGTCGGGTTTTTGCCCTTAGGCATTAATCAAATTGCGTAGAGATTGCCTTGACGGTTTGAGAATTAAAAATGCTCGACCATTTATATGGCAGCTGGTTGTAACAATTTTCCAGCACTGGACACGCTCTGTTTTCCGAGGTTTTTCGCACATTTTCTTGTCTCTTTGGGCAAAACCGCTTAGGAAAGTGTCAGGCGAAATGAAATTCTTTATTTTAATAATGCAAGTTTGCACATTTTTAATTGTGCTGCCGACAGCTGCAAGAACTTGGCTGCTCACTTGACCCACAAAGGTGCGGCCACTGCAATTGTGGGTGACCGGGTGGCTGGGTGAAAGGTGAAAGTGGGTGGACGGGTGGACGGGTGAACGGGTGGCCGGGTAAGGCGACAAAAACCGCGCTTGCCATAAAGGGACGCTGCAAGGACATTACGACTAAATGTAAACAGCTTAATTAAAAAATAAAACTCCGCTCGGCACGTACAAGGAAAAACAACGCCCACACACAACCCCAAAGGCGGGAAAATCCCACATAACACCACCCACCTGGGAGGTGCTTTTCCAGCATGTGTGCGACGCGACGTGGTCTCTTTATTTGCTTAAATGCACAAAAGTGTTTTTAATTTAATTTTTCGTCTTTTCGCACACACTCCCTTCTACTTTGCTTTCTGATGCAGTTCCTAATTAAAATGAAAGTAATTCTTCATCAGCAACTGGGGTAAAGTTAAATAAATTTCTTGCCGCCCCCTCGGCAGCCATTGAAGTGCTCATTAAAAATGTTTTAAAGCAGTCGCAGTTTTAAATATAGAATTACAAAAAAAAGGTAACTGTATGGAATGTTTTTAGCAAGAAATTTGCAATTATTTGCTAGGGAGTCTGGCGCCAGCTTTTTTCCATTTTCCGCCCCCGATGTCGTCATCGTTGTCAGCTGTTCAAGTGTTTTTCCAAGTAGAAACTTTTTTTTTAAATATTTTCCATACTTATCCCCAGTCATGTGCTGCAAAAGTTTTATGCATACGCATTAATGTGGAAAGGGGGCGGGAAAATGGGACTGCATATACACTGCATATGTGTAAAAAGCCATAGCCAACGGAGGGTAATTATAAAGTTTGACGGTGATAACTTTTGTTTTAGGCACTGTTAAACAAATACATTTCATTCACTGGTATACTTATCCGGGGGTGACTGCTTTAAATCTGTAACAAAATTCAAGGAATATCAGACCATAAAGTAATTTTAGCCTAACGCCTAACATATTTACAGTACATAATCGTAACAGTGAATTAAGCCAAATTTATGGCTTAAAAAACAGGTTATTTAATTTAAATAGGATTAAAAAAATGTTTAGTTAGTCCCGATGTCTTGAAGTCATGGAAAGTGCCTACTTTATTATAAATTTCATTCACTCAATATGTTTAACCATTATAAGAACTATTGTTAGCTTATCATGAAGGCCCATAAACTGGCCAAAAACACAAATTTTCAAAAAAATTTAATAATCAATTTTTCACTTCTCAGAAAAGATAAGAAAACATTTTAGTACTGAACTATACTTTATCTAGATGTGTCCAGAATAGCTTTTAAGCTTGTGTCTTTGAAATGGTCATTTTACAAGATAGTAGTTATTAAAAGAAATACGATTAAATTAGGTATGCGAAAATACCAAAACCCCCATTAAATTAAACCAGAAATACTGATTGTAAATTGAGTTTAACGGACATTATCTCGTTAATATATAAATCTCATATCTGGGCTTACACGAACTGCCCTCGCAGTGCAGTCAGCCATGAAGTGCATGTTTCCCCAATTTGCATGCCAAATTGTTTACTTCTCTTATTTCAATGTGCTTTATCAATTTGAATTTGAGTTGAGTTGCATGTTTGGGTTCTCTTAGAAGAAAGCTCGCTTGTGAATTAGTATCCCAAATGAAATTTCCGAAGGAAACCATGAAAAATTGCTACAGATTTCGCGGGATAAGCAACAATTTGATTTAGCGAGCTGACTGCACTGGAATGTCATGCATAAAGTTTTGTAGCTCTCTTCATGGGCACACAAATGGCTTTCCCCAACCACCACCACCACCCACCCACTTGAACCAACACCTATGCCACCCACCTTAATATCCAAGTCCTGATGCACCCACCTGACACCACCCATCCAAATGGCGCTATCAAAGCCGGCGAATGTCTATTTAATTGTGTCTGCCATGGTGTCGGCATGTCGATGTTTGGACGCCACCCACCTTCGGTTGTGGGTGTTGGGTGGTGGTTGGTGGGGCGGCAGCATCAAATGCACTTTAGGCCATCGTCCCGTTAACTGATACGGCATACTGATGGCCAGTGCTGCAATCTACAGATTACTACAAATAGCTGAGGAAAGTATTTAAAATAGCATAAAGCACTTAATTATTTATAGTTTTGTGACAATCTTTTTCCTCATCGTTTCCTTTCTTTTAAGATCGAGTTTGCTTGAGTCTTTCACTGAAAATTAAAGTTATACCTAAGATAAGAGAGACTAAGAAAACCGCAATCGTGTGAACTTCTCAGATTTCATGCTTACACTAAATAAAGCCAAAGTTTTATTAAAAGTTTGCACATTATACCTTTAAAATATAAATAAGACACAAGTTCGATAAATATAGAACATTTTAATATATCCACATGTCACTTTTTTTTATTGACATCCAAATAGAAACATATGTTCTCACACTGTTAAGATACTATTTAGGTTTAAATAGCTTATACCTTTTTTTACATTAAATGCTGCTTAATAAATAAGCCATTTTGCTTTTCTTATTTTGAATTTAAAAAAAAATTTAAGTTTAAAATATAGAAAAATATGTAATATTGGCCAGAAAAGAGCTGGGCAGGCAACACTGACTTTAAGTTTTCGCTTGAAGTCGCAGGTGTTGCAGCTCGGAGTCTGCGGTGTGGATGCCACACCTGCAATTTGCGTCGCTTGTTCATACGTATAGCGATGTGGGTGTGGGTGCGGGTGGTAAAGAAGGGAGGCGGTGGCTGTGTGGGTGGCAGATGAAGTCATAAAGTCTGATTTCGCCTGTTCATGCTCATTATCACGTAGCGATATCGTGTAATCGTCATGCTCACGATAATGATGATGTTAACCAAGTGGATCGCTGTGTACCTCCCTCCCATGCACTCCATGCACCATTTTCGCTGTTTCTTTCGCTGGCGGAATCTTTCCCATTTATTTTCCTGCATCTACGGAACGCTAGTAAACTTTCTGACCAAAACTGACACATTCATGAAACAATTTAAAAAGTCATTGTCATCGCAGGATATAGTTCCCATCTCCATCTCCATCGCTCCTTGACTCCATTTTAACTGTCCTGTCAATGGCACCGTCATTTGTTTTGTTGCCCATTACGGTCAGTGTCCCGAGTTGAAAACAAAATTGTCATTGCTCCGGCAAGTGCTCGGGTGAGGAGCTTTACTCCAATTGGATTTGAAGTATGTGCCAAGCGCCTGGAATACTATCCCGAGTATTAACGCTGGGTCAAGGACTTTGTGCGCTTACTTCGCTTACTTCGGTTGATAGGGTGTCTTTTGGTCGTGGTCTCCATGTCCTTGCCAAGTTTGTTTGTGTCGGGAAACTTTAGCAACGCGTTTCGGAGCCATTGTTTTCGTCGCTTACGTGACATAGCAATTTCCCAAAAATAATTTAAAGTCTTTAACCTAAAACTTACTGATGGTAATGGTTTTTCCTAGTTGGTTATTGAAAATGTTTGTTAACAGCGTAGTTGAAAAAGCCAGTTCTTAAAAGATTGTTTTAACAGCTATTTTTTTGTTTAAAGCTTATTTAATGTAACTACCAAAATTAGAAAATCATTGAAGAGGGATTTACTTCAACTGAATTCACGCCAAGGGATTTTGCAAGGAATTTCAGCACTTTTGATTAAGGGACAATATCCTCGCAGCAAATGTTGCAGAAATTCATTATTGCATCGTAATGACGAAGGGTCGAAAGAAAAGGAAGGCGGGTATCAGATGGAAATGGCTCCCAACAGTGTAATTTCTGCCAGCCAAAGCCACAGGATTTTATTGAGCGGAAAATTAAAAGCATAAAATTGCACGCTTTAAATTCGAGTGCAGCGGCAAGTGAAAAGTGGCAAAGTGGCAGCAACACAAGCCGCACCCGCAAAGTGCCGGAGTATATCGCGCCAAGTCGAAGTCCAAGATTGCCACAAAGAAGAAGAGAAGCGAGAGTTTTCCAAGCCCTTTTTTTCCAACGCCCAAGATCCACCGCCACCAGTTCTCCCCCTATCCCCATCCCCATCCCCAGATGCAACCAGCAATCTGTGGTTTTTGGACTCACGCGCGTACTAAATTCAACTTAATGACAGACTGGCACTGGAACGGGTGCCGATAAGCGACCAGGTGAGTGAGTTGCACCTGAAGCCCCTTTCCCACTAGCTGGCGGAAAAGATTTCCCACTGAAAAATTACAATATCAGCCCATGAATCTTGGCAACGTCAGGGGGAAAAATGCTAATTACAAATTTATGGACATTTTTGCATGGGAAAATATGGCACGTTCCTTGTCAGGTTTTGCTGGAGACAACTTAGTTGTGAAGGCCTTTATCTGGCATTTGAATTATGCGAAAGTTAAGAAAAATTTATTTCCAATTCCGCAAGTTGAATAATAATTAATGTAAGTGCAGTCAGAAGTTTGCAACGCAGTGAAGGAGACATTTCCGACCGTATAAAGTATATATATTCTTGATCAGTATCACTAGGAGAGTCGATCTAGAGATGTCCATCTGACTGTCCGTTTCCACGCAATCCTGTTTTAAAGCTATCTGCTTGAATCTTTGCCAACAGTTGACTTGTTGTTGCAGGTAGTATATAAGTCTGAACGAGCCGGATCGGAAGACTATAGCAGATATCTACCACAGAAACATAGGTACTAGAATCTGCATGTCGAGTCCCAAATCTCAAGCTTTTTTGGTTTCCAAGATCTCGACGTTTAAACAGAAGGACACTATAATATGTAATCATATTCTATCATTCAAAAGTAAGCAATAAAAGTTTATGCTATTTATTCAATATTCCATGCAATTTAGCTAACCCAGCCAAACAATATTAAACACATATTTAAAAAGGCAACACATATTTAAAAAGGCAAGTTAGCTCCTCAGCCTTATTTCCTTACCCTTATTTTCTCATCCTTATCTCCTGAGTCTTATTCCATCATCCTTATCTCCTCGTCCTTGGACTCTGTGTGTGTTTTGGTCTTATCTATCTGTTGACATCTATCTGTTAAAAATCTATATAATAAATCTATATATAAGCCTCGTCTTGCCAAAGTTTGCTTCCCTTCTTGGTTTTTAATTTTCTAGAAATCATTGCAATCTTAAACAAATTTTTATACGGCAAAGTTGTAGTTAAATAAACAAGCCAATACCCCCGTTGCCCCGATAACATTTAAAAAATGGCTGCTAAAAATGGCTTCAATTTTTTTAACTATTTTGGCTTAAATAGTTAGAGCATTACATTAATTTGGTAATATCCAGTTTTCCAGTTTTATTACATTGTCATTTAGATGTGGACGAGTTGGCGTAATTATTTTACAATATCATACCAGAATATTATTAAATTCTCATAATATTATCTAATAAGTTAAAAAACTGACATTAATGCGAATCGGATTTTTATTCAACGGTGCGGCCCATCCTGGGCATAACCGGTGGCATCCACTCCTCAAACTGGGGAATGTCGAACAGGGGGTGGTCGTTGAGGATGTCGAAGCGGACCACCTTGTAGGTGGAGATCAGCCACTGGCCCATGCATCGGTTGTTGGTCCGCACGTTGCCCATTTTCGTGGGCTCCACGGAATAGTCACGCCGGAAGCGCATAAAGATCTCGGCGAAGATCAGTGGGTGCGGCACGCGCAACTGCGAAGGATCCACATACTGCTCCAACAGCTCAGCCATCTCATGGAGTTCGGCCGGCGACCGAAAATCGTTGGACCGCCGCAGAGCCACAAATACCACATCCAGGAAGGCGAACCTATGATCGTAATGGCGCAGCAACTGCACCTTTAGCGGAATGGCTCTCCGGAAGTGGACCTTCTCGAAGCGCATCAGAGTGAGCCTCCAGTCGGGCGGATCGTCCAGCAGATCGTGCTTGATCTGCTTGAAGCCCATGGGCGTACTGCATCGCTCCACATTCCGGTTGCGGCGGCGTCTTACGAAGTCGGTGAAAACTGCAGCCGCCTGGCGCGAATTCTCCATGAAGTGACTCTCGGAGAACTCCCAATCCCACAGCAACTTTAGCCGGAGCAGGGCCAACTTGGTGATCAGGCGACTCAGTGGACTGTAAAAGTAAATCATTGAGTGCAGGGACATCGTCTGCGGCTCGTCTTTGGCCACGAAAAAATCCAGCTCAATGTCCAGTTTCTTGCCCTCAGCCTGGTGCGTGGGCTTAGCTCCATCCTGCGGCACAATTTGCCGCGGACTCTGGAAGCCATGGCGCACCTGGATGGGAGCAGTCAGGTTGTGTCTCGAGGAGATGGCACTCCGCCTGGGTACCCGCTTCGATCGCTGCAGCACATGACCGTAGCAGGAGCACTTGTTCATCAGCAGCCGGTGTATCTTCATCATTCCATAGTTTAATTTGGTTAGAATTTTGTCAAAAGAAGGTGCCGGAATATTCAAACTGAACGGAATACAAGTGTATTCAAGCACTTGACATTTATTGCTCAGAGTGAGCATTGAATGATAGGCACTTGCCACTTCAATTAGTCCTGCATTTGGTATGCTTTCACTCACAAAAAATTGTTTTTTTATAAAGTAAAATAAAAGAAAACGAGGAATTTAATACATTAAATAATATGAATTTATAAAATATATAGTTTTTTTACAATGTCAAAAATAGGGATTACATTTTGTAAATGTATAAGCCATCACATGACATCAAGACGGCTTACAAAAACTAAAAATGATCGTTAAGTGTATATAATTATATAAAACAGAACTTTTATGTAAAATAAGTATTTTTGATATTTATATCTATATGTTCTTGATCAGGATGTTTCTATAAACGTCTACGTTTTGGAATCAAAATCACTACCATGATTCCGAATTTTTGAATACGCAACCCAAGTTTTTTTCACAATTTGGTCGCACTAACTTTAAACTCTAAATCGACACCCAAAAAATGTTCAAAACTATACAATTATTTCGAATCGGAAATGTCTTCATGTGTGATTTTCACAACAGATGACGCTGTCGTTTTATTGTTTGAAGAATGGAATTGCTGGCGCCACCTGGCGGATGTAAATTTGTCTTCAAATTGGTTAACAGAGTAACTGTTATCTAATAGTCGGAGTCTGAACTTCGATTTGGTACTGTTAACTTTCAATGCGATTGTTTTTGCACTGTATTTTATCATTTTGGCAAAACAACAATAAGGTTCTAATTGAGCCAGCATACGGGGGAAATCAATCCGCTCGAGACCAGGAGCCGGACCCTACATCCTGTGCTTTAATCCCGCAGGAGCGGTGTGTATATTGATTCAACAGCATGCAATTATCGAGTGCATTAGCAAATGCAGAGTGCCCTACGAATTGAGCTTCCATTCACCTTTGGCCACCTCCACCCACATGGCCCACCCGCATTTGTTTGCCCAGGCGTTGGTTTATCCCTTCCCGACGAAGGAACACAAACAATGCCAAATGGGGAGACAAGACAGACACGCCCAGCAGGAAACTCAAATAGAGCATCCACCCACCGTCTCCGGCATCGGCTTAATTGCTTGCCAATTGATTTCGATTCAACAGTGCAGGCTGAAAAATATGCAAATGTTTTCGGGATAATTAAATAAAAATCTATTACACAGGCAACCCCGGAAGTATTAGTCAAATCAAGGCATTAGAAGTACAGTTGCCTCAAAACATTTGAAATTTCATGAAAATTTATTTGAAGTTTTAAGTTACCTAAAAATTCATTTAATTCATTTGTGATAATGTTCGATTATTAATCAATAAGGAGTTGGGTACTTTGCATTAATATCTATAAGCATTAAATTACATATTGACTGAAATTAATATAATCTAAAACCTGTGTTCATTAGCCAAAAATTTCCATTAAAGATGCAAATATAAGCATAAAACCAACGGTTGTTTTATTTACAATGTAAATTTGCTTTAATTAAATTTAAAATTTCTTCATACAAAATAAAAAAATAATTGTCTTAGCAGTGCAAAGCAAAACTATGATGTTTAAGGCGATATATTAATTAGAGAACAGCTTGAAAGATTAACATTTCAGAAGTGTGAAATATGAACAAAAACATACGATTGCCTTGAAAAAATGTTGTACTGCTAAAACTTTTGCGAACTTTATAATTTATTAGATGAAAACTAGAGAGAAAAACGCATAAATAACTTATGAATTTTACACAATTCTTAAAGAAGTACATTTATCATCATGACTATGAAAATCCATGATAAAACCGTTTCAGTTTGATGCCTACGAGCGTTTTAACTATTCAGAAGACAAAAAATTCCATGCCCATTCATGTTTGATGGCGTAGATTTATCAAACGAAATATGTATGAAATGAACGAAACGGAATAAACCTGCGACAATAGAGTTGGAGTATGAATAAATGCTGCGAATGCTGCAAGTGGAGCGAGGATTTCAGGGCACACACGGCGGATGGATGATGATATGCCGGAGCATTTGGGCACACAAAATCCCCGTGTAATCCTCGGAAAAATAGAGAGAAAACAGAGGGAAATATCGCAATAAAATATGTTAAGTAAATACGATAGGAGAACCGGGGGAAAACTAAACAATAAGCCAAAAAGTACGCTTGATTAAGTTTAACTTCCGGTCTGTTATAAATTGAGCATTTATGTGGGATTTGTTTGCGAAAACAGTTTCTACTTTGTTGGGCTGCCCAAACGCCGTTTTCCCCCGAAAAAATCCATGCCATCTATCCATCGGATTGCCAAACGAGACAAATGTTTAGGCCAACACACACACACACTCTCACACATACATATACACTACCGTATGTCTATTTCCGGCGGAAGTGGTGAATAAAACATGAAACGAAATAAAATGACGGCCCGAGGCAGAGGTGGAAAAGAGAACTTTTAGTGGCCAAAAGTGAACATCCGTTGTTGTGGGGCCTGAGATTTTGCTACTTCTGCTGGTTGGCATTGTTTAGTTTTGTTTTATTTACTTGGGCGCAAATGGCTAAATTATTCCTGACCCAGCCAATCAAAGGGTCAAATAAAAATTAAATGGCAAACATTTTATCGAACACTCTGCAAGGAGTCTAAGAACTCGGCACGTTTCAGCTGTGGCTACATCTCCGGCACTTAATATCCGTTGATAAAATATTCAATTTCCCCCCGTTGACAAACTTAGGAAATAACTAACTAAACGGGAGCCAGTAGATATTTACCTGCTTCAACAAAACAAGATATGAAAATATAGCTCCTTGGATGCGAGCATATTGAAATTTAATTAGAAGTTCTGACTTGACATCCTGGGCAGGCAATTGTGTAGGCCAACAGAATATTATAATCATTCGATCATTGAGGGCCCAATTATAGTTATTGCCCTGCCCTGTGGTACTCGAGCAGACAAGAGATTGCAGACCGAATTCGACCATAAACTGCAATTGAATGCCCAAATCCAGTTCGGAGAGTGTTTCATTAACGATCTGTGGCTTCGTTGACCGCAAATTTATTTTACCAGGATTTGCACTTTTGTCCATTCGTAAAAGGGCCATGCAACTAATTTCAAAACCAAAGCATTCGACTGGATAAAGACTCAAATGGGCAAATTCACTTAAAAGCTAGGCTTATGAATTTGCTCCGTTCCAAACCCCAAAAACCCCAACTGATTCGATTTGTTCAATATTTTGCGAGTGTTGATTTTATGCAAACGTTGCCACACATCTCCATGTTTTCTATTTTTTAGAACCCTTAATGACAGATTTACGTTTCTAAAACACGTAATACATTTATTTCAAAATTAATTTGTCAAGTTAATATTATAGGTTACAAGCTGTTCAGTATGACTGGCAGTTTTAAACTGTCACAACTTATCAATAAAAAACTTATGCCTGAAGACTTGTTGAATTGTTTGTTTAAATTACCTTTACACCATGTGTGTGTAGTATGGACAAGAAATAGAACCAAAGTGTTACTTTTTTAAGGTCTAGTTGGGACAATTCATAAACTAATCTGACCATTATCTCGATGGTCGGATATTTTGGGACTTATTCATTGTTGATTAAAAGCTGACTTTAAAAATCTTTCTAATTAAGAATATTTGATTCATTCGCAGTTTCTGAATTTTAAGTTAATGATTTATTGCTATGTATGATATATTTTCTGTTTTAACAACGATAGTAAGCGACACAATGGCTGCCAAAACCGTAGATGGGATCGTATTGTGTGGTGCTGGCAGGAGGCATGGGGCATTGGCTGCGACAGGAGGACGGCGGACGTGGACATCTGAAGCTGGTGGTATTGGCATTGGGTCTGCACTTTGGGGGGTTTTCATATCTGCAGACCAAGTCATTGGAGGGAAAGCCATGTTTCATGCCCGTTTCGGGTGGATGCTTGGGTTTCGGCCACTTCTTTTCCGGTTTCCTTGGCTTCTTTTTCTCCGGCTCTGGATTCGTTGGCTCTGACTTCTTTGGTTTTGGTTTCTTGACAATCATCTGGGTAACTGTGCTCTCGTAGACCGATGTCACATTTTTTTGCGATTCTCTGGCATTGGGCCGCTTTACGGATTGCTCCTTTCTTTTAGTAACTCTCAAGCGTAAAGTGCTCACGTTGTCGTACTCAGATGACCTTTTTTTTCTCACTTTTGGCACCTTGGGTTTCTTCTTCTTTATTTTATCCACCGAACTGACACTACTTAACAGGACAAAACTCTTGCTAAAAAAGGAGTTATGTATCAGATACAGTGCTCGCTGAATTATGTAAGACATTTGTAAGAGAGGTGGATCACTTTATAATTCTAAAGAATAACACATTTATGTATTTATATATACGATTTTAAAAAAAGATAATTTGAAAACGTTTAAACAAGACCAACCTCAAAACTCCAACCTCCTCCGGAATTCAGTACACATACAAATTATATTAAAACAAGAGAAGAAGCCATTTTCGAATCATCGAACAAAAGGTGATATTCTAAAACAAAAAAATGCAAACTTTGTCAAGCCGAAGTTAATACACCCTTGCAACTGTTAAAAAAATGAAATATTTCTTAACACGACTTTATTTATAATACTACCTTAGAGACCAGTTTGCGTAAAAACAGACAGACTACTCAAGATGAAACGTTGCAAGCTTTTGACTGAAAATACAATACGCTCTGCAATAGTCTAAATAATCTTACATAATTTACAATAATAGCTATTTTTAGAGCCCTACCTTCTTTCCTCGTTTGGGGAGAACATATCCTTGCCGGATTCTGAGCGGCTTGTGTCTTCCAAAGGTGAGTGGGAAATGGGCGAGCGGGGAGGGTGTTGCGGGGTATTAAAGTCACGCTCAAATGTTTCATACTTCTCGTAGATCAGCTGCTCTTCTTGGGAACTATCTGGTTTGTTACCAGTTTCCGCCTTAAAAGATTCAACTATTGGATCCAACTCTGACTGTCTAATGACCCGGTCGGTTATGACATCTTCCTTTCTGCTATTGCCCCGACTGGTCTTTGTTTTCTGGGTTTCCTCCCTGAGCTTCTTACCCGAACGGGATACCTGTTTGATATTATTCCGAGTCTCGACTTCGGTGACGGCATCCGAGCCATCGTTTGGGAAACGGGTGACGGACTGGATCTCTTTGACGATGATATCCCTTTTTCCGGTGCGATGTTTCACCTCCAGCTCCTCCGTCGTAAGCTCGGTGACCGCGAGGATTTCGGGCTCCTCTGGCTTTGGACTCTGGACCTTAGTGACCTCACACTCCATCTCATCCGTTTGAACGCCCATTTCGTGGGTAATAGTGAAGCTGCACCTTTTCGGGCATTTACTGGGGCCATTGTCTTCGCATATTCCTTGAAAACAAATTCGTGGAATAAGCTGAAAACAGTTTGGCGGAGCTAGTTGGCAACAGTTTTGAGGGGGCAACTGGAAGTAGCACTTCCGAGAAGATCGCTGTGAACAAGATTCCTCGGGAAATGGCTGACAAGATTCCAGGAGAAATTGCTGTCGCGCATCATGGGTAATTTGTTGAGGGGATTGCTGAATAAATTGATGTGGAGATAGCTGGGGAAATATTTGACGAGATTGCTGGGCAAATTGTAGAGGAGCTTCCTTGGTAAATTGCCCAGGACATGACTGCCCGAAGTTGTAGTTTCCGGAAGGCTTGCAATCACAATTTCGAGGAGATACCTTAGAAAGTTGCTGAGGATTTCTCACGGAAAAATCATGAGTAACTTCCTGAGTATCTGATCCGTTTTGCCAGCAAACTCGTTGACAGCTTCCAGCCTGGGCCCTCGAATCATATGACAAAATGGTCGAATGCGGCCAGTTACCAAAGTTTGCGAAAGGAATGCATTTGTTTTGATAAGGCGACGGCATTCGATAACGCTGTTGATCAAATTGGCACTGATTACCCAGCGATCTGTAGGCCAGCATTCTTCTAACATTCACAACAGAAGCGAGCACTTCCCAAATCTAATTCAAGAGAAGTGAACAGTTCATTTCGCAACGGTCAATAAGGAGTTTCAGCCATCTAACACACTAATTTATTTTTTTGGTGAAACATCGAAATTGTTTTTTAGGTGGAATTGTTAATTCCAGGGCATGCTGAGAGCTTACAGCTAAATATAGAAAATAATTATATTTAAGAAACCAGATTTTTCTATCCAGAAAATTATATTGTTTTTCAAAATATTTGTTTAATAATTTAAAGGTAGATTTAAATTTGCGTAAATATGAGAACATAACATCAGGATTAGTTCCTCAAATTAAATTAAATACATCATTTTCAATACCTAATCATGGGTAACACTGACTTAAGCTTTTAAATGTAACCTTTCATTAATAGCTAGTTTTTATTCCACCCACATTGTGATTTATACAACACACTTTTTATTTATATTAAAATTAAGAGTACGAAATTTTAAAAGAGATTGAAGTCGTCATGAGTTTTCAAAAGCAGTTGGATGACTTTAACCAGAAGCTGGACTATGCCAAGTGGTATATGGGAGTGTCGACGCAACAGGAGGCCGCGATGTATGCTATGTCGGAAAGCCTTCGCGATGACTTCGAGCAGGGAACCGGCGAGCAGATGTTCAAGTCCCTGGTTAACCTGGGCATCCAACCGGTGATATCCAAAAAGAAGATCAGTCGGATAGTGCAGTTGAGCAGGAACAATATACTGGCCTTCCTCTACTTTGTGCTGGAGGGCTACTACAAGACTTGCCAAAAGGATGGTGAATACAGCATTAATGAGCAGTTGTTGATGAACGCCATAGCCAAGATCGACATGATGGCCACAATCAGAGGTCTAGACGCCATACTTCCGCCCCATAAGCCTAGTAAGGGTGAAAACCAAGTTCAAGCGGCGAATGCTCCAGCAGCGGAGTACCGAGCAAAGAAAAAACCCTCCAAGAAATTACCGTATTTCCAAAGTCAACCAAGACCCGTGCAAAGAACCTCCCGGCTGACCACCAAGCTCCCTGATTTTGTCGTGTCTTTCAACTTCTGGCCCAACAACGCCCCACCCAACTACGGCAAGGATGAAGCGGAACCTTGGTATGCCCAGTACCAACTTAATCCCGGCCAGCGTTTGATCAAGAAAACCCTCTCCGAGACACTGGAACGGTATTTCAAATTAGAAGGATTAGAGAAAAGACAGGAGGATGATGAACGGCCAAAGAGTCGGGAGCCCGAGCCGAATATGTGCCTGATACACAAGGGTCAAGTGGTGCAGACCCAGCTTTTGAGGGACGAACTGGCGGTCAAAGCGAGGGATCGCTGCCTGGAGCTGCTCGATGTCACTGAGCCGTACGGCAAAATACGCCGGGCCAGAATCTTGGCCCAGTTGGAGCACGACATCGACGTAGTAATGGCACGCCATCGCAATGCGATGCACTGCGACCAGACCAAAGTGCTGACCATTGAGAACTTTGATTGCGTGCTCTGCCAGAAGATGTTGGTATCGCAGCCCTGGCCAGAACCCATGGACCAGGTGGGTCGAGCTCTGGTGGGCGAGGAATGCGGCATGGCCCATACGGCTGCCACAGATACCTACCGCGGAAAGAGGCTAGAGGGCGGCGGAGGCAAACCGGTGAGTTGAAAATTCCTTTCTGTTGTTATTTGTTGAAAACATTGTTGAAAACCCTAAAACATTTAAATATATACAATTATTGATCAGAATTTATAGATGAGTTAAGTATCGACTGTTTGTTTATCTGACCGCCAGTCCGATCGTCTAAAAGTCGAGGTCTCGGAACCCAGAGACTTGGGAAAAAGAAATTTGAATTCGATTTGGTTAATATTTAGGTTAAGGCATATTATATTATATTAAACATATTATATCAATGCGTATGTAGCGCAAGTTCATTTAATAATTTGCCCTTAATTATCAAAATTCTGTTATTGCACTCTGAGACAAGGTCTGTTTTTGATGTGCTTGATGTGTCAATATCTATCGAAACACTAAAAATTGTCCAAATCGAATCATTATTTTTAAAGTAACTAGGAAAATTATAATTTTAAAGTTACTGTATATTTGAAAAATTGAGTTTTTTTATTTGAGAGAGCTGAAGTACAGTTAGCATTGTGTGGGAATGATGCTTTCTCTTTGCTTGTAAGGTTGATCCTGCAGTTCGGCAGGTGGCGCCTCTTAAATCGAAGCTTTTATGTAAATTAATAGCTGAATAATAAATATTTAATACACTTAAAAATATTGTAGTAAGTCCAAATAGTTTTTACTGAACTCAAATATTTTTGTCTTTGATTTTCGTTTATTATAAATAAGTATTTTACAATTTTTAAAAATATTTTCATTTTTTTAATTGATTATAATATCTACAAATTTGATATAAATTTTTAACCATATTTAACAAAAATAATAATTATATGATTCAAAATATGTTTTGATTTAATATATAAATCATTCAATTTAGAATGCATTGTATTAAATAAAAAATCTTTAATAGTCAGATATATATTTATTACTATTCCATTGTTTTTAACACTTCCTGTTTTTCATCTGCAATTAAAATCGTTAAAAACTTTAAACAATTCATCGGCCAAAACTAATTACTGTTTAAAAAAAAAAAAACATCTTAACTCTATTTTCACAGAAGAAGAACAAAAAGGAGAAAAAGGGGAAAAAGGGGAAAAAGAAGGAAGCGGTGGAAGTGCCACCGGAACCGCCGAAAAAAGAGCCGAAGGTGTCGCCCTGGAAACCACCACCTCGCAAACTTTTTAGCGGTGGCTTCCGCATGCATAGCATCGACTTCGATGAGAAATTGGAGAAATGTAGGACGGTACTCAGTGCCTCGGAGTGCGAGGTACCTCCGGCCCCAAAAAGAACGGCCGTATCGTTTCTCTTGGCCAAAGGAAAAATCCCAACGCAAGGCCATCAGTGTGCCACGCGAGTGTCGAGCAAGCGGTACAAAAAGAAGTTTTTCCGCGGACCGCGGGTGAACAAACCATATCAGTTCAAGTACCCCCGCGTCTTCCAATCCGGTCAGCCGCAACCCTTTGACCTGGAGAAGATCGTGACCAAGACGCTGGTGAAAGCGCTGGATAAGTCCGATGAAGAGGTAGCGGTAGCCGGTGACGATTGTGATTTCGATTGCCTAATGTCGGAGATAAGTATTGAAGAGGAGTTGCCCATGGAGGTAAAACCAGAAGGTGCACCAGAAGTCGCAGCGAAAGTGAAACCCCAGACACCGCCCAATATGTTCGATGAACTGGATCTGATTGATCCGGATCAGACCACCACCGACAGTGCGGAGACCCTGGGTCGCTCGAGTAACCACAGTCGTCGCAGCCATGTGGATCACAAGGCGGAGATCGTGGAGGCGGTGGTGCGATGTGCCAATGCCATTTGGCATAAGCAGGCCACCATCAAGCGGGCCGAGATGGAACGCGTGGGGCGGCTGACACCGCGAATGGCGCTCACGTACCAGGACACCGAGAAGATCGATCCCGACAACGCGGAACAGATGAACCAGCTGCTGAAGGACGGACTCCGGGCCCTCAGGAGGGAACCGCGCTACGTCCTGGCCAGTTTACCGGAGGCCCACAAGCTGCCCATCCTAAGGGAGTGGATCAAGAGGCGGTACGGCAAGACCTACAGCCAAAAGGAGCTTGAGGACAGCATAGCCGAGTCGAACAGGATATTCGAGCTGGTCACCGTGCTGCAGAGCAGTCCCCCCGATCCCGATCTCATGGGCATCGATCGGTTGCGCAGGTCCGAAGAGAACTTTGCCAACTACAAGAAGATCAAGAATAAGGTGAGCTATTTCGTAAAACCATTCATCCAAAATATTAGAAAGTCGTAGGACCATTCGCAGATATAAAAGGCTACAATTAGGCTTTAAACTTACAAATTTTATAATTTTTCAATAAGAAATTAAAGATACTAGGAAACATTTATATATAATTGACTCCAACCTTAAGACAATCAAATTTAAGCTTTAATTTTCCGTTTCAATAAGGATTTTGAATATTCAGTATTAAATTTTCAAAATATTTTAATAGATTTCATAATTTTCAAATGTTTCAAAGGTTTTTGATTGAAGTAAAGGACTTTGATCTGGAACTTTGTAAATGGTTTTTAATCTGGAACGTTCACAAACAAGATAGTTTTCTGGACAGCTACAACAGTATCTTTCATACATTAAATTGATTTAATTTTAATATTTCCTATCAAATGAATATGCCAATACAAAACAGACACAAATCTATCTGAGCAATTGAAAACATATTTTTCCACAGGCTTTCATCGTGAAGCAGACCTACCATGATTTGTTGAACGCACGTTACCTGGGCATCGTGAGCTCCGCTTGGCAAGCCATGGGAAATTATCTGGTGCCCGGAGGACCTCCTCGCAGGACCTTCTTCGCCTACATTGCCTCCAATCCGCAGCAGATCATGCGGGCAAAGGTGTGGAACGGCGAGTATCGCAATTACCGTGCCATGCGGGAAAAGCGAAAGGAACAGGAGAGTCGTTTGGGCAAAAAGCAAGATTGATTAAGTAAATAAAACATTTCCGGATTTAAGACTCATTGTATTTGGGTTTGGTGCGAGCCACTCTTTTTCCCGTGAACCCTTTGCTGACCAAGTAGTTGATGATGGAGCGCTTGGTGTGCACCTTCAGTTGGCAGACGTCGAACTCGAGCTCCTTGTTACCATACTCGGCCCCTTCCATCCGTTGGACCAAGTGGATCACGTGCAGCAGCACCTCGCCATCCAGCTGCTGGATCTTGGCGTGCAGATCGAGATCCTCTTCGGCCGTAAAGGGTTCCCCCTTCCTTGAAGTAGGCGGAGTCCACTCGCAAATCGAGGAGGAAGCCTCCGAGCTGCTCGGCTCTGTTTTCCTCTCAACTGCGTCCGAATCTTCTGAAGAACTCGAAGAGCTTGATGTGCTCGAAGAACTCGAAGAACTTGACGAGCTCTTCTCGTCGGCATTCTGTCCTTTGCCCTGGGATGCGTATAGCTGAACCTGGGCGTACATCTCCTCGAAGATGAGCTGCAGCTTTTTGGCCATTTCGTAGCACAAGTGGCCAGGATTCGTGTATAAATAGGTGTTGTAGAAAATCAGTCTCACCTCCTTGGCAAAGTCGGCGGCTGTCTGATAGCAACCCGTATTAAGGCGATGTCGTACGGTGGACAGATCCATTGGTTCCTTGACAATCTCGTGGTAATCGTGTAGGCCCAAAAACTGGGCATCCAGTGGTTCGTAGAAAACCCAAGCTATACTCCTATAGGAGCTAGCAAATAACCTCTTTATAATCACCTTGCAGGCATTCATTTCCGGCGAGGGACGTTCACTCTCTTGCTTTCCAGACATGCTGGAAAATGCGTAGGATAATATGAAAGTCTCCAAAGAGCTATTATTTCTCACCCTTTTTGCCACTGGCTACAAAAAGATTAAATGCAGAGTAATATTTTTTTTAGCAATGCTGTCAACTTTCCCACTTTGGGTTGCTTTGTTTGGTTTTGTCGGTATTTTTAGTTATCAAAAAAATGTAGGATTACCACCTCAATCGGAGCAGAGGAGGCAATCCACAAAGGCGGTCGGGCCAGCAAACAAAATTCAGTTAATTATGCAAGTGGTTCTGTGCAGAAATTTATTTTATTAAATTTTTTTGTGTGGGAGTCTGGCCTTTTGGGGATTGGCATTTCCCCAATCTTTATCCTACCCCAGTAGTTAATCTAATTCTAGGACCCATGCAAACAGTCCCTTTTTCCGGTGAATGTATTTCGACAGACGCTCAAGTCCCTTAGAGATATTAGGCCAGAGAATATTTATGGTCAACCGCTGACGTTGGCTATTTTAGAGAAGTCTTATTCATTTGCATATAGGCTTTGCCGACAGATACAACATACATCATTTTTGGGCAAATATTTGCAGGGTTTCCATTTGCACAGTCAACAAGTTGGGCTCTGTACACAGAAATGCCCGGTAAAATTGTGCTGTTAAAATGCCTTCCACATGCGTGAGGGGTAGTCCTGCGGCTCTCCCGCCCTGTTAGCTTGCGATCCACAAGTGAGAGTGAATCAGGCTCTCGCTCCTTCTCTCTCACTGTTAACTCTAACTTACTTTCCACAACGAGGGCGAATTGGGTGGCAAACGGACCAAGTCTTGGCCACATCTTGGGGCACCCTTTCACTCTGGTGCCGGGGCTTTGGGGAAATGGTCGACTTGCCAGTGGAATCTGGACTCAAACACTCCACTGACCCACTTGCGAGTACGAATCCACCCTGCAGTGGTTTGGATTTGACCTTTGTCCAACGCACTGTACTGCAATATCAAGGAATAAAGTGCGTGCGAAATATGCAAATCTCCCACACAACTCCGATTAGTTTCAAGTTACAACATCCGTTTGCTGGCAGCTTCGTCGTCCTTCTTCTTGTTTTTTGCGATCCAATTAAAAATTATGCACAGGCATCCTCAAATCAACAAAGAATTAGAGCGGCAAAAAGGGGGAATAGAAAGGAATAAAAGGAAACTTAAGCTGGATTTATTTAAAAAGAATTACTTAACCAATAAAAATTGTATTTAAACGTCGTATTGAAAAAAATACATATCAAAGCTATTTGCTCTTTAGATTTTAAATTAAATTAAGTAGAAATATGAAAAAACAAGAAAGAAAGCAAACTTCGGCAAGCCGAAGTTCATATACCCTTGCAGCTATTGCATGAATTAAATACTTTTGAAAACATTTAAATTATGATTTACTTGAGTATATGAAAAACAGTGAAGCTATGATGATTTGCAGCTCAATTATTAGATAGTTATTTTATATATTTTTATTAGTTCTATGGGAGCTATATGATATAGACGTCCGATTTTGATAAAATTTAAACCATAATTCTGAAATAATTAAACATTGCCATATGTCGAAGAACTAAACAAAAAATTAAAAAACAGAAAAGTTATAATTTTTTTTCATTTATTTCTGCGATTGTTCCTATGGGACCTATATGATATAGTCGTCCGACTTTGATGAAATTTAAACCGTAAATCGAAAATATTTAACCATTACTAAATGTCGAAGAACTAAACAAAAAATTAAAAAACAGAAAAGTAATAATTTTTTTTCATTTATTTTTCCGATTGTTCCTATGGGAGCTATATGCTATAGTCGTCCGATTTTGATGAAATTTAAACCATAATTCTGAAATATTTAACCATTGCTATATGTCGAAGAACTAAACAAAAAATTAAAAAACAGCAAAGTTATAATTTTTTTCATTTATTTTTCCGATTGTTCCTATGGGAGCTATATGCTATAGTCGTCCGATTTTGATGAAATTTAAACCGTAAATCGGAAATATTTAACCATTACTAAATGTCGAAGAACTAAACAAAAAATTAAAAAACAGCAAAGTTATAATTTTTTTCATTTATTTTTCCGATTGTTCCTATGGGAGCTATATGCTATAGTCGTCCGATCCGGCTCGTTCCGACTTATATACTACCTGCAATAGAAAGACAACTTTTGGGAAAGTTTCATGCAGATAGCTTTAAAACTGAGAGACTAGTTTGCATATAAACGGACGGACAGACGGACAGACGGACAGACGGACGGACAGACGGACAGACGGACATGGCTAGATCGACTCGCCTAGTGATGCTGATCAAGAATATATATACTTTATAGGGTCGGAGATGTCTCCTTCACTGCGTTGCAAACTTCTGACTGAAATTATAATACCCTCTGCAAGGGTATAAACATTAAGAGGGTATTCTGGTCTAAAAGCCTACATTTTTGGCATTTGTTCAAGTAAGATAAAAAAAACGAAAAACATTTTTAGAATACAAGAAAGGAAGCTAACTTCGGTAATCCGAAGTTCAAGTACCCTTGCAGCTATTTCAAAAAATAAATATTCTTGAAGACTTTAAAGTTATGATTTACTTGCGTATATGTTTAAAAGCATTAACCTATGATGATTTGCATCTCAGCTATATGATATCGTTTTCCGATTTTATTAGAATTAAAAGCGTAATTCTGAACTGTCAAATTATCAATAAGTCAAAAATGATTTTAAAAAAAATTACAAAATAAAAAAGTTAAATTTCTTTAATAAAATATCATCATGTGTAACATGAGGGTGTGCCCATTGGTCATGAATGCTGAGATTCGTGAGAACAATTTTATGCAAGATTTTATTCCAGTTCATCTTTATGGGCCCTCAACGCGAAGATTTCTTTTGAACTTGTCGATACGTCAAGCACTGTCTGAGTTTCATTTGGTATTCCATATGTAAAGATTCCCTTTCTATCGCCGAATTCTAGATAAAAATCTTTTTTTTATTTTTACACAAGTAAAACTGCGACACTCAATCAGTTGGCAGATGAAATTATACACCCAGGGACTGGGGCAGGTGCTAAAAGGATCGCCGGAGGGACGGGCAAAAACGTGTGAGGCTGTCAGAGGGACTGGCTCCCCCCTCACCCATATACCCTACTCCATGCCTCGCCACCTGTGAGCGTGTATCCCTACCTGGGCATCCCGCATCCCATATCCCATTGGAACCAGGCAATACATATGTATGGATAAGTATAAGAAAAAGCGGCAGCAGCAGAAAAAGCGGCAATATGAAAGCCCTGCAGAAAAAGGGAAAAGAAGAACCAGCAGATATGAGAAATGTACATTTGGACAGGCTACACACGCTGCCCTCACAGCGAGTGCGACAGAGAGAGGGCGAGCGGAGCGAAAGAGACGGATAGAGCCAGTCAGATGTCAAACATTCTTTTGACACTTTGTCATAGCATCTCTGGGTGACACTTGTCAGCAGTCGGATTTCGCATTTCGGTGGAATGGATGTGCCGCAGTTGATTTATACTGCCATATGTATGTATGTATGTAAAGATATATCCACTCGTGTCTTAATATTATTTACTTGTGAATCGTCTGAATTCAGTTTTGCTAACGCTTAAACAAATCCGACAAGCGCCTTTTTGGGTTTTTAACAAAGAACAAGTGATTTTAGCAACTTGTTGGAAATTTGATTTTGAAATATTTTTGTAGAGAATCAACAAAATCCATAACTTTTATACCAAAAGTTTAAGGCTAACCAACAAACTTCTGTTAGCTCCACTTATGTATATACAATAAACAAATAACAAATAAATTAAATTAATTTTATTTTGCCCATTTAAGGATAATTAAAAGGTTACAAATATTTTACTTTATAAATGTGAAGCAGATGAACGCTAAATCGTTTTATATTAAGAAAAAACTTGTTTTAAAATCATTATTATTTTAAGCGCCATATATCACTACTTGGGACTTAATACCAGCTCCCCGAGCCGAAGTAAATTTGATTGTGACTGTCGTAGCACCCACTCCTCCAGATGTGATTTCGGCAGTGGCACCTCGGGCTTTCTTTAGATCCGTGATTCTAATGTAGCTTATTGTTTTTGCAGTTCCTGCCTGTGTTAACGTATAGGTTTTCGTCGTCGTTTGCAGGAGACTTTTGGGTTTCGATACAGTCTCACTTGCAATAAGAGTATCCGTTGTTGCTTGTGTCCCATATGTATAATCGTTTCCTTCTCCGCCGCCGCCGCCTAGATTTCCTTCAATCAGGCAGACATTTGTGCCAACCAACAACAAGAACACCGCGAGAAGGTACATTTTTAAAGGTTGATTTTTGGTGAAGAGATGAAAGCTTACTGTTGGTAACGACAATACAGCATTCCGTTTTTATAGGGCTGCCCAGCATAGAAAATTTCTGTAACCTACCTGATGGCCTACTTTGATAATAGAGCAGATAGAGAAGTGGCTGTAACACCTGCCAAACATATCTTTAACACGATGCATTCATTCTAACTTGCCGCACAACGGCAAAGAAAACAGTATTAAGAGAAACAAGAAAGAACGAGTTCCTCGACTATAAAATACCGACCCATTCGGAAAAAGAGGTATTTACCAAATTTACAAAAAACGAAAATGTTTACAGATATGTTTAAAACAGTCTATACCTGCCAATAAAATTTTAAAATTGAAATCAAAAAATAACTGCAGAATCTATAACATTTATTGTTACTGACGTATCGATTTTGAAACAAGCTGGCACACAGTTGTACATGTTAAAATAACTTAAAACTACTTCGTTGCGAATCGAACCGTACATCCTTACAAGAGATTTAGCAAACATTTTATAACAGATAAACGCTTTGCACCTGTAGCATACTCGTGCACAAATACAATATACCCTTTTTAATTAACGGTTAACTGGTAGAAAAACCAAACTGGTTCTGTTTTATCAAACCTCATAATTTATGGAGAAAGTGAAATTTTCCGAGCTTGGGTATCAGTTGATTGGATAGTCTCTTATTGAATCAAATATATCGAATGTAGTGCGACTTTGACTTTAAAATTCAAATATATTTTACACAAATATTATTCTGTAAGTAGGTAGCTAATTATTGTCTTGCTCAACTTCTAGTCGTTGACCCCAATCTACACAAAAGAAGGTCATTGGAAGCAAACTGATAAAAGGTAAGTAATAACCAAAACAAATGTAATATCGTGCATTGATAACTGAATAACAACAGCAAAGCACTATTAGAAAACAACGTTTTTATTGCCAAACTTCACTATTGTGCTTTGTATCTACAAAAGAACTAATTAAAAATCCTCATTGCGTCAATATATATGTATTACTTAAATATCATTATATTTTCCAAGTCGTCTGTTCAGGCTCTTGCATAAAAACGCTCTTCTAAAATCCATTTTATAATAGAAAAAAATTCAAATTATTGCCAATTAACAAAAACAATTAAAAAAAAAATTTTATTTGACTTGTTTTTTTATTTCATTAGTTTTTTTAATTACACAAGAACTAAAAAAATATAGTTGCTGGGGTTTTGCCTTCATTAAACAATTTCATTCGAAGGAGCTCTCACAAAACGGTGGCAGCCTTAAACTTTACCTGCTCAAAATATGGTAATCAGGTCCCTAGCAACTTTGTTTTTTTTTTAGCAAAGGATCCGCGTCTTTCCGAGGCTTGAACAAACCCAATTAGCGGTCTGAATTGAGCGAACAGTTTTACTATTTAACTAGCGTGTTGACGGCCATTTATCAGGGAATCTAATCTAATCCTTTCACTGGTCAAATAAATTAAAATGGAAAGCCTTTTTCGGCAGCCAGGCCACTAAATTACACCAAAGATAATTAACCTGTAGGGGCTACGGATTTCGCGGAGAGCGGGAAGGTGAAAGTTGGAGTCTCGATGGTTTCTGCGGCAACTTTATTAGGTCTTCGACCCAAAACAGCGGAAGCCGAAGCGACGGAGAAGCATCTCCAAGGACCAAGGAGCCAACTGAAATTACAAAATGGCGCAAATTATTGCGGGACAGCGTCGACCTCGTTGGCTATTTCCGTCGGCAGGCATTTTTCCAAATGAAGTTTGCAAGTAATCATGAAAAAGGTAATTTAATAAAAGCAAAATCGAGCAACATAAAACTAATTTACGGCCTGAAATTGCCTGTGAAAAGCGAGTGAAAATACAGAAAAATGTGGCCAAAGGAGGCTGAGCTCAGGCAGTTCGGGCCGGTCCTTTGAAGTTCAAGGTTAAACACACTTTCCAGCTGCCGCTGCGGTCCACGCCCACTCAGCTGTAATAATGGACTTGTGTGCAGGAGCAGAAAGCAAGAGATCGATTCAATGGAGGATAAGCCATCGAATGCAAAAGCTCCTTCAGTGGCTGAGTCCCCAACAAGCAGCAGTGCCACATGTCCGGCAAAAATCACAGCAGCAACATCAGGGGCCAAAGCAGCAACATCCAGAGCAATGGCAGCAACATTGCTCAATAAGCGGTTTAAAGTGGTTGCAAAAAAAGACCAAAAGTCCTGTCTTTGCCGGACAAGGACTTCCTCCAATTTTCCACATCCTCAGTTCGTCCTCAGTTATGTCTTGGAGGTTCTCTAAACGACTTTATGAACATTTTTCTCTGTGACCTACTTATATTTTAATAAATAATAGTTTGCAATCTTTATAATTTTTAAATTTTTTGCATAGTTTTTTTTTAATATTTTAATAAAATAAGTGATAAGAGTTAAATAAAAATATTTTTATTATTATTTAGGATTTGCAAACGACAACTTTTAATTATATTTCTTCCATTTTCAGTCTTGACTTATTTTTACAGCCCATTTAAACTTAGAGAATAGAAAAATTCTATTTTGCCCAAGTTATTGCAGGTTGAAAATCTTTGTCAGCTATTTAACAAACAACGCGACAACCTATTTTTTAACAGAATAAGTTCGTAAACTTTATTACACAGAAATTTAAAAGGTTTCGGTGAAAAACCAGGATTTGTAAACTGTACATTTTTTTTGTTTTACTTTCCCTCAGGTTTTGCTATTAATTTATAAAATTTTATTTCACGCGTACTTGCAAAAACATTGAATTTTAGAGCCCAATTTCCTCTGCACATAACTGACTTTACAAAATGGTTGGTAAACTGTTTTCATAAGTGGTTTTCAACGCCAAAAAACCCTTCTTAGCCACACATATGTATGAAAAAACAATTTAAGAGCTTATTTATTCCACATATTTTTTGTAACCCTTCCGCTCTCATTTTTCTCCTTGCTCATTTTTGCTGGCTTGTGTCCAAGCGCTGAAAATATTTGGCCACAAAATGTTACAAGGCCAAGAACTGCAGCAGCAAATATTGCTAAAAATACTAAAGGACAACATGTTAAAGTTTAAGCAAATATGTTTGCCAGTGAGCACAGTCCACCCGCTGTGGCCTTTGACCCAATGCCCATTTATACACCCATTTTACCCCCAATGCGGTGGCATTGGCTGCAGCATTTTACGGGCTAGCAAGCATTTTTGGCTTCCTTGCTCGGATGCGAATCCAAATCAAAGCATTTAAGCTAGAATTTCTGTGTGTGTCCTCTTGCATTATTTAAAAGTTGCTTTAACGCCATTTTATGCTTCGGCACGCCAGCGAAAGTGGGGCAAACCATTTGGGATCTGCGATGGCGGCGAGGAAAGTTTTCTGGCCTACGCAAATGAGACCCAATTCCGCTAGGAGTGGAGCAGTGGAGCAGGTTCGAGCAGTAGGTCATCACCAAAGGAGCCGTATAAATGACGAGGTAGTGCAGAAAAACGTTTAAAGAGCGCCAAGTTTTTAGTTTTTGAATAATTCCTAGCTTATGTGGTAAATGCTTTGCAAATGAATTCAGATAATGTTGCCAAGAGCAAATTATCTTTTCCTGTTTATATACTTACCATTTAAATTTCAATAAATTCATGAGAAACTTTAAACTGGCTTTAATTCTGAAAATAATATTCAAAAGTTATCTTTACGCAAAAACAGATCTGATCAACTTTACTTAGTGAATTGTAACGTTAAAATATATTAAATTAAAGCGAGTTAAACTGTATTCTATTTGTTTTAAGTTTTTTATTTTATCAAATTTTATTCGTATTTTACAGTTTTTTAATAATGGAAACATTCATTTAGTATACTTTCACATATTCATCCGAATTTCCGGTATACAATGTTTGAGCTTGTGTAATTGTACGATTTTCTTCTTGTTGGCCTTATGAAAAACTGCTAAATTCCCCACGAGCATTATCTGCCTGACCATATTTATACCACAAGAAAAAAAAAAACAATCTGTTTCCAAGGTTTTCGCAGCTGGTATTTCTGACCCTCTGACCATCTCCGTGCAGCCACTGAACATAATCTAAAACAGAAATGTTAAAATCCATTTTAATTTCTATTATGCAAATTTGCTCAAGTGCCATGTGTCGGGTTGTCGGGGCGACGTCAGATTTTTAGCCCACTCCAGTCCAGAAGTGGTCTGTCCCACAAACTCAAATGTATGAGATGGGAAAGTGGTTCTGTCTAGTCGGGTTCGCCTTGCTCCGAATGCATAATAACTTTATTACGGTCCAAGTTGAGGGGTGCGAATCGGGGACTGGATACTACAAAAATACAGTCGGCCTTTTATAGCTTTAACTGTCTTTTGCTAGTAAAATAAAAAAATGCTGTATAATAAGACCATCTTTTGGCTTTACTAACATATATTCAATTAATATTGAAGATGATAAAATTGACAGTATAAAATATCAATACCATTGAAACGTACATTCTGAAACCTTTAATTTTTATCTAGTAACAAATATTTTAAGAATTTCGGGCTATCGATGTTCAACTGTAGATCCTGACCTACTGCTTTTGCCCCATGTACGGCAAACTTTTGCTAAAATAATTTTGGTTGAAAAATTTGAATGCAAAAATTTTCATAGCTGCATCCTTTCATTTCTGACATGGCCAATTCAATTTGTGAAAATATGGCACAAAGGCGACCGACAAAACAAGGCGAACCCGACATACTGGCATATATACCATATATGTATATGTAGTTTGTGGCCGGGGAGAAGCCCAATTTAAACGCTTGCCGAGTGACACATGCCCGGTAAGTGGGAACTGGGATGCGAGTCTGGAGACTGGAGACAGGACACAGGACACAGGACACAGTTGGGAGATAGGACATGGAAGATGGGATGCAGGAGACACGAGATGGAGCCGCGACAGGAGCCACGTTGCTGACGACAAAGCAAAGTGGGTCAAAAAAAAAAAGGAAAAATGCGAGTCATTTCTCGCGGGTGTCACACACATACGGCTTTCCTGCTCCTTCGCGCACATGTTAAACATCCTCGCGCCCTTGTCATGGCCTCCACCCACCACCCACTACCGAACTGCCACCTCTATCCAGCCGGCCCCAGCACCACCCCCACCGCCCGCGACTCTCGCCACAAAGGCCCAGCGGTGTCAGCGGCGGCACTTTGACATTTTTGGAGCAATGAGCCCTGCGGCTTGAGCGGGTTGGGGTTGGGGGTTGCTAGGCTGTTGGGCCAAGGGATGCGATGGGTGGTGGAGGGGGAGGGGAAGAGGGAGGGGAGCGGAAGGCCGAGGGCCGAGGGCGAGGGCGCGCTCTGTGCCCCGGTGAAAGGCAAATCATGTGCGGCAACAACAACATCAAATGAAACAAAACAACGCAAATTCAGTTATAGTCAGTCAGAAGAAACCGTAGTTTGAATACTCTCAAAATTGAATTTATAAGAATCTTATTACTACACTCTTGTTTGTTAGATTATAATAAAACCAAAAATAAACTTGAGCTATATTTAAAGTTTAAAAACTGTTCTTGTTGCCAATAACTTTATTAAATTTACTGTCCTTATGCGATAGCCATTTCCTGCAATCATTTCATCAAATGCGGAAATTCGTGTGTGGGGCTGTTTTGATTTCATGTATTCAAGAATTGATTTCAAGAATTCATGAAATTCATAGCACAAACACAGAAATTAACAAGCTTACTCTATTAGAGAGTTTTGTTATCTTAAAAAATTCATTTGAATATTTGAAACAAAAAAGATGAAAACAAAATATAATTAGGGACAAAGAAACAAATGCACTTTTGTTCATGCCGCAAAGCTTTCAGTCTTGTTTTGAAGGAATCACTCCATTCACAAACTTCTTAGTCTTATCTGTTAAAAAAAATCCTCAGAACCTGAATAATATAAAAATGTGCTTTGAAGAAGTGGTGTTTCATATTGAAACATATTGGAATGCATTTAAAATGCAACAAGTAAATAAATTGTAAAAGTATAAAGTTAGACATATAAACATATGCTGTATAAAGTTCTTTACTTAAATAATGTTTACATTTTTTAATAGAAATTGAGCAATAATTTAAGTCACCTATTTGGCTTTTTACACACTTTTTTGCAATATTTATTCGCAATTAGTTGAGGCTTTAAAAGCAGTGCAGTCAATATACCTTTGCCCAGTGAGGGCATAGCAATGCACATGCAAATAGAATAAATGGAGAAGGAGCAGCGGAATGGGGAATACTGAATGTTGTGAATGGAGGGTAAAATGGGGAAAGGGGGGACCAAGGGGGAGTCAAAGGAATGTCGACATTGATTTCGCATTTGGCATTCGTAGTCGACGCTGGGAGCCCGGAGCTCGGGGATTCCCCCGGGAAGTGGTGCGAATCAGTTTACGTATGTCAATGGCGTTCGTTTCCTTTTGTAATAAAATTTTATGAGCCGCCGTCGCCTCGGCATTGTCAATTTTTATTGTTATTGTTTCGGCAACATAAACTTGAAATCGATTAGGGGAAAGGCAGAGGGAGGTGGCAAGAGGGCAAGTGGGCAGGAACCACAAGTTTAGCAAGTCAAAAGCTCAAGTGACAAAGTTTTCGTTTGATTTATGGCCCGGAATCAGGAAAGCGCATAGAGCTAGCAGCTCCAATTCTTTTTCCACGTTTCCCATTTCCCTTCCCGCCAAGAAATCAAAAGTCATCGTCAGTCGGCCAGATAAGTAAAAGCCAAAAAAGCAAAGCGAAACCAAAAGGCGAAAACTTGGCCGGCAGGCTGAACAAATAAATCACACAAATTAAACACAGAGTCCAATGCAATTTGACGTCGCAAGTTGCAAAGTTCTTCCGCACGGATTGGGATGGGAATTGTGAGGTGGTTTCGGGTGAAAAAAAGTGGGTGGTTTTTTGGATGGTTCCGCAGAAATGAAGACGCAGCAGATTGCGTCCGCCGCTTTTATGATGCGGCCAGCAAAAGTTGGTTCTTAGTCCGGCTTATTCTCGCGTCGCCTTCATCCTGAGATTTTTTCGCTCTCACTTTGCTTTTTTTATGCATTTCCCTTAATTGCATCAACTTGGGAATTGTTTGACCAGGGAATTGGCCAAATAAATTGTTGACAAAGCCAGTAAGCGATATGCTGCGGGGTTGAAGCTATTAGCTATTACATGTAAGACTAAATGTTTAAAAGTCAGCCATAAAAATGTATTTCCTCAACTTAAGGTTTTTTATACATTTGTCACACTTTGATTAACGTTGAAACTGATTTGGTTTTCTGAGTGCACAACCAGATTGAGTCTTTTAAAATAAAAAAAAAACTTTAAAACCTTATCACAAAAATCATGACACTTTTCGGATTATTGTATTGCATACTACTTGTACTTTAAATCTTAAAGCACATCTTAGGCTTAAGGTTTTATTCTTTGTAAATTTCAAAGAGCTTAAATCCAAATTTGTACTTCAAAATACGTTTTTAAATTACTGAAGTAGTTTTAGCTCTCAAAGATATGCTATGCTAAGTATTCACGCCTGGTTTTAACTCAAATATTGCTCCTATAGCGTTGTTAATCTACAGTGTATAATTTGACACACAAATATAATGTTTAAATGATTTACCCTAAGCACACTTTCGCTTTTCCCCATGCTGGCTAATGCTCTCGATTTATCAAAGGCCCATTAGCAATCGATAAATTTAAGTCGCCAATTTCTGTTATCTGCCAGTCAATGATTGTGGCACTCCAAGTCCAACTGCAAAGTCCCAGGATTCGAATTCCCAGTCCTCGTGGAGATGATGAGATGAGGGCTCAACGCATTCACACGTAAGTCGTTTGTAATTTAGTCGAGTTCATAATCATAATAATTATGGGTATGTGAAATGGAGGAGGGTAAGTACTGTTCAGAGTTCTTTGCCTTGCGTTTCCGTTTCAGTTTTTCCTTTATTTTCATTTTTTTTTTTGCCGATATTACTGTGCGCGGGCTTTTGCCCTCGCATTTCCTGCATGTCCATAACATGCGCAAATAACATAATTTCTGGCATTAAAATCAATTTTCATCTTTCCCCAGACGCCGTCAATTGTAGCAGCTGCTTCCATCTGCTTTCCCCTGATTTCCTCGCAGTTTTCTCCGCTCGGATTCGCTTCCGTTCTATTTGCCATGAATTGGCCATGGCATTGTCGTGAAAATAATGCAAATAGTAATTTCTGGAATTGCCTTTTTGGCTGCCATAGTCAACTTCTGGAAATAGCCATTGCCGTGGCCATGGCCAGAGATTTCTGGCGGCGAAGGCCTCCTCTAATGACAATGGGCATCATTTTCATTCCCATTCCCAATTTATTCCGTCGTTGTCTGCGGTCTGCGAAATGGCGCCCAACAACAATGTTCGCTAAAATTGTCGACCAGACAATATTTTCCACACGACAACCATCATAATGGACAGGCTGTGGAGAAAAGTGGGGCTGTGGCTACTTAGGCACTTTAGTATTGAAGTTTTTTTTTTCCCAAAAACAAGGTATAATACTTACAGATTACAAAATGTTGTTGGTTTTTGTACTTAAACTTATTACTTAATTACATCAAGTAATATTTGCGATAGAACTTTTGAAAAGTTAAGGTTTAATAAAACTTTTAAAGTGGAAACTGTAAATAAATATTGCTAAACCAAATTTTGTTTAATGTATTTTTTTTTTAATGAATCGGACTGCCCAGTGGTTGCACGTCCAAACACTTTAATCTGCAAGTTCCATTCCGAGGAAATTCCTTAGCTAGAGATTCAATTCCTTAAAGGCTTAACCGAAAGTGTCAAATTCAGAAGGAGTGAAACAGCGGAGTGGGAGTTGCTTTCCTGAGAGGGTTCTCAAAGTGAAATAAACATTACAAAATAATATAAATGCGAAATATATATGGCAAGTAGGAGCGGGGCAGGGGCAGGGATACAGAATGTGTGAAAAATGAAGGGAAATGCCGCGACGCAGAGGCGGAAATGAAAAATGCACGAGTAAGAAGGAACGGAAATGCTACCAACGGCGATAAGAATGCTCAACAGCAGCAACTACAACAACAACTTAAGGGAACAGAAGAAGAAGAAGGAGAAGAAGAAGAGTAAAAGCCATAGAAGAAGTAAACCAACAATAAAGAAAAGAGTAATGCTTCAATGGCAGTACAAAACATTACTACTCCAGAAGTGGACCGTGTCTTGAAAGGGGTAACGCAGCAAAAAAAAATAAATTGCAAGTCAAATATGGCGTTAATAAAAAAAGGGTTTTGAAATTAGAAACATATTTATTTACGTACAGAGTTTTTAATCGTAAATGGGAATTGTATGAAACTTTAACCATATATAAGTATATATATACTAATTTCAAATCAACATTCAATTGAAAGTATATATTGCTTGTGTCATTACATAATAAACTTTTATTTGTTTTATGTATGTGTGTATGTGCAGATTTTAATCGTTAATCCCTTAACTAGTATAAAATCAAACAAAAACAACTCTTAACGTGGTAAAAAAGTGGTGACGATTGCACCTTTAACTTACAAAATATCTGATATCAAATTGACGAAATTGTGACGAAAAATGAATAAGCAATCAATTTTGCGGCTATATATAGTATTCTCCCATGCCATCCATAGTGAAACATATTATACTTATATAAAATAAAAATTTAACTTAAATGTAATATATTGCTTATGTCATTACTTAATAAACTTCAATTGGTTTAACAAGGTCAAATTGTCGGTTTTCTTTTTTTTTTAATTGAATTTCCTTTACTGGCAGTCAGCAAGCTCAAAGCCTATACATAGAACTATTTTTTTTTTGCTTAACTAGAGAGTGTTGAAAAACGCATTGCAGCTGGTTTTATATAAGTTTGTGCTGCGTCACACTTGAAGAACATGTCGGACATATAAATGGAAATATTATATATATATGGAAATAAAATAAAAAATAATCCTTTTAAATTAAACTTTTCATATATCATCAGAAAGTAAAAATTCAAACATTAAAAATCATTACTTGATTTTTAATTTTTGTTGGTAACTGGTTGCTCAAGTTATAGAAGCTTGACTATATATTAATGATGTACAATTAAGTTTAAGCCCCATTCCTTGTTGAATATCGAAGATTTAAAAGGGTATGTCTTTCATAATATATTTTCGACAAGCTTTCATCAAACTAAGGAATCCCTTCCTTAATCTTTCTTTTTTTTTCATAAAGCATTTGTGAAGTCGTAGCGTAAAATACAAACCCTTTATGATCTCTCGACTTATTGTTTTGTTTTGATGACTTTCCCATTTTCATCCAAGTTGCTTCCATTGGCTCAGCTTGAGAGCATGTGTCATTCAATTACAAGTTAAGCGGCAAATTGAGAGCCCCGAGGACCATCTGACTTCGCCTGATTTGCGCTAATTGCGAGTGCAAGCGCCCGTGAACGCGTCCTCGAGTGGGAGGATTCAGCTGCAGACCACTTGCATTTCCACTTCCACATCCACCTTCTACTGCAACTCCACTCGAACCGGGAAGCAGAACGTGCCATTTGGCTAGATCATAATTGCACGGTAAATAATTATATATACCCTTTAGCTTTTACTAGTCATAAAGTTGAAAATTGAGAATTGTTATATAGAAATTGAAAGACTATTTTCGCCAGGGTTATACAAAATAAGCTTGAAGCTATACAAAATCTAATGGATATTTTAACAAACGTCTATTAATTGATAACTCAAGGTAAAGTAGATTAAGGAAGCTATCAGGACAAACATCGGATCTAAGTTGTACATTTTTTTTAAGCTTGTTTCATTTTGTTTATTTTTAGCAAAGAAGTATTATATAATTATCTTATGGCAATGTAAAAGCTTCTATAGTTTTTCTCTCTGTGTGCTAGCTGTCACTTTACTTTAGTCCTCCTGAAGAAGTTATTCCTGCCAGCGGAAACTTCAGGGTGACAAATAAATTTTTGCAGCGTGTCTGTTTGGCGTTTCACACCCACCAACATTTTGGCCTTCTTCACAGGGGTATTCCCTGAGCGAAACAAAAAGTGCTCGACGAGACAAAAAATGAGTCATTAGGCAATAAGCAAACAGAAAAGAAGTGACGGAACAAGGGCCAGAAATTTGCGCACGCTCTATCAATTTGAGGCTCAAACAATGGGACTTTTTAGCCCTTCTACGGGCTATTTGTCTCCTGTTTTCCGCTTTCTTTTTATTTTTATTGTTTTGAACTCTGTCCCTTGGACGCGTGCCGGCAATCAAAAATAATAAACACCCCTAATTTTGAGGACTAGCAGGAAGAATTGATGGCGTTGATAAGCAAAGCGTCCCCCCGTCGAGCGGTCCCCAGTTCAGCTCTTCTTCATTCCAGTCTCTCATTAAAATCAACACCCAGCGCTGCTGATGATATTTCAGACCTCGTCATCGTCGTCGCAGTGTCATTAATATTTGGCGCTTAGGCAAATGCAGCCGCATGAATTGTGGCCAAATCCCCCCTTACTCTTTGCTCCCCCCTCGCAGCATCCTGTTTGGGGGGTGGAAGGTGGGAGGCACGAGTGGGACCACCCAGTGGGTTCCATACACTGGGCAATAAACTAGTCTTTAATTAGAAATATTATTATTTTATTTTTAAAATTTAAAAATTTCGAAATCAGGAATATAATTTATTCTTAAAAATGGATTACAATCATAGTTTGGCACATTTTTGTATAAGTGGTTTTTTCGCACTCCTGATTTTTTATAAAAGGAAAATCTTTTTAAAAACACAAATCACTTTTTTCATCTTTAAGATTTTATAAGTTAAAATGGTTCAAATATTCCATTAAGTTAGAATAAAACAAATCACTTAAAAATGTGTCTAAAAGTATGCAGTGAAAAAAGAATGTCGTTGTTCTTAATGTTTTCCCCGTGTTCCCGAATTTAAAATATGTTGTTGCATACTTTCAGAAGCTTTAGAAGTGATTAAAAAATCCCAAAGAACACCCCTCAATTGTTAAAATATTTAATCTTAAAAAGGGTCAATCAATCTAATTTCACAGGCTATGCTGTTTTTTATATTTTGTTGATCCCCTTTTCAAGATTACAACTATAATTTATGCACGAATTTCTCCCAGTGCACACACAATGGGAGGATGACGCGTTGTTTTGTCCCATTTGCAGCGGGAGCAGGAGCAGCAGCACGAGCACAAGCAAAAGCAACAGCAGAAACAGGACTTAGAGCAGGAGCAGAGCATCAGAGATTTGGATCTTTTGGTCTATTGTTTGCAGCATCGAAATAATGCCGTTTCATGCATATGCATTCACGCTGGGAAATCGGAGGTAGGGAATTCGGGATATAGAATAGGGGGCTGCTCTGTGCAGACAATCAAATTTGATGTCAGAATGTGCCGGCGAATAAAAGCGGTCTGTTTAATATGCATATATGCATCGCAGTCCCAGTTTTGGTTCCAGTTTTCATGTTATCCCGCACTCCCCACCCGCGATAATAGCTCTACCCAAACTTTATCCCCCACTCATCCCTTTTGAGCTGTGTATGTATTTGCCAAAGCGCGTCAAAATAATGAGCAGCCGCCCGTAAATATGCTTTAAAATTTTACGAGTTGTCATGGGGGATTAATGGGAGCCAAAAAGGATATGGATATTTATAGAGGGGGTACCATTGTTCAGCAGAGTTCCGAACGAACGACAAATGAAGTCAGATTATACTGATTGTGAACCATTCACAAGTGGTGAATGCTTATGCCAATCGGGTGCATAAAACACACGACGAAAATAAAAGGCTTTTCATTTCAATATTAAATGCATGAAGTTTTGATATAAAGTTTTAGAATAATGAAACAAAAATCGCCTTTTTATTTCTGAGTGTATAAGTTTACATATTACAAATCTGCAATCGAGTCCAATTCTTGTTTATCTTAACGTCGGGAGTACAAAAGGAAGGCGGATGAGCTCTTTCTGTCGATGTGCATGGCCTTGCCTCTATTGGTTTTTCCCTCAATGCGTGCTAAAAGTGTTTTTCTTTGGACGCTGGCTTTTTGCTGTGTGCCCGGGTAAACAGAAAGTCGACAACAACAGCAACAGAAATCAACTATAAGGGGCACTCAAAAGAAACATATACAAGAGAAAGTGGCTTGAAAAAGGAGGAGAAAGTGGCTCGGGAATAAAGTGAACTCGATGCCGTTTTCTGGGCTACTTGCTTCTGTTTTTGTTGCCAATGTTGTTTTGTGAATTTGTTTCACACTGCCAAGGTCGAGACCCAACCCACTCAAAGTGGGGCCAATCAAGTGCTCGTTGAGGTGGTCAAGTGAATTATTGAGGCATGGGTTACATGACTTAGAGGAGTCGAATTTGCATTAGCATCAAGTGGCTGACACTCTCAATATTTATAGAGGTGTCGAACGATTCCATTTCGATGATGATCGATTTAATGGAAATCAGCTGCAAAACAATAAGCCTCTCAAGTGAATTAAATAGGGGAAATGCTTATGAGCAAAAGGCATTATATTTAAAGAAACAATTAAATTATATATAACTTGTATTTAAATGTAGAAAAATAAATATACATTTATTTAGGTGCCCTCTCCAATGTTAAATGTTTTTCAAATCTGGTGTATATTTTATGTGGACCAATGAAAATAAAATTAAATTGTCCCATAAATATACCTAGCTCAGTTCTAACTACAATTTCGCAATCAATATTTTGGCCAAATTGAGATCCACCTACCACAGCCCAATTTATCTAGATTTATATATTGGGATCCCTCTAATAACTTACTAACTAAAGGATTTGAGTTCTTAAAGCGCTTACTAATGCCTTTACGCACTCACAGATGAAAACACCCAGTGAAGTGCCACATGTGCAGGATGGCCCCACACAAATTTAAACTCTACAAGGGAAATTTCTGTTGCAAGTGCAGCAATAAAATATTTGCAATTTAATTAAACGAAATTAAACAATCCAGCCAGCATTTGTGCAAACATGTGTGGCAATTGTGCTTGCCTCGTAATCTAAATTTGTAAGTTGCCATCTCTTTGGCCCGTTCCTCTTCCTATTTTCCCCGGCTCTGTCCGTCCGATTTTCTGTTGGCCGGACAAGGGGAAGTTTTTGGGCTTCTGGTACTGTTTCCCACTTTTGTGGCAACTTTCTTGAATGTCTCGCAGCCTGGAGGCGCCAGCAAGAAATAGTTTTCACGTTCTATTTCTTTCGCCCAGAGTTCAAACAAAAGGACTGGAGTCCGGGGAAGGAAGCAATAAATGTAAAGTAATGTAAAGAAAGTTTTCGCTCTGATTATGACGAGGGCGGCGGGGTGAGGTGGAAACACTCGCCTTTGGTCAGCAAATCGATTCAATTCGATTCGAATCGACTCGATTCGGATTGTGAATATGCAACAGACCCCGCACAATCAAAATATGCTAGCCAGTGCAGAAATATTTGCATAAATATTTGCACACGCAACCACCGAAGCGCCCGGCCAAAGTCAATAAAAGGGATTTTCACATTGGCCAAAAGTTTTTAATGAATTTATTTTCCCTTTATTTTCCCTTGGCGGCATTAAAACAACGAACAATGAACACACCCACCCTCCGATTTGCCGTAATTTACGACATCAACAAAATGTACTACACAAGTTAGACAATAAAAAGCATCGACATCGCCCATCGAAAGGCAAACAAACAGGCAGCACATCACTGAAAATGGGAAATCAGAAAGCCCTAAGAACAATGAAGCAACAAAGCAACAAAGCTCCGAGGAAAAAAATGCACTAATTGAAATATATTTCCCCAGTAACGGGCTTATTTTCAAAGAAAACATGGCAGGTGAAAAGGCCAGTGCAATGAAGAGGTTTCTAAGTTCATTGGGGACTTTAAAATGCGTTTTGGCATGGCGCATAATGGAAGTTATGAAAAGAGCTTTGTGCTGGAAAATTTATCAATAAAAAAAGGATTTACAAATTTTAAGTCTATTAATGGCTAGAGTCACATTATATATAATGAGATCAATATTTAAAAATATTAAGGTTGATATAAGCCGTATATTTTTAATATTTCACAATTATCTAAACTCTTATTTCTAAAGTAGTCATCGTAATCAAAGTTTAAATAAATAAACGAAACACCTTAACTTGTCATTGATTCGTGTATTAGCAAGGTATTATATCACTTCTGTCAAATTTTAATTTTAATTTTTAATATAAGTTTTAATTCACCTCATAATTAATAATTGACCCTATTCAATACAATTGACAATCGTTTATAAAGAAATTTAAAAAAAGGAGGCAATACCCTGTCATAAAATGAAACCCATAGCCCGCTGTACCTTTGAGCATAATGGTAATCACGTTTACAACTCCTTGGAAGTAGCAATTGACCCGATTGCCGGCCAAACAGAATAATCGACAAATCGTTGCCAGGAATTGATAATCTAAACACTCCAATTGAATTGCAATTGCAGCTACACACAAATAATTTGTCTCACTTAAACGGAGGACGGTGTTCCGAGGGGGGAGGGGCTTAAGCATGTCGTATTCAATTAGGGGTAATTAGACCGTTTTCCATTTTCCAATGGACAGCGAGTGGAGGTCCTGCGTCTGTGCCACGTGCACAGAAATCCAAGTCCATGAATACGCACACGGAACCACACACAGGCAAACGCAACTGGACAGATACAGATACAGATACATATACAGATACAGATACACCACCCACACAGCAGCAGTCTGCGAGGCACGCATCGAGAAATTCAATTTTAATGCGGCTATTACATAATTTGATCCCTGCCCTGCTAGACACTGAACGCATATTAATTAACGTCCAAAATTTGATTGTATGCCAAACTGCAGCAGCTGAAGGATCCCCGAATTGCAGTCAAGGCAGCCAAAACTCCAGCTAAAATCCAGAATTATCCCCAGGCATCGGCCATTCAAAGGAGCTAACCAAGCATTAAACGTAAGCCTCAAATTACTTACGTACCAGCCCCTAAGTGAAGCATTAAAAATCCTTCGATTTAAATTGAGAAAATTTAATTGCTCTGCTTCTAATTAAAGCGACGACGGAAGACAAAGTTTTGGTCTCTTACGATTTGAAAAGATTTATATTTTTACTGCACGAAAAATCGTCTTAAAAACATAGAATGGCAGATACTATATATGTGCGGTAGCTATAGGATATAGTCATATATGGGGATAGGTTCTGAACACTATATTTGGGGCCAAACCAGCGACTTGTAAAAATTAAAAAAAAAAGCGAAACTTACAATCTTTTGTTTGTTCCTATGGGATATGGGATATAGACGTCCGATTTGCGCCGTTCTAAGTCTCATGCTTTTGAGCAGAGCTTGCAAAACGGTAGAAAAACATTCGGACTTTTGACCAATTTTATACTACCCTCTGCAAGGGTATTCAAATTCAATACAAATATCTTAACAATATTAGTTAAATGATTTTAACATATAAATCATATATAGTTAACAGCAAATCTAGTAAATTTTTTATAAACTTTGTTCCTTCTTCTATCTAAAAAATAATTTCGCTTTTGGTCGGCTAAAATTTCACGACAGTCAAACAATAAACTTCTTACTGTTATATAATTTTGATACGAACCTTACATATGGCTTTTCTGGATCGAAAATATAGTTTCTGCTATAATTACAAAAATAAACATTTATACATATATAAGATACTTTGCCACAATGGCTTGCATTATTGTAAGTTTTCCGTTATATTTTAGACATTTTTATTGTTTTATCTTAAAATTAGATTTAATTAAATCTTAGTTGAATTATGTGACCTAAAGCTAAAAAAAATAAATAATATACCTAGAAAGTTTTCAACTCTTGTGTTTGATCGCAAATTCCATGCCTTTTTGAAGGGTCCTTAAATCGCGCAATTAATTTGACATTTGCGCCACATTCGCTCTCTGACGCGTTCGGATTCAATTAATTTGCGATAAATAAATAAGCGAAAAGTAGCGCTAAAAATGCCGCTGTCCAGCGTAAATATTTAACATGAAATAATCCCACATTCGAGTCGGTGTGTGTCGAAAAACATTTGCACATCTATCGCACCAAATTGTTCTGCTCTGTTTCTGTTCTGTTCTACACGCACGGCAAGCTGGCATCACATTTAATTAATTTAATAACCGCTTTTAACAAGCATTAATAACGTTAATTTTTCTGACAGGGCCAATTTTCATTTGCATTTTCGTATGCATTTCCCAACAAACATAGCGAAGCATATAACGATGCATACTGTATAAGATGTATGTGCATATGGATTCCCTTTGTGGTTTCAATTATGGGTCGTCAATTGATCGATTCAGCGCCACATTTGCTTGAATGAATTTTTACCGTCAAATGATGGGAAGCGAATTTTTCGAAATGTTTTTAATTGAGTTTCATTAAGTTGAAGGGCGAATTGTTGTTTATTTCGCCAAGCTTTCAGTTTCTAAGTCAGAAAATTACCATAGCATCTAATAATTGAAATATATTTTGTGTCTGCCCCAACAGCTTCTTCTTCGCTTACCCAAAATATTGTCTATTAATTGTGTGAAATTCAATTTACTATGCATCATCCTTAGCTTTCAATTGAATTAGCTCTCATCATCTCCGGGCGGTTGACAGCTAAAATCCTTATCGTCAGCTGAAGCAGTCAACAAACAAGTCGGGTATTGTTAGTAACTGCAACTAAAGTTGAAGTGACTGCGATACAAGTTTGCATAAGCCATCAAATTGGATGCAATTGACAGATACTTTCGCCTGATTGACGCCTTAAGTCTCGCTTTTGCTATGCAATCCATTAACCCCCTGGCACATCAATTACAAGCGATTAATTTGCCTAATTGGCTGACGCTTGTGGATCCCGATCTCGATCCCTATTCCTGTTCCCATTCCTATTCCTATTCCCGTTCCTACTCCTATCCCCATTCCAATGGCAGATGACAGAAGCTGGGTGCGGCATACAAAGGGGATAACTAAATGCCGGGCCGCCATTTCCATGTTCTTTCCACATGTCATCATCGGTGGAAATGGCAGCGAGGAATTCATGTTTTGACGTACCCGTGTAAACGTCAAATGCCACAAAGGACCAAGCAGCCACGCCAAAACAAAAGGAGCTGCAGATGGATGCTGTTGCGATGAATAGTGTCGGTGTGTGTCCCGTGTCAGGCAATCCACCAGTCAAAGTCCTGACAGGATCCGTTTCTGACAGCTGGCCTTCTTAAGCCCAGGAGCCGCCTGCCTCCCCAAATCGCATTCCTTTCAATACTGACTCCAAGATTTCATCGCCATTGCCTTAATTAATACCGAGAACATGGAACTTGACAGTTCGCCGAATCGTTGCCAGAATGAGTTCAGCCAGGTGCCTACACTGAGATTCCCTCAAAATTTGGGAATAGAGTATGTCAACAATGTCAAATAGAATGGCAAACAAAAGTCTTAAAAGTTACGGGGCTCTTTTCGTTGTTGTCTAAAACAGCTTTACATAAAACTAAAATGTCATGACTTTAAGCTCTAGATGTATTTAAATGGATTTTGTTACATTATTTTAAGATTATCATTTTTAAAAGTGTTAACATATTAACACAATATTATGTAAATATGCATTTAAATCAATCAATATTTATAATTAATTGAGAGTAAATTAAATGGTAATGGTAATAATTTGAGTCTTTAAGGTAGTTAAATGGATTTTGTTACATTTTTTTAAATATCAATTTATAAAAGTGTTAACATATGAACACAATATTATGTTAATAGTCATTTTAATCAATTGACTTTTGAACTTTTATAATATATAATTGATTGAGAGTAAATTAAATGGTAAAACTTAAGAATCAATAAAAGTAATATAATTTCTTTAAGGTAAGAAAAGTACATTTCTTATATACGTTTCCTGAGAGCCTCACTAAAATCACTGGAACAATCCTTATGCCATTTTTGATTTATTTGACCCAGATCGAGAGCTTTTCGTAAAGGTTCTTCGTACTCCTTGAGGTCTTTCAAATGCACATTAAGTTGCTCCAACTCCTCAGAACTTTGAAGATTTTCCGCCAAACTAAGCAATAGTCCTGTGAGCTCTTTCTTCTTGAATTTTTCACTGTATTATATAATAAAGTTAGTTATGCACAACTTAAATATTGTAAAACTTACCCAAGGGTTTTGGCATGGCTCAAAATATAATTTCCTGTGGGAGTAACCATATGTTCTCGACTCAAGGCTGTTCTCACTGCTATCATAAAACAATCGCTGAAGAGTTTCTCCTCGGATTTAAATGTAAAGTCCAGAAACTGCTCGAAAAGCTTAAAATCACGACTGCAGCCAAAGGCTGATGCCCAAATTCGCCTCTGAGCAGCATTCGTGGAGTTCTGGAAGAGGCCTAATATCGTCAGAAACTCCTTTTCTCCGCCCTCTTCCAGGAGCGAGCAGTAGGCAATCTTTTGGAAATCGATGGGCAGCTCAACCTGGGACCCATTCCGATGGGACGTGGTCAGTATATTAGCCTGATTAATGCAGTCACCAACGTGATAGCGACATGATTGCGAGTAAACGAACTGCAAAAAGGGAATATCCTTGATGGCGGGGTTTGACCGTGCTATCCCTGCTAATTTGGGAAAGCGATTGTACAGCGGTAAAAGCAGCTTTTGCATATAGATCTAGAAACGGGAACAAGGGTTTATATTTAGGCATGCCACTTAAGGTAAACTCACCTTGAAATCTTTTGCCTCCTGACCATGCAACAAAGCACCTAAGCCATTTAAGATGCCAACACCTCGCTGCCAAGGCAAAAGGTCCTGTTCTTTTTTCAGACAGTCCAACAGACTGAAGGCTTTGTCATATTTTTGCAGTTTTACTGAAGCCAACGCCATGAAATCATCTACTAACTGAGCTCTGTTTAGTTTGTGAATGCCACCAGAGTTGGGATCAGTACAATAGCTTTCCCTTATGAGCTCCCAATTGTGTTCATCATAGTTAACTCTAAAAATTGTGCTAACCTGGGGATTAAGAATTATCCATTCATCGGGTGCTGGAACACCAGACAAGTGTACAACTTGCGTAGAAGAAGGACACTCTAACCAAAACTGTGGAGTAGTTTGCTCAAAGTCGGGTAGACTTTGTTTCACAAAACTTAAGGGCACCCACCAGCAGGGTGAGTTCTTTGAAATGTTCTTGCCCTGGTAGAATCTAGTTTGATTGAGGGTTAGTCCGCCCGTCTTGTAGTCCCTAATGAGTGTCACCAAGGGATAGCCCCCCTGAAGGGTCCAAGAATCCATGGTCCTACTCAGATTAAAGTCCAAGTCTGCAGTCTCCTCAAGAGAATCCCATAGATCTCCTTGAGCCACATTTCCCAGGGAGTACTTGCTCAGAAAAGAACGAATGCCACGGAAAAAGGACTCCTCGCCAAGCAGCTTGTGCAACATGCGGACAGTTAATGCTCCCTTCTTGTAAACATACTCCGTGAATTGTCCGAGAATCTGTGAAGGATCCTTTACATCCTTGGAGATGGCCGGCACAGTATCACTTGAGTCCTTGGCAAAAAAAGTCCCCAAATCTTTGGCTATAAATCGCTCGCCTCTGGTCAAATCAGGTTGCAAGATGTCCAAAGCCAAGTAGGCGAAATATGTAGATGGACCTTCCTTCAACCAAAGATCATTCCACCACTTCATAGTGACTAGATTTCCAAACCACTGATGGGCATATTCATGGGCCACCGTTTCGGCGTATTTATCCTTCTGTTGCTGCAGATCAACGCCTTGGTTTTCCGGCAATTTCTCCTCGTTGAAAACGACCATACCCCAATTTTCCATGGCCGAAAACCTATGAGTGGGTACGGTAAGTTGATCGATTTTCCTTAAAGGAAAATTGCTTTGAAAAAGATTCTCATAAAGGGCAAGCAGCTTGGGTGCCATTTGCCTGGAAATCATTTCGCGATCCAATAACTTTGGCTGCATCCAGTTGCGGAAGATTACTCTGTTGAAGGTGTCACTCTCTTCGGTGGCTGCGTTTTCCAGGTCGTGTACAGCATAGGCCACTAAATATGTTGAGGTCCTTAGAAGTTGCTCATGATCACACCAAATATAGTTTTCAAGACTATCGCTGAAACAAAGTATTAGTTGTACTATTAATATACCTATCAAATTATATGAAATAAGTTTAGTTAAATTGAGGAATAAAGGTAGATAGGGACAGTAGGAAACTTGTTCATTGATCCAGTTAGAATTTAATGGTCAGTACTCAAGCACCCAGAGTCTCAATTCCAGACTTATGTATATACTTACTGCTCCTCACATCCAAGTACAGGCATTCCCGTCAGACCTGTGTAGTTTTTATGATGACCTAAAGTCACATTGAATGTGGACTTAAAGGAAGGCTCATCAAAACAGGGAAATGCCTGGCGGGCAAAAGTAGGCGAGAATTGTGTGATTGCTAGACGACTAAAGAGCAGCAAAGTTAGTTTTGAACTTATGAATATTATGAATTAAACATAAAACTCACTGAACATCATTTCTGCTCTCATGCGTGTAGGAACTATTGTAGTAGCCACTCAATGAATCATTTAGTTTGGCACTAAAGTGCATTTCCAATTGGTATAACTGACCCTTTTCCAGTTCCTGACACAAGTGCAGGATATAGAAGTTGTAAACCTCATTTACTTCAATGTCTGTGACGCAGTTGTTGTTCTTGTCGGACCTTACTATCGTTCGATTCTCATCTATCTCTAAGTATGCGGCATGCAAAGTTATATTTTTGGTCGACTCTCGCGCCAGAAGATCGATATTTACAGAGCCCTCGAACCGTTGATCTGTGCTCTCTAAATGAGTGAGGATCCGGAGGTTGTAGTGCAGCGGCTCCAGAGCAGTGGGCAAACGATAATGATCGTACATAGCCGGGATTGAGGGAATCATAAGGAGCAAGAAGGTCCAGCATAATTCATTGAGCTGCGACATGCTGTTCGGGATTTAAATGATCAGAAAGATTCGTGATAAAAGTTATTAGTTTTTAAAGTCACAGAACAGAAATGAGTTAACAACTTATTTATAACTAACAGCAAAACTATTTAAGCTTGAGATCGTACTTGATCATACTGGTGAGAGCCTGGATTGAGAGTGGTTTGGATTATAAACAAGAAGGGATTATAAAGAGCATGTATCTTTATAATCCCCTCTGGCTTAGATTGCAAAAAGAGGGGATTATAAAGAGGGGATTATAAAGAAGGGGATTATAAAGAGGGGATTATAAAGAGGGGATTATAGAGATACATGATCTTTATAATCCCCTCTCAAAGTTGGCTTTAGGAGTTTGAATTCAGGTAGGTCTTGACTCATTCGTTGTAAGTTCATTTAGCTCTGTAGTTTGTCTTCTTGTTTCAACTATGTTTTTGAGGTTTCTACGTGGCTCGAGCCGCACCAAAATTATGTGTATAGCGCAGGGCAGTGTCCATGGACCCAAGACCCTTCAGCCGCCCCACCCCGCAGTACTTCAACCACACCGCGAGCTGAGCCATCTGTCCGGAAGGCGACTCCGCTGGAAACTCGCCGTGATGCAGTTGCTCAGTGGACTGCGGCACCGCTACTGTCTGTGGCGCCTCCGCTGTCTGCTGGGCGGGGCCTTCGACGTGGGCGGATTCCAGGAGGGCACTCGTCAGGCGGCGGCCACCATGATCGAGGCGGTGCACCAAGCGGACTGGCCATGCATCCGGAGTTGCTGCACGAAGCGTGGATCGGCGGACATCTACGGATTGTCGCAGGATCAGCGTCCGTACGGCAGCCTGGTGCGTTTTCAAAGGGAACATCTGCGACACGCCCTTCCCGTGAGAGTGGTGCGTCGCTGGATCGATGGACGTTCCTATGTCCTCGTGGACATGCTCTTCGTCGGGCTGCGCAATCTACTGGACCTGGGGACTGCCCAGGAAAAGGAGGAAATGGTGCAGCGCATTCAGACCGTGCTGGCGGACTCGCAGATCCAAGAGCAGTTCGATCCCAAACACTGCCGCCTGGTCATAGCCGAACTAGTGCTCACCTTCTGCAAGGAGCTTGGCGAATCCGAGGTCGATTTACGGAATTCAGCTGATGAGCGTGAAGATGGCTGGCTGGTGGACTCCTACGAACTGCACCGCTTCAAACTGATCAGCTTCAGTCCGAAAACTCTGAGTTTTCGCGTTATCGAGTTCCCGAAACCGGTTTAGCCGAAGTCACCCAAAATGTCTCTGTTTTGAAGGTGTTTTTGTTGAAGCACTCAAAGTAATTGCAGTCACGTGCCGTTCCACTGGTTCAACGTTCGCTCAAACCAAATTAGCATTTTATTTAACCGACTTTGCCAGCGATCATCGCGCGACTCTGGTCTGTAATGAAGTGATCGGCTTTGAGTGTTACCTGATATATATATGACATTGCTTGGCGAGGTGTGTTAAGAAGCCAGCTATCACTGTTGTTTTTCGATATATGTGTTAACAAATTAACTACGTGCTTTATAATTTTTTTGTGGTAATAAACTACTGGTACTATCTGAAATGAAAATGAAATCTTTGTTATGTACACAAGTAGGAAAATTAACTATTAAGCTTTGACATAGTTATTTAAAAACAAGGTTGTATACCGTACTTAAATGTCGAAAATGTAATGCAAATTTAATTTCAGAAATCTGTTTCTGGGATTGTTTTATAAAGAAACTAAAGTAAATAACACAAGAAATAACCTTTTTATAAGCGACTAAAAGCTTAAGATAGATTGAAGAAAACTGTCCGAAGAAAGCTGTTACAAATAAATGCTCAGTGTTCTTAAAGCCAAACGGATGATGAATTATATATCCTTTAGTCAGCGTTTTAATTTTAAATAAAATGTGACCCAGAAAACAGTCAGGTTTTAGGTGGCGCCCTCTGCCGCACTAAAGAGGCACCACTACAAGCTAAGTGCAAACATCACGTCGTGTTTTCAAATATTCAAAAAGGAACATTTATACGGACTTTACATACTTTTCAACGAATTCAATATACCCTTAAGTCAGCGGGTAACTGGTATAATTGCTCTACGAGTAATGGGTTGTGGTAAACAACTGTTAGCCGGAACTTTCTATTAGCTTCGTTTAATTAATGTTGATCTCGGAGAATTGAAACAGAAGTCCAATCTTTGCGAGAACACAGAACAAAAGGGATTCCTTTCAATTTAAGCCGTAGAGTAGGGATAATTTGTCAAGCTGCGCCCGTGTCCTTAACCCATGTACGCACATTTACACTTCAGACGCTGCTGCAAGAGCAAACTATTTGTGCCCGTAGTCCTGGCATGTGAAATGGGCTGGCGGATGGGAAATCACGGCGTGTCGCTTTCGAATGGAACATAAAAAATTGAGGGCTTAATTAAAAAGCAAAAATGTGCTGCGATTTTCCGCTTTTTTAACGCCAGCAGCAGCAACTTCGGCAGTCGTGGCCCGGACCCCTATTTATATCCGGACCCGTACTCGTGGCTCAAAAAAAGAACATTTGGCAGGGCCAGGAACCAAAAAAACGACTAAAGAGCAACACTGCAAGCGCAAAAACTACTTGCTGGCTACTTTTTATGTGCCCCATGTTCCTTGGAAGCAGAAGAAACGGTGGCAGCAGTTCCATTTGAAATTTTCCGGGCCTCATGTGTCTTTTTATTTCAGCTCCCCTTCCCCTTACTGCTCCTGCTGTGCGCCTTTTCTTCACTTACAAATTAAGCTCTTTCATTGCTTTTCCTTTTTCCTTTTCTTTTTCTTTTTGTTTTTCTTTTATTTTTTTGCAGGCCAAGACCATGACTTTTGTTGTTAATTAAAGTTACGGCTAAAAACGTGAAACTCTCAAGTGCTCATTAAAATTGAAATGCGACTGCAGGAACAAAACCTAGACCGAATGTGTGCCAAGTAATGATGTTCCAGCCAGGACCAAATGGGATTCCAAAGGAAAGTTTCTATGTTTTTCTTGTTCTTTTTTTCCAGTCGAAAATTTTGAGAAAGTTTACCTCAGTTTGTATTTTATTTGATTGAATTTGGTAGCTGGGAATGGAGAAAAATGTATGTTTATGTTGAAGGTTACAACAATTTTACAGGGACCAAATTTATTCCTTGTTTGAGACTTTTTATGCACAAAGCTTACAAAAATGAGAAAAATAAAAATCTATTTAATATTTATAAACGAAATAGTGTAATGTCCAAAAAGTCTTTGAAAAATAAATATTTGTATGAGAAACAACTCAATTTAATGGTGTGGTATATATACAATATAATTTATCAAAATCTTTACATATTATTTAAAAACCAGGATTACCAGACTTTCACTTTCGCGTCTATTCACTTTAACATTATCGCGACACCATAAACAAGCTAGCATAAGTATATATATATTATAAATATTTTAAGCTTTTAAAAATATATTTTTAACAGAAAAATGTAATAAAATTTCCTTTAAAGCAATCTGTACAAATCATTACTTTTATCTTCCAGTTCCTGGACTATGTATATACAAACTCGCAGTGGTCTCCATCCGAAATCAGGGCAATTGCAGTGCTTTAAAGTGCTCCTTGGCAGGCCACATAAATAAATGTTTGCACATTTACTTTACAAGGCTTCCCCTGCTTTCGGTTTGTGTTCCAGGATTGCGGGTGTTGTGTTCGCTTTGCTGCTCCCAGCACGTTCATAACTCAACTCCTGCTCCAAGGATGCGATTGTGGGAGGATGTGCCGGAGGTGTTGCTTCCCAGACGCTTTATTTACTCGCAATTCGAAGCCGGCTCCATTGCAATCTCGATACTTTTGAACGCGTCTCCGCCCCGCATTGTTTCTTTCCGTTCCGCTGGCGATTCTCCGGGGAGAGATTGCCATAACTTTGTATAGTGTAATGGCAATGCAATTGGATAAATTTGGCAGCACGATGAACTGCACCCATCACGGGGATCGAGGGTAGTTGGTGGAGCTACGATTGCAAGTCAAAGCTCCGGCTCAAGTCAATTTGGCCAAGTCTCACAGGCGGTCAAAATATCAGGATGATGCAGTGGGCTAACTGAATGGAATCGCTGCAATCACGTCCCCAATGGGCATATTAGTAGCTGCCGGAGAGCGGATGGATTAGGATGAGCTGGGAGGGGGAGGTAACTAACTGCAATCTAATTCTGAGTCGGGGTGGTGGACATTTATCGGTATGGTTTTTTAAAAGAGTAACAATCAGTATAAGAGGGCATTGCGCTTTTGGCACCAAGTTCAACGATAACATGATGTCAAATAAATTCTAAGCAAAAACAAAACTCATTCAAAATGTAATTAATTTCTTAAAAATTTAAGACAAATAAAAATATATACAGAAAAGTTAGACCGGAGATTTTGAAAATAAATTTTGCCAAAAGTATTTATTAATAAAAATTTATAGTATATACTTCTGCATCATATAATGTAAAATGTAGAATATAAAAAAAAAATTTAATAAAGAAAATTTAATAACGAAGATACACGTTAAAGCTAACTGAACTTGTTGTTCTATAGCCCTCGTCCAAGAGCGGAACGATCGAGCCATAGAGTGTTTGAAGTGATAGTCTATACCTTACTTTCGGGCTTATGCAACTATAGGGTTATAAGCTGAGCCGACAATGGCCCAAGTGCGAGGAGGCTCTGGCTCCATTTTCCGGGCAGTTAGCAGAATGTCACGTAGCGAATGCGACAGCGTGGTCAACATAATGAATGGGGCGGCCACCCGCTCCACCCCTCGCACACCACCCATCCCCCGCACTCCACACCCGAGGGACAAAGAGTCCAGGATGCTGCAGGTACAGACTGGGAGTCCTTTTCTTAGGAATAGTGTTGCGAACTTTTCAGTTCAAGATTAATATTTTCCAAACCAAATATATATTCCCATCTGGTACTGGATATTTATTTATTTAAATATTTAAAATATTTGAAATAGTTATTATTTATAACATCAAAAATAAAACTTTATAATGGAAACTAGTAAGAAATATCAAAATCTGATTTTTAAAATAAATTTATTTAAATACATTTTGGCAAGTTTATCAAAAGTTGTAAATTTGGAAATGAACTGTATTTACTTATTTAAGTAAATAAAATAAAGTTATTTTTTTAAATTTATTAAAAAAAAATTATTAATATTTCGAAATAGTTTTTGTAATAATCCTAATAGTTTAACAAACTTCAAACCCCCTAGGAATAGTAAAGAATTTATTAGTAATAGATGGAAAAAATTGATATTTATGAAAAAAACAATTTTACTTTATTTAAGGCTTCGTAAGATAACATACACTTTTTTTTACATTTGTTTTTTACATGTTAAATGTAAGGAATGTCAAAATGTCAATCAAATATCATGTCAAAGTGTAATGTAATTATCCTAAAATTGTTTTTTGACTCACACAGCTCATTTTGTTGAAGTCAATAATTAAAAAAAATTGTGTTTAACCATCCACAATTCTTTGCTCTCGTATTTAAAAAAAATCGTTTAACTGTTAAATATCAACAACAAAAAACCTTCTTGTTCAAAATTAAGTTTTTTTTTTCATAATGTAATTGAACAAATAATCAGGAATTAAATACATTGTTTTTTTTTTTTTTTTATTCTTACCTATGTTTTTAGCCAAGGTTTTGGCTCTTATCTTACATCGAGGAATAAATTAACTTTTTTGGGGCTGATTAATGGAGTTAAAAAACACTTTTGGATACTTCTTAAGTCCTACCAGCCTTGGAAACATTTTGTGAGCACATCTGCCTGGATCTGCCCATCAGTGGTATCCATTCATGTCTGGTGTCCACTGATTGCTCTGGCGAGCGATTGCAATAACCTTTGCCCATGTCGACCATGTCACGACATCTCCGCTAGGTTTTTGGGCCAAAGGAACCCTCAGACAGTTGGCTCCGAAAAATGTGTCGATGCACGTGACATTTTGGGATGCAATTTGCAATTTGATTTTGTTCTCCGGCGTCGCATGAGTTGGGGTGTCGAAGGGGGGGGTTTAGTCTCGACCCTTTTTGCCAGCAGGTTGCAAGTTGCAGATTCGGTTTGTTGCCTAAGTTCAAGGATCAAATTGATTCCCCCGGATGGCAGCAGCAGCAGCAGCAGCAGCATCAGCAGCAGGTGTGTGCGTCTTTGCATCGTTACACTTGACCAATTCGGATTGCAATTACACACCTGACTGTTTGCCGCCCCACTATACGAACCTGACTTTACGTCTAAGGAGGCGGAAAGGCGGCGGGATATTCTTTGGCGGACAGGTGTGTGTGTGGGCTGGCTGAAATTGCCGAAACAACGATTTTTGTTGCTTTTGACTTGTTTTTCAATCTACTTTCTTTGCTGTCCCCGCCTGCACTACCACACCACAACTTAGTTTGTTTTTTGTTTGCTCTACGCGCTGTGCAATTTGCGGCGATTATTTGTGGTTGGAACGCAGAGTGCCGTGCAATAATCGAAATAGAGAGACAATGAGGAGACACTGGGCTAATTAAAACCTGCTTTGTGGGTGTGGCCTAATCGAGAAATAATGCTGGCCAATGTTTATTCTTTTTATTTATCTTTTGCCAAACAAAAACGTTCTGGAAAATTAACAACTTAATAAAAAGATGAAATATATATATCAATTATTGGGATATACATTTTTGCAGGATGAAAATAATAGATTTACACTCTAGTTATATTGACTGTAAATTAGCTTTCAAGCTTTTATTTAAAATTTGTAAATGAATGTGCATTATATGAATTTATGTTAAAACGCCTTGCTTTTGGAAATTATTTTTGACTGTAAGTAGTGTTACCAATATTTAAAAATTTAAACAAATGTCAAAATTTGCATTTTAGCAAGTAAATAAAATTGGAATTACTTATTATTTCTGTAGCTATAAAATATATTCGTTGCAATTTGTACAGGATAAGTATTTATTTTATTAAAATTGTTGTTTTTTGAATTTAAGTATTTTAAACATCAATTAATTCTTATAGGAATTTAAGTTACCTACTTAAAAATTGAAACTTTGACTACTAAAATTTGCACTCAGTCCATGCAGTTAATAGCACCCTTGTTAACGGATGCGGAGTGTGCCTATTAACTTGATTCTCAACCCCTCTTGAGTTCGGGCCCTCAGCTCACTTGATTGACCTTCTGTGAGTGGCAATTGGTGTTGTATGTCAGTCAGCTGCAATCCTCCGCCCAATTTCCCGTTCCTTCCTGACAATCCTGGGGCTTTCGGCTACCTAATTGGGGCATCGAACCTGGCCCCGAGAAGTTTGTCGGCTGGGTTACATTAGTGTTTCAATCACTGTACATTAGGCACACACACGGCTTCGTGTTGAACCCTCATACTACTCAGTCAACCGCAAGATGAAGAAGTCGGGGGATTTGTAAGGGAACTCCGAAAGGATTCGTATTGCGGTAATTTAAATCCCCTTCTCTCGAAAGCCTCTCCCTGCTGAACAATCGCGACCTGCTGAAGACGCCTTCGGGAAGTCCCATCGTCAACTTCCTGGTGAAGCCGATGAGTGTAGAGATGACCACGGCGGACAAGTTGATAACGAGAGCCAGGCGCCAGCGTTTGATGGACCTCTTCGAGGAGGATCGCGCCTGGGAAGCGGCCGAATTGTCCCGATTTGGATTGAGCTGCATCAAGGCGCCGGATTGCTATCCCTGCTGCACTCGGTTCGAGTGCTCCATGGCTAAGTTTTAGAACACGAAAGTGTCCAAAGGACCCATATGTTTAAATTGATTATGTTTATTTCGGAATTTTCAGCATGAATTAAATCTTTAAAATCATGAAAACATAGAGCAACAACAGTGAGGTTAATTTCATGATGTCTTCAATAGTGGGCTAGCTTTAGAGAATATCACTCAACTTAAATATATGAAAACAACTTTTTTAAATGTTTTAACTTTGCTTCTTGTTTAGTGGCCCTTAGTTTTTAAATCCATGAAATCTATTAAAAAGCAAAAAAAGGGGCAAACTTCAACAATCCGAAGTTTATGTACCCCTCCAGCTAATGCACAAATAAATATTCTATAATACATTTATATTTGATTTCTTTAACCAATCTTCAAAATTCTATATATTTATAAAACAAAAATAAATAAAATATATTTTTCTGAAGGATTTAAAAGTTGCAAAATATATATCTTAAATATCGACAATGTCCAAGTTTATAGTTAAAAATTTTAATCAATAATTCTGCAGTTAATTAAATTTTTGAATTGTGGTTAGGAAAACCAAGACTTTTTTTCATTCGTACTCTTTTAAATTTAAATATTTAATATATTTTTCCGATTTGAATAAAATTAAAAGCGTAGTTCTGATTCATTAAGCCATTGCCACTGCCATCTAATAGAAATAAAAAAAAATGCAAAATAGAAAGGCTAGAATATTTTTTGAAAATTAAGTATTCCTTAAGATTTTACTTTATTATTACTATTATAAATAGATGTCGTAGAATGTGTTTGAAATGTTCCCATTAAGCAGGACATGTCCAATATCCAAAAGTTAAATGAGCATACTATTATTTTCTGTACGAAGCGAATTGGTGTCTAATCGAATATAAAATATTTTTGTATCATATAATTTGATATTATGTAAATGTTATATTAAGGCAGATACAAAAAAAAATGAGATATAACAGAGCATAAAATAACAAAGTAAAAAAAATGTAATCTTATTTTGTGTCTATTTGTATTGCTCATATTCTTCACGGTTCTAAAAAAAAAACACCTTTTTCCTGGCCGGCTTTGTTATAAATTGATTTGGCATGCTTTGTGTGCGGCCATTAATCTATTTCCCCGGCAGCGTGCCACGCCCCCATCTGGATTTGTTGTTCATTGTTTAATGAATGGCAGGCAAATTTCAACGCTTTTGTTTCAAGATAAAACCCTTTTTGGGCGGATCGTGTTTTTTCGAGGCGATTTCCCTATCATTTTTTGTGGGTAGCAAAACACAACTGATTATGGCGGCAGGCCTAGCGCAATAAAAGCGCCACTTGCTCGGATTAATTGAAAGCCAAGAGCGAAAGGCAGGCTTTTGCTCGCTTCAGTTTGGTTGAGGTTTTGGTTTTGGTTAGGGTTTTGGTTACGGTTTTGGGTGGGGCTGAGGTTCTTTTTTTTGGATTATCCTGCGACCGCTCCTCCATCATCATTTGTCATTGTCAGCTAACGGAGTGTGATGGCCCGCTCCATTTTGCACTAGATGAGATAAGGGCCAGCGCGGAAGAGGTCCTCTTCCTCGCCCCGATTTCGCTCAGTGCACTCGGCTGCACTTCCCGCCTGACTTTTGAGCGTGATTTTCTTTTCCTTGTGCATTCAGCGATGCGCTAATCAAATTATAAATCGTGCCCATTGGAAAGTCGTTCGATGCAGGGTCCATGACAGTCGACATTGTCATCATCAGCACGGGCAATCATAACTCGCACAAAGGGAAAGCCATCCTGCCTCCCTGCCTCCCTGCCTGCCTGCTCCTCCACTTTTCTCCACTTTTCCACCATTTTTTCAGCTCCTATTTGAGGTGCTGTGGGTCCATTATGGATGCCGGGGCAGCTGCAACTGGGTCGCAGGTCCATTTGCACTCTTCGCCCATAAAACTCTTTTTTATCAAATATTAATACCCCTCACGGGTATTTATTTGAAAAGGAATGCTGTTAATACATTCAATTTGTCATTCAGCAGTGAAGGTATTTTTTAAGTGCTTCTTACATTTGAAGACATTCGATTTTAAAAAGGACGGAAAACCCTTTTGTTTTTTTGGCGTCACAAAACTGACATTTTTATTTAATTTGTCATTTTTACACAAGTTTCAATTTTCGTCAAAACCAAGGTTTCTTTGATTTCTTTTCCAATCAAAGAAAACTTTTCAACGGAAAATAAATTTATATATTCAAAAAAAAGACAAGTTGATAGCATATATGTAGCTTTTATGAGTCAGATCACAAAAATCATAATTAAGTAAGGCCAAGACATTGTCATTGAATTTTATTTTATTTCTATTAATAATATTCACAAGATACAAGCTAAAATTTTAAAATGAACAATAGACGATATTAAATAATGGTTTCAGCCATAATAGGGCACAGAAATCAAAGGCTTTAGGAATGTCAGGACTGGATCATTGCCACAGAAAGAGTTACAGGGTATTTTTAAATACAGTCCATTTCATTCGTCTTTTCTTATTTATGTATGTATGTTTGTATGTACAATGTTTTTCCACGAGTAATTGAGAAGGGCGCCGAGTGGGGGGAGGTGTTGGCCTGGAACATTTCACATGGGGCGCATTAAACAATGGCCATTTCTTTAATTAACAATTTGCATTTGCTGTGTTTGCCCAATTTTTTTCAAAAACCTCTGTGCTGCATTTAATTGCTGTTTACTTTGGGCCGGTGTTGTTTTATGTTCACTTGCAACAAAAGAGCTCCATTTTCGGTAATTCTACTAGGACTGCAAGGTATCGAATCGCGTAAGAGATGACGGACATTCCCCATTCTGATCCCCTTTATAAGCCCCCAAACTGATGGGGTTTTCCTGCAATCCGTTTGGCTTTGTGTGCTCCCTTTTTTTATTTTTTGCTAATGACTCAAAACCCCATCCAATCATGCAAACTGCTTGGAACTTTGTTTGCGGCTTGGCCTACGATTTTCCCCTCCAACCGTAGATAGTAATTTATTTCTTAAAAAGTGAAATCCATTAACACAAATTCTGTGGGCCCACTATCTTTTCACATCCTCCCGTCCTTTCTACATCTGTGTGTCTTCGCCTGACCGTTCACGTGGCTCTTGTGTTCCGGTTTTCCAGCTTTTCCAGCTTTTCCAGTTTTTCCGCCTGCTGCTTGGCTAGAGAAAAATTGCAATCACCTTTGTGATTGTGTTCTTCCTTTCAGCTCTATCGCTCGGCATTCAACAGTTCTCGCTTTGTGCACTAAAAGTATTAAATTTCTTCAAATATTCTCGGAATATGTATGTATGTATGCACTTAAGTATGTGTGTGTGTGTGTGTGTGTTCGTGCAACTCTTGTCCATTTCGTTTGTGGGGGATTCCCCTTCTTTTTTTTTTTTTTTTACTTTGCTCATCGTCCGGCAGCAAGTCGTTTTTAAATGCTTTTCGTTGCGTTTTATGGTTTTATCTTGGCAAACGCATCTCTTTAAAAACATAAATTGGTCCTTTTGATATTTTTCGGTGTTTTTATTAAAACGTACATTTTTTAAATAAACAAAATTCCAGAAATTTAACCGTCAGGGGTATTATGATTTAATCTGTATGCTATGTATGTAGATGTTTCGTACAAACTGATTTTTCAAAAAATTAATAAATACAACAATTTTAAAATTGTAACAGTTTAAATATTGAAATCCAGAGTAGTTTTTTAGTTTAAGAATATAGAACACTTTTTATACAACTTTGTAAAGCTAACAATATAAACTAAATGGAAAAAATTTAAAGAATCACAATTTTTATTAAAGTACACAAATATTTAAAAATAAATATATAAATTTTTATAAATCTTTTAAAATTGGTAATTTACAAAATAGATTAAATATTAAAAAAATTTTTTTTCGAACACATGATCGAGTACTTATGTTCATTTTCTTGAGTTGGTATAAAATCATTTAATACAATTTATTGAAAGGAAAATTATAAAGAATTAGCAGGAGTATTTATTTTCCTTGAAAAAATATAAAAGTTTTTTTAAACCTCATTTGGTTTTTTTGTAACTAACCTACAAAAGTATACATTTTACCTTATTTAGGTTTTTTTTTCTATTATTTTAAGGTTAAGCTATTTTTGGAATTTTTTTTAAATAAAATGTGTTTAATAAGGTAAAAATAATATAGATTTGAATTTTTTTGTGGGCGTAGTTTAATTGAATAAAAATATATGGCTTTAGCAGATTTTGGCATAAAATAGTGTATAAGTTGCTTACCTATGGATAATTTGTATTTTTTATGAAAGAAATCTTTAAATTCTGTTAGAATAAAAATAATACTTAAATTATTTTTTGCGATAAACGTGTTTTTTGACAAAGCCAATTAAATTTCAAATTCAGCACCTTGCTTGGTGAACCTTTCGTTCACCTGCTTGAGACGGTTGCCCAAAACTGATTGAAACTTGAGACAAGTTAAAACAAAAAAGTTCTGAAAATATAACTCGAACAGAAAATAGTGCAATTAGAATAACTGATAACATTCCGATCACCGTATGGACCGTTTTTTCACAAAAAGAAATATTAAACGTAGGACTAATTCACGCTTCTCAATTGATGTACGAGAACCCTTTGTTTATATTAGTCTTTGACTTTAAGTTAAAGCGCAAAATTAAAAAAAAAATTATGCGGGAACAAGCGGCGAATTCAATTTAAAAGCGACTGTAAAAACAGTGTTGTAAAACACGGCTCCACGGCTCCAAATAAGCTTTGACCAAAAAATATCTAGTATTTTTTTTTTTTTTGAATAAATTATAAAATAATTTTAATAATTTTAATAAAATAAACGATGTTCCTTTATTATTCTAGATATATTAATCTGTTATAAGCCATTCAATTTTTTAAGATAGCTGTTTGCGTTTAAAAGTTACAGCCGAATACATTTTTAAAGTATCGTAATTTTATTGCAACTGCAAGATAAGTTAATAGCGCCTCATTATATTTAACATCTTTCTACAACCAGAGAAGAACTCATGTACCAAAAAATGATTTGATTTTAAAAATTGTAGTAAAAAAATTTGTTTTTAACCTTTTTCTTGTAGCTTTTACTCCACCTAGATACGTCGCCAAAACCTTTTACTTAATCTATGTACATATATATTTATATCCAAATAAAACTAATTCCTTGCCCTATATTGTGTGTTCCCTCAAAAGCTAAATATTTCAGACCCTTAGCGAATACCCCAACTGTTAATACTGAATCGCTAGCCGCACTCCTTTATTTTAAGGAGAGAAAAGAAGACAGAAATAGACGGCGTCAGTATACAGTTCTCAGTTCCAAAGAATATTTCAAAGCGATCGGACGCAACTTGAGCACAACTTAAACATTTGCAAACATCTGGAGGGGAAATCTGGTGCGTAAGCAGATACTCAAAAATTGTGCCAAGTTTGCTTTAATTGCATTTTGTTTATTGGTTGAATCGAATGTGTTTTGCAGACCATGAAGTTGTTCCTGTTCTGGTGCGCATTTGGCGTGCTCGCCAATGCTGGATGTGGAGGAGCCTTTCAAGGAACCATCGACATTATTCGGGTGATTCGGGAGCTGACGGAGACCATCCTCAAGTCGTGGGAACTGATTGACAAGCTACCTGCGGTAGCGGAAGTCACAGCGGGGGCGCTGATCTACGCCAATCAACGCCGGATGATAGAGAAAATAGAGGCTGTGAATGGGAATATCCGGGATCTGGAGGAGCAGCAGGCCAGGAACACGGCCCTGACCATCGAGACGCTGCTAAGGGAGATGCAGGATAGGTCACAGCTGCTTCACCGACTCAACCAGCTGAAGGACCTCATCAAGTACATTGATCTCCGCTACGATCAACTGGAGGGCTACGAGCAGCACAAGGATACGCTGGAGCCGATCACACTGGTGAAATTCGCCAAGTGGAACGTGGATCCGGGCTCCAATTCGCTGTCCTGGCTGCTGCAACTGCTCCACGACTATCTCTACTCGGGTGACTCCCTGGCTCCCGACCAGACCCGCACACACTCCCTGCTCTGGGAGCTAAGCGTCAGCTTTGAGACCTCGCCGGAGCAGATGTGCCTGGCCAGGCAGTCCGCCCAGCAGTTCGCCTTTCAGCTCTTCACCAAGGCAGCTTTGACGGAGCTGAAGGGCTACAGCATGATGGAGTTCTGCTGGATGGTGCTGCGCCAGCATGGACGGGGCAACTTCACCGAGGAGCTGCTGCTGATGCGAGAGAGCCACCAGAAACGCATCCAGCATGCCCAGCAGGTGCTCCAGAAAGTGTTGTCCCAAAGCAGCCGCCTGTACTGGCGCTGCGATCCCCGAAAAGATGGCCATGTGGAGGGCAAAACCTATGACCGCGTCACGCGCCTCCTGCAGGGCTACGTGGAGAACGAGATCAACCTGAACCAGGAGCAAAACTGCTGGAGCAAGTGCGGCGACTTCCACGACAGCCGCTCGTTTGGTTGCTATCAGCCGGAGGAGGAGCTCTGTGGCCAGCAGCCCGCCTGCAGAGGCAGGCTCTACAACTGCGACTTCGTCGAGTCGGACATGTCGATCTGCATGTCGCCCAACAGCTCCTCACGGCGCTACGAGCACATAGCATTCAATGATGAGCCCGGAAAGGAGTGCCATTCTAAGGTGAAGCAGGCCTCATCCTGGTCCCGCTGGCTAATCATGCGCTGCCACTACTGCTTCTGCCTGTGCGATGAGTCAGGACCACTGTCCGATCGCTACTTCAACCTGCGCGACTCCCTGTCGCAGTTCGAGCAGAACATGGTAGTGACGGGCGTGCGGTTTGTGAAGGTTAACCGCGTGTTCCACCTGCAACTGCAGCAGGGTGAGCTCCTGCCCCGCGGATCCATCAATGTCAGCTCTCTGGAATGGCAGCCGGTACAAGCGTACAACTTGAGTGACGTGGACATTCGCGATGGCTATGACTTCCATACCCTGAGCGTGGACAGCCGGGCCATTGATCTGGACGAGATTTCGGCCAACTCAACGGACCAAGTGGTGACCGGAGTGCGTTTCCGGATCTTCAACAAACACCTGAACCTGGAGGTGCGCTTCAGTTACTTCAATTTCTCCACCGGTGGTTTGATTGAGCCACAAACCAACAGCTATTGGCTGGGCAACAATAAGTCCCACATGGAGGGGGACCGCAAGAAACTGATTTTAAAGGAGAGCGATCTGCCCACCGCATCGGACTTGCCCTCGCTTCCGCTCTCCAGTGATGACCAGTTCATGGAGTTTGTCAGTTCCAGTCGGCAGAAGGATGCCGCCCAGAACACTTTGCCGTTTGTGGATGTGCAGGAGGTGGTGCCGCATCCGCCAGTTCCGCTCGCCGGATTGGGAATCTACCACAAGGGGCGACCTGGCTACGGAGGCTTCTTTGCCCCCAAGGTGCTAACATTTGATTTGACCAAGATCGTTGGGGACGCACTTACCCAAAAATAATGGAGAAGGATAACTTGCCAAGTGCTTTTTACTTAAACCAATATGTGTGCCAAAAAAGAAAACTTGGAATTAGATATTTAACGTTCCTAAAAAAGAAACGTGAAGAAAAGCAGGTATAATTTAAAACATAATAGTTCTTGATTATTTTCTATCGTACAGTTACATATATACAAATTATAAAAAAGCAATGAGCTTGTAAATCGACTATCAAATTACATTTTGAAGCTTAATTTAGAAATGTTCTTATAATTTAAATGCAGCCTTTTATTTAATCGGGAAGAAATTAGAGCTGTAAACGTTTCACAAAATTAAACACATTGCTTATTTGTTCTTGTTATTACGATACACAAAAACTGTCTCGAATACTTTCAATTATGTAAACAATAATCCGATCAGGTGACGAATACTTATGTTTGTACAAATAGAATCGAAAGACCAAGGTTTTGAGAATTGAACTGTGAACATAATCCAAAAATATACGTTCCCAATTGGCTACCTATTTTAAGTTTCATATAAATATCTACCAAATTCATGTATATCCTAAACGTATTAAGTTTTTGAATATATAATAAATAAAAAAAACCATTTTAAAAACATTCTTGTCCATAACTTTTTGTTTAGACAGAAATAAAGGATTTCCGAAAGACCAAAAAGGTAATCATTTTGATTCAAGTCAAGCAATGTTAAGATGATTCGAATGTAGTTCAATGTTCCCTTAAATGATTCTCAAAACAACTTTTTTTCGTATGACAAGTACACTACACCCTTTGTAACTATAATTCGTAGTTCAAATATACATTTTTCGCGCGCAACATCGTCACACTGCGTAACTGTTATGTGAATTTGGCCGGCGCAACGGTGAGAAATCCCTAGCGCGACACACAAACCGCAGGCGGCTTGATCTCTGTGACATTGAAGTTGTGATTGGAAAACACCACATGTTATCTGGCTTATTGCGACGAGGCCTACAGCGACCACAGCTTATCCAACATCTAAGCGAACAGCTATTCGTCGGCGCACCCGTACTCTGCACCCAAGTCCGTAAGATGGAAGACATTGCACTGGACGCGGCAAAGAAAACTGCGGCCCGCACGGCCGTGGATCAGTGGGTCACTGAGGACACGAAGATTTTGGGCATCGGAAGCGGTTCCACCGTCGTCTATGCTGTCCAGCGGATCGCAGAGCGGGTGTGGAAGGAGGGAGAGCTCACCGACCTCATCTGCGTGCCCTCGTCCTACCAGGCGCACCACTTGATACTCGATTACAACCTCAACTTGGGCGATCTGGACAGGAATCCCAACATTGATGTGGCCATTGACGGGGCGGACGAGGTGGACCGGCGTTTGGTGCTGATCAAGGGCGGCGGCGGCTGTCTGCTCCAGGAGAAGGTGGTGGCCTCCTGCGCCAAGAACTTCATCGTGGTGGCCGACTACACAAAGAACTCCTTGCGCTTGGGCGAACAATGGTGCCGCGGGGTTCCCATCGAGGTGGCTCCCATGGCCTACGTGCCCATCAAGCTCCACATCGAAGCCCTGTTCGGCGGAGAAGCCTCGCTGCGCATGGCCAAGGTCAAGGCGGGACCCATCGTCACGGATAATGGCAACTTCCTGCTGGACTGGAAGTTCATCGCCAACAGGGAGTACGACTGGGACGAGGTCAACCGGGCCATCACCATGATTCCGGGTGTTCTCGAGACGGGACTGTTCGTCAACATGGCCCAAAAGTGCTATTTCGGCATGGCCGATGGCACTGTCAAGGTCCAGAACAAGTAGTTCTAAGGGGTTTCTCAATAAAGTTTGACTAACCATTATGTTTTCTTGAATAAAGTTGGAGGTGCCTTTGTAGCGCTATTTTATGCATTTATCTATACCTATATACTGTTCATATGAGGTGAAGTTGCTAACGACAATAAATAAAGTTGAAGTTCATATTCCAAGATACATATGCTTATGTACTTTTTTAGGGGATCGTCTCTTGCATTTGTAAACATTTCTTAGGTCTTTAGGTTTATTACTATTATATATATATATGGCTGCATTACAGGATTTATTTAGAAAATAAGATAAATCCACACAAAAATGTAATGAATTTAATACTGACATTCAAAAGTCGAAGTCAAAGGCGGCCCCGCTATCTAAAAAATGACTTGGTTTGACTACAATTTTATTTCCTTTGTACCTTACCTTAAAATCTGATGAATCACCATCCTTACGCCTTTTAATTTAACTAAACCAATTGTGAATGTCATTGCGTAAACGTAGTTTATATACGCTTTGTATACTTTTGTCTCGATTTCGGCTACAAAAATAAATAAACAATAAATAGACTACATCTAGAAGGCCTTCTTGGTCCGTCCAGGGAGGATGGCCTCCTTTAGATACTGGAACAGGGAGAGCAGGCCCTGCTTTTTATTCCGCGAGAAGTAATTGCTGACCACGTCCGGACTGCGACGGCTCTGATCACTGACGGTGGTGGGCAGGACACTATCATTGGCACTGAGTGACACGAACAGGGCGAAGGGCACGATCCACATGCAGATGGTGAAGTAAGCCAGCACCTGGGGGAACAAAATTGGATGAGTTTTAATTAAATATTTAAAATTAAGCTGTGTTAACTTAATTCTAATTAGAGAGGTAATAACTTATTATTATTTCAAAAAATGAAATCTCCTTTGCTTTCCTTAGAAATAATTTCCAATAGTATTAAATAAATAACTGATAAAAATTAAAGCCTCTTTCTTAAGACCTATATAATATTAAAAATAAGAAAATAGCTATGTATTAAATAAATATATAAAGTGTAAGAAAAACGACGAATAATGTAATAATAATAAAATAATCCATACTCCGGTCTGTTTACCAAAAACTGTATATCTAAGGTACATACATATGCATTATACATATACATTTGTATTGTATTTATGCATAAGGTATAAATTTCAACCTAATTTAAAAAAAAACACCTGGATAGGGTAATATTTACCTATGTACATACATACTGAATATTTATGCAATAAGTTTTACATATTATTGAACCTTTGGAACCCCTTTGTGGTAGCTCACCTGCGTAAAAGGCACATAAACGCTGGTAAAATACTGAAAGGCCAGGAAGTGATTGATGAGCAGCATGGCCAAGGATCCCAAGAGGGGAAGGGAGAGCAGTCGGACGAAGGGAAATCCTCCCATAATCCCTAGATGGAAACCCTGTGCCACAAATCCGCATATTATCAGGCTCCACGGCAGGTCCTCGAAGAGCATCAGCAGTATGTACACAAAAATTGTAAAGCTGATCAGGAAGAGGATGCACTTCCTCGCCGCCGTGGTGTACTCCTCCGCCAGTTCCGCCAGATAATACAGGCCAGCCACTAAGAAAACAATTGCAGACGTTGCAGTCAGGCCAGCAAATCGCATATGTAGCTAGTACATCTCACCTATGGACAATGTGAGGAATACGATCTGTATACCCAGCGAAATCCAGCCCAGTATGTAGAGGAAAGCCATGATTTGTACTTCAGCCGAAATTGTAAGATATATACGCGATATATACGGCTAATCGGCCGACAAAACAAAACAATCCGATCAGTGTGGCTTCTTCGACAAAGCCAAAAATACCACACTCTTTGTTTGGTATTTTTCACACCCAGACTTTTTCAGCTAAATCGAGAGCAGTCATACTACTTTGTGCGAACAAAATTGAGCGCGCTTTTTTTTACGCAGGAAAAGGGGTTTTTTATATCAGTAAACATAAGGAATGACAGGGAATTCTAACGTACGTTTGATGAGCATGTTTCTGAGTGTTTGTCTGTAATTCAAATTCCATCGGTAAATTGGCGGGCAAAACAAAACAAATAAATTGGCGTGACAGCTAAGAAAATTAGTTTTGCTTGAGTATCTTCAGGCTTTTCCGGCCTGCTGTCAACGGTCACACTACATTTTGCGAAAAGTTCGAGCGCGTGGTATTTTATGCCGCACGCTTCATTTCGCCACTGGGAGAAGGTTTTGGTGTCTAGTTAACCAACTAACTAAGAGTGCGACTAGTGATTGTGCTAGTGCACCCCATCTCGGGTAATCCATTTCGATGTCTGAGGGCAGTGGAAGCGAAAATGCAGCCGGAGCAGCGGCTGCGGCAGAGGTAGAGGCGGCGACGGACGCAGCGGCCGAGGCAGAAGCTGCGACGGAGGCAGCGCTGATGGCAGAGGCGGTGGCAGTGGCTTACCAGAGCGAAGATGAAGAGGAGGCGGCCGCCGAGGAGGACCAGGATGCAGCTGCTGCCGGAGATCAGGAGCAGGAGGAGGAGCCCGCCGAACAGCAAGACGAGGTGGATCCGGAGGCCGAGGAGGAAGCCGATGCAGAGGGCGATGCCATGAGTGTGGAAAACGAAAGCGACACCGGTGGGAATCCGGAGGAAACTGCTGCCGCCGACCGCCGGCAGGCCACCAAAAAGGAGCTCACCCAGATCATCGACAAGTGGGAGCAGCAGCAGACCCAGAATGGCTACGACCCAGTGCCAACTCTGAGAAGGTAAGGGATCAATATAAATATCAACCCAAAATCCCCACTTATCTCTTTTTTTTTGTTTTTAGTCTGGCAGAGATATTTGAGCGGGAAAAGGACGTGTACCGACGCAAGGACCCGGATCCATTGGACTCGCGACATCCATACAGAGCGGATCCCAGCTGCCAGTACGGACTGCTGCTCAAGCTGCTCTTCCGCAGGGACACCTTTATGGGCAAAGTAAGAACAGGGATATTAGAATATATTTTTAACTTGAACTACTACATAACAGCAGGTATATAAGATAAACTAGCCGTTTCTAGCTGATCAAATTAAAGTTATTTGATTTTTTAGGCAATTACTTTCAAAATTGTTTTTAAAATTTTCAAGTTTAGCATGTTAACTTTTTTAAATACTGTATTAATAACTAAAGAACATTAGTTTGTAAACCATATTTAAAATAAGAGGTTTTATTGCAGAGCACTTGTATAAAATAGATACCTTCAAATAATTTTTAATTGGTTCCTGAATAGGATCATACTAAAATTAATTTTTTGCATAAGAAACTCCAATGTTACAAAAAAATTGCAACATTTGTAATATTTCATAAATGATCAATTCAAGTTTCCTTATAAAACCTTTTAAATAAGATAGACTTAGAGTTTGGAGAACAAGTACACATTTAATATACTTGATTTTACCGACTCTTCACGTAAATCTTAAACTAGTTGCTAACTTAATTTGAGAGTTCTTCTGTACAAATTGAAATTAATTGAAATTATGTTTTTGACACCATTAGCTACTCAACGATTACTTGCGAGAGAACTACTTTAGTCGCCAGAACGTCAGCCGAAGTTCTCTGGAGTTGAACATCCTGGCCTGCCGCCTCATCCTGGAGATAATGCCCGGCATGGAGACCTCGGCCGTCTTCCAGACCGCCGAAGGTGACGGAACCATAAACCGCATCTACTCCTGGGCGGAGGACAGCATTGAACCGCTGCAGAGCTATGCCACCGGACTGCTGGCCGAGGCCATGGAAGTGAGCGACATTGCCATCAATTTCCGCGATCAGAACATGCGCTTGGTGCCCAAGATGATCAAGCGCCTGCACATGCTGCTGGCCATCAGCAAGAGCGCCACTCCGGATGCCAACACGTCGCAGCACAACCAGTCGGCCGACAGCAGTGCGGCGGGAATGCTGAGTTGGGTGGCCTGTGCCAGCAATGCCTCGGCTCCCCAGTCGCCGCAGCACAATGGCAGTGGACTGGGTGCCAGTTCGTCGCAGCATGGCGACGCTTCCAACATGTCGATTCTCTTCGAGAACAGCAGGGATGCCTTTCCCGTTTCACGCTACTACAAACGGATGTACATCCCACTGCATCCGCCCACGGTGGACACCAGCCAAATGCTAATCATGCGCTTCCTCACCAGCCTAGGCGAGTATCAGGAGTTCCTGGCCATGGCCTTCGAGAACAATGTGATGCAGCTGATTTTTGGCTACCTAGAGAACTTGGATCGCCGGGACACTTGTTTGGCCTACGAGGTGCTGAAATATCTGGCTTCTCTTCTTTGTCACAAGAAGTTTGCCTTAGAATTCATTTCGCACGGCGGATTGGAGGTCAGTGAATATGAATATACCTAAAATTTTAGTTCTTTAATGTGTAATTTATCTATTTTCGACAGCTGTTGTTGAAGGTGCCACGTCCCAGTTTGGCCACCACGGGTGTGTCCATTGCCATTTACTACCTGGCGTACTGTGAGGACGCCATGGAGCGCATCTGCAGCATGCAGAGACCACTCATTTCGGAGCTGGTGCGCTACGCACTGTGGATCCTGGGTCGATGCCATGATTCCTCCAAGTGCCATGCCACCATGTTCTTCAGCCTGAGCTTTCAGTTTAAGGTCATTTTGGAGGAGTTTGATGCCCAGGATGGCTTAAGAAAGCTCTACAATGTGGTAAGTGTACTCAATATTATGGCAATCTTTAAATATAAAGTTTTAATTTTCGCCTCTTCTCTGGTAGATTTCCGTGCTGAAGATCCTTGATCCAAGCCACAACGACAGCGACAACGACTCGGAGATAAACGAAGATGTGGAGTGTGCCTCGCGGCAAATGGTGCGCCATGTCTGCGTAGCGCTTAAGCGGTACATGGAGGCGCACTTCTTCTACAAGTACAACAGTTTCCTGTGCCAGCACAATGCGGCATCGTCGTCGCCATCGGCGGCACACTTCTTTAGCCAGAATCCCACGGTTGCGGCCAAGCTGACCTTTGACCAGTTGCACGACCAGATTCGCACGCTTCAGGAGCACACCTCCATCCGGGCGCACTGGCAACCGGTGGATCAGCTGATGAAGCTCGGCGGCATCACCATGCTGCTCAGGATAATCGCCTTCAGCTACGATTGGGTGAACAGCGGGCGCTCGGAGACAGTGCGTTCGGCCCTGGACGTGCTCAGTGTATGCTGCATAATCCCACGCGTCTATGTGGTGCTCTGCGAGCGTCTACAGATGCTGGACAAGACGACCACCTCGGGTTTCTGTTCGGTTCTGGGAGCGGCTGCCGGTGAGATCACCTCGGATGCGGAGGTGCTCAAATCGGCACTGGCGGTGCTCTGCCACTGCGTCTGCTCGCCCATCATCCGCAAGGACAGCGGCACCAGCTTGATCAAGTTCGGCAATTCGTCGAGAAAGAACAAGGCGAACCACAAGTACGCCGAGGAGCTGATCGAGCGCGTGTGGGAGTCCGTGTGCTCCAACAACGGCATCGTTGTTCTGCTCTCGCTGATGCAGACCAAAGGACCGATCACGGATGCGGATTGCATCCGAGGCATGGCCTGTCGGGCACTGGCGGGATTGGCGCGTTCGGATCGGGTCAGGCAGATTGTTAGTAAACTGCCGCTCTTCGCCGGCGGACAACTGCAGACTCTGATGCGGGATCCCATACTGCAGGAGAAGCGAGCCGAGCACGTGATCTTCCAGAAGTACGCCCTGGAGCTGCTCGAACGAGTGTCGGGGAAAACGAAGCCGCTGAACAACCCGCTCGATCCGTCGCTCTCCAACATGCACAAAGCGAATGTGATTGCCCAGACGCGCATCCAGTACAACAAGCAGCAGCTGTACCAGCTCATCTTCGAGCACCTGGAGAGCAATGGTCTCTCCCAGACCGCCCAAATGCTGCAGCGCGAGGTGGGACTACCGCTGCAGACGCCCACCACGCGCAGCTTCCATCAGTCTCCCTTCGACTACAAAGCACTGCCCAGTGGGAGTGGCTCGTTGTCCCGAAACCGCCTGCGTAGTCGCATGCAGGATGTGAATGCAGCGATAATGGGCAGCGGCGACCTGAACAGGAGCTTCGGCGAGGACTCGTCGCCAGCTGGCGGAGCAGGCAGCAGCAGCAGCAACGCCGCTCTAGATGGCGTCAGTATACCCAACTTTGGATGTCTAAACACGACACAGACGCCCATTAAAATCCGGAGAACGGACCGGAACTCGGTGAGCCGGTCGATTCAGAAGCAAATGCTGGAACCCGGCGGCATGTCAATGGCCAGTCTGCCGGACGATGGACCATTTCACCCGAAGAGGATCACGCTGAACACCATCGTGACGGAGTACCTAACCAACCAGCACTCGCTGTGCAACAATCCGGTGACCACCTGTCCACAGTTCGATCTGTACGAGCCGCACAAGTGTCCGGATCCCAAGCCCAGTCGTCTGCTGAGCTCCAACTACAACCTGACCAGCAGACATGCGCGCACGCAGGCGGGATTCAATACGGGACGCTTTGACCGTCGCTATGTGCACACGCACTTCTCGCCGTGGCGCAGCATTCGATCGGCGGACTACGAGGATCTGGAGTTCACCTGCTGCGACCTGGTGGGCAAGTACATCATCGTGGGCACCCAGCAGGGCGATGGGCGAGTGTTCAACATGAACGACGGCGTGGAGCAGTTCTTCTCCAACTGCCACAACTTCAGCGTGGATGCCATCAAGGCCAACAGGGCTGGGGATCTGGTGATCACGTCCAGCTTCTGGCGCACACCCACCAGCATTCTGTGGTCCATTGCCGACGATGAGTTCAAGCTGAAGCTGCGTCTTCCCGATGTCACCTACTGTGAATTCAGTCAGACGGCGCAGGATCGCCTCCTGGGCACACAGAACGAGGTACGTATTATTGGGTTATTCGGTTCGATAGAGCTATATCTAATTGCCTTTCATTTGGCTTGCAGTGCGCCACACTCTTCGACATCAACACCGGGTCCAAGGTGGCCTCTTTCACGCCAACCATACCCAATCTCTACACCAAAAACAGAGCCACTCTCTGCCGAACCGATGAGCTGATTTTGTCGGGTGAGCAATTAAGTATCCCGCTTTCTAAACGACAACGGAAGATTACTTTCTTTTGGCACGCCAAGCTTTTAATACCCTTGCTGCCTTCTTAATTCAAAACAGGCTATTTTACTACGTTACTATTATTTTTTTACCAAAATTGTAATAACCTCTGCAAGGGAATACAAGTCATGCTTTAAAAAAATGTGTAGAACTAAAATTTAATTTAAGTACCTTTAATATTTGTTTACCCTTTCAGAGGGTATTATAATTTCAGTCAGTATGTAGTTTGCAACGCAGTGAAGCAGACATTTCCGAGCCTATGAAGTATATATATTCTTGATCAGCATCACTAGGAGAGTCGATCTAGCCATATCAGTCTGTCCATCTGTCTCTACGCAACTTAGTCTCTCAGTTTTAAAGCTATCTGCTATAAAAATGGTTAAATATTTTACAATTACTATTTAAATTTAATCAAAATCGGATGACTATAATATAAAGCTCCCATGGAAAAAATTAAAATGTTACAAAAAAAAAAAATAATTAAAAATGTAACTTTTCCATTTTGTAATATTTTTAAAAAATTCTTTTGACTTATTAATAATTTGACAGTTTAGAATTAGGCTTTTAGTTTTCTTAAAATCGGAAAACGATATCATATAGCTGCCATAGGAACTATCGAGTAATTGAACTGCAAAATAAATCATAATTTTAATGTTTTCAAGAATGTTTAATTTTTTGCAATAGGGAACTTCGGCTTGCCGATGTTTGCTTCCATTCTTGTTTTTAAACATTTGTTTCGTATAAATTTCCTAAGACTATTTGTCGCTGTTGTCTAATGGTTGTTCTAGATATCTTTAGCATGATTTTCAGATTTTATGGCCATTGTAATTGTGTTTTCTTTGTTTCTAGATGGCGTACTCTGGGATGTGCGTTCCGGAAAGGAGATCCACAAGTTCGACAAGTTCAATCAGTGCATATCGGGCGTCTTCCATCCGAACTGTCTAGAGGTAAGGTTGAAATCTTCGTTGGCCTAGGAGAACCATGCTAATCCTGATTACCATTCCGTGAAGATTATTGCCAACACGGAGGTGTGGGACCTGCGCACCTTCCATCTGCTGCAGACTGTGCCGGTGCTGGATCAGCGGAACTGCACCTTCTCGCCGATGCACGTGATATACGGGGCCAGTTTGGGGGCGGACAGGGACCACGACATGGAGACGACCACGTACGACACCAGCTTCAATGTGCTGGACGCCTACGACTACTCGAGCATTGCGACCATTGATGTGAAGCGTAACATCAACGATCTGAGCGTCAGCGCCAACGGCAGCCTGATCGCAGTGGTCGAGGACTACAGCGGCTACGAGTCGAAGCAGGAGACCTACGTGAAGATCTACGCGGTGGGCGTAAAGAAGAGCGAGCGCTCGGAAGAGGTGCGTGCGGTTAAGGAGCTGGCCAGCGAGGTGGCGGACGCAGTTGCGCCGGCGCCGGCAAACGCCAATGATGTTGGCGGTGCTTCGTTGCTTCGCGTCTTTGAGGAGATCCCGGCACGCCCACTGCCGGCGGAGAACGCACCGCCCGCCGCCCCCAACGAGTTTGCGGAGGAGTTGCCCCGCCGGCTAAGTCCCGCCCTGCACGCAAGTCCGAATCTTTCTCGCCAACATGCACCCAACAGCTCAATTGTTGGGGTGCGACGGCGGGCACGTACACTGGGCACTGGCAATGGCAGTAGCTCTGGCTCCGGCTCCGTCTCCGGCAATGGGAATCTCAATATGAATCTGAATCTAAATGGCGGCGTCGGTGGCAGTGGCGGAGTCGGAATCGGGGCTGCCATCGATTTGAGAACCCTCATGCGGCGGATGGATGATATTGAACTAAATATTATGTCTATGCTTGCAGGAAGATGATGAGGAGGTGCCCGAATCTGATGAGGACGGTTCGGATACGGGCTCCGAGAACAGTAAGTTCCATTTAAGCGCAATGAGCTCATTTTCCTTAATAGCCTCACTCCGTAGCGTTTGCTCTAGGTCCGAATTTCATGGGATTCCCGCTGCTGCGCAACCTAAACGGATCGGACAACGATGAGGATGGCGACCTCGAGGAAGACGACGACGACGACGGAGACCTGCTGGACTCCGATGACGATGACATGGACGACAACGACGACGATGACGACGACGACGGGGGGATCAACAATCCCGATGACGCTGGTGACTTTGACGAATTGTTCGAATACTTCTCCAGAAGCAGCTCAGACGGTAACTTGAGATCTCTAGACTCTGTTCGTGTACGACTTGTATTTTCTCCACCCCTAGATTGAGTCCACTCCTCATCCACACCACCAACACTACTGCTCCTCCACCACCGATCCACCACTGCTCCGTCACAGCTCCATTGCTCCATTGTTCTCCCAGTGTCTCTTCTCGTGTCGTTCGATCCTCTTTGTTGTCCTCAGCGCGCACGGAGGGATGAGATCACCAGATCAACAGTCGTCGATAGTTATAGTGATTTAGACCGTAAGCTGTTACATTTAAATTGTTATTTTTGAATTTTGTACAAATCAAATACGAATGCCGCAGGAAAGCATTAATAGCCAGCAAAAGATTACTATTGGGATCGCATGATGAGTACCGACTGTGAGAATCAAATCTGTAAATTGTCCAACAATTTCCTCTGTACAAACATAAATAAGAATTGTATACTTTTGCTATTAAAAAGAAAATAAAAGATCTTGTTAGAATCAAATGTTGACTGTATGCTGTAAAACGCTAGGTAATCCTAGAACCAATATCCAATTTTAGTATAATTTTAAGCGCTACTTTTTAGAACACCCCCCCTACTTTCTTGAAAAAAATTAAATATTTCGTTTTGGAAATTTAAAAATTACATTTGTTTTTGATTTGTCTATGGGAAGCAAATAGACAATTTGTTTTAAAATAATGCAATTTAATTGAAAATTATCTGGATAGTGCATTAAGATATGTTAATAGTTAAAAATCTCAATAAGAAAATAACCTAATCCTAGAACCAATTTTCAATCTTTATCTAATTTAAACAATTGCAGACTTTGGATGTTTAGAAAAGTATTTAGAAAAAAATTAAATATTTCGTTTTGGAAATTTAAAAATTGCATTTGGTTTTGATTTGTTTATGGGAAGCTAATAAATAAAACTACCTTTATTCGTTTTCAAACCATACAATTTAATTGAAAATTATCTGGATAGTGTTAATAGTGAAGAGTCGCAATAAGAAAAGAACTGGAATATTTTTTGTAAAATTTTTTTAAAATTGTAATTTCCAGTTTTTGTTTAAATATTCGTTTTGAAATCATTTAATTTAATTGAAAATTATCTGGATAGTGCATTAGGATATGTAAATAATTTAGAATCGCATTAAGAAAAGAACTGGGATATTTGTAGTAAATTTTTTTTTTTAAATTGTAATATTGTTAACCAAATCGATACACCCTAATATTCATAGCATTGACTAACTGGGGTTACACGTACGGTTTGGAGTTTGAGTCGAATGCTAGCCGTAGTCGTAGCCCGATTATCTTATCGCCCGGTTTGGACTCCAAGTTGGGAAGCGAGTGCCTCCCTCCAGTCGTTACTCACCAACTGGCATTGCGGTGACGTTAATACGGATCGGCTCTCATCGAAAATCGAAGTAAATCTCGGCCGAATCCTTCATCAGTAGATAAATATGGTGATATTCGGGCGTTCGTTAAGGCGTTCGACTGCCTGGCGGTCAAGTTAAATGCGTTCGAATAGGCCGTCGCTCAGCTGTCATTTTAAAATTGCAAATTCAGTTACGACTTGTCCACCGACGTGTGCTAATCGACGGCTCCGGCGCAATTGAATCCAAAAACCACTGGCCACTGGAACTGCGGAAATGTTTATGCAAGCCACTATCATCGGATGCCTGTTCATGCTGGTGCCATTGGGCTTCGCTTTTGAGGAGCACCCGCACTTCTGCATCCAAACGGACCCGCTGCTCCTCTCGGAAATCGATCGCCATGTGGTCAATCCCAGCGAGAGGGATCTGCAGTGCCACATTAGGGCCACCACGCTGACCCAGAAAGAGAAGGTGAATCATTAGCATGGGGGAATACAATGTGTTAAGCTATTCCGCTTACATTTGGGTAAACAATTCTTAACACAAAATATCAACGTTTGTAAACTAAATGGGAACTTATTTATGGCTGCAAGTTTGAATAATTTCCAATATGTATTTATTAATTTTGGGTAAGTGGTTTAGACAACAATTTAATACTTAAGATTGTAAGATATAAATTAATTATGATTTCTAATGATAAATCTAAATCTCTAAACGAAACCTGTGCCAATTACTGATATATATTTTTATTAATTCTGATTTTAATTTCATCGGCATCCGTTCACATTAATCTATAAATAAAATAAGCAGATTAATTAATTGGTTTTCAAATAAAACTTTAAAGTATAATTCAAATAAGCAAATTATTTAATTTGTACTTAAACCGCATTTCTAATATATTTTAATATAATTATGTTGTTTTTTAATTGAAACCATTGTAAATAATTTCTTACTAATTAATTTATGGCTAAATGAGCAATCAAAGATCAACTATAATTCTATTTGGTGAAAAGTGACCTCACTCGGATGAAAATTGCCTGCCTTAAATGGCGACGTCTGTTTCGTGCAAACGAGTTTGTCTCATCGACATCCTTAAGTGAGAACTCCAATGTCAGTGCGAGCCATAAATTATTCGTGTGCCACCTTCGAGTGGCTGATATTCCAAATTGAATTAGCTTGACGATAAAGAAACAGACAAAGTGTCCATCGCAGCTGGGGAAGATAATGCCGGCGGACCTGCGATAAGCCGACGATGGGGGTTATTTACGAACACGGTGCTGGTTTCCCGTCTAAAATTTTTATCTTTCCGCTTGCAGGCAGTCCTCGTGGACACCTTGTGTGCGGACCATGGCTCCACTACGGTCAAGCGGGACAACCATCACTTCCTCCGGCTGCGCAATGGCGAGCTGAGCGGACGGGGTTCCCAGAAGGAGGTGTGCGCCAACGGGGGTGATTCGGTGCTGGCCTGGGTGCCCTACCACACGGTGATCCAGAACTATGCGGCCGAGCTGAATCCCAAGGAGCGGTTGACCTACATTGCCAAGGCCACGAACGTGGAGCGCGAGAAGACGGAGCTGTGCCACTTTCCCCACACGGATTTGGTCAATGCCGTGACCGACAACCTCTTCACCTGCGTGGTGATGATCTTTGGCGACAACTTTGTGAGTTTCTCCACGATGATGGTGCCGTAGGTGCCCTGAAACTGAAATTGAAATTGTAATCATTGCAGTACGGTGTGGAGGACAACATCAATGTGCTGGTGCAGCTGGAGCCGCTGATGTACCAGCTGAGGAACATCACCTACCTGCCGTGGCGCAATGTGTCCAACAGCTACAAAATGCACCTGGGCGACGGTGTGCTCCGCAACCCCAGTGGCGAACGGAAGCCCATCTACGGCAGCCTCAACTACGAGTTTGTGGAGAAGATCCACGTGAACATGAGCAGTGTCTACCAGGACAAGAAGCTGGGCAGGTTGCCTCTGCTCTTAGAGCACCGCGGTTCCGTCCTGGAATTGGACTCCTATGGAGTTGGTGGCCTGGATGTGGCGGAGAAGGCCTATTTCGGACGCAGCATGGATCCCAGGAGCGAGGTGAAGGTCCAGGTGATTGGACAGTGGGTGGACCAGCAGCGGGAGTTTGGAGCCGATATATACGAGTACTACGGGCACGGGTTGAGGCGGTATAGACAAGCTTTGGCCGGAGCCCGGCTCACTTTAGTCCGGATTGACAACACGGAGCCGGTTTTCATGGCCCCGGAGTCGCAGAACCTGGCCAAGGCCACGCTGTTCCGCGATCAGAAGTCTGGCAAACTGAAGGAGCATTCTTCGGGCAACTTCACCGAGTGGGAAAACGCCCAGGAGGAGGATTCCGATGAGGATGAGCCCGGTTTCTACGGCTGGTTTGTGGTGACCTCTCTGCTTTTGGCCCTCGCCGTCGTCGTGGGAATATACCTGGTAGTACGCACCCACAGCAGGAGGAACAAGCAGCGGCAGATGTACGACCTGGCCAACACGAATGTGGCTCCGCCAGCCTAAGCAAACTATGCATTATCCTTAAGTTTTGTAAATCCGAAAAAAAGCTGAGATCAACAGGTGTTTGTACTCCGAAATGTCAGTTTGATTAAACGGGTTGGCAGCCCCACTGCCAAATCCTTAGATTGCGTTTTGATTTTCTGTGTGAAAAGTGAAAAAGGATTTCGCTTGTAAAATGTTTGGTGGAGTGCGAAAAAATTATTAAAGTGGAAAATGTTATACATATATAAAGTGATATCTAATGGAACTACAGTGAGAAATCTTCCACAAGATCCGCGAAAGCAGACAACCAAGTCGGTGGAACTAAACACTAATGGGCTAACAAGAAAAGGTAAGGCTAATAAAAAAAGTTAAGCTTCAAGTTAAAGCGGTAAAACATTATTGAAAATGTAAGGCAATAAGTAGAGTTAAATTAAGACCAAAACATAAACAAATTGATTCGACGACCAGCAACGCGTTATACCCTTTCTCCGTCGCCAAGTTGGCAGCGCCAATTGCAACACGCCTATCATCTCACTCACACACAGAGAAAGACAGAGGCAGAAGTTCGGCGGCTGGCGGAGAAATTCATTCATCTCATCGAGAACTTTATTGATAACGTCGCCAGATAGCTAGTTATTTCATTCGATCCGGGTCCCCGAAAGACCCACTGGTGTGCACTTGTTTTGCTTTCCAAGCCCCGGGGCCCAGTGAGATTTGTCCAGATCACAAATATGTGAGTTTCGAAAGGTTTTTGTGTGACGCGGCCATATTTGAAGAGTTTTGTGTGTTGGATGTGGGGCGAGCTGCGAAAATTACATAAATACAGCGCAGGTAAGCGAAATGTTGTGGTAAATCCCTGATCAAAGGAGCACGCAGTGCGGGAGTAAGCGAATCGAACTCATTAGCCCCATTCAAGACGTGGGATTATGTATTTGTTTCGTTTTTTGGGCCTGAAAATCTGATTTTTCGCTCACACCAACACCAAGATGGTAAATTGTGTATAACACCATAGCTGTCTCTGTCTGGCGCAAGAGCTACCAGACCTGTAAATGGTCCCTGTTAATAGCTGCATCAACCGAACTGTTAACAACAGTTGCATTGAGTTCGAAATTAATTGGCCAATTTTTTGGCGGGCAAATCATAACAAACCCCGTACTCGTGCACCTTGCGGGGATTTCCTCTTAATGGATTAATAAGTGCTCGTGCTCTGAGCTAACCACTTGCCCTTGCAGCCTCCCCTAGTGACACGAAGTAATGGATCGCAAGAAGGTCCTGGAGCTGGACAAAATCTGCCGCCTGTGCATCTCGGAGAGGAAGGAGATGCGCCCCTTGTTCAGCGAGAAGGTGCCCGAGATGCTGATGGACTGCACCAGCGTGCGGGTGGAGCCCACGGAGGGCTGGCCGGACAAGATCTGCGTGCAGTGCGTCCACGCCGTGAGCCGGAATCACGCCTTCAAGACGCTCGTCGAGCGCAGCGACAAGGAGCTGCGCGAGTACATTCGCGGCTTGACCGTCGCCCTGGTGATGGAGGAGCAGCAGGCGGCCAGTGCCAAGCAGCAGCAGCAGCAGCAGCTGGAGCGCAAGCAGCAGCGGCTACTCCAAAAGCAACAGAAGCTCCTCGACGAGCAACTGCAGCAGCAGCAGCAGCAGCAACACCAGATGATCCAGCAGCAACAGCAGCAGACCCCTGCCAAACCCAAGCTGAAGCCGCTGCTCCGGAAGGGATCGCGCCAGCAAAAGCAGCGGCATCTGGAGGCGGCTCCGGCTCCGGCCCCGATCCAACAACCTGCCCCCCAGCCACAGATGCAGCTCCTGCCCGAACCAGCTCCGCCTCCGCCCACGCTGCAGCAACAGATCCAGCAGATCCAACTGCCCACCTTGCAGCCAGCGCCCGCCCAGCTACTGTCCACTGCCGGCACCACCACGACGATACCGCAGCAGATCCTGCTCCCCAACGGCCAGTTGATCACGACGGCCCAGATTGTGGGTCCGCAGCTGGCGCAGATCATCAGCACGACGCAGCAGGCGACGGCCAATGGGCAAGCCCCAGCCGCCCAGTCGCAGTTTATGCCCCAACTCCTGCAGACACCGAATGGACAGACCCTGCAGATTGTCCAGCAGCCCAATGGCACGCAGACGCTGCAGTTGGTCCAGTTGGTACCGCAGCGCAGTCTGGCGCCCACCGGGGTGACGACGGTGACCACCACCACCAATGCCACGGACATGGGCCAGAATGTCGGTGCTTCTCTGGCGGATGCGGACGTGCAGTTGCTGGAGGACGGTTGCGACGTGGAGGACGAAGATCTGGACGAGGTCTACGAACAGCTGGACGGTAAGGGGGATCACAGCTTTGAGACCATTGTCCTGGATGACGACCAGCAGCAGGACTTCCTCAAGGACCACCACGAGCACCACCAGGTGATGATCAACGAGGATCTCACGCAGAGCGAAAGCCAGGAGCACGAGTACTTCGACGATTTGGACCAACAGCAGGCGATGGACGAGGTGGAAGATGAGGACGAGCAACTCAAGCACGAGGAGGACCAAGACACCTTCATAATCGAAGAGATCCAACTGGACGATGACGAAATGCTGGAGGATCCGGATGCCGAGGAGTTAGACCAGGATTGTGAGTACGTCACGGACGACCATGATCCGCATCTATCCGGCGACGTGGACGATGACCTGCAGTATGCCATAATGGAGCCTCCAGATGGCGAGGCCAGTGTGGACATTGACGGGGCCTTCCTCGATTCGGAGCAGACGCATCATCAGCAGCAGCAGCAGCATCAGCAGCAGCAGGAGGAGCTGCAAAGCATATCGCTGGAAAACGCTGTAGTTGAGTTCAGCCAAGCCACTGCGACGACGGACGCCCTGGTGGCCCCCACTCTAAGCGTGAGCTCGGCGAGTCCGACGCCCAAGCGAGCCAAGCGAAGCAGCAACCAGGCTGCCGTCGGCGTAACGCTGGAACCCTGCGACCACCAACCACCCACCGCTGGACCCACGATCAGCAGCAAGCTGGCCGCGGCCAACTCCCGCCAGTTGGTGCAGACGGCCAGCGTGATTGCCGCCGCCGGAGCGGACGACAACTACGAGATAGACGCTAACCTGGTCACGGAATTTATACGGCAGCACACCTCGCCGCTGGGCTCGGGTCGGTACATCTGCCACCTGTGCAGCACCGAGTTCCGGCAGTTCAAGGGCCTGCAGAACCATATGCACTCGCACACCAACTGGATACGGGCCAATTGCAAGAAGCAGCCGCAGTGCGAGATCTGCCTGAAGAGCTTCAAAGGCCCCGGCATGCTGCGCATGCACATGAAGACGCACGACGCGGAGTCCAGCACGCCGGTGTGCACCATCTGCAATCGCACCTTCAAGTCCAAGGCGATCCTGTACAGGCACAGGCAGACGCACCAGCAGCGTGCCTACTGCTGCGGCGTGGCCAACTGCCGCAAGAACTTCTCCTCGGCGGTGAACCTCAAGTGGCATGTCGAACGCAAGCACACGGAGGTGGTGGAGCCGCTCTTCAAGTGCGGCGAGTGTGGTAATCTATACGACAGCGTGGACTCGCTGCAGGTGCATGTCGAGAGCACGGACCACAGTGCGGATGTGCAGATGGGCGGGCAGGACGATACCTTCAGCGGGGCGGTGAGCATCGCGTGCAACGGCACCACCGACATGTCCAACATGATGGCCACCGGCCAGAGCACGGCATTGGGCGGAGGAGCCGGCGACACCCATGCCGTGGTCGTGGGCTCCTCCGGCGAGGTGTACTTCGTGACGCAGGCGTAGCCAGCGGAGTTCGCCGCAGCAGTCGCTCCTGGGGATGCAGAGTGCCTGCTCGGCATCTAGATGACGATGACGATGACGATGACCACTTAGATGTAACATATACATATATACATACATACATATATATATTTTTGTACTACCCCGTCTAGATAACACTAGCAATTAGCAATTAGCACAACCACACAAATATTGCAATCCTAGATTTCTTTCGTAGAACTTGTTTAGTAGGTCCTAAGCGATTCACTCGAATTTTGTAAGCAAATACGAAACCGTAGGTAGGCAGAGCGCGGAACGAGTCCCCCTCACATTCAAACGCTGAGTGTACGAATCCTGCGGGGACTGTGCCAGTTTTTGTTTTTAATTTTATTACCTTACTTACTATTATTATTATTTTGTTTTTTCCCGGGGAATATCAGACTGGCATTTTAGGCTAAACGTATTTTGGCGTTGGGTTTTTCATTGTTGGGCTTTGAAACGTGAATAAGTAAAACTGTTTTAACTGCAAGAAAATAAATTAACAAACCTTCTAAAAAAAAATCCACAACATGATTGTTTTCATAAGTCTCCCTGGTGGGTGGTGGGTCGTTTTTAATTTTAAGCATGTAATCCAATTCGCTGCTCGCCGTTTTGTTGGCTTGTTGTTCAGTTGCGGCGCAAGAAGACCGGAAAAAACAGAACCAAAACAAAATTGATCTAAAGAAAACAACAATCAAGCCAAGGTCTAGTCTATTGATTCCCGATTGCCACGTGTCGGGTTCATTCAGCGATGGAGACCACCTGGATATGTGTTTCCATGTGACACGTTTGTCTTATTTGTATCTAGATAAATGCAATGTTGTACCTAGGTATGTACCTAGGTACACTTTTTTAAAACCTTAAACCTTACTAAGGGGAAACAAATATGAGGCTACCTTTTACCTTACCTAAGTAAAGGTTTTTATTTATTATATATTATTGCTATAATATGTATTTAGGTACTGAAATATATTTATTCAATTTTGTTTTTAAATTTGATTGATACCGCTAAATTTAATTTTGTATTACTTTCCCCAATATGTAAAAATAAATGTAATTTCACTGCAAATTAAAGATAATATAATTTCACCGCAATTCTACAACCATATTTAATTATCAGGGCGTATACACAGTATCACAATTCCTATGCACCTTCGTGAATAACAAAACGTTGAAATTTAAAAAAAAATGGTATTAAAAATGTTTTTAACCTTTTACATTACCTAGATAAATAACAAATTATGTACCTAAAAGGTACCTTACCCAAGTACGTATTACCACAAAAACCTTGTACCTTACCTAGATCCAAAAAACTAGTATCTTTCCCAACACTGATACCTACTACCTTTTTAATGATTTCTACATTTATTTACCACTACAATCAGTTATCTGATCGCAATCTGAAAGTCTCCCGCTGTCACATGAAATTGTTAATTAATTAGCAAATAAGTTGCGAATATCATCAATTGGGATAATATTGTGACAGCGAAAAAAGCCTGCCGTTTATTTATTTGGTTCAGATTATATACGACGGTCAGCCGAGTGTTGAAAGATAAGATAATGGCTAGCTGGCTCATTTTTCATTTATATGACACATGTTTACGACTTACCCTTCATTTGGCACCCAACTTTTGGGGAAATCCGATGCCCACTGTTACCAAATTACAAATTATAAAGCTTATGCATACTTTGATATATATATCGATTTTTCTATCACTATAGTTTCTTAAATAATTAAAATTTGACCTTTTCTTCACTGGGACTGCAGGCATACTCATGATTATAATAATATTACCTTTTCAAAATCATTTTTTTGGTATTTCAAATTAAATGTTAATGGACTTTCCATTTATAACTAAATTGAAATTACAAAATAAAAAAATATATCTTTTGTATGGTATTTCTCAAACAATGTACCATGGGTTTTATTTATTGAAAGCAACTCATGTCAAGTGTTTCATCTTAAATTCACTAACAAATATTTATTTCTAAATCTTAGAATGCAACTGCTTTCATGCTTGACTGGAAATGTCCTTGAACTTTGAACCATCTAAATTAAACTTGGCCACGCAGCCAATTAAAAAGGAAAAAAAAAGTATCGTGCGGTACACAATATAATGAATTTGCAAAGTTCAATAATTTTTCACCCTCCAATCCAGAAATAAGGAATAGAAAGTGTAACTTTGTATAGATGTGCTAAAAAAAAATTCAAAACATTTTCGATGAATTTGTAAGAATGTTAATGGGGCTTTACGTGTTGGAAATTATTCAAATGTATCTATTTTTGCCACACACTATCGAACAAAAACCCGGCGACTGTTGGTTGCCAACAGTTGGCCATTTATTTCAAATTTAATTGATTTGACACAAGCAAAGGGGTTGGAAAAGAGAGGGCCAGAATCAAAATATTTTTCCCACAATCAAAGCCTTTGATTCACCAACTATGCATTCCCAAAGCAAATGTTTTCAACATTAATTCACAGTATTTTGCATTAATATTCCTCGGTGCTGCCAATTATTCAGATTTTTGAATCGAAATCCGCGACGTCATAGAACACGACACATTAGTCACGCCAAGGCTGAAATTTCGCAGCAAAGAGCTATGTACATTTTTAGCTGACCTTTTGGGGGTTGTGTTTGGGGTTTGGGGTTTGGATATTCCAATCCCATCCTTCTCTCACATGAAGTGAAATTAAAACGCAATTGGGATATGCGAGTAAAGCGAAGGCGCAGCGTAATTGTAATTATTAATATTGCGCACAAGCGGTGTGCTAATGAAGAAATATTCAAAATATTGAAATGTAATAAACAACGATAAATGCGAATCACAGGAAAACTTTGTTATTTTTCAACCATTTGAATATTCATTACTTGTTTTTTTAACTGACAAGTTTACTTGGATGTTATAACATGTTTGACAGCATTTTTGAAGTGATTGAACTCGATTGATGAATAGATAGCAATTCAAAGATTTCGATTTTACGCACACTTGAGAATTTCTAAAAAAAAACAGAAATATTTTTCCCATTGCATTGTAGCCGAGTTAACAAGTTTCCCCCTTCTGTTTGTGTCATTAAACCGGAGACTCGGTAAACAAAAATCGAAAACAGCCAACAGCCGCAAAAGTATACGGCGTCCGTCAGCCGGAAGAAAATGAAAGCGCAGCAAAAGTGTTGTTTAGAGAATTAAATATTGTTTACAGATCAGATCGGTGATAATGATCGATCGATGCCCGGCCAATTCCATTCAAAGTTTCCCAGACAGGGCCGTAATATGTGCTAATACCTTACGCCAGACGACCTGAGAGGGCCAACACTTGTTAGCCCACTCACTGGCTGGCCACCCTACGCCCCGGTTTCCACCTCCTCAGAATTCTAAGACACCGCATTGACGCAATCGAAAAAGAATAACAAAATTGTTTATTTTGTGCTCGCCGCCTCGCAAATAATAATACTCGTACTTAAACCCGATTATTAGCAGATTTTTTGCACGGCGTTTCTGCGGTTATATTTATTTTGTTTGTGTTATTTTACAATTCTCCGTATAATTTTCTCATAAATTAAACTTTTCCACATTTAACGAGTTTTGTTTATTACCCTGAGTTAGGGCTGAAATATATTGGAGCTCTTTATATGGTTATGTATTTCAAGAAATTTTGAATTTTAGAATTTCTTTCCCTTTTTTTCGGATGACTATATCATATAGCACCCTTGGGAAAAATTGCAACATAAAAAAAATAAATTACCAAAAATGTTAACTTCTCTAATTTAAATTTGTTTTAAAATTCTTTTGGTTATATTGATGGTTTAATAAATCAGAGTTACTTTAGTTTTATTCAAATCGGAAATCCATATCATTGAGCTGTCATAGGAACGATCGAACCATCATAGCTGTAATATTTTTAAACATTTACGCATATAATTCAAAATTTAGATGTTTTGACGATCTTTGCTTTCTTTATTGTTATTTCTTTTTCCTATGCATTTCAATAAATTAAACAATTTTATTACCATTAAACTGTTATTCTTATGTATATGAACCCCTTTAAATAAGTAGTAATAGTAGTAAAATAGTATTTAATAGGTATTTCCGATTTCGGTTATTTATTGCCGCGCCTCTTGAAGCTTTCATTCCGTCACGAATTCGCGTTCACACATTGAATCGCATTTTGTTTTCAGTTTTCGACGTAGCATTGCTCTAGACATTCTTAGATATTTTCTCACGGAATTTGATTTTTTTGGCTAAAAGTCCATGGCCTACACCACGCAGCGCAAAATTCTCAATTCAACCAACTCAATCTCAAATTGTATCACTTTTTCAGTAAGAGATTTCACACTTCGTCACCTGTTTTCCACCTTGGACTCGTGTAAACTCCCTCTTTTTTCGTCGGCATTAAATTAAACTTGGTATACACCTGGTCCACGACAAATACACACAATAATTGGGTACACAAATCTGGCCAAATACTCTTCAAATATTTATATAATTCGTACAATTATAGACTGCTGGCTGCAGATCGGGACAATATTTTTAGCATTATCGCGACGGTTTTTTTTTCAGCTTGCGGCGCAATTTCATTTTCATTTCCGATTTCGGCTCTTCAAAAAACGAATTTGCTTCTTATGTACAACAAAAAGAACAAAATTGTGTATATAAGTATGTATTTAATGTGGGGCACACACGCCGAATGGGGTTTTTTCAAACTGATCTTCTTCTTCTCGGTTTGGGGCGTGTGCTATTGACATTGTACCCATTTGGTCATGAATTCGTTGGTGGGTATCGTCTGGCGAACTTTTTGGCTGACTGTTCGAGCGAAGAATTTCAGAATTTCAAGGCTTGATTCGCTTAGATACACTCCTTAAAGTGGGTGAAGGAAACAAATGAAAGTGCAGGGCCTTGTTTTTATTTTGCTTTTCAAAATGTAGGGGATAGTCCTAACTACCAAAAATGTTTTTTTAAATTGCAGGAGCTTTAGTCTGTAAATTCAAAACTATTAAATTAAATGGAAATACATGTTTTTAAACGAGCAGCAGTTTTGGGCTTAATATTTTTGACATCTTAATTATTCAAAAATTATTACCTAGAAAATGTATTTCTGAATCCCATTATTCGTATGGTTTCAACATGCAGCGTTTTCGAACCTTAAAAGATTATATGTTCGAGTAGATCTAGCCTTGTCCGTCTCTTTGTCCGCATGGCGTCGAATCTCGAAAATTAAACGAGCTAATTATTTCAGATTTAATTTAAACATAAATCAATGACGCCACTGCAAGCAGACATTCCTTTGTACGTTTTTCACAAATGTTGATTTTTTTTTAAATTTTCTTTCAAATAGTTTAGCTATCGACAAACAAAATAAAATAAATTATTTGAACCAAAGCAAGAATGAATTTTAGCTTCGGCAAGCCGAAACTTATATATGTATCCGTTCCAACAAAGCTACTTTTAGCTATATCGGGACTAACCAAATATATTATTTCAAGAATGCTTAAAAAAAAATTAAGTTTTGTCATTGTCTATAACACAGCCGGATTTGCAAAAATACAGTGAGCAGGTTGGTGTAAAATATGATTTTCTGTCAAATGAAAACCGCGAATTCGGGCGCTTCGAAGTATTCGTGAAAATCGGAGTTGTGTTGCCAACCGAAAGGGTTTTGCTTGATCTGAGGAATCGTTAATTTTCCTGAGAACACATGTGAATCATATTTATCATCGAACGCCGGCATTTGTGATTTGGCAGCTGGCCACAAATATTCGTCCCACCCACAACAGCTGAGGATGGGACCAGATTTGGCGTGGTCAGTGCCCGGATGAGTCGTCTCAGATTGGATTTGTGGTAACCGCATGGCTGTTAGATTGGCCCTGAAAAGACATCTTTGTCAGGGACGAGCATTCCCAGGGCAGTTCTCAGCCGTGTGCCCGGGCAACGCCTTTTTTCTCATTTTCTTCAGCTTTCTTGGGTGCCAGACAGACCCCCTCCCCCAGTTTTCCCCACCCACCAATGCGGAAGTGTACCCGTCGATTTTGTCATCGAAACGCCGGCGATCACGGCACAAACTCGTGGCCATTGTTCCGGTAACCGGTGACGTTTCACCCAGACATACGTTACGAGCACTCCCTCTTTGATTCTCTACTGAAATCTAGATATATCGGGAAATACTTGGCATAGTCCGAAAAGTAAAATTTGTAGAATTGGGGCAATTCTCCGCCCTCAAAAAAAAAAAAAGACAATGCATTGATTGAAATACTTTTTGGCTCTCTTACTTTCTAAATGTGGCTTTCAATGTCAGGGTCGGTTAAAAAAGACCTGTTGCAAGGAAGGTAGTGCTTGCATTAAATACTAAAATGCCATGTCAACGTTTGGCTGCTAAATATAAACTTATTTGATATTAAAAAGAAATTAATAAAATTCACTTTTTGATGTGTCAAACAGTGCCAACATTTTTCTTTCATCAAATACATGAATATGTATTATGTTGTGAAATTATAAGATGTTTTGTGAGAATGTTTCAAATAAAAGGATAAATATAATAAAATATTTTATGTTCGGCTTAAAATTGTATTTTTTCGCTCTCTTAGATTAATTATTTTATTCATATTTTCTAAAATAAATCAAGTAGGTCAAATCTGGTCTTCTGTTTTAAAAATTTTTATAAAAACTGAACAAATAGAAAAATATCATGTTAGTTTAAAGAAAATTGTATGACATTAAAGTACAAACATTTGTCTTGAAATAAATTAATTCAAGTTTGCTACCGTCTTTTATATTGTAAAAGTTAAATACATTCGATCTTTCCTATATAATTAAAATAATTTAAATTCGTTGAAACCCTACCCAAATGTTTTCACTGTGATGCAAAGATTATTTAATTTTGGTTATTTTGAATTTATTGAAGATATTGACAAAAATTTTAGTTGGCTCCTTTTCACTCGTTTTGGTCTAAGTTTTCTGTGCACAATATTTAATAATATTGGAGCACAACAAGTTTTGCTTATTAAAAACCATCAATAGATTTGCTAAATAATTGTATGCACGATACAAACTTTTATATGATTTTACTAATTCCTTAAAAGAATAATCTTGTAAGTTTCTTAAATTGTTTTAAATTTTAATTTCATTTTTTAAATCCGGTTCAGGAAAACAATATTTTCAAATTCGATTCTATTATAAACATAACGATTCTGAAGGCTTTATTTCTTAATGAATCATTTAGCTCTTACTTAAAGATCTTCGTATTGACGATAGCGATAGTTAAGAGTTCGTTTTAATTAATTTAAATCAAATGGATCGCTGACTAATGAAAACCAGCTGATAAACTCAATTTATTCGCTGCGTGTGATTCATTATTGGCCAAACAAGTAGGTAAACTACGAATGACGAACAATCTTCTGATTGTTGTCGGGCAATTTCAATTGTTATTGCAATTGTTTGCTGTTTGCCGGCTGATTTCAATTAAGCTTGGGACACACGAGCCACTGGCGCGTGTTTTCAATAATACTGGTATCAATGGAAATGCACCAGACAGCCAGGCACGGAGTGGAACGGTTATAAAACCACTTGACAGCCGCCATTAAAACTGTCATCCTCCGAAAATTCGATTGAATCGCGTCCTAGCACGCATCTACCATCTACCATCTACACCTACGTACTTCGTACTTTGTGGAGAGAACCGTGCTCCACTAATTGTCATATCTTGCAAGCCACGTTTAATCCACTAATGCAGGCCCAATGCCATTTCCATGTCCTTGCCTCGCACCTGCCAGTAAAAATCGATTTAGTGGGTGGAGCAGGTGCAACTGCAGTTGCAAGTATCCTTGAGAGAGACTGAGGCTGCTCACAAGGTCGTTGCTCGGCCATCAATCAAATAGACAAATCAGCCTGTAAATATTCATATGCAATCGTTGGCATTAAACAAGTGATTGACACACCTTAATTCTCATCATCTAATCCCCCGAATTTCCTAACTGACAGCTTCCCTTTTGCCCGCCAGCCCAAATTGGCCCTCTAACAGAACCCGGATGAGTAATGCAGCAGCACGTAACAATCTTGTTTGACTCGCCTGACAGCGGAACAAGCCCCAAAAAAATATATAAACACACGATGTTAAAATAGTCATATATTTGCAGAATGACAATTTCCCCCACAAAAACATATTTTCAAAATCCGTCAGAGAGCATGATCAAATATTTACTTGGGAGCACGAGCAAAATCATTTTGATTTTAATGTACACCTAAGAAAGCTCAGTATTGAAATTAATTAAATTTTTTTAATGCGATTTTTGATAGGTTTTTAGTACCACACGTGTAGTACATTAAACAGGTTAATGTTTCTTTAATTAAATACAAGACGAAATCTGGTATTATAGTAGATTGCCTTAAAGTGCCTATATCGGAACCGAAATAGGTTGAATTTTGTAAAATCAGTCAGTAGTTTCCAAAACGACTTTAAAGGGAAACTCAATAACAATATAACTCATTTGTGACAAATTGTCACATTGAGAGTCATAAATATGCAGTAAATATGACCCATGAAACTAAAAATGGCATGCAAATTAAGTGTCGTGGATTCGTTTCACTTATATTGAAGTCAAAGTCGTCTTCTTTATATGGGTTTAATATTACTTTAAAGCTTTACTCACTTAAGCTGAATGAAACAAAAACTAAACTAAACTAAAAAAGGGAAAACAACAAAAGTTCCCTATAAGTTTGAGTTTATGAAATGCAACTGCATCTATTTATTTACAATTGGTTGTTTATTTAGTTCGCCATTTAGTCTTGAAGACCGCATTTAGTTCCCCTTCGTTTTTCCATCTCTATGTTGTGTGGAATATAATAGAACCTGCATATATGCATGTCATATGGGGAAGTGGAAGCCTTGCCCGTTGGCTGCATTCAGAGTCAATGTCAAGGATGTAAGCTTCATAGAACAATGGGGCGACAAGCGATGTGGCGCCCGCTTTCCCACTTATCCACAGCCTTGGCAATGGCCTTCCATTTCCCGAACCCCTGCCACGCCCCCTTTCATCCAAACTGGGCTGAGTGCCCTCTGAATAAATTACTATGGGGTGCAGCCCGGAGGCTACAGGGTCAATGGGATTGGGATTATTGCTGGGATTGGGCTGAATTTCAGGCCAACTAAGAGGCATAATTCTTATCGGTTATGAATGGGTTTTCCTGCTGGGGGTTCTGTTTTTATTTGTGGTAACTGCGTGGGTGGCCAGGGACTGGGGCTGCCTATCTCGACAAGTCTGCTGTTTTATCACCAATTGGGCTTCCGACTGATGTAAAAATACCCGAAGGTTGCGTCACTTTTGCCATTTTCCCGTCCGAACGGAACCATTTCAGTTTTATTTCGGGATGTGGATGTGCCTCAAATGAAGAACCGACTCCAAGCTCACGCGATTCTATACGGTGTGCTTTGGTTTATTACCATTTATATTATCTATTTCAAAACGACGTCGCCAGCAAACACTTTCGATAATAGCAATTTTACCTGATGTAAGTGTAAATATATGTAGATATTTGCACAGAAAAAATACGCTTTAAGGGAAGTATTTCAGAGATTTGCACACACTGTGAAAATACTTTGTTTATGAAATATCTTTTACGATTAAATATTATTATATTATTGAATTATTAACTTAATAGTAAATCTTCCTTTCTTAAATCTTAAAATTTGTTAGAAAAAAAGAGTCAATCTCTAATGAGATTGTAGTCCTGTTGATACTCAACTTTAAACATGTTATTTATGCTATCTTATTGGAGGTGAAATATATCTGATTGTGACTCCATATTATTTAAGGGCATACATTTAAAAACTAATCAACTTTTTTAACAGTTTTCTTAATGTGTGTGAGTTGTACTCGTGTGACGTGATATTGTTTTGGAGCGTTGGGAAAGTTCTAGAGCTACGGGCCCGCAGTTAATGAATTCTAGAGTGAAAGCTAGGCCATAAAACTTAAGTTTTAAGTGAAATTCCCAACACCGCTGATAGTATCGATTGATGGTTGCACTTGGGGAGCTGTAAGGAACTAAAATATTTCACTGATTCCCTGTCAAGAGCTTCTAGACAGTCTGTATCACCTTCCCTTTTGCCCCGATCAAACCTTTAGGCCCTCCTACAATTGAATGGAATATTCTGAGATAAGATGTGAACGATAAGGGCAAACGGAACATTTGTCAACATCAGCAGCTGTTCGCATTTCTTTTTTTTTCAATTTGGACCCTGGTAATTTAATTAGGCCGTCCATTCATGAGCCCCAATTATGCGGAAATCGCTGGAGCCCGGTTCGATATACTATGTACTATATGTGGTAGCTTCCGTCAACAAATATTTGCACCGGAATTTTAATGGGACAAACAATGGGCAGCCGTTGGGGATTAAGAGGAAAAAACAGTTTACCAAAGAGATTTTCCATTGTTTATTGTTTTTGCCACCATCGGCAATTAAATTGTTTTCTTGGAATTGCAGACGGGATTTCCAGCTTAGAACGAGGAGCTCTATTAATAGAGTGTATCCACCAAAGACCTTTGTTGACCCACTAACAACTAACAGATACAGATACCAATCCGGGACTCACTGTTCCAGTGGTAACGCTCGGAGCAAAGCGCGTGTCCTGGGACAATTTGTCATTTGAATCCAAATCCGAGGAAAATCAGTTGCTAAATAAGAAAAGATACTTTTGAGCTGAGAAAGAATGGAACCAGCTGAAAAAAAGAGCTGCAGTGGCATATGACCTCTCTTCCGCCGAAGAGCGCGGAGAGGAAAAGAGGGTGCGCGGCAGAGAGAAAATTCATACACAACAAAAAATTTACTTCATTGAATTGAATTCCAAAAGTAATGTAAAATTTAAGCTAAATTTATAAAAATATTTCGAGATACAAAAACAACAAGAAGCCGTATTAAGTCTTTTAATATAATGTAGAAGCCTTACAAGATTATGTTAATCGAATTAATTACGATCATACTAAAATGTATTCTGTAAAAAAAAACGATATGGGGACTGTATTATTGTTACCAAAGAAATTAACTGTAAATGCAACGAACGTGCCTATTTTTAAGAAATACTTCTTTTGGCTGCGTTACTGGTTTTCAATGGTGATTGAAAGAACACAAAGGGAATCCAAGTAAAATGATCCTATTGAACCCTTTGCCATTTTGCAAGGTTTGTCCACTTTTTTAGTGGTCACTTAAGCCACTCAAGCAAGGATATAGAATAAATGAATTTCTCCCTAGCTGTTAAAGATCTTTGCAACGTTAAATCATCTAATGGACTTTAAGTTACTTTTGCAAATTAATCACTTCACAAAGGCAAACTCTGCCACAAATTTTTGTCAGTGTCCTCGCTTCCCGAAAAGTATCTCGAGAGCGCATTTGCTCAGATAGCTCACTCGCTCGCACTCATGCAGACTCCCTCTGGGCGGGTGAACAAGTGCTGCGGGGTCTATGGTGGTCTCGTTCTGGGCGAGCAAAGGCGCTCGTCGTCGCTGAAACGTCCGCAAAGTTTCTTTCTCTTTCAATTGTTTTTGAAACTTCGCTCGGATCGGACGTGTGCGCGCTCTGGAAGAAAAAAGTGAAAAAGTGTGTGGCAAAGTGCAAATAAGCCACAACGCGCATGTGAGAAATCAAATTTAATTGAGAAGCATCAAATTGTATACATATCGGGCATACCCACATCGCCGTATGTGTGCGTGTCCCAGTGCTAGTGAGGTTTTCGCCGTGAAAATATACTAACTGAATGAAAAACTGAATCGCAAACTAGCCAGCGAATTGGAAAAGAGTGCTCGCATTGGGGACACGCAGAGGTGTCTCGAAAAAGGTAAATTTGTTACACAGAAACGACGCCAGAAAGCGATTAGCGATTTTCGACTCTGTGCGAGTGTGTAATTTTCATGTACGGCTGTGTGTTTGTGTATGCGTGTGAATTTAATTTAATTTTTTTTCGTGTATGTGCACTGTAAAAATAGCTGAAGAGAGATCAAGTACTCTTTGGCTCTCGCTCTTACTCTCTCGTAAGGAGAGGAAACAGCGACGTCACCGTTCACGCAGTCAATTTTTTCTTTCTTTTCTTTTTATGCCACAGCCGTGCTTCTTCTTCTTCACGTCTTTTGGCTATCTGTTTTGTGGTTAATCTTTTGTTTTGAATATACTTTATCTACGTCTGTTCTTTGCCTTTGTGTTGGTGAGTGAGATGATCTTCTCTTCTTTTTCCCAGCTCTCTTTTTGTTCTTTCTTTAGTTTTTGTTTTTTTCGTACACGTAATTCACGTAGATATCGAAGTCACAGCTGCTTTTTGTTTTGATACGTGAAATCCATAATCAACCTGCTATCGCAGTTAAAAAACGAGAAAACAAAACCCGTTTTGGTGACGAACAAATAACTCGAAAATTATGCGAATATCTGGGTGTTAAATGTGTAAAATCCCCGCCTGAAAAAGTAGCAAAGTTTTCCATTACACTTCGAATTCGCTTTTTTTTGTTTTAGTTTGCGAACATGACTAATTGCTGCTTTAATTGTTCAGCAAGCTGCTTATTTCATTTGTAAATTTTCAAGTGCTCAACTTTTGTTTTTATCGCATTTGTTTTTCGAAAGATCTAGATTACGTTTCGCGCGAGTCAAAAGATAACTGTCTTACTTTTAAAGGTGCTCAGATTCCAAACCAGAATATAATGCAACACAAATATTGCCATTTTATTTACTGGGAGTTTTGCTGTGTTTGCCTTGTTTTTGTTGCCAGGCACTCGCCAAATTTAGTTTCACTCGATTACTGGAAAGCTTATCAGTGGCTGAGTTCACTATAGATTGGCAAAGAGGGGAAATCGGGAACTTTGGGGCGAAAGAAACAAAGGCAGGCCTCCTTTTTGTTTAGTATTGGCGGTGCTGCTCCCATTTAAATGCCAGCAAAATGCTAGGGAAAAATAACAAACAGCTCCAATTTCGCCTCGTTTCGCATTGCTTCCTACTTCATTTGCAAATTGTGAATTCAGTGATTGCAACTCTCTTGGCAGTCGGCCAAACAATTTGTGTTTACTTACCGTGTTACCCAAACGATTTGCTACTCTAATTTAAGACTAAGGAAATTTTTCAAACGCAATTTAAAAAAAATCCAGGCTAGGTAAATAATATGTTTTTGTTTTCCGACATATTTTAACAATGTACATTCCAAATTTATGTGTTTTATATTTTGGGTTTAAGCTAACTAAAGCTAAACTCTGCTCAGGTTTCGAGAATTCGAATGTTATCTCTAGACTACTTGCAATCAAATCAAAGTTTCCCATATATTTGTGTATAAAGTTATAAAGTTAACATACTACAGTTTTTACCAATATCAATAAGGAACTCAAAACAAACTTAAATTCAATTCTAAAGTTATAATTTCATTTGTATTATTCCTTAAATAGAATGGTTTTCCTATTTAGATAATAGGTAAAATAAGAAAACTATAGGTAATTTTCTATTTCCCAATTTATACGTTAAAAAATGTATTTCATACATAAATAAATAAAAAATGTTATGGACTTCAATATAGATTTAATCAAAATGGAATTGGGAACAGAGCCCAATGAACTTTGCTGCTGAGAGTCTCGATCGCTGAAATATCAAAAAGCAAAAAACTTTTGTTAGAATGTAAATGAAATTGAGTTAATCAATGTTTGTTTAGCTGGCAATTCACACTTGTTTTTTTTTTTTTTGTGTGCGCCTGTCTGGTGTCGCAGAGTTGCCAAATTCAACGAATTGGTGTTACAAGTGAGGCGCCTTTTTCCTTTGTAAGCTAAAATGCTGAAATTGATACACACAGTGTGAAAAGTGTTGTATCTTTTGTTTAAGTTTCGTTCCGATAGCTGAGGGTTGTGCTCTTTGCTTGATTGCCTTTGTCTGGAAGAACAGCTGACAGCTGATTTGAATGTTTTCCACTCATTTGTTTTGATTTGATTTGACTTTGCAGTCGCTTGCTAATCAAATTTGCTTTGGGCAACGCGCCGAGTTTCTCCGGACAAAGTATCTCGGAATTCCTCCGGCGCAATTGCAGCTGTTTGGGTTTCAGTCAACAGCCCTCTCAGCTCCCAGTTCCGTTCTCTGTCTGCGTTATTCGCTGTCGTTGACCCAGATTCAGTTCACCTTATGTACATTGTATGCAAACACATACCCCACACTAATGTGGAGCAATCGGGGAGTGAGGAAGATAGTTTTACGGCGTATATACTTGTTTCTGGCTCTGGTTTCCCCAAAGTTTTCCTTGCCCATATTTTGCTCAGTTTTTTCCGCTGGCTGATAAGGCCGTTGCTTTTCGCTGACTCAGCAGCGATCTTTGCCTGATCTTCAGTGCCAAGCAATCAGTTTCAATTAATTGCCTGATTAGCTATATACTTGAAGCCCCCGTAGATTGTGTTCCGTGTTTCAATCAATTTTCGCGACTTTCGCTTGACATTTTCCCCGGACATTAACGGATGGCGGGGTAAAAACACTAATTTATTTAAAGGCTCTTGCTATAAATAACGCTGTCGAAATAGCCGCCTTAGCTCTTGGAAGCAGCGATAAACTTCTCCGTATTGTTTTTGCGGCGTAGACAAGACAACGGAGTGAATCACCTCGAGTTAACGAACCTCATCACCGAAACACTTGATTCCGTCAAAGCGGTTAAGTGCCTTTAGTGGTTCCCCGAACGAATATCTTGGTAGTTGCTGGGTATCTAACCTCTATCTGTATCTACCTCGGTGATTAACAAATGCCGCCGTCTGGTCTCGATCAGGTAACAATTACAGCAGCCAGCAGCTGGCAAATATGCATTTGGCTATCTTTATGACGTCTGCAGTTCCCTGTTTGCATTACCGATTAGAGAGCCAGGCAGTGGGTGATAAATAAAGGCAGAAATAGATGTGTCTACAACGCAATTCGCGAATCGTGCCACTTCTTGGCAGCTTCGATTATAATTATAATTTGCCAGTCGTCTAATTGGAGAACCTTTGATACCAGCCGCCCTATCAGCTCCGGAGATTCCCGTTGTCTCTGTTCACGTGCCAATCGCTTGACTAGTTCCAGTCGAAACCCCTGCTCCTCACCATTACCCCACTGTCCCCAAAGTGTTCCCCATTCCACATCCCACTTTCCGATTTCCAATTGTTTTCAATTAACAGCACGCTTCGTTAAATGTTTTCTAATATAGCGCATGGTTCACAGGCTGATTTGATTACTCTATGCCATATTCTATTATATATGCCATTGCTGATTGTTGACTGTTGATGGGGAGATCCAGTGGATCAGTCAGCTACCGAGTGAATGATCTTCTAAAGCGCAATCGAAATTTGATAGGTCGCCAAATGTTATTGATCTTCCCACATCAGCTGAGCTTTGTCTAGTGGTTATTGATCCTAAAAGGTGCATTGGAATTCAAAACAAAGATACGCAATATGATTGCATTCTTAGTCGCAAATTGTAGCATTTTAACCACTAGAACAGAATCGCCTATGAGATATAAAGATCGAATTGAATCTAAATATTATGAAATATCTTAATGATCATCAGAATCACAGGCGGAACACGATTTGCATTCTGTGTAGTCGCGTGTCGAGTGTTCCGTAGCGGAAATGACATTGAACCCCCGGCCTGAGTTTCGAATGCACTTGCTCCGAAACGATATGATCAGATGGGATCCGAGAATGAGAACCGGTTTCATGTCGGTTGATTGAACGGTCAGGGCATGATTCAGGCCATTAAGCGAGCATGTGTGGCAGGTTAAGGCGATCGCTTATTTAACCCAATTTTCAATTAAATTAATCGCATTTTCCCGCTCGTCATCTCTCTCGTTGCAGACTGAACAAAGCAGCAGCAGCAGCAGCCGGATAAACGGATTTCCCAAGCAGCGCGTCCAGCGGGAACAGCTCCGGGGAAAATAAAAGCGGCCAGCAATCGTTAAACTGTTTCACGCGGCGGGGAATGGTATATTTCTTGGGGGATTGGGGCATGGGAGATTCTGACTTGTCGTCATATCAGCAACATGTACCAAATATACAGCAGCCACAACGCATCCATGGACATGATCTACTCTTGCAACAACAACAGCAGCAGCAGCTCCCACAGCAGCAGCAGCAGCAACATCAACGCCAGCAGCAGCAACAGCAGCAGCAACTTGTGGCCCAAATCTCCAGTAGCCTAAGCCAGCTGCAGTCGCCGCTGCAGTTGCAGTTTGCCAGTGGTTCCAGCTTCCTGCAGCAGGGCACTACTCCCTCGCCATCCCAGCAGCAACATGTTGGTCCTGTCAGTAGCAGCAGCAGCAGCAGCCTCGTAACTGCCAATCTCCAGCAGCTGTCGGTGAGCAACAGCAACTCCAGCAGCAGCAGCAGCAACAACAACACCACCACCAGCGGCTGCAACACTCCCACCAAACCGCAACAGCAGCAAAAACTACTGCTCCCAGAAGCAGCTGCTCCTGCTGTCGCCGCTGTCGGCAAGCCATCCAAGAACCCTCAGCTAAGCAAGGATCTCCTGGACAATGAGGATGAGGTGGCACTGCACCCGCTCTCCAACCAGGTGAGTGATACTGAATTATAAACTATATTAGAGTATTATGTTTGAGTGCCAGTTGTTACTAGTGGGATCAAATGTTTGGGAAACTGTTTATCCTTTATTCAAAATTGGGATTTTCGAAGTTTTATCGTAGTATTAAGTTGTAATTAATGAACTAACATATCTCAAGTTTTAAAGAATTTTTGAGCTTGGGATATTCTTTGGGAATTGAATTCAATAAGAGCTTTCAAATATTAAAACTAGATATGTAGGAGTGGTTTAAGTTGGAAGAATTCCCGATAATAGTGAGAGATTATTGAAAGCTGTTTTAAATCGGCATCATTTGTACTGAAACTGGAGGATTATTAAACCTAACTTTACTAAATCCTGCAAATCACTAGAATATATACCCTTGCCAGCTATTTAAGAGCAAATCAATAGAACACAGTTTAGCTATAATGAAGAGTAGTTAGGTACTTTGGGCTACATCTTTTTGATCTCGATGAGCAGGGCGCTGTACAGCGACTGACAGAACTCCTCCAGGCCCGCGTACGTGTTCTTCTCGATAAAGGCCTTGACCACCGCCCACACGGACTTGAGGAACTTCACCTGGCCAAAGACGAGGACGTCCGTGTACTCCTCCACGGTGGCCCTGAGGCAGAAGTGCAACAGAACCACAAAGGCGTCCGCGTAGGGGATCTCGGCGTTGACGCTGTACACATCGATGGAGTACAGCTGGCCGGGTTGGCTGCACTCGCGCATGACCTGCGTCTCGGTGACCTTGACGGTCTTGGGGCCGACGTTCGATTGAAGGGCCACGGTCACCGAGACCTTGCGTTCGTTCTGGCCGGCGGAGTTGCGCGCCCAGCCGCCCATCCGCAGATCGGTGGACTTGCGTCGCTCGTGAAAGCTCTGCAGGAACGGCGAGGCGGAGAAGAGGATGTTGAACAGAGCGTCGACCCGCACCATCAGTCGCTCCTGCAGCAGCTTGCGGCCCTCGTGCGTCGCACTGCAGCGGGCGGTCAGCTCCTCAGGCTTCCTTTGCCCTATCATGTGTGGGGCCGTTTTAAAATTGACAATGTTCGAGGGTCCCGATGGGTCGATTGTGTTGCGGTCGATCTTGGCCTTTTTACCGCGCTTACCGGTTGCTGACCGAATTGTATCCCTGCTGTTGAGGGCCGTGTTTCCCACCGCAAGGTACCGCGTATTCCGCTTGCGATTCGACCGGCCTCGGCCAATGTCCGTCTGGGTGTAAGTCGACTGCCTCGGTGCTGTGACCTGCGGTGGCTTCTTCTTCCCGCCCAGGCTCACGTCGGCCTTGGAGCGCCTTTCGTCCTTGCCGACTGTAGAGTTTCGCTTGCTGCCCCAGAAAAGACGATGCTTGCTGCTGTCAGCCGATGCCGGATCCTGGAAATCGTTTGCACGACTCCTGTTTGTCGACTGCTGTGCGTTCCGGCGATTGTTGCTGGTGCTCGGGCTAGGCGGTTTATCCATCACCAATATTTTTCCCATTCGATGCTTCAGCTGGGCCTTGATCGACTTCATATTCTACCCAAGATTCATGGTCATTTTCAGTTAAAAAGTTGTCAATGACATCATAAAAACGAAACACTCGAAATTTGTCAATAAGGTCAAGGAATTGAATGATGTCCAGGTCTAGTTTCTCATGGCTGTCTAGTTTGGTTTGCTCGGAAGACTTTCGGTGAGAAAGCTCGATAAGCCTGGCATTTTGATTAGATTCATGAAATGACGTAGGGGAAACGATAAGATATAGCAATCAGGATTATAGCCACGCTCCATTCAGCAAGCACAGACAGAAACTAGTTAGCTTGTGTTTTTGATAAATAAAAAACATAATAAACATAAATAACAAGAATGGAAAATGTATAAACAAAGCAAAACAAAAATGTTTTATTTTTGAAGATTTAAAAAGCACTTGCTTACGATAACGCTTTAATATATACACTTCAGATTGCAGAAGGTGATTAAAGATTAAAGGTTTCACATAGAAATATATGTAGGAAGGCAGGAAATAACTCAATTAACTTGCGATAGTAAATTTGACTTTATCTGCCTTTTAACAGGTCGGAGGACACACTCGCCTTTTGCTGCTCAACCAGTCGACGGTGATCAAGCCGTTGAACCTGCGTGAATTGGACTTCTACCAGAACATTCCGCAGGACATACTGAAGTTTGTGCCCAAGTACAAAGGTAAGATACCGACTGTTTCACCAACCGCATCAAAAACTGATCACACGTTTGAATACCAATTATCGATTCTGTCAAAGCGCTTCATTTGCTCTTTCGTTTCGAATTAACTAATCCATACAATCAAACAAAAGAAAATATATATATATAATACATACTGAATCGCGCCAAGCATTTGTCATGCGTCTTGAGTTCTGAAATCGCCAATTTTTATTGAATCGAACTTTTGTTTTTGTACTAACTCGCAACAAACAAAAATGATAAAGCCAAACAACCAACCAATTTGCGTTTGCTCCTCTTGTATCGTCCCTAGATAAAAGCGAATCGCATTCGAAATATCATTTTATTTTTAGTATTTTTTTTCTCTACAACTATACATCTAAAAATTTTGTGATATACTTAGTCCGTAAGTTGATTATTGAAAATGGAAATAAAACCAATCACAAAAACAAAAGCAAAAAAAAAAAAAAAAAAAAAAAAATAAGAAAAGAAAAGAAAACTGACGTTTAAAGACTGAACCATATACAATAATATGTAGCTAACCTATAGCTTTAACGATTTGTAATACAAAAGCGAAGATCAAAAATAAAAGAACCAAAAAAGTTATAGCCGCCACATGCCACAGAACATTCTCTGAATCGACGACGCCTGGGACTAGTCACTAGTCCGGGTCGCCACCGCCCGAACCAGAGACCTTTTCCGATTAAACCCCCTTAGTTAGTATTACAGACATCAATGGGTAAGTCGCAAACCAAAACCACCAAATAAAAAAAAAAAAAAAAAAAAAAAAAAAAAAAACCAAATACCAAGCAAACTCCAACTCAAAAGTAAAGTAAAGTAATCGTTAATAAAAATCCCCTCCATTACGATTGTACAGTTTTTGCTGGCAAAAATTGTACAATCTTTGAAATGGAAATGGAATAGTTTAAACCCATGCACTCCCTCGATTCGGAGCATGTACATATATAGAGATTATGATTGCCCGGATCGGGGGGCGTGTCCCGCCACTACATGTACGTCTATGCTCGTATTATCCAAAGGTTCGAGGTGCCTGCCTGACAGACCCGCTCGAGATCTGCCGCCGAACCAAGCAAACCTCACCGAACCGAACTGAAATGATCCGTACCGGAGTCCGGAAAGAGTCCTCCCCTGTCGGGATCGGGATCGGGATTGGGATCGGGATCGGGAAAGCCTAATGCCGATAAAGTGTAAAGAATCATTTTTTTTTCCGCAATGCAACAAAGAAAATCGAGTTTTATTTTATGTGTTTGTTCAGAACGCACATCGTGCCGCCCTCCTTCCCTCAAACGTTGTGTTGTTGTGTAGTCGTCGTCGCCGTCTCCGTCTCCGTCTCCACTCCGCTCGTCTCATCTCGATCCCTAGCGATCCTAAGCGATCGGGTCCGCCCTGCTCTGTCGGTTAGAAAGAATGCAGGCGAGCCAAATCGAATGGGTTTGTATGATTCAAAACACATCTATCTATCTAATTTACATATGTTAATTACCAATATACCATACAAATACGATACGTTACGATACGATACGATTACACGTACACGTATAATAGTTAAGATTTAGTGTGTTAAGTCAAGGAAAATCGAAGCCAGTTTTTTTGTATCCTACATTTTCCACTTTCTTTTGCACTTGTTTCTCCGTCGGATCGCTAAGTCTACTTCTATCTGTTTTGCACCAACTTAGCTTAGGATTAGGCCTAGTTACTATTTCCATTTAACCGCATAACATTTGGAAGCCATCTGATCCGTCTGATGTTGAAAATGCATGAAGCACTTGTCGATCGAACTCATTGCACTAAAAAAAACTGTTAGAAACTCTGCTCACTAGATTAAATGTTTGATCTCCTGAGCAGGGTTGCATTTTCATCATCGCTGAGAGTAATCGTGTTTGTCTGTCCTCAACCATTTCGTGTGTCTGCTAACAAAGTCTTAGGAACCGTTGCCTCAGCCTCCATTTGCCACATCTTAATAACCCTGCCCCCCCAACCCCAACCCAAACCCATTTCCCGTGTCGATTCGATGCTAAACTACAAAACCTACAACCAGATGAGAAGAAACCTACAACCAGTCGCAGTTTAGTAATCCCTTTTCCCGGCTCGTCTCTGTGTCCATTCCAGGCGTCATGCAGGCCACCACCATGGGCGGAGCCAAGCTGGACAAGCGCTACTCGCCCAGTTTCCGCGATGAGGCAGCCGCCGTTCCCGTCCGCAAGATGAGTGCCTCCAAGAGGAAGCGGGATGAGGTGCTGAGGTGGGTACTCCTTCAGCAATCAAACACAGAGCGTTGATTAATTGCATATTCCGTTGCAGAATGAAGGTGCACAAGAACGGTCAGGCAGCCGAGGTGATCAAGAGCATCTCCCAACTGGACAACACAAACAAGCAATGTAGGTATTAAGCTTATTTTAGATTGTTGTTCATTCAGTGAAACACAAATCGATGGAGAACCACCTATTTCTCTGGTTTCCTCCCCTCATTTAGGTGTTTATTTTTCCATGAAAATATTGTTAGCAATATAATTTATTATCTTTAAAGAAGATATTTCTATTTCAAACGCGCACAAGCCCAAATTGTCTTTCTGAAAAAAAAATATGTATAAATAAATCTTGAGATGAAATTAAATTCAAATTGTCAATCATTATTTAAGAAAAACAATGTGCATGTGGATTTAACAAACCCCATTTTAAATATAGTGATTGATTCACAAGCACATGGTTTGTTTTAATTTTTTTAAATATGTAGCTAATAAAATATCTTAAACTCTAAAAGATATTTCAATTTTACAAGCAATAAACTTACATTCCATACACTTTCCTTGCAGACTTCCTTATGCTCGAGAACATCACCTCGCAGTTCCGGAACCCCTGCATCCTGGACCTGAAGATGGGCACTCGCCAGCATGGAGACGACGCCTCGGCGGAGAAGCGTTCCAAGCAGATGGCCAAGTGCGCGGCCAGCACGTCCGGATCTCTCGGCGTTCGGCTATGCGGAATGCAGACCTATCTGGCCGATCTGGAGCAGTATGCCAAGCGGGACAAGTACTGGGGCCGCGAGCTGAACGAGGGCGGATTCAAGACGGCCTTGCATGACTTCTTCCACAATGGCTACCGCCTGCGCATTCGCGTCATCCGCAAAATTCTGCAGCGCCTGCTGCAGTTGCGCCGGGTGATTGAGAAGCAGTCAAGCTATAGGTTCTACTCCTGGTGAGTAACAAAAGCACTTAAGTTGTGCCTCCATTTCGACACGGTTCTAATACAAGTTATCCCCAATTTCCAGCTCATTGCTTATTGTGTATGAGGGTTTCGAGGAAAACCCGATGGCTCATCCGCCCTCGATGGGCGTGGATGAGTGGCCGGAGGCACCCAGGTCGGCCACCGTGCCCGGCACCGTCTTCGACTACCATCCGGAGAACAGCATAGACGAGGACGATCTGGAGGATGAGGACGAGGCGGGACACGAGGCTGGCGATGAGCTGGAGGCGCACGACACCGACGAGGATCTGCATCTGGTGGCGGCCGACAGTGGCAACGCCTCGGCCACCAACAGCAGCACCGGTGGCGATGCCTGCAACTACGATGCAGATGCCTCCAACGATTCCAGCTCATTGCTCAACCTGGCCACCAGACGGCACCTGCACAAGCGTGGCTTCGCCGAGGCAGCGGCGCGGGGTGTGAAGCAGACGGCAGCCAACAACACCAACACCACCACCACCACCGACGAGGAGGAGGAGGAAGACCACCCAGCCGCCATGCCACCGCCCCGCAGTTGTGGTGTGATGGCCGCCAAGGCGGCAGCTGCTGCGGCTGCAGCTGGACTGGCCGGAAAGGGCCAGGGCGCATTCATTCCAATCTCCGAAGAGACAGTATTCCTGGACCCAGAGCCCGCGCTGCCCAGCGTGACGACCTCATCGCCACATTCCGGTGACTCGTGGATGAACTACAGCAGCAACAGCAGCGACGACTTCTCCGGCTTGTCGGAGCAGATCAAGGCTGTGGCCAGTGGGCGTCAGACATGTAAGAATCCATGGCTTTATTTACAATGTATAGATTGATAAAAGCTTTCCATTGCTTGCAGGCAACAACAGCAGTGATGACGCCAGTTCTGATTACGAGAGCAGCATAATTGGGCCCACTGAGGCCATGTTCAAGCGCTACAAGTCGCAGCAATCGTTTGACGCGGCCGCAGCAGCCGAGTCCGCTTCCTCCCCGCCCCTCACTGCCGGCAACTCGAGCGTCTCCAATGGCGGCACCACAGTGCGCTCCCTGGTTTCGCCCGCCTCCTCCAGCGCCTCGTCCCTGAAGTCGGTCAAGGGTGCGGTGAAGCGGCTGCGCTGCAATGACGATGACCAGCAGTCGACGGCCCTCGGGGAATGTGAGTCGCGGGAGGCCAAGAAGTCGACGATCACCTCGACGCCCGTGTCGGCCGTGTCCTCGCCAGCCAAGACCGTGCCGCAGTTGCACAGTTGCGAGAGCATCTCCAATCCGCACTCCCTGCTGGCAGGCCTGCTGCTGGACTCCATGGACAACAACAACGAGCAGCATCGCAATACGGCCCTGCTGCAGCACAGCTCCAAGTCGCTGGACATGTCGGCACCGCCCACCGATGACAACCAGTGCTTCGTGGACGTGCGCCTCATTGACTTTGCCCACACGGCATTTGTGCCGCGCAACGGCAGCATGCTGCCCACTCCGGCGGCTGCTCCGGTGCACCATGGACCCGATGGGGGATTCCTCACGGGCCTGGACAGCCTCAACCGCCTGCTCAACGAGATTCTGGCCGAGGAGCGCATCTAAGGATATACTGACAGCATGGACGGAAGGAAATGAAAATGGGGGGAACTGAGGGGAAGAGACGTTAAAAGTACAATTTAATTTCAGAATACCTAAATTGTTGTAGCAACATGCGTTAAATTATGAAACAAAATCAACTAATCTTTAGAAATTCGAAATGTGATTCAAGCAAACCTATTTAACAACCGGATATAGCCCCTAACTTTTAACTTTTAACCAACGCGTAATATTAAGTGCAGGGCGGAGCGAGTTCCCCCGACTAATCGCAGCATTTGTGGAAAACGAAAAAGAGAATTTAAAATTGATTTGTGAAAAAAAGTCGCTTCCAAAAGTAGATGAAAGTAAATAGTTCTTTAGATTGAATGAGTGTGCATCCTGCTGCATTTCACATCCAGATCGGAGATAAGTTGTTCGGTAAAAGTGCATATAGTTTAACCTTTTGTGAGAGTTCGCGTGTAGCACACCTATATATGTATTGTACGTTCAAGCGAGGACACTCGGATCGTGCGTTTTTATACCTAGCCATTACGATACAATGCAAAGTGACAGACCGTAATGATCAGTATTTCGTTGTATGTATCTATGCTTAAAGTCTTAGCCCGTTTCCTTTTCCAATTGTAGTGACAAAGTTTCGACGAGGAGCCAGAGTTTACTATATATACTATACACTATATAAAATACATGCAAAAACACATTTTTAAGTTAACGATTAAAGAGAGAAACGCTATTAATATATAGATCCTACAAATATTACTATTACTTAATGTGTAACTAGAGAATTAAACGGAAAAAAATGTATGTATATTTTCACTTAAGCACGTTTAAAAATTACAAATGTTCTACAACTTGCAAAAATACCTTTAATGAATAAATATATATATGAAATCTATTCAAGTTTTTTATTTTTTAAAAAGTGCTAAAGGCGCGAAAAGTTCCCCGCACTTGTGGTGTTTTTTAGTCCCTACCTGCGATGTATCGATAAATCAGCTGTTCAAGTCTATCGTCGTTTGTTCATCTCTAAGGCAACTGTGCGTATTTTTATATTTTATTCTGTCTGGTGATATTTGCTTAAATAGGGATATTTAGGTGTGATAAACAAATTGTAATAGCATTTAAACTGGGTGTGCAAACCCATTAAGTTTCCTTTAAATCAAGTAGGCCTCATAGCTTGTCAAACGTAAACATTCTTATGTAATTGTTCAGGGCTAGGTTAAACTTGCGCCTGGAGGATACTGACATTTCTTGAATTCCAGTGCTGCAATGGGCGGACACGGACATCACGGAGAACCCTACACGGTGCCCCACGCATCGGCCTACAAGGTGGAGAATGTGCCTCAGCTGTTGGAGGTGAAGGAGGCGCTGGCCCGGCAGGGATTGAAGGATCCATGGCTAAGGTGAGCTCTTGGAGGGGAACTTGAACTACCCTTTTGATATCACTGATTGGACTCTTACAGGAACGAAGCCTGGCGCTACGAACCCAAGGGCTTCGGCACCCACAGATCCCGTCTGAACACCTTCCTCTTCCGCGGTCTCGGCGTGGGATTCTGTGCCTTCCTGGCCACCGTTGCCGTGGAGTACGGTTTGGGCATTGGCAAGGGCCAGGGTGGTCATGGACATGGTCACGGCGACGAGGAACACGGCGATAAGTCGGGTCACCATTAGCTAAATTGAATATGCCGAATAAACCCTCTGTTCTCTCGCTCCGAATCTGTTTATTCGCAATACATATACGTGTAGGGGTTTTCACTAAAACTAAAGTAATCCTCTGATCAGTTGATGCGCGGCTTTAGCTCGTCGTAGCACGATCGCAGGAAGATCTGGGGCTTCTTGGCCGGGTTGAAGTACTCGTGGCCCTTGGACCAGTCGTAGCCCACGGCGTAGGCAAAGATCTGCCCGTTGGCATTGAATCCGCACTTGGTGATGGACTGGTCCATGGCCTCGCTGGATTTGAGCTTGGTGCGGGCGTCCTTGTCCCAGAAACTGAAGGTGCCATCGGAGCCGACGGTGACCAGGGTGCCGTGCATCGGATGGAATGCTATGTCGTTGACGGCATAAATGTCCTGGAAGCCCGAGGTGCCCGTGGAGCGGTGGCACTTGAAGGTGAAGTTGTCTTTGGGACTCGCCGGATTAACGTACTGTATGGCCACGCGGCCCTCAATGCTGCCCAAAGCGTAGCCGGTGGGTTCCTTCTTCTTGTCCTTGAAGATGGAAATGGCACGGTGCTGGTACTTCAGCGGACTCTCCTGCCGCTTGTACTCCGTGGGACTGTTCTGCAGCGAGTATATGATGAGCCCGCGATTGGCAGTGCCCACCACGGCCATGGGGTAGTCCACATCGGCGCAGTAGCAGCGCTCGGGCAGGTTGATGGCCATCATGGGATTGGGCGAACGCGTGTCCCAGAACTAAAGGAGATTAAAACATGAACGAGGTGGTCATCTCACAAGACTTGGTTACCTTTAGGGTTTTGTCCCAGGAGCCGGTCATCAAGCACGTGTATGTGGGACCCTTGACCATGTGGCACGTCTTCACAGGACCATCGTGGGCCGCAACCTGCATCACCTGGTCGGAGGCCAGATCCCAGAGCTTCACCTGCTTGTCGCAGGAGGCCACGAACACCTTGCTGCCGTCGTCCGACCAGCAAACGTCCAGTACCGGTCCGCCCATGGTCTTGATCGACTTGGGCACGGTGACCCCGTTCTGCTCCACTTCCCAGCAGCGGACGCTGCTGTCCCAGCTTCCGGCTATCAGGAAGTTCTTCTGCACCGTGCTCGGGCTGAACTCCAGCGCCGACACGGAGTCGTCCGGCGGCGAGGCCACCTCGAAGTCGTTCATCCGGTTTGTCGATTGTGTGGCGCCAAACATTATCTTCTGCTTCAGATGTCGCAAAATGTTTGTGTTTATATTTTTTTGCCGACGAAGAGCGCTACGGAAAGTGTGACCAGGCAATCCAAAGTGACCGCGTTGTGCGTTCCGATTGATCTAGTATTTTCCTATTTAATGATATATCGATATTCCTCAGGAGAGCAGTATTTGCGGGTCAAAAGGCGGGAAATCAAATTGCTTTCCAATTGAAAATTTTAAAATTATTTAAAACTCATACTCCCTTTTTAAGTCAACTTTTTTAGCTCGAAGTTTGTTTAAGCCTTGCATACTTTGTTGTTAATATAAATAGACACTTCTTAAGGAATACGGATTATGAAATACAGATTAACCTTAGAGAATCACTTTGGTGTTCTTTTTCTTTTTCTTTTTTTCTCTTATGTTGGTTCGGATTGACTTATTTAGTAATTTCTTCATCGGAATGAATTAAAATAAACTTTACAAACCAAATGTTGCTCTATCCCATATTGTTAAAAATTTTCGAAAACATAAATAAGTTTGCCTATTAAAAAAGTTTAAAATGTACATGCCCTTAAACATTATTTTAAACCTGCTAATGTGTAAAATTAAAAATTTTATTTTTTTTTGTTTAGGTATAAAAACATATATGATTAGGAATATACTTTTAAAAGCTTTATAATTATATCACTAAATGCTTTCCGAATTTGTATTAGTAAGGATTTTACAAAAGTTATGTTTTTAATCAGGAAGTCAAAACCAAATTACATCCTTTATTTAGCCAGAGATAAAAAAAGGTCATGCACCCTTACGTAGCATCTCACGACATTCTTTTTAATAACCGGTAAGAGCGAGTGCAAAGGTCGCCTACGTATTTTGGTAATAAATTGTTGCTTTGTGTGCCACTGTCAACTCGAAAAAAACCCCCCGAGAATTGATATTCGGCGCTCGAAAGTCCGTCACCAAGGGCACCTATAGAAAATCGAAATGTATTTAATTAACTATATCAATATATAGTGCCACATGTGTCTGATGTTTTTTCTTTCGGCGACAATGAAAATAGGTCAATGCTTCAAGCTCCCAGTGCATCAGCATCGCGATGATTAAGAGCCGATTCTTAGAAGTTGTGAATGGTACGACTACGACCCGACCGCAAAACATGGAGTGCTGCACGGTTTATGCTGAAGAAAAAATGTTCGGAATTTACTCATTAACTGGGTAGTTCACCAAGCTCCAGTGAAAATGTGAAGTACGCTCAGAGCAGGGGGTTTTTTGTCCTTAGTCCCAGAGCAACAATTAGAAAGCAAAACACTTCAAATGATTTGAGTTCATTGTTATTTTAAGTATATATTTTCATTTTCTTTTTTAATCATATCATTCATTCTCGGAATGAATTTGAAGCTTTGTTCACTGTGCGTTGTATTACGGCTAAGCATACACATACATATATACATATATACATATATAGTCCCTAATCAGTGTGTGATTTTTATGATTATTAATGGATATTCTAGACCAACGACGTGGCGTTTAATACTTTACAATGCTGAATGGTTATGGTGTAAATATTTGTAGCAGTCGGAAGTCTCAGATAAGACTAAATGACATTAGGAACCGTTGAGTTCGGCGGCAAGAGTTGCAGTACATTAATCTTAATCTTTGGCCTAAGATGACTAGAGAGAGCGCTCCTTGTTCAAATGCTCACGTTTATGGCATTATTGATCACAATATTCCCAGCTCCATGTCGGATTGTGAAACTGCTGTCGATCTCGACGCCACCGGATTGACTTGGGATGGAATCCGTTGACTTGGTGCTTTTAGATCGAGTGCTGGGCTTTTTCTTGGACCCACCGTTAAGATCCAGTGACTTGACCACCTTGAGCAAGCCATTGCAGCCCGTGTAGTCCACCACTTGCTGCGTGGAATTGCTGCCCAGGTAGATCTTTCCATCATTGCCCGTGTACTTGAGCGATCCACTATTGGTTTGGATCTTCAGTCTGGTGGCATTGCCAATTACTTGCAGGCTGCCCGAGTTATTGACAATCCGTATCCGGTTGCCATTGCCGATGATCCGCAGATCCCGCGAGTTGTTCTCGATGCGGTACTCCTTGCAGTTGCCCACCAGATCCTTGCTGGCGAATATGGTCGTTTCCGGGGGCGTGGCACTCCTCTTGGTCTTGTTGGGGGGTTTACCCTGCTCTTTGTGGCATGTGGAGCACTCGTCATCGTCATACGAATCGCTCGCCGAATCGGTCTCAATCACCCGAACGCCCATTTTCGTGTGAATTACCTCAGAGTTTGTTTCTTTCCGCTGCTAATCACTAGCAAAAATCACCGCCACTCAGTTTCGGTGGGCAGTTAGCTCATTCTCCAAGACTTTCGCTGTCTCCGGGGGAACACTCCGAATGGTGAGCAATGTCTAAGGTCAAATATATCCAATATCCAATTGTGTGAGTTTATGACTGCCAACGATTAAGTTGATAATGCTGGGTTGATCGTCTGCTTCCGTCAGGGGAATTCCCTCCGATTTCGTTGCTTTTGTTATGAGTTAACGATTTTGGGACCGCTTTCGCTGTGTTCTCTGAACGCTGGCACTTTGGCTATTGAACGATAATGCCGCTCGTCAGCCGCTTTTATACCAGGCGGAGAGTCTAGCAGCGGGGCTTTTTTATTTCGCCCGAGGGCCGCCACGAAAATCACCTTGTAGGCATGAGAGTACCGAATTTTGAGGCACTCTGCCACCTGGGAAGACCTTTGATAAGGTCGCCAAATTTATTCGGCATGATTAATATGCACCTGTTGGGGCCCTGACTATCTGTTTCAGTTAGTAAGGCTTATTCATAGGTCCCTTAGCTCTCAGACAGAACGCCCATTTCCTACAATGAAAAGAATTGATAAGAGTGTACTAACGGGCATTAACAATAAGAGCGATTTAAAAATGTTTTTAATGTATAAAATCATTTAATTTTCTTTCGGTTAAATAATATAATATAATATGAATAAATACTCTGGCTAAATTGGCCTTTTTCAGTACAAATTAAATTCAAGATATGAAATATAGAAATTAGTATTTAAAAAAAATCATTTTAACATAAACATTATATTATTAAGAACGAATTTTACACTGAACAGTTTTCCTTGCCACCATAATTTCAAATAATAATAATTTAAAAATGTTTATAAATAATTGCTATGTATTTTAAACTTAAATAAAAAAATAAAAATAAAATAAAATTAAAGTAAAATAAAACAATATATAATTTGTTGATGTTTCATTTTTTTAAATTAAAAACTTTTCCCTGTGTAGACAGTTATCAGTCCATGAAGTACAACCAAATTTTAATGGGGTTTTTTGCCAACACCCCTTATCATTGTTAAGTCCCTTGATATTGACTGGCTGATTTCGTTATGGGGTTGTAAAATGTGGTGCCAAAACGCCACATAATTAGAATACCTCAAAAACAAAGGGGTAATAACCCTCCTTATGTGCACCACCCGTAGATAAGACGATAAAGATTTCCGCTCTAGAAAACTCCCATCAACATACTTGATACTTGATAAATATTTACCCGGTAACCAAGTGGGATATTTCAAGTCAGTCGTTTCCTAGTCGAGTCCCGAGTTTGTTGACAAACAAAAAAACTCGCACCTGCAATTTGCACATCTGATTTTATTAGCAATTGATTTACTACACATATGTACGCTGCGAAAGCTTCCGATTTCGAATCGTCTTTCGCTTGATCTTTGTATTATATACATATGATCGTTTCAAGTTCAACTTGGGTTCCGTTTTCAGTCGATTGGCGAGCTCGGTGGCGATCAGAACCTGGAAATACGAAACATATGTATCTCGATCGCCATTTGGATAAACACGCTTTAATGTAAACAGTTGGGCCAATGTTTGTTCGTGCGGGGAAAGCACCGGGTATATACATACCATAGCAACAAATGAAAGAGGTGCACTGAAGTCAATTGCGTAAACTGTTTTTCTTTTTTTTGAATTTGATTTTCAAGGTACATTTTTGTTGACTAATCAATTATCTCTTTCGGAACATTATAAAATGATTTATTTGCTAGATCGCAATTTTAGGGCAGTAAACGGGGACTTTTCTGCAGTTATCTCAATCGTACTTGACACATACCAAAATCGAAATAAAAAAAACATCTATATATAAAGCCTTATTAAGTACAAATCGGTAGTAGTTATATCAGCTAAATCGCGTATAGTACCAGATATGCCTCGGCGCAATTACAGCACACACTTCACACATACAATCGCAATGGAGAAATTGGGCGAGCGCTAAAAAACCCCCTCAGCCCATCATCATCATCATCACCGTTTGCACCTGCATCTACTAGCTATTAGCTACTATCTAGCACGCGTCCAATACCGGTACTAATGCCCCTTCGACGAAAAAATCACCGATGCCAAGTCGTTTTATCTGTTATTTAGATCACCATGAAAGGTTCAAGTTCTGAAACGAAATAAATGAACTTTTATTATACCTGTTCTGACAGACACTTGATAATGTTTGAACGGTTTTAGGGGGCTTTTGGCTAAGATAAACGTATAACGACCTCTTACCAGGCGGGCAAGATCCCAGAATACATCGTGAGAGAGTTATTTTGAACCTATCAAAAGATTGCAGTCTTATTTATGGCTACATAAACAAACAACAATTTAATCATCCGTTATAATGAAATAGGACAAAATTAGATTTTTCGTTATCTCTTATTTTCAGGTAGAAATGTTTTTAAGTTTTATATTGGTTTTATTTACTACTTGTAATATATTAAATAAAAATTATATTTTAGTCATGTTAAAAATATAAATATATCTTTTGTTTCCAAAATAAGCAAAAATAATGTGTTTTAGATTCGTATCCGTTCCCGAGGTTTTTCCTTTATTTAAAACAAGAAAGAAAGCAAACTTCGGCAAGCCGAAGTTCATATACCCTTGCAGCTATTGCAAGAATTAAACATTTTTGAAAACATTAAAATTATGATTTACTTTCGTATATGTTTAAAAACATTGAAGCTATGATGATTTGCAGCTCAATTATTTGATAGTTATTTTATATATTTTTATTATTTCTGAGGGAGCTATATGATATAGACGTCCGATTTTGATAAAATTTAAACCATAATTCTGAAATATTTAACCATTGCTATATGTCGAAGAACTACACAAAAAATTAAAAAACAGAAAAGTTATAATTTTTTTCATTTATTTTTCCGATTGTTCCTATGAAAGCTATATGATATAGTCGTCCGACTTTGATGAAATTTAAACCGTAAATCGGAAATATTTAACCATTACTAAATGTCGAAGAACTAAACAAAAAAATAAAAAACAGAAAAGTTATAATTTTTTTTCATTTATTTTTCCAATTGTTCCTATGGGAGCTATATTATATAGTCGTCCGACTTTGATGAAATTTAAACTGTAAATCGGAAATATGTAACTATTACTAAATGTCGAAGAACTAAACAAAAAATTGAAAAACAGCAAAGTTATAATTTTTTTCATTTATTTTTCCGATTGTTCCTATGGGAGCTATATGCTATAGTCGTCCGATTTTGATGAAATTTAAACCGTAAATCGGAAATGTTTAACCATTACTAAATGTCGAAGAACTAAACAAAAAATTAAAAAACAGCAAAGTTATAATTTTTTTCATTTATTTTTCCAATTGTTCCTATGGGAGCTATATGCTATAGTCGTCCGATCCGGCTCGTTCCGACTTATATACTACCTGCAATAGAAAGACAACTTTTGGGAAAGTTTCATGCAGATAGCTTTAAAACTGAGAGACTAGTTTGCATATAAACGGACGGACAGACGGACAGACGGACAGACTGACAGACGGACAGACGGACGGACAGACGGACAGACGGACATGGCTAGATCGACTCGCCTAGTGATGCTGATCAAGAATATATATACTTTATAGGGTCGGAGATGTCTCCTTCACTGCGTTGCAAACTTCTGACTGAAATTATAATACCCTCTGCAAGGGTATAAATATATCCAACAAAAAAAAAAATTGACTTCAGTAAAACAAACATTTTTTTTATGTCAATTACTAGATGTTTTTAAATTTCCGTCTTCAGAACAAGAATTGATATGAATATGATTAACAATATATAAAAAGTAGTAATATCTAGAAAGAACAATATTATTTGCGTAAATAAGATGCAAAAACATCTGTGGCTGTAAAAAGCTCAATCTAACTATCTGCTAAATAGTATTCACAAGATACATGTGTGAAATACGTTCCTTCCTAATATTTAAATTAGTTGTGAGCTTTTAAAACATATGTTATTTACCATTCACAACAGGATGTAAACAAAAACTACCATCACTAATATTGTGCTTTTAAAGAAAGCTTTCCTTTAGAAATAAAATAACAGCATGCAATAAACAATAACATTAATAAAATAACTTGAAAACAAAATCAGTCCTTATTAACATTGAACCACGTAAGTTGAATTACATTATTTGTAAACGTTTACAAAAAATAATATTTTTCAGAATAAACAATGACTTCAACATCAAACGTTTTAGCTATTGGAACGGAGGAGACCATCGACAACTTCGACATACCATCCGAATTTGAGAAACGAATATATATCCTAGAGACCCGAAAAGCTAATTTTCAAAAATATTTTGATGAACACTTACAGAAAATTTTACTAAACGGAGGTAAACCACTGAAAAGTGAACCTGATGATACTGCTGTCAAAAGATTTTCAGCATGTGAAATTAAGAAAAATGGTTACAAATATGAGTTTGGATCGAAATTTAAAGAGAACGGATGGTTAATAGATGGACCTTCATTTGAGCCCAAAGGCGTACTTAGACGAGTCAAGAATCGAATAAGCAAGGACCATTGGATTAATGATAATGTGGCTAAATATAGCAAGGATTCCAGAGGCTTTATACAAACAACAGTTAGTAATGCATTGGCTGAGGAACAAATTGAAATATACCAATATTTATGTTATCTTAAAGATAGTTTCAGCAATAAGTAAAAGGTTCATGCAATATTCTAAAATAAAATAATTATGTCCACCCTATTTTGAAAAATGGAAATAACCATTCACAGGTGGTTGTAAACAATAGAAGTACCATCACTAATGTGAGCTTTCATTGTTGGGGTTAATTTCATTAGTAAACAAATAAAAGAACTGCGCCCATACGAAAATCATTACATTTTATAGGGAGACCCAACTGGTAAGCTGAACAAGAACCATTCTTAAATGTTCTACTTACTAAGCTTTTTTTATAATACAGAACATGACGTCGAAATCGAATGTTTTAACCATTGGAAATGACAGTTGCGAATATTCAGACAAATTGCCAAAAACAAATAACCCTAAAGCGTATTTAGAATTTGACTTTGAGAAACGAATGCAGAAGTTACTTCTCGGAGGTGATAAACCACGAAAATTGGATGAAACAGCAGTGGAAAGATTTGCAGCCACTGAAATAATGAAAAATGGCAAACTGTATTCCGAATTCGGACCTGATAATTTTGAAAATAACACAGTAATAAGTGCTGTTGTGTTTGATCCCAAAGGCATGCTATTGCGTGTACAAAATCAAATCAATAAAGAGCACTGGGTTAAAGAAAATGTAATACAGTATCAAAAAAGCTCTATGATAGACGTAAGGCAAATTGTGTCCGATGTCTCACAAGAGGAAGATATTGAAATCTATCAATATTTGCGATACCTCAACCAAAATTTCTGTAAAAAGTGATTTAGATTTTTTAAAATAAAATTCTTTTTTTTAAGATTATTTCTGTTTTATTTAAAGCTTGTAATTTTTATGCAATAAGCAGTTACAAAGTCCCAATACATTTTGGTAAGTATTTTATATTAGAGCCTCTATCTTTGTTTATTAACCAATTTCATGTAATATATGTAAACAAAAAAGTCCATCGCTAATCTTAAGCTTTTTGATTTAAACTTTCAGTTGTGAAATCGATTAATTCTTCTTAAGTTACAAATTAAAATTTTTTTACAATTTAGTGGCTCAGCAGATATTCATAAGAACAGTGGCTTAAAATGGCAAATAAAACACACACAAATAAAAGTGCTAGAAATGATTCTTTGGAGTTGTCCACTAAAAGCAAGCCAAGTCGAGGAACTCCAAGGATAAAGAATAAAATAAACGCGAATAATTTTCCAGAAATTCTGAGTAAAACAATGCTTAAAAGCAATATTGTTCCTGCTCCACCGAAGGACGATATTTGGATTTACACACAACTTCTATGTTTTCTGTACCTTGAAAAACCCGCCACTCGGAAGAGAGTTTATCACATGTTCCTGTCGACCACAAAGGATTTGGAAAATGACTGCGATAGAGTGAAAAAATTATACAAAAATAGAAAGGACATCAAAATAGTAAATCAATTAACCGAATACGTTCTTTGTGCGAAAACCGCCTATCTTAGAGTTCGGAAAATGTTTTCCAATGCTACTTGGAACAAGCAGGGCAATGTTTTCGAAACTGAGATGATTCCGGGCACTGATATCTGGGAGATTTCAAAAAAGCTGTTTGCATTTCACTCCAAAGATGATGAAAAACTCTTTAATTACATAAAGTTTCTGAGCGTTACGAAGAGTTAAACATAACTTTACATTACCGTATTAATTGTAAAATTATACAAATGTACATTTCATAAAATAAAGTAAACCATTTTGTAATATCAAGTTACCGATCTTCTATAAGGTTCACCCCAAATCGAAACAGGTGTTATTGTAAGTAACCATTCACATACAGAGGTCAACAATTAGAGATGACTAATTTTGAGCTTTTGATTTTTGCTGCATGTGAAATTATTTCTAATAAATAAAACGCTGGGTACATTTACTATTTAGTATTCTCGTAGACATTTGAAAAGAAAGAACAATCTTTATAAAGGAAAGATTTCCCAAAATGGAAATTAAAGCTCAACACAATAATAGTTCCCCGAGTAGTAATTTAAAACCATGTGAAGCCATCAGTGATTAATATTTCAGGAAAGGTGGAACCAAAACGAAACACTCCCCGCAATAAGTGTAAAAAGCAACCAGCTAAAGTTCCCCCTTCAACTGCCACTGTTCCTGAGCCTCCAAAAATCAACCCGAAATCATTTCCAGTGATCATAGGAAGGGTCCTGCTAAAAACCAATGACCCACCTGCAACTGTGCCGAAAATAAATTTAGCTGACTTTGAGCAGAATCTTTGCTTATTATCCCTAGAAAAGTCAGCTTCCAGAAAACGAGTTTACCACATGTTCATATCCAATGAAAAGGAAATGGAAAATGACTGGCTAAAAGTGCGAAAAATGTACGAGAATAGAAAAGACATCAAGATTGTGGACCAGATGATATTATACACCCTCTGTGCGCGATCATTGTATCACAGAGTCCAAAATAAATTAACCGATGTCAAGTGGAACAAGCAGCGCAATATTTTCGAGACTGAAAAGATCGGAGAAAAGGATATTTGGGAACTTTCTCAAAAATTATATGAGTTAGAAAACGAGGAAAGGGCAAAGCTATTCAATTATGCAAAGTTTCTTAGCTCCACGAATAGCTGAATAGCAATACTCCTTTTAGTTTTAAATACTATATCTTTAAAAAATAAGAAAAAAAACAGTTTGGTAAAAAAACTTTTTATAAAATTAAATTTTTTCACTTTATGTATTTTTAGAATCATTTAATTAATATAAACTTGTACCAATAAAATATTTGATAAATTTAAAAAATAAATGAATAGAATAAAATTTAATTTCTTTTCAATTTTATTTTGTAAAGGTTCACCCTAATCGGCAACCATATGATTGTCATTCCCCTGAAAATATAAACAAACACCACCACTAATTCTGTGCTTTCCCTGTGAACTTTTTGTTGTGAAATAATCTACAGCTATTTCGATAGGCCACCAAACAATCCATCCATTTAAGCGTTTGCTTGCGGTCATCTCATTTCAGTATTAAAGAAGGCATTAACAAATATACATACATTAACAAAAAAATTCAAATCATGGAAGCTGAAGCTCAAGAAAATAGTAATACTTCTTTGCCAGTTAGGAGTTTGAAAACTGAGTCATCAGCAGAATTACCAGTTCTTAATATATCCGGATGGGTAAAGCCAGATAGGAATACTCCCCGTATCAGGGGTAAAAAAAAGAAAACTCCTACGATTCCAGTGGAGCCCAAAGTCAATCCGACTACATTTCCAGTGATCCTAAGCAGGATTCTACTTAAAAGCAATGTTCCACCTGCAGCTGATCCGAAAATAAATCTAGCAGATTTCGCGCAGTACCTTTGTTTTCTCTGCTTGGAAAAACCGGACACTCGAAAGCGAGTGTATCACATGTTCATAACAACGGAAAAGGATATCGGAAAGGACTACGATCATACGAGGAGACTTTACGAGAATCGAAAGGAGTACAAGTATGTGAACAACATTAGCGTTCAAACAGTCTGTGCGTGTTCACTGTACCGCCGAGTTCAGAAAAAGTTCACCGATGTGAAGTGGAACAAGCTGGGAAATGTTTTTGAGACTGACATGATCGGACATAGAGATGTCTGGGGCATTTCTGACCGAGTTTATGCGCTTCGCATCGAGGAACATGAAAGGCTGTTCAATTACATCAAGTTCATAAACTCATCATGAGCTAAATACAAACGTTTGATTTTAATATTCCATAAGTGTAAATTGTGATATTGTTTTCTTTTGTATTAAATCGCTTCTATGCACATACTTGAAGTATAGTGGTTTCTTTGATTAGAGTAACTTTCTGTAGCTTATCTTAAATTGGGTGAACCCATAGTGAGTCAACAACTGCTCCAATATGTAGCCATTGGTGGCGAAGAACACGGCACCCTGCAGTCCAATCCAGTAAAAGGTGTTCCACGTCCGGAACTCCAGCAAATAGGCGGGCAGTAGCCACAGCGCCTGGGCGAGCAGCCAGAGGAACAGCAGATTGAAGCACCTTCGCCACGACAGCAGCTTAAAGTTGTTCAAACAGAGCGGAAGGAGGGCCAAGTACCAGATAAAGTACTGCGATGTTACCACCGAGTTATACGTGACGATGACGAAGGCCACCGCAAAGATGCAGAATGGTAGAGTCTGCCGGAACTGACCAAAGCTCAGACTCAAGTAGAGGATAAGCAGGAACTGTGGAGCCAGCACCAGGAGCTTCAGGATCACCGACGGTTCCGGCACGCTCGTTGCACTGCCCAGGTATTGCAGAAGGAACTGCAGCGAAAAGTTGTGACGCGGGTCCTTGCGCACGAAGTGGTACAGGTAGGCCTCGTATATGTACTCCCAGCCGTACATGGAGTAGAAGGTCCAGGTGAAGGCCACCAGGCTGACAAGCGTTCCGATCACCAGGCACCATTGTTGCCTGTTGGGCCGCAGGATTTGACACAGGAAATCGAGGGGAGTTTGTGTGAGGCGCGTCGATAGCGACAGATAGTAAGCCAAACTAAACAGCAGCGGATACAGTCGTAGGTGGATAACCAGCCCGTGAGCTAAGCCTGCGCCAAATATAAGCCAGTGGCTCCGGACCTCGTTGTGCTCCGACTTCAACAGCAAATAGATGGTGAGGATCACAAAGAAGCTCGAGAAGCAGTCGCCACTGCCGCGTGTTGATATGACAGCCGTCAGCGGATTGTAGAGCCAGAAGCAAGCGGATGCGCGGGCCAAGTTCTCCGGATGACTTCTGGCGTCCAGGGCATCCAACGATTGGTTCGACTCTCGTGGCCTATTGAACTTGCTGAGCAGGTGCTGCACGGTCTTCTGGTACTGACTCTTGATCTCCATGTGCACCAGGCGGTAAATGAGCGTGGCGATGAGCAGATCAAAGGTGGCATACAAAAGCTTTCCCCACGCCGGATGCAGCAGAATGTTGAGGGTCTGCAGGTAGGCCATAATCGGGCTGTATCGGTAAGTGTGCCTGGCGAAGGGTGAGCCGCCCGCCAGCACCTGTCGTGCTCCATCCGTGACCACCTTGTAGTCTATATCTGTGTAGGGCACGGCGGACTGACTGTCGTGTATTTGTCCGTAGCATATTAAGGCGAGCCGCAGCAAGGCCGAGATTAGCATGTGGGTACGAATACTGGTCTGAAGGAGGCGGCCACCCAGTCGCTGCCATCCCACAGTCGTAACCTTTGATTGCGACATTTTGGTTTATTGTTCTCGATTGTCTACAGCTTGGTCTTCATCTCCAAGGCGCTCTTGCGGATGCAGTTGAGGAACTCCTTGAACTCGGCGTCGCAGATCTTGTGCTGCACGTTCAGATCCCGCGACACGCACACCGCGTACGCCGTGGCCTTGTCCGCGCACTTGGTCAGCAGGACCGGATAGTTGCGGAGTCGTTGGTTGGCCTTGCGCACCGATTCCATGCCTCAGTCTCAGTTTCAGCCTCAGCGCTTGTGCGGCGGCACCTTGACCTCCAGCGGCGGCAGGGGATCGGCGATGAAGCAATCGTACAGTGGCTTCGAGAAGAAGATCAGCAGCGAACCGGTGAGAAAGGAGATCTGGAAGAGACGTGGATTCCGTTGGATCCACGAGCGCTTGGGCAGCACAGCGGTTCGCCTGCGCTGGGTCGCCTGTTGCTGCTCCTTTTTGTCTAGCAAGTCTTGGATATCCTTTGGTGGTTTATACTGCGGTATGGTCATTATTTGTTTCTGTAAATTATGGCGATATTGGAGTATCAGAGGGCACATAAATCTTGGCATGACTCACGACTTGCCGGTTGGGTTCTTGCCCCTGGATGCTTCTGGCAGGTAGACCTTTTCCAGATCGATTCCACTGCAGCAAAGCGATTCTTTATGCCACTTCAGACAACACTGGCGCATATCCTCCAGGACATTTAGGCATTTATCCTCCTGGTAGTTATTATCTGTGAAGAGTGCCGCCAGCTTACATAACAATCGAAAAAGGAGTCAATGAAGGCGCTTACCCTTTAGACAGGCTTGTATGCGGCAGGCGTTAGCTTTGCAAGGATCCTTGCGCGTGTTAGACATGTAATCCTGCGCTTATTTCCAGAGATATTAAATCCCGATTGCAATAAGTGAAAAATACAGGCTGCTGAGTGTGCTGCTTCTTCTTTGCGGCTCTAGGCATTCACAGTGCACTGGAATAAGGTTGCCAGATCGCTCCACGACAAGCAGTGTAAGCAGTGCAGGCAGTATACTTAATAAAGAAAGGCAAAATAGAAAACCATTGAGTAAATAATAATAAAGAGTATAATCATTGTTTTTATTTCTGAGAAATTTTTGTTGTTTTTAAAAATATATATGTTCTATTACCAGTAGGTTCCGGGTGAATGCCAGCCTGCTGCGGGAGCAACTGCCATTCAACCAGCAACGCCGACATTCGGGCACCAAGGAACTGTTCTTGTGTGAAAAACACACACACATTTGTTTTATTTCGCTAGGACTCGACAAACGATTACTTCACAAATCCCAAAATGCCGTCGAAAAAGAAAAAATACAACGCACGCTTCCCGGCGGTAAGTGGAATACGCGGTGGGCGGTTGGGAAATCGCCGCCGCTATTTGGCGGCCCTGAACGCCGAAGATGGGTTATCAGTTTTCGTGCATATGTACATATGTACATAAATACATACATACACGCCTCGCATAATCAGAGGCTCGAAAAACAGATCGAACCGGGTGCGATTGGACTATAATAACAATAATATATAACTATGGACTATGTGTTTACTCCATACAGGGCCGCATCAAGAAGATAATGCAGAGCGACGAGGAGATCGGGAAGGTGGCCCAGGCGGTGCCCGTTATCATCTCGCGCACGCTGGAGCTCTTCGTGGAATCGCTGCTGACCAAGACGCTGCGCATCACCAATGCGCGCAACGCCAAGACGCTGTCGCCGTCGCACATGAGGCAGTGCATCGTGTCCGAGAAACGGTTCGACTTCCTCAAGGAGCTGGTGCGCAACATACCCGACATCAGCGTCGCCGAGGAGGCCGCCTACAACGAGGACGATGTGCTGCGCAGCTCACCGGAGGATCAGTACCCGGACTCTGACACGCCATATGATCTTAGCCTGCCATCGACGTCCATGCGCTCGCAGGCGAATGGTACCGCCGCCTACATGCGCTCCATGAGTCTGAATAACGGAGCAGGAGCTGGCGGTGGCGGTTGCGGTGGCGGAGGAGGAGCCACCAAGCGGCAGCTCCAGACACAGCACAGCACCACCTATCCAAATCCCACCACCATCCTGCCCGCCAAGTTGGCCCGTTCCGAGTCCACGCCGGCCTACACGCCCCGCGGCAGGCCGCCCAATCACCTCAAGAAGCAGTCGGTGCAGCTCGACACTGCCATACCTGCGCCGATCTGCAGCTACGAACTCAACAAGCCCATCGTCAAGATCGACTACAGCCACGTGCAGATGCAGATGCAGACGCCCGCGGCGAATCTGTGCACCCCGGATGCCTCCGATTCCGGCTCAGGATCGGGAGCCGGCTCTGGGGCCTTCAACTTCGACATCGCTGCGCCGGTGATCAACATCGATTTGACGAATATCGTGGCCGCCGGAGCGGCGGGCAGCAGAATGCCCACCTCGATTGGATTCGCACCGGCCACGCCGGCGGATAACAACAACGTTAACCAAATGGCTGGAAAGAGCAGCGCTCCCATCATTCCAAAGGCCACCGCGGCATCAGCGACCCCCACTGAAACCGTTTTCGAATTAGACGAAGACTATGACAATATTTGATTAGGATCTATGTGAATGCGCTTTTAAATTATTGATACATTAATATGTACTCTAGGTTCTAAGTAATCACGATAACATTTTTTGCAAAATAAAGACCATGCTGGATTTTAAGCTGACATAAAGTTTTGCTACAAATTATTTAATTACAATTAGTTTTGCCTACCATCAAAGTAGTTACTCCCAAAATAATCCTGAAATTTTAGAATAGATTCATGAGTTAAATTAAATGGCGCCGAAAATGTTTGCATTCATGGACGCTGTAGAGAAGCCGCCTATTGGCAACCGAAAGTCGTACATGTCCATCCCAGAAGCCAAGTTAATAGGCGATGTTGAGGCGTATGCCACCCAGAAGGATGAGGCCTTAAAGCTGCAACGCTTCTACTACTTGCAATACAACGAAATGGCTGCCAAGTTGGAAACTGATCTCACAGCAGTGTTAACGCGCTTAGAAGCTGCCAAAAACAACTTGGAACTGGTTAAGAAATTCAGGAATAATCCGGGTGAGGAGTTTCAGAGCCTTATACAAATATCCGCGGGAGTATTCAGATGGGTGAAAGTAATGCCAGTGGAACAGGTGACCCTTAAAGTGGGTAATGCCTTGCAAATGGCATTCGATTTGCCGGAGGCGGAGGAATTCATCAAAAAGGACATCACAAGCCTGGTGAAGCAGCGTCTGCAACACGAGCATGACATTGACTTTCTGCAGGATCAGGTGAACACCATCGAGATGAACTTAGCTGTTTTACTTAAGCATGGACTCGATAACAAGAACACCAATATTAATGGGTAGTTTTAAAAATATGTGGACATTTATTCTGTGGTTTGTATTTATTAAGTAAAATTCATTGAAAAAACGGAGTTTTGTTTTTAGAGTTTAAATTGCGCTTTGTGTTGATATATTCACGATTACAAAAATAATTAACTTTTTTAAGTTAACAGTGACTTTGAATTTTTGAGCTTTTAATTGTAAGCTACCATTTAAATGTATTGTTTTACTGTAGTATAGAAATAATTTTTTCGCACATGTACTTCAGATATTTTTAAGCACTCTCTTTTTATATCTTTTGGTTACCCTTATAATGGTTAGTACAGCAACAATAATTTATTTGTCAAGGACGCGGGACAATCTCACAAAACTGGGAAATTAACCATTGTATGTGAAATGACTTATTTCCTTATTTAGCGAGATTATCCCTCGTCTTTGGAGTTTCCCCTTAATACATACATTATTATTACTCTATTAGTAGCTGTAGCCCCTCAAAGAGGTCAGCAAATCGGGAGCACAGGATCGTAGCTGGTGGCCTACTAAAAGTGACCTTTATTTGCCGCGCCCCTGGGTATTTATAAGCGTATACACATCATAATAATTATTACTTAATTTCGCCAGGGAGTACCGCTTAGTCATTGTGTAATCCTCGGTCACAGCCAATTACAATTGAATGCCTTTCAATCCTCCAGCACTCGTACATTTCGCACACGCAATCTGCCAGCCACAATTGATATTAATTTGTGCCCGATGTGGGTCAAACTTAGATGTATTTCAGTCCTTCCCCCCAAAATATATGGACAATATATATATATAGGACAAGCTGACTGACAAAAATAAGAGTCAGATATCGCGTGGGAAAACCTTATTGCAGGCCCCAATTACTCGGCGCTCCCAGTGAGCAAAGGTGCAGTTTGAAATTATATGAATTTTCCCCCCTTTTGGGATCGGCATAATTATGATTGGCCAAACCCTGATTGGATTGCTCAAAGAGGATTAGTGTAAAGCATCTTTTAAACTTTAGATGGGGGGGGGAGGGAATTCAGGGAGATGCAGGGAGTTCTCCCTGTTCCGTGTCCACCTGTCTTGAGTCATGGGCTAAAAAGTTGGAAACAATAAAAACAACTTGCGGCGCGCCGCCAGTGCCAAGTTTTCATGTCCAAGGCGTATTTATGTCAACCGGAAGTAGGTTTACTGACCCACGTATACCCGTACGGGTAGGCCGTCCAGCCAACCACTTCGGCTGGCCGACTCCGACTTCGATTCCGACTTCTTCGGTGGCTTCTTCGGACCCGAGTGGTCAGTTACGCGGCTGAGGAAGTGGAGTTCCACAGCGCAGGACGGTGTATAAGACGGTATTTGAACACGGCGGATTAGTTTTTCAACGGACGGCGAGTGCAGTGCATCGGATCGATGCAAATGCGCGTTCAGTTTTTTTGGGTATTCCGATTTTGTTTGAAAGTGTCTAGCAATAACTCTACAAGTAACAAGCGGTTTCAAGCAAATTAAATATAAAACTGTATAAACGTGCGGCTAAAAACCAATCGAAATCGTCGGTTAATTCAAACTACATAGTTGAAATTGTGAAACTCCTTTGTGAATTGAAAAAAAAAAAACCCTTAAACAATTAACTCATAGATGTCTCTAGGAATTCCCCGAGTTGTGACTCCGTGACTCCACTTTTTGCTGGACTCTTGGGCTTAAGTTGGCTGGCAAAGGGGCTGCATTGGGGGCTAACACGACATTAGCCAAGGATTTCTTCGGCACTGCCACTTAAAAATCCCCCCCGATTCGAGGGTTCATGTGGGTTTGTCGGGCTGTGTGTGCACACATACCTGTCTTTAAGCGTTATTGCTGCCATTGCCGTTGTTGTCTTGATGTTGCAACAGTGCCCGGGTGGCCAAATGCCCGGGTGGCCCGATGGCCCGGGTGGCCAAGCAGTAGCTCCGGGCCAAGTGTTGTTGACTCCTAGCCGCTGCACAAGGCAACGCGCAATTTGTTGCGGTTTTGACCCTATTCCAAAGCCAAGGAAAAGTGCAGTGTACCCGGCCAGGGCTTAGACCCAACTGAATACTGTGATAAGTAGTAGTGGTAGTATTCTGACTTCATTTCCATATCTTCAGAGCCGTTTTTTGACCAATTGATCTAATGTTTTATGATCTCTATAAAAAATAAAAAATGTTGACTTTTGGCTTTAATTTCGATTAAATTCCTTTCTTTCCTTCAAAAACGTATAAATAAAAATATATATTTTTTAAATTAAATATTTGTACTAGAAATGATCTATTTAAAATAATATCAATTATGAAAAATTACAGTGTAAACGTACATAAGAAAAAAGTTATTTGGTTAAATTACTTTTTCTTTACAGAAAAATGCAAACTTGGTTTAAAAAAGACTAACAATATTTTGAACTTAATATTCATAAATTAACAAGATTATTTTGTCCTAAAACCTAATTTTATTCGAAAGTGAAAAGGATAATCATACTCGTAAACTATAATTTTTGTTGACTGTCTGAACTGAATGAAAACAATTTCTTAATATATCTCTTTGCTGTTAGGATCAAGTCTTTCAAGAAAATATATCTTTTAGTGTTTAGTGGTCTTGCCTTCATTGTCAAACCCTAAAATTGAAAGCTATACTGCATTACAATAAAAGTGAAAAGTGAAATGATAGTTATAATCGTAATAAATACTTTACTGATAAAGAAAATATCTCTTTGGTGTTCAGAAAAGATATTTCAAGAAAATGTATCTTTTAGCGTTTAATGGTTTTGCCTTCCTTGTCGAACACGATAAAAATGAAAGCCAAAGCTATACTGTACCACATTAAAAGTGAATGGCTGTGAGTGCATCAAAGTGAAACGAGCCAAAGTGCGTGATTGATTCACCTGTGCGCATTTGGTAGATCACTGCCATCCGAGTATCGCAGTAAATATGAGAAATATGAAAACTTAACGAGGAGGGGAGAGGAGGAGGAGTACGGTGTGCGAGTGCTCGAACATCGCGTGCCACTGAAGCACCAACAGGTGTCACACACAGCCTGCCAGGTGAAATAATCAAAAGTTGTCTAAGAGGCAGAAAAAGAAGCACACGCCGAGCAGATGAACAAAACATGCAAACAACTAATGCAGCCGCCTCGCAGAACGGCGAAAAGCGGAAAACTTGCGGCGAATTGGCAACCGGTCGCTTTTCTTTTCGGCTTTTCAGTTCGCCAGTCTCAATATCTCAGCGGCTCTGCGTGTGCAAACTGTTGTTGTTGTTGTTAGCGTGTGTGTGTGTGAGGGGGGGCACTGTGTGCTGTTTTGGATTTGAAGTGTAGGCAATATTTCTCTTGAAGGCCTCCTTTGCTCACTTACCGCTGGGCGGCCATCAGTTTAAGTTAGGCAGCGGCCACGTTCCGTCGCGTTGCCATTATTTGTTGCGGCTTTTCTGCAAATACATTCTATTTCGGAATTAGTGTAAACTTTAAGCACAAATGGGCGCAAACGGAAAAGTAAATTGCATAATGCGCTCCCAGAGCCAAACTAAAAAATTTTCAGTGTGGACGTGGCAGTAATTAAGAGACGTTATTAAAGTGTGACCGTGTCCCAATGAGATGCATGAAAACTGCGTGTAATGTGGCAAACGGTTTAAAAAAAAAACCATTTCGCAAACTGTTGGGGACCCAAACCCGGGAGCCGGCCAACTCCGCACACGCGTCATGGCCACCTACAAGAAAAGTAAAACAAAAAAAAAAATGCCGGCCAAGTCACTTCCTGTGGCCCAAAGTGTGTCACCGAAATTCGAGCGGCGTCGGGCCATAAAATGTAGGTTAAATATTAGGCGGAGGAAAATCAATGCGAACAAAGGCCATTCATTCACACCTTTCGCCTCCTCCTCCGGGGCTACGTCATTCCGCAAAAATATCTGCGTACTCAGCCGGAGCTCTGCCAATTAAACCATCGCTTATTTCGGGTGATAGTCTCAGCCCGCTGGCTTCCACATCCCGGGTAGTTGGACTTCAAGTGCAGTCACTAATGCGGCACTCTGCAACATGCAATCCCGGCGCAGTCAAGCCAAATCCAAGCAATCCGAAGCAGCAGGGGAGCCTCCTCCCAGCTGTTGAGCCCTCATCAAGTTATGCTCTCGTTAGCGCCAAGACAAGCGTTTGGGAGCTGCAGTTGGACTCCGCTCCGATTCGGGCTGGGAGCCACACAGCAGGTGCATTCCATTCCATTCCATGCCGTTGCCGTTGCCGTTGCCGATTTCAATGGTTGAAGGCGGGTTTATCAGCGCCGCACACGCAGCTATTTATAGGAGTGAAATGGCATTAGAAAATATAGCCATAGCAATAATAATTACTCTACAGTTTTCCGCCATAACCAGTGATGGGAGGTATCTAGGCGGTTGTACCTAATAAGCTATTTTAATTACTTCTTGGATTGCCTGTTAAGAAAGATATTTCAACTTAACTAACTTTTTATAAATATCAAACTTTCATTGTAATTTAAAGACTTTCATTAATTTTCGAAAACTTAAAAAAAAAACTTAAAAAACAAAAAATTGCTTAAAAGTTGTTAAACCAAAATTAATTGGAACACTTTGCATATTAATTCGCTTTAAATAAGACAACATCATAATAATGCAACGTTCAGATAATGTTTGACGATATTAAAATAACAATTTTTTTTTAAATAATATTTCCTCAGTGAAAGATCACTATTGATCTTCGATTATTTTAAAGCATAACTGCATATATTTTTTTAAGATTAACACCTTAAAGTAAATTCCCAAGTGGTAACTAAATTGAAAAGTACAAAAATCTAAAATGTGAAAATCTAAAACATAAAGGACGTGACTTTTGAGTACATATAACATAGGTACCCATTGTACTCTGCCTATAGGCAAACAATGCCAGTACCTTTCCCATCACTGCAAGTTGGCAATGAAGCCGACAGTCATTCAGTCTCGCTCTCCGGCTTCTGGTCTTCGGTCTCCGGCTTTGGGGCTCCGCACTCCGTTGGCCGTGTTCCGTTCTCCGTTCTCCGGTGAAGGCGTCGCGTGTACGTCTCTCTGACATTGCAATGTTCGGAAGGTCTCGCTTGGGTGTCTGTAACATCACAAGATGTGTGCGCGAATGGGTGTTGTGAGTGATTTTTAAACACATTCTGTTGCTTCGAATAAACAGCTGCTGGCGTCATTGGTTTTGTGGCACTTGAACTGAATCGAAGGACGAACTCGCAGTGTCCCGCACGGGGATCCAGTTGCTCCATCAGCACCTCCGATTGAATTCCGCGAAGAACGAACAATGGACAGGAAATCATAGTAAATGCGTGAGGGCCGGAGATCGGTTAGCACAAATGTCAAGCCATGCAGCAGACCCTCCCGTACTCATCATCATCGCCATCCCCATCCCCGATGCCCATGCCCATGCCCATGCCCATGCATCCATCAGCAGCAGCACCACCACCGATCCAGAATCCAAATCCGAATCCGACACCGATACCGATACCGAATCCACGTCCCAGATCCACAGGCGGCGATTCCAGTTTCCAGCCGGCCATCATCCCGGTGGACTATAGCTATCGCACCCGCTCCATCCTCTCCGCCCACTCGATGGCCCCATCCACATTCGCCTCCAACCAGAGCTTTGTGCGCCAGCCCTCGGAGTCGGATGCCCAACCGTATGGAAGCCTGTTTGGGGAACCGGTTCCGCCGCCAATCCAACCGGATGACTACTTCGGAACGGCCGCCTTTGAGACGTTGCGCACGGGTTCGGTGGAGCTGCCCAGCTCCGAGGAGGATGCCCTGGTGGCCGCCGTGGCGCTGAATGCCCTGATTCCCGGCGCCAGAGAGCGCATCTTCCCGAGTGTGCCGTACACGAGGACACCGCGAGGATCACTCCTGCCGTACCTGCAGCCGCCCGACATCCAGATCCTGCCCAATTCGAGCGGTGGTTCCAGCTCGGAGCAGCTGGGCTCCCCCAATTATCGCCTCCTGGCCCCCGACGACATCCTCAATAAGCCGGACATGTACGATTTGGAGAACGAATTCGAGGAGGAGTACACCGTGGTGGGTCAGAGGATGTCCTTCGACGACGGGGAGGATGAGCCTGCAAGGACTCCCAGCCAAGCGCCCGCCAAGTTGAGTGTGTCCAGCATTACAACCGAGGATCACAGAGGGTGGGTTTACTTTCACACCAAAATATATTTGTAAATACATAGATTATTATTTAAATTATTATAGACTTTACTCCTTTTTATTGAAAAGTATATAACCGGTAAAGGGAAGCGTTTCCCACCTTAATAAGAATATATATTCTCGATCCGGATCAATATCCGAGTCGATCTAACCATTCCCTTTGTCTGTCCGTATGACTTAGTATTTCTCATGCTGATCCTAGGTTCGCCTTTAAGTTACATTTTTTTTTAAGCCCACCTTCGCCAAAACGTCGAAATAAATTGAAAAATCAAGGCAGAGGACAGTTATTAAGCAGTATACGTTTATTCGGTGTATGTATAACTTTCAGCACCCACAATTTTCAAATTCCAATTATTATTTCAGAAGTTTTTCAGAAGTTAGAGTCAGAAGTTAGAGTATCAGTGTCGTCGCTTCTAGTTTGCCGTCCGAATAGATTTGGTGGCGCCATCTACCGAAGGCGTATTTATTTTGAAACTAGTTTACAGAGTAACGGTTATCTAACAGTCGGGCAACTCGAATATAGAACTGCTTCTTGAAATTTTATTTATTTACTTATTTCCAACGGTATTTTTGATCAAGTTATTGACTTTTGCTGCTATAAACTGTCATTAGATTAAGCATAAGATATATTATTAAAATTCGTTTAAAAATATTTTTGTCTATTATTCCTATTTTATTATGTTCATTTATGCCTATTTGTATTATAATTTCCAAGAGTTGCTCTTTTAAAAAATGTTAAGTTAATATTAGTCCTTATTTTTATACCCTTGCAGAGGCTATTATAATTTCAGTGAGAAGTTTGCATATAATAATAATATACAATAATAATAATAATATAATGTATATATATTTTTGATCGACTTTATCATATAAGCAAAAAAAACAAAATAATAATTATTCTTAACTTCTTATTTTTAACTTCTTATTTCTTAACTTCTTATTTCTAAACCATTTAAAATTCTTTTGGACTTCGTTATTTTTAACTTGATTAAAATCGGAAATCGATTTCATATAACTGCCATAGGAACGATCGAATAATTGAGCTCAAAAGCTTCGGATTTTATATGTTTGAAAGAATATTTAATTTTTGCAAAAGCTGCAAGAGCATTTAAACTTCGGCTTGCAGAAGTTTGCTTTCTAAATTGTTTTTCATGTTTTTATTGTCTAATGTCTTGATCTTTGGATCACCGCATCATTCAATAGTTTGCTGAGTGACTCCTATTCGGGAAGGGATTGGTTTCGACCGGCGCCGCAGCACTTTCCGGAGTTCACGCGCATCCCTCGACTGCGGCCCAGCTCCAAGATGGTCATGTCGATGAAACAGGACGAGGGTCCTCTCTCGCCGCTGGCCACCATGATCCAGGACATGAACAGCTCCAGCAGCGGCGGCGAGGAGCGTGTGGCGCCCAACGAGAAGGTGTCAGCCGCCAGGGACGTTGTACTCTCACCGAAGCAATACCTGGAGGAGCAGTTGCGCCTGGAAACAGAAAGTCAGAGGCATCTGCTGGCGGACTATGGAATGCCACCGCCCCCGGCAGCCCCACCCCCCTACCACAGGGCATCCATGATGGAGCAGGAGGACAACCAGAGTGTAGAACCAGCTCCCAGCTTAAAGCGGGAGATGTCACCAGTCATCATCAGGGATTGCATTCCCATGGGGGGTGATTATAGGTGAGCATAGACAGGAATTACAAAATTATAGATAATATTTAAACCATTCCTTTTAGAGTGGACCAGCCGCGACCACACAAGAAGACTGCCTTCACCATCCTGTCCACGGGCCAGGCTCCTCCAACAGCTCCACGGACGCCACAGCCAGCGCCCACCAGCCGCAGACACGCCTCCATCCAGTCGACATCGACGACTACCTCATCGCCGGCCGCCAGGCCGCAGATCAGTCCACGCCGGAGATCGATCTTCGGCTCGGATCCCCGACTGCCCGAGTTGCCGCCCAGTCAGCAGGTTCAGCAGACCACGGATGACTCGCCACGCCCCTCGGTGCAGTTCAACATGAGTGGACGGCACAGCCGCAGCAAGCTGGCCACGCCCCAGAAGGGCATCCTCCAGCAGCGGGACTCGCTGACCTCCTCCATCGACACATTTACGCCGCGAGCCCAGATTAGGAGGGGTTCCATGGGTAGGAGTCCTAGCCGCAGCCCTATGCCCTATGGCCAGAAGATCAAGAGCATGGAAACGCTGCCGCTGATCACGGATCCCCATCGCAGCGCCATTCCCCGCCTGCACTACGGATCCACCATGGAGCTGGGCGGCCGGGAGCCGGCTGTCTTTCCGCCGGGTGCACTGCCGCGACCACTGAAGCCAAATCTGAATCCCACGCGAAGCCAGCGCGGTCTCCTGAAGGTCATCAACAAGGAGGAGGCGCTCGTTCACATTCCGCCGCCGCGCTCCAATTGGTGCAGTCTGGATGACCTGAGCAGGCCCTCCTTCGACGGCACCGCCGGCCAGGCGAGACGCCGCTCCAGCTCCACCTCGCCGGAACGTCGCAGCTCCACGCAAACGGCCTCGGATCGGCGCAGCTCCAATCTCAGTAGTGTCACCGCCACCACCTCGGACTTCAGTTTCCGCCGACCCACGCTCTCCACACTGCCAGCGGCCCAAACTCTGTCCCGGATGCGGCGCAAATCGGTGCAGGCTCCGAGCCCGAACAGGATGCCCAACAACAGGATGCCCAGCTTCGGCCAGCGGCGGCAGTCCATCTTCCAGGGGAGTGGGGAACGAGATCTCAAGCCGATGAGCAGGCATGCGAAGGTGGCCAAGCCCAGCACCCTGTCGCCCATCATTGGAACACCGAACAAGGACAGCAGTTCGGCGCATAGTCCCACCCACAGATCCTCGTTGATGGGAGATGGCGTCGATACCCCATCGGAGGTGTCCACCCGGAGAGATTCACTCTCCCGCATCCCAGTACGCAAGAGTCCCGAATCCCGGTCCAGTTCGCCACTGAAGGACTTTGGAATCACTGCCTCCGGTCGAAGCTCCCGGGCCAGCATTAGTAGACCACCCTCGAGAGCCATGAATGCCAGTAGTAGGTCCCCTTCGAGATCGATGCAGCCCAGTAGGACCTCCTCGCGGGAGAGTGGAAGACCGGCGGACTCGCGATCCGCATCCAGGGGTCCAGCTTCCAGGCCAGGTTCTCGTTTGGAGCGGTCCAATTCCCGTTTGGAGCGGTCCAATTCCCGATTGGAGCGGTCCAACTCGCGGGGCGATTCCCGTGCTAACTCCCGACTGAGTATTAACTCCTCCTCATTGCGATCCTCTAGCATTTCACCCGCCACCCTGGCCAGGAATAGGAGCATGCGAGCCACTACGCCCAGTCGCCGGAAGTCCATCTCTTTGAGTCCAGCCAGTGCAATGATGGGTCGCCGGAAATCCATCAGTCCCGAGGCCTTTGGCCAGAGCAGGAGAGTGTCCAGTCGGGCAAAGGCGGAGCCTCCAGAGATCCTGTCCCGTCGGAACTCCCGCTCCCGAATTCCCACCAGGTCGGCCAAAGCTGCGACCAAGTCCCCGCCGCCTTCCTCAAAAAAGAAGAGATCGAAATCGCCGGATAAGTCGAAGGCCATGGCGACGACGCCCAAGAGCAGCCAGGCTGGAAAAGTGGGAGTCAGCAAAGGAAGCCCCAAGGCGAAGACCAAGATCCCTGCAAGTGCCAAACCAAAGACCAAAACGGAATCCTCGACAAAACCACCAGCGAAGTCTGCAAAGAAAACTCCGGGGGCTGGGGTAAAACCGACCGCAGAAGAAAAGAAGAAGACAAGCAAAGGCATCCCAACGAAGGATACCAAAGTGGAGAAGGGCAAGGAGGCGGGAAAGGAGGCGGGAAAGGCTGTTGGCGCCAAGAGCAACGGCAAGGAGCCAGTGGCTGCAGTGCGAACCAAATCTCAGGTGACCAAAGGCAAATCGCCGGGTGGAACCACAACGGAGGCCACCAAAAAGCCTGCAGTCACAAAATCGCATGGAATCACCCTGGAAAAGGGCGTCAATGGCACCGATTCCGCCGGAGGCATTCCGCCACTGGCTGCCCAAGTGGGCAATGCGGTGCTGCAGGCGGTGGAAGCGGTTCCCGCGGTGACCAGCGAGGTTAACGTGCCCTCAACGCCGGGTGCCAAGGGTTCTGGCGGAGCCAACATGTCCAAACTGGTGCGCATGAGCTCCAGGATGAGCCTACTGAGCAACAAGAGCACCAAGAACCGATCGGATTCCCCTCAAAGCCGCAAGGTGACCACAGTGCAGGAACACGCCAACGAAATCGAAGGTGAGTTCACTATATCATCATACAAGATAGCGCTAAATCCAGAATGTTTCCTTTCCAGAAACCGTGGGTCTCACCTCGCTAACCATGTCCAACGATGCCGCTGCCATTCTGGAAAAGTCACAGAAGACCCTGGAGAACATTCAGAAGACCGTGACCGAGGCCACCGATGAAATCCACAAGACCATCAGCGAAAATCTCACCGATCTGAAGAGCCTGGAGAACGACCTTGCCGCAGATCCCTCGCCCACGCCCAGTTCAGGCACCACCACGGCCAGGCCGGGTGAGTCCGCCTCCCGAACGGGCACCGCCGACGGCAGCATAGCTCCCCAGAGTTCGGGGGAGCTGCCCAAGTCCCCGTTTCCCCCCACGCAACCCATCGAGGCCGCTGTCTCCGTGCTGCATCCCAACGAGAGTTCCGCCGATCGAATAGCCAGTGTGCCGGAGGTGGAGTGCGAGAGCTCCGATCTGCCCATGGTGCCGGATGCCTCCGAGTCGGACCTGGGTGGCCATGTTATGCCCACGCCCGAGAGTGGAGCCGACTTCAAAGTGGACGCAAAACGAAGATCGCCGGACGGACAGGGAGGATCTACAGCGGGCAGCGGCGGTCTGGCAAAGTAAGTGACCACGGTGTGGAAACTAAGGAGTTTGTAGATTTATTAGGTTTTACGGTTTTGAAATTTTTAACGGTTTTAGTTTTATTATAAAATTTTTGATTTTTTTACTATAACTTTTATAATTTTTTTTGTTAGGAAATTTTTTGTTAGGAAATTTTTTTTGTTAGGAAATTTCCCAAGGAATTCTCAAGGAGTTCCTAGGGAATACCTAAGTATTTCCGGAGAGAATTCCTAGGGATTTCCGGAAGAATTCCTCGGGAATTCTTTGTGAATTCCCTACAGCTTGTGTTCGAAATTCCCGAGGGATTACGGGGGAATAAAAGGAGAAAATCCCTCGGAAATCTTTTTGAAATTCCCTGGTAATTCATTTCGGAGTACTCCCGGAATTCCTGTGGAATTCCCTTTGGCTCCTGGATGATTCCTTAGGAAATCTTCAGGGATTAGTACTGAAGTGTTAATTCATGTTCACACCTGAAAAGTGTTCCAATATAAAACTGAGCAGCGTGGTCTGAGCGTCTTATATGAGTCTCCGACTTGCAAGACGTCCAAGAATCCAAATGTTCCTGGAAAGTCTGGGTATCAGAAAGACCTTAAAAATTTTATAACTTATATTATTTTTGAAACAAGAAATTAATCAAACTTCGGCAAGTCAAAGTTTATATACCCTTGCAGCTATTGCAAAAATTAAATATATAAATGTTTGAAAATATTGAAGATAATTGAAGATGATTGGCAGCTTAAATATTCAATCGTTCCTATGGCATTTATATGATTTCGTTATCCGATTTAAATAAAACTAAAAGCGTAATTCTGAACTATCATATTATTAATAAATTAAGAAGAGTATTTTTAAAAAATTAAAAAATAGAGAAGGTAGATTTTTTTGTTTTCGTGGGCGCATTCATAGTCGTCCGGTATTTATGAAATTTAAATCATAATTTCGAAATATATTTAACCATTAATGTTTGTCGAAGAACTAAAAAAAAAAAAATATCTTTTCAAAGTGTATGAATTTTTATGTGTTGTTATTTAATTTTCGTTAGAGACCTCTTAAAAACTTAGAAAGGCGTTAAACAGCTATACGTTTTTCTGTAATTAATTTTAGGTCTTCTATCTCATTCAAACCAGCATCAAATCTATCAAAGCATGAGCACAACACATGCTATTGATGGAACCTCTAAACCCTCTAAGGTTAAGATCCACAGTCTTACAATGACCTTTCACAACTTTATATATATACCAGGTTTACACTTTGCTTAAATCCTTGAAAATGGTTATTTTGAGCTGTTGTCGCCAAAGGACTTGCTAACAAACCATTACTAAATTCCTTATGTTCGCTATGACCATTATGAATATTCATCAGTCAAACCCTCATTGAATCTGTCCGTTTCCAGTCAACTCGAATTTGAATTTTTCGGCGGGAAGGCTGACCATCCAGTGGTGCTACTAACATTTTGCCTCGAGCCTAGTTTCTCCACATAAAGCACACCAGCCAAGGCTTACAGCGCCTGGCCAGCCAATTTACATACAGGAAATCCCGGTGGAGGGGTCCAGGGGTCAAGGGGTCGAGGGGCCACCACCACCACCAGCAACCACTATGATACATAAAACTTTACAGTGCCGTGTGGGCAGGAGTTCCGTGCTCTAGACGCCGCTGCTGCTGCTGCTGCTGAAGGCACAGGTCCGTCAAGCCACTCATAAGTGCGTCAATAAATTTCGAAAGGAACCAGGGGGCGGAATGGAATGGGGCTGGCTGGCTGACTGGCTGACTGGCTGGTGGCCAAGAGGCCTCGCCAACACAACGATGGCAAAAGGGACCGCCTTTGAGGAAATCCGTTCGTCGGCAGGTCGCGAAGTCGCAGTCGACGAAGGTAACGATGTCCTTCACTGCATTGTTTTCCAACCGTGCGAGACCCGCAAGAAACCGTGTGAGCGACCACTTACAGTGGGCATTCCCCCCAGGGAAAACCACTTTTTCCTGCGAACGCAGGGTCCACTGCTGGCGAGTGTACTGTACTGTATGGTATAGCGTGCGCGGAAAACAGGGGAAAAGTATTTTTCGCAACACGGCTTAAGTTTCTTGCCGCAATAACAAATCAGTTCGGGCCGGACAATCGCGCCAACCGCAGCACTCACTCGCAGGGAAATTCACTGGGAAAGTTGGAAAACTTCGCGCCAGTCGATGATTTCCCAACAATTAATACGAACTACCCATCCATTCATCCATCCAGATAATTCGCTAATTCTCTAATTCGCAAATTCGAAGCTCGAAATGCTGAACGAAACGCCTAGTAACGCGGTCATTTATACGGTGGATCTGGCCCAGGACCCGTTCATCGATGGCGACAAGTACTTCTTTAGGTAATTAGGCACAAGATCCCATTATAACTTATCGGCCGAAGTCATCTGCCAGCGGGTAAATAAACGCACTGACCTTCAAGGGGCCTTCCCCGGGCCAAGAATGTGCGGAAAACTTACTCCATTCATTGCGACTGTCTCGAAGTTTTGTTTGAATTGCGAACGGAACCGACCTCCAAATTGCGTTTGGTCGTTGGCTCGTGCACAACGGAATTACAGGCGTTCTGGCCAAGCACTATATACATATATACATATATATAATATATACACACGTGAACACTTTCATTTACCAGTCACGGGCATGGACCCTTAAAGAAATTGTGTAAGCAAAACTCTCGTGACACATTTTAGTGGCTGAAATATTCAAAATCGACCCAAATGGCGAGACTTCATTATGCCAAGATTAAAGTTCAAAAGCCAAAGATCAAAGCATCACACTCCACTCACTTTTGCACCTGCATTATTCATAACGTTGGCATACTAGATGCGACACACATGGGCCCGTGCTAATGGTAATTCACTTCCGAAGGTGATTATATTCCACGCCAGCAAGGTGCGGAAGTGATTCGGGACTATCCCACAAACTTGAACTTTCCAATCATACAGCACTTCCGCCGCTTGGCACTTGGCCAATCCCTGAAGCCATAAAAGCTTATATCCGGTCGCCTGATAGTCAAGGACAATGGGGTGGCCAAGCCATGGCTGCAAGTTACTTTTCACCACATGTCATAATCTTTACATTATTTAGACTTGAGGCTTTTGAAAAGTAACAAAAAAAAACAGTTCATAAACAGAAGAAATTACAATTTCACTTCCCACTAAAGTTACAACGAACAATATTGCTTATGTAAATAATTCAACTTTAAGTACAGTGCGTTTTAGGTGATTAGATAAACCTAATTGCTAACGAATATAAAAATATATGTGACAATTTGTACAGAATACTGATGTATCATCCATGGTATTTCATAAATCTATACAAAATTAGTTATAACTTTAACATACTTTTTTATCCCACGTGTTTCAATTAAAGAGCTTTAATGTAAGTTCTATTTTTCTTAGATCTAAAATTCCATTGTAAAATTGTTCAATGAATTTTTATTATGCATCTTGTTAAGAAGTTACACTTTTAACAGCTTAAAATGTATTATTTATTTATTTATTTTAGTGTAAAGTATGGTGTTTTAAAGTGAATATGGTTAGAGTTCAGTAAATATTTTATTACCGTTTAACTTCGTCAAAGATTTTAACAATATTTTTTGTTTATAGGTTCTTAAAAATTGGTAACCTTTCTTATCACCACTTTTCGCTTCATTTCTATGACTTTACGGCATAGAGTGTGGAGTTTTATAGGGATTATGGTGGAGTCCAGTAAATAGTATTATTTATATTTTATTACCCGCTAGCTCTTTTAAAGATGTTAATGCAGTTTTCTTTATCATATTTTGAATACAACATATTTATCCTTTCAAATGACTTACCTTTCCTCTCACTCCTTTTGAATCAGAAGCAGCAGTCAGGAGTTTCTCGAGGACAAGGATAATGCCAAAAAGGGGGGTCTTTGCGGATGCTGCTCCAAGCTGTTCATGCCCTGCCGCCGATCCCGCTGCTCCCGTTGCTGTCGGCGCCGTGAGCGCAACCCATCCGCCGAGGATCAGCCCGTGCTGTGGAGCGGCCACAGCAGTGCCACCACGGCCACCAATGTCCAAGTGATTGATGAGACCAAGCCGAAGCGCAAGAGGGCCACCGACTGGCTGAAGTCCAGCTGTTGCTGCTGCCGCAGCTGTCGCAAAAAACCGGCCTCCGCGGAGGATCCTTTCCAGGCGGAAGTGGCGCCTCGGGCCACGCAGGAGGCCAACATGAGCACGGGACCAAGGGCGCGGGGCAAGTGCGGCCTCTGCCTGAGCAAGGTGTTCTGCTGTCGCGCGGTCAACAAGGTGGACCCCACCACGGGCGACGAGACGGAGCTGAAGAGGTGCTGCTTCTGCATACCATGTCGTCGGGGCAATCGACCCAACAAAAAGGGCAGCACCGTGTCCTGGCGCGATCAAGATCCCGAGTTGGGCATCAAGCCCACCGAGTCCTCGGTTGTGGAGGGCGCCTCCGAGGCGGCTATGTCAGCGACGGCGGATGTCGAGGAAAACCAAGTTAAGGAGTAAGTTTTTGGAAAACAGCCAAAAAGTATCTCTAAAATTTGGAAAAAAAAAAAAAAAAACATTCCAAAAAATCAAAAGAAAATGGGTGGTTTCAAAACATATTTCCTAACGCAAAATAAGAGAAACATTTTTTAAAAGGATTTGACTTTTAAAATATATATACTAGTTTGCATTAAGTCAGTAGCATTTTGAAATTAGCTAAAAAGTATTTCAAACACTTGGGAAAATAAAAAAAAAACTCATTCCAAAAAATCAATAAATCGTAACACAAATTAAGAGAAACATTTTTAAAAAGGATTTGAGTTTTAAAATATATATTATATACTAGTTTGCTTTAAGACTGATATATACAATTTAAGAGTATATCATCTATTCATGTTTCCGGAAATTAAGCTTTTACTAAAGTATACAAATAGTTGTTCAGTTATACAGACCAAACAAAATATATGTAAATATAGTTAACTTAATTAACTACTTGGAGCACAGGGATAAATACCAACTAGATTTTAACTCAAGTTATAACTAATTTCAGTCAACACTAAATCATTAACAACATTCCTTATTAAATTTTTGCGGCTTTGAAAACGTAAGCGCTGCTTGGATTTGGGATGTAAAAAGTACTCATGGAGACTAGTTACAAGCGTTTAGGGTTTTTCCTGGACAATGTTAATTAATTAACGTTTTAAGTACATGAAAGGAAAAAAAAAACTTTTTTGAAAGACTGCACCTAGACCATACGTAAATTATATGTAATTCATTTGGAATGTTAAAGACATACCAAATGGTACTTTTTATATGTTAATACATAAATATCCAAATTTTTTGTACAATTCTTGGTCTGCATTCTGTAATTCAATGTTTTGAAAAAGAGGCTTGTAAATTTAACCTCCATGTGGTATTTCGTGAACCTGAAATTAGAATAGGTTAAAGGGATGTAGCCTTTTTAAATCACTGTAATATCCAAGCATAAGCTATACTAGGGAATCCTTCAATGTAGTTTGAACTTTCAGAGTTTGAAATCCGACTTGCAGTTACATCTTCCATGTTGCACGTTGATATATTAATATATCTATTGATTTCAGGGGATGCTGCAAGCGTTTCTGGCTGATGTTGCTGTGCTGTCGCAAAAAGAAGCGTCGCGAGTCGAATGCCCGAAGGCAGAGCATCAAGGCGCCGCCACCCAGCGAAGCAAGTATTTTGATTAAATAACGAAAGAAATGGTCTAAAACTCGTTTATTTACAAGCAGGATACGCGTAAGAAGCTTCACGTGGACCTGGTAGAGTATGCATCCAAAATGAAGGGAGCCATTCCAGTGTTGCCGCTGTATTTGGCCTGGTTCTGCGCCTTCTGCAATGTAGTCTTTCCCGGTCTAGGTGGGTTGTCCGAAAAGAAATAATCCAAAAGATATTAAGCTTATGATGGCTTTCCAATTAAGGAACCCTACTCTCTGGACTCTTCTGCCTGTGCGTGGGCATTCCCCGCTTCTCGCAATACGACAGTGCCCGTGCCAGGATCGGATCCTTCATCATCAACATTATTGTGGCCGTGTCGCAGTTCTTCTGCGTGCTCTTCTGCTTCGTGGGATGGGGCTGGTCCATCTGGTGGGGCACCATAATGCTGAAATGTGCAAGTAAGCGGCAAGTTTTCCCTTCTAAACTAAGAGCACTCGAACAAAATGTGATTCCCACTTTCAGAGAAACTGAGCAAGATCAAAAAGGTGGAGCGTTTGGAGCTGGAGGAGGAGCAGCGCCAGGCGCAACTGGCGGAGGCAGCCAGGAACGGTGACGTTGAGGCGGCCAAGACATAGTCCTCCGAGTTCGGTTACAACTAAGTTGCTTTTTATACCATTGTGTACATATAATTTTGTACAAAACATGTAGATCCCACAAAAACATGCACTTCCACATGAACTTCCAGGTTAAGCGAAATGGAACAGAACTTCCTTTTAAACGTGAAATACATGAATGTATATGTATTAGAATCATTAAACTTCCACTAAAAGATTAGGGTTATTGTTTTTTTTAAGCTGCAGTTATCTTTGCTTAAAAATAACTCCGATTATTGCTGCAATATCTGCAAAAATCTACTTTCTTTACAGAAGAGACAGTGTGTCGTACAATGGTTTTCAAATTCTTAGAAAATATGTATATAACATATGGCGCATCTTAAATCCCTCCATCATCCTTCAGATATGTCTTTTAGTCGCTAGACCGGGACCTTTACCCTCTGATTCCACGAATTCTATTGGGTGAGTGAAAAGTGAGAGTAAAAAGTTAGTCTTCATCAGAGATAACTTATGTACCTATCCATGAGCAAGTTCAGTGTACTGGGCTTAAGAATTAGCAGTACAAAAGTGATAATACCAAGAGCGTAATGGTAATAATCGGCTATCTTGAGAGCCTCCTGCCAAAAGCTGTTGAGCCGTACCCAAAAAGAAACAAGGTTGAAAATCCACGACACTCCCATTATGACAGAAATGCGCAGAAATAGAAGGTTGCTGTATCAGGGAAATGGAATGATTACTAAGCATAGTTTCCAAACTAAAAAGTAATAAGCGCTTACGACAGTTTGTTGAATTTGACGCAGGTCATCGTGCCTTTAAACGAGTTAAGTTTTCGCCTAACATTCACAATGTGGATTGCTGTCAGTGTAAAGAAAGCCACATTAAAGGTATTTATGGCCAGTAAGGGTCCGTGATAGTAAATCCAGGCAGACCAATTGTCAACTGTAAAGGAAAGAAATTAGTTGCTTAATAAATATCTGATTTACAAAAGTTGCCATTAAAACTCACTGTTCACCGAACAATCCATATATCCAACCAAGGGCATCCAATCCCATTTGTGGGGATCCTTTTCCCAAAAATGATTCATCAAAAAGATGACTCCAGTCGGGATAGCAGCAGAGCTCCAGACAAAAACGCTGTAGCCCAGAAACCGATAACGAGGTTCGTCGCGACTGATCGACATCGACTTTAATTCCTTCCACAATTGATAGCTGATAACAGAGTTCCAGAGATGATAAGCAAAATCAAAAAAGTAAAGATTGTATCCTGCAAGAGATTAACAAATTTAAGTAAATGACCCATGATTTGAATTGATTTTTGACTAACCTGCTAAGGAGCAAATGTTGTCCAATAAACGAAAGCTGTCTAGCATTGAAATAAGACAACTCATGATCAAACTGAATAGGCTGCAGATAATGCATCTGCCGATCACATTTCGGAGTTTCTTTACATATAGATACACTGCTATGGTGAGGATACAGCAAACCATCGAAACCATCGTGACTAAAAGAATTGAAACAGAGAATCAGAGAATCAGAGAATCAGAGCTTGTAGGCAGAGTTTTTTTCAACTTACTTTCTCGAGCTGCTGGTCTTAATTTCGCTGAGCACTTGCCCAAAACAATCCGTATCGTTTTGTTGAGGTCTGACCAAATCTGATGTGGATACAGGCAGTAATCTACTTGGTTAAGGGTAGTGTTTCTTGAGTGGACACGTAATCTTCCGTCCTAAAAATCTCAAGTTAGAAAGGAACATGGATATCTTATCTTAGAGCAAACCTTGAACAACATGTAGTCGTCTGTCTTCAGGCTGAGCATCTCAACGCACTCAAAGAATGGTGTTCTCTCCATAATATTAAGGCTAAGCATCGTTATTAACTTTCTTTCCAACTTTCCATGTTTTCCAATCCTAAACACGAATTTGGTTTCAATCTCCTTGATCAAGCCATCGCCGCATTTGCCACCGGCCAGTAAATTCTTGCGTGGGCAGCAAAACCTGATGCTGGGGCTCCCTCCACGAAAATCCATAACTTTTCTGAGTGAAAAATCATGGAAATTAATTTTACCTCGAATTGCCCTTTTTTCAGCGGAGTGGTATATTTCCGCCACTGATTTATTCAGGAAAAATAAAAAAAGAGCAGTGCCGTAAAATTTTAAAGGCCCCATCTTAAATCAAGAATCATTCTTCACGAAAACAAAAATTAGACTGACTCCCGGTCCGCCAACATTATAGTTTTATCTTGAAACCCAGTTGTTCAAAATCAACGGCACAGAAACTTATCCCAACAGATTGCGTTACCATTGGGATTCCACGCGATAAATAAATGACAGGCAATAAATATTTATAAATTACACTAGCCCCAAAAAAAAAAAAAAAAAAATATTTGTCCCAAGCCGCTGATGGCAATTTCTTTTAGAGTTACCCCAAATCTCTGAAACGGACCCTGTTTATTAAACGTTTGCCTTAATGTATTTTATTATAAATCTCGAGCTCTGACCATCCCATGTAGCTAGTTAACTCTTCTTTTACGGTCAAGGGGAATTTTTGATGTACTGAACTGCTATCATAAAATCTCAAAAAAAAAACAGTCGAAAAATCAAAAAGCATTAAAAAGCGTAGAGTAACAAATTTTCATTGAAAACCAGATTTTTTTGCGGATTAAATATATATATTTTTATTTTAATTAACTCATTCAAATGAATAAATTTTCATTAATTACAAATTATAAATAATTTTAAAGTCTTGTGCGCTTTAGTCATGGAGATCTGATTTAGGGTTTAATTTTACTATTTATTACACCATTTCGGTGTAGACTAGTGCTATAATTGTTAAACTTTTGCACACGATTCCTCTACATTCGACCATTTTTTGAACTTGAATCCTAACAATTGCAACGTTGATAACGTTGGTGTAAGGGAAGCATCCTGCAGATTGCTTTTAAACTGAGTGACTAGTTTACTTTAGAGGACCGTAAATTATTACTTCAATGCGATGCAATCTTCTGACTGAAATTATAATATCCTCTGCAAGGATATACAAATCGGTTCTTCGTTGTGTAAAAATCGGTTGACTCACTAAACTGAACGATTCAAATCTGACATTTTGGTCCTAAAGAGACAATTGTTCTTGGAGATTGAAAATCGGTCAACTGTTATTGGATAGCTCTGTTAATTCCTTTACAAACCGAGCTGTGATTGATCAGATAGACGTAATTTCTTCTAGACAAAATTATTAATGATTTCCTTCTAAAGCATTGTTCAAATGTGGCGCTCAAAATAACTGTAATGGGCAAACTAACAGTATTAGGAGTCCCCCTACTTATTTTTACGCGGTGTGACCCTATTTCCTTTGTTTTCATGGGCTTATGCATTTTTCGCAGTGCGGTCACACCGATTCGTTCTTTATAGTACGGCGTTCATTAAAAAAACACGACGTCAACTTGCGAATTTCACACAATTCGGCCGTAAAAAATGTCGCACCTCGTGAAAATGGAAAACGGTCAGAGCCAGACCATCCAGGAGATGTTGGGCTGCATCGAGCGGTGAGTAAATCGATAATTCCCGGACCAAGAGTCAGCTCAGGAACATAACCTCGCTTTTCCCGCAGCTACAATCCGGATCATCTGAAAACACTGGAGGCCTATGTGCAGGATCAGGCGAAGAACAACACCTACGACTTGGAGGCCAATCTGGCCGTGCTGAAGCTGTACCAGTTCAACCCGCACATGCTCAACTTCGACATCACGTACACGATCCTGCTGAAGTCACTGACCAGCCTGCCGCACACGGATTTCGTGATGGCCAAGTGCCTGCTGCTGCCCCAGCAGATGAAGGACGAGAACGTGCAGACCATCATCGATCTGGCCGACATCCTGGAGCGCGCCGACTTCACCCTGTTCTGGCAGCGGGCCGAAGTGAACCGCACCATGTTCCGGCACATCTCCGGCTTCCACGACTCCATTCGCAAATTTGTGTCGCATGTGGTGGGCACCACCTTCCAGACCATCCGCAAGGACCTGCTGAAGGAGCTGCTCGGCGGCATCGAGGACTCGACACTGGAGAGCTGGATCAAGCGCAACGGCTGGAAGCACCAGGGCCAGGGCCTCGTCGTGGTGGCCACACAGGACGACAAGATCAAGACGAAGAACATCACGGAGAAGATCGAGTTCGACAATGTCGGCGCCCTGATGGCCCAGTGCCTGTAGGATCCCCCTTCGCGGCGTTCAATAGTACTTGTCTAAATTTCTACGAATAGTAATTAACGGAAACAAAATAAAAGCCTGTCCGTACAGCTAACTAGTTTTTGTTTATTCTCGATCGGAGCTGCTCGCCAGGCTGCTCCCACCTCACAATCAGACTTCCGGAACTACCGACCCTAACACGTACACGTACAGAACTAATAAAGCACTATCCTATTTATGACTGCTTCTTGAACTTTTTCAATATGGGGAATATCTTGTCGAAGGCATCGTAGATCTCCTGTCGCACCTTGGCGCCCGTGAGCACCACTTTCCCGGACACGAAGATGAGCAGCACGATGCGAGGGCGCACCATACGGTAGATGAGGCCGGGGAAAAGCTCCGGCTCGTAGCTGCTGAAGTTGCAATGGGTCAGCACCAGGCCTTCCAAGCGGATGGGGAACTTGACATCACAGGAGCCGACCATGTTCTGAATCTTGAAGTCGAGGAATTTGGCCTAAAAGCATAAAGAGGTTTGGAGAATCTTCTTCGCAATTGGATGTTCAGTTCTCTTACAGGGAAACCTAGCTTCTGAATGATGCGCGCGTACTTTCTCGCCGCCAATCTGGAGTCGTCCTCGCTCTTAGCCCCCGTGCACACCATCTTGCCGGAGCTGAAGATCAGGGCAGTGGTTCTTGGCTCCCTGATGCGCATTATGACGGCCGCAAATCGCTTGGGGTTGTACTCGGCGTTCCTCGCGTGCAGCGCTATCTTCTTGAGGTCCAGCTTGCAGCACAGATTCACCGTGGACACAATGTTCTGCAGTTGTGGGACAATCCCGGGATCTGCCGATCCCGGCGTGGCAGGTGTCATCGGCGTGGAGGGTCCCATTGTCTGGTGTATGTTGCTGAGGCCGTCTCCGCCGCTGCCCGCTCCCGATCCCGATCCGCCCACACTGCGCTCGCTCATGGGCATCATGTGTGCCATCATGCTCTGCGGTGTCTGGGGCTGCATCATGGACTGCGGGGTGCTCCCACCGCCGCCGGGCGCCTGACTCTGGAGCTGCTGCTGCTGCTGCTGATAGGACGCCGATGGCTGGTAGCTTTGCATTTGCTTGTGGGCCAGCGGGATCGATGGTTCGTGGCCAAAGAGACCGGATCCGCTGGTGTCCGGTTGCTGTTGCTGCACGGAGCCGGAAACCGGGGCCGGCATCACCGGATCCGGCTGCGGCACCGCCGGCGGATGGTAGACCGGATTGGCCACAATCTGCTGGTCTGCCTCCATCTGGTGCAGCGGCGTTCCGATGCTCGGAATCGAGAAGTTGGGGCTGAGCATCTGGTCCATATTGCTGCTGGTCTTTTGATCTCTACGCGGGATGCGGGATTCGGGATAACTCAATTCAATGCAGCTGGGTTGCGGGCACACACTGATCGCGGGTTAATTTGCATGTCCACGGAGCGGGGAAATAAAATAATAATAATGCAGCCGCGTTCGTCGTTGTACCTGTGGCTCCTTCCGTGCGAATGGCAATTGGCCAATGCAGGGTGGCATTTTGGCGTACTTATCGATAACTACGTTACGTGAGGTATTACGTTTTCCCTTACGTCTATTGGCATTTTAAAATTAATTATTTTACAAAAACTTCAAATTAATAATATGTTGGTTTGTGTATGTTGTTGTTTGTGTAATTTAAAAATCAAAAATACAAATCAGCACTGGGCTGATTGCAGCAACTGAAAGTTAACTTCGCTATTTACGTTTTACCTCCCCCTCACGTAACTAGCCTATCGATTACCGAAATGGCGCACTTTTTAAAATTATACAAGATTGCAAGAAATAAACAATTTCATTGTTTACAATGTTAAAAATGTTACCGAAAGTAAAATAAATTGTATATTACATTGAAATTCTCATTTATGCAACTGGTAAAATTATTTTCCGAGGGAGGAAATACGATGTGTCTAATTAATTAATTGGGACTTTTGCATTTTTCATTTGCCAATTAAATTGTAATTAAACTCAGGAACAAAAGTACGACACCGCCCATGCTGAGGCCCAAAGGTGAAGAAGCCAAACTCTTGGCACTTGCGGTTGAGGTATGAGAGTAAGTATTGCCATGTTCGTCGGTGTAGACATGTTGTCCACTTGAGGGCGAATTCTGGAACGTACCTCCCACGCCGGGCACCGTGTAGGGTCCTTCGTTCTGACCCCGTATATAGATGCCATTTCCAGGTGCTCCGAACTGATGGGGGCCATCCCTCCCATCATAATTCTGCTGCGCATTTGAGGCTTAGGGGGAAGAGAGTTCAATGAATGTTCACGGTTCTCGATTCGCACACTCAACTTACCGGCAAACAACAAGCTGCCCACAACAAAAACCATCAAAACAAACGATCTCATGTTGCAGTTTCCAGACACTGGCTCAAATTCAACTGAGAGCAGTCTGCTAATTCAAAATCTATTTATACAAGCCGGGAGAAAACCGAGCTTTTGCCAATTAGCAGCTGAGAATTGGTGACATCACAGCCTACAATGCGAGAATCAGTTCCAGAATTGGAGCTTTTAATAATTACAATAAACATTACAAATAAGAAACAATGTCCCAATAATTCTAATTATGTATATATAAAAATAGAATCACCCTTTTGGCCACAGATACCATTTTGCGCATGCTTTTACCCAGCGCTAATGTGATTTTTAAATTTAGTTCACTAGCTTGGGAAAGAGAAAGCAAAACCAAAGAGTGCAATATACAGAGACATTTATGCATATATAGATTCCGAGTGTCGTTATATAATATGCACTCAAAACAAACGAAAAAACGCGCTAGAGAGACAATATTTCGAAACTACAAATTTCGAATCCTTAAAAAAAAAAAAGCGTTTTCCCCAAACTTAGTAAGTTTTCAGAAGAGTGTTGAACCATTTTGGAACCAAAACCTGCTAAATTCAAGTTCTATCGAAGAATATAGAGAAACAAAAAAAAAAGCGAAATGGAGAAGGTCTGCCAGTTTTTTCGCAACAACTATGTGCTGGCCAACTGCGAGGATGCGATTTACAAGAAGGCGTTCACCCTAAATCTATCCCACTACCAAATGACAGAGGTGCCGGACATCATCGAGCAGTGCGAAACGCTGATGAAACTCTTCCTCAACCAGAACAAATTGAAAAAGGTGGGTGCATCGGTGAATAAGGGAACTAAATAATAAACTCTATTCCATGGACAGATTCCATCCTCCGTTGGCAGCTTGCAGAGGCTACAAGTTCTGACCTTGGACTACAATAAACTGGATGAATTCCCGCTCTGCGTCTGCCGTTTGGTCCGGCTGAAGTTTCTCAACATCAGCTGCAATAGCATACGTTCCTTGCCCCCGGAAATCGGTTATCTGACCCTGCTGGAGACCTTCTGGTGCAATAACACCGGTCTTGAGGAACTGCCCGCCGAGATACGCAACTGCGAGCGCCTCGAGACGCTGGGAGTTCGAGGCAATCCCCTGAAGAGGCTGCCTGATGCCATCGGAGCCCTGTCCTCGCTCCGTTGGCTCACAGCCGAGGGCTGTGAGCTCACGGAAGTGCCATTGACATTGGCACTGCTGGGGAACTTGGTGCATCTGAATCTGAAGGGGAATAGGCTGAGACGACTGCCCAGGATGCTGATGGCCATGCAGAAGCTGCGGTTCGTCTTCCTCAACGACAACCGCATTGATGAGCTGCCCACGAGGTCTCAGCTGGAGGAGCTGCGCACCCTTCACATGCTCAACTTGTCCAAGAATCCCATCAGTCTTCATCCCGATCTGCAACTAATGGCTTTGGTGAGTAGCGAGCAGTCAGTGTCAGTGGTCTGTAGTTTAGATCTTGCACTTTTCCACAGCGCCAGACCAACCTCTATGTGGATCCGCCGGCGGATTCCGCCCAAGCCTGCGACGGCCTGTCCAGTCGGACTAGCCTCAACACCCAGGAACAGCAGGAGGATCAGGCACGGGGCGCCGGACTGGACGTCGACTCCTCCGACTGGGCCAACAGCGTACGCACCAGCGAACTGGACACCACGGACGAGAGCACGCTGGAGAACAACATCGAGGATCTGAGTGTCATGCTGCCGGAAATGTCGCGTTTCGTCACCACCTTTTGAGAGCATAGATGCTAGATGTGCGCTCATGGTCGGTTGTTATGTAGCACTCATAAATCTGTGGTTTATTCTCTACAACTGGGTGTTTTGTACATGTACCTCTAACAATCGTAGCGCTTCAAAATGCACATTGGTTATGTGGAAATGGGGGTTTTATGCGTTTACAGGTTAACTAGACATCTTCTTCATCAGCTCCTCGTCCTGCATCGACATGGCCGTCAGCTTCTTGCCAATCTTCTCGTGAATGTCCAAGTACTTGGCCACGCAGCGATCGATGCAGACCATCTCGCCCTTGCCTGCAAAATGGAGCAATGGAGAGAAATTATTGGTATAGTTAGTACAGTAGGTGATATTTATTTTATCTGAGCTTGAAAGTATATTTTTAATAATTGATATTAAGTAAATGGTATATTCATTTCTGTTAGTAAAGAGTCTATTTAAAATAAACCCTGCTTAGAGGTAATTAATTTGAATATTAAGTTTTCGAAAAAACCAATTAATCCTTTGTGGATGTTCGAAGGTATAGTTCAATTCGATTTTCAAACAGGCAATGAAAAATTGGAAATCATATAACAAATGTTCAATCAATATTTTATTGAAGTGTAAAAAATACACCCCAGATCTGCTATACATTTAAATAAACTCCTAAGTTTTTATCGGAAGTGTTACAAAAATCTTGTACAACAATTTCAGTTGGAATGTACATTAAAGATGTAAAAATTATACCTAATTTTATATTATTTAAGTTAATTTATTAAAATGTATTCACATGGATACATTTAAGTAAGATCTCTATCCAATTAAAGACAACTAGAGGCTTTATTCTAAGCATGTTGATTGCAAGAGTAATGAAACTCATTGAATTTTCGAGAACTGAATGTTCAAAAAATTTTATTTTTGGATGTACTAATTGAAAGCGTTCATACCATTCTTCATACCAAAATTATTATACTACCTTATTTCAATTTTAATGTCTTAGTAATTGAATCTTGTCTGTACCTATGGTAGAATAATGAACTGAGAAAATGTACCTAAGTATAGCTGGGACATTCAACACCTTTGTTCATATAATGGAGTAACATATATGTAGTACTCACCCAACTCCGATTCGGAGTAGCGGGGCGGAATACACTTCTTGTGGCAAGCGTTCGTCATGCGGTTATATAAATCGGACATCATTTCGATCTCCATCTCCTGCATCAGCTGCAACTTGGCCTGGTCGGCGGAACTGATCTGTGGCATGGCCATCTTGGGGTGCTTCTCCTGATGATGCTTATATGGTGTGGTTGTGGATGTGAGTGTGGATGTGGATGTGGGTGCTCGTAGTAGTTAGTAGTCGAATCGCCTGTCCGATGCTGCGGTTGAGTCGTAATCGCCCTGGTTTGCCTTCCTCATGCGCTCACGAACTCGCATGCTCTCGTAACGCCGGTTCTCAACGGATTGCTTTGACAGCACAAAAGCGTACACGCCACCCACGGTCAGAACAGTCCTGAGTGATGCGAAATGTCCATAAACTTGTGTAACTTGACTTAATTGGGATTTAGTACGAACCAACAAACAGCAATTCGCCCTGCGTTGCCCAACGACATAGCCTGCTACGAAAATTTCTACAAGTGACTAACGCGTTTCGACGAAAGGTGCACGGGATTTTTTATCACTGGCACGTGTGACTGTTACGGCATTTTGGGTGTTCATTATCCAATAAGTCACTGTTTTCGGGAAACTGTGATTTAATTATTGAGGTGCTTTGCTTTATACAGAATAACTTTTTTGAAAAACGGGCAAGTTTTTAATTTTTTGTGAAATTAAAGTTAAGTTTATATGCAAATTTAGTGGCCTTTCAATTTGCTTAGGATTCATTGGTGTTTTTTTTTTGGCAAAATTATTTAGAGAATTTCTTTATTTAATTTGTAAAATGTAGTTTATATAATGAATAATTTATTGCAAATGATTTTTTATTACTATCTACATGGGTCGACTTAATAATTTGAGAAAATTCAAATACTATTTATTTTAAAAAGAAATATTCACTATACAGATGGATTTTAACAATAGGCAATATTTTGAAATTTCCATTGGTTAATATTCATTTTATTTGGAGAACTTCTTGCCGTAATTTCTTAAATAGTTTTTTATTGAGGAATTTATTTCGGGAATATTCACGGTGAAAATTGTTCAGTTGAAATCTTACATAGGAATTAATCCGCGAACTTTTAATATTATGTATATATTTTTATTTATAAATTTACAAGTGTTTTTGGCTGTTCCTTTATAATTCCAAACTATAAGTTTTCACAGCTGGACTTGAAACTAAAATGTGTATATTTTAATAAGATTCCAATGAGACATTCCACTACTCACAATTTCTGGTACATTTACTATTAGTATTTCTCTAGTATCCGCTAGAACAATCCCGGCACTCCAATACAAACGGTCACACTAAATTAGACGCTATTTATCCAATTTCGTAATAAAGTCATATTTTATCAATGAACTGAGATAAGGCGAGAGCAGAGCAACCACCAAATGACTTCACAGATCTACAATCAGAAGAAGTTCGTGCCCACGCCGCCCGAGAAGGGTTCCTTTCCTTTGGACCACGAAGGACTCTGCAAGAAGCAGTTCCTGCTCTACGCCAGCTGTCTGCGCAAAAACGCCCAGGATACGAGCCAGTGCCGCCAGGACGCCCGAAACTATTTGGCCTGTCGCATGGACAACAATCTTATGGAGAAAACCGAGTGGTCCAAGTTGGGTTTCCACGAACAGAGCACAGAAACCCCTCAAAAGCAGGCGGAGGAGCAGAAGCACTAGTCGCCATTGGACACCATGAAACCCGAACGCAATGTGATGATAGCGGCCACCGGTAGTGTGGCCACCATAAAACTAGCCCAGTTAATCAAGGAGCTCTCCGACGAGCGCCTGCCCTTCAAATTCCACCTCAAAGTCCTAATCACCGAGGCAGCCAAGCACTTTTTTGAACTAGAGCAAATTCCCGAAAATGGTGGGTCATTTATGTTATAATAAAAGTTGTATTACAAGTGTAATCTGTAGTTTAAGTTAAGAAGATAACGCTAATGGCTAGGGCTAGCATTAATCCCATGTCATTTGGATGGAACCTATTAAAATACCCCTTATATGGTCCAATAGTAGTGGTTTTTCCATGAAGTATGATCATTTAAAATCACTTAAATCATTTTAAAGAGTACTTATAATAAACCAAATAAGTAGATACAATATTCCGTCTGTATTTAAGATCTTGTTTGTCTTATGTTAGGTGACTCATAATTATTTTGTTTATAGTTATTTCACTAGTAACAATTGTATAGAAATCACCTTTAAGGAATCCTAACATTTGATCTATTCAACACCTCACATAAGTCGAAATTTGTAGCAATTCTAACAATGAGTGCCATCTTGCAGTACCCGTTTACCACAATCGCGATGAGTGGATCAACTGGAACAAGCGAGGAGATCCCGTCCTGCACATTGACCTGGGCAAGTGGGCCGATATGCTGGTGATAGCCCCCCTCAGTGCCAATTCCCTCTCGAAAATAGCGACCGTAAGACGAATGCTTGTGAAATTCTTGTTGTGAAATTCTTTGCATACCCGAAAATAACTCTGTATCTCTGTTTATGGCAGGGGATTTGTGATAACTTCGTAATGTGCGTAGTGCGGGCATGGGACCTTCAGAAGCCGCTGCTCTTCGCCCCCGCGATGAACACCCGCATGTACGACCATCCAATAACCCGGGAGCAGATCGACAAGTTGACTAGCTGGGGCTACCAGGAGATACCCTGCATCTCCAAGACTCTGATGTGTGGCGACACGGGAAACGGTGCCATGGCAGAGGTTCCCACAATCGTGGAAGCTGTGCTGAATGCCTTGAAATCAGCCAATTAGTTTGGATCCAAAACAATTTGTTATACACACAGAGGGTTTATATCGCAGAATATTTTTGTTACAATAATTAGACAAATACTTTGGAATTGGCTGCGTAATCTTAGAGATCCACCACCTTCATGTCCTCCAGCGAAGCCGTCGCCGATTGGCTGATCAGAGCCTTCTCCGAATCCGTGAGGTTGATGAACTTGTGCTTGGACTTCAGCTCTTGCTGGATGGATGAGAGTAAATCGGGTGAGCAGCGTCCCGGTTTCAGGCTCTTTTGCTCCTGCGTCTCGGCGCCACCGGTGATTTCCATTCTGGGCTCCACGATGGTCTCCATTTGCAGCGATTGGCGTTTGCGACGCATCCGCTTGGAACCTCTGGTGATGAGCACCACGGCGGGCGACTCAAACGGCAGCGCCTGGATGACTGTCTGCAAGAGTTTCGGTGGCGTCTCCGGGGTTTTCGGATTCCCAATGACCACATCTGCCTGGAGGGCACTGCGTACTCGCTCTCGTTCCTCCTCCCGCTCCCTGGCTGCATTTTTCCGCATCAATTGACGGGCACGCTTCTTCAGGATCGCCTGGGCATTGGGGTAATACGCAATCACCTCGTTCAAATCCGATTTGGAGAGCACAAAGAGATTGGAGTAGCCCTTGGAGCGCACATCTGCTGTCCTGCGATCAGCTCCATTGATTCCCAGCAAACTGATCTCACCGAAAACGGAGCCTTCGGTTAGGGTGGCCAGGACGACATCGCTACTGGGACCTCCCATCACTTGGACTTGTCCCAGTTTCACAATGTACATCTCCCGGCCAACCTCACCCTTCCGGCAAACGAAATCTCCAGGCAGAAAGGTAACAGCACGTAGTTTCAGGACCAGATCCCTGAGTAGAGCCTCTTCGCAATCGGCAAAAAGTTGAACCTTTGAGAGGGTTTGAATGTGCACGGAGATGGCAATGTCGGTCTTAAGGTTGATGGGCAAAGCATCCAATATATTTGATTCATCTGGGGAATGGGATTGCAATTAGTTGAGGCTTTAGTAAACTATTTAAGCTTTACAAACCCAAAGTGCGCTGCTGTTCCCAGGTGAACTGGAACCACATTTTGACCCTGGACTGCACCGCCTGGGAGAGATTAAGGCGTCGCATGTACTCCAGTGTCTCGTCCTCCAGCTGGCGATACTCGTGCTTATTCCGCGTGGCCGTAGAGATAATGTCCCTGATCTGACCGATCAGCAGGGCGAACACAAAGACGCCCATTAGCCAGGCCACCGTCATGAAGACGTACTCCCCCTGGCGTTCCGGCTTCGGATTTTTCCCAATCGATGTGGCCGTCTTGGTGGCGAATGCAAAGCACCTCACATACGGATGACCCTTGCCGCTGAAGACCCATCGATTCTGGCCCAATCCCTGGTAGTCGCTGTACGCATAGTACAGAGCTGCTGTGATGTGAATCATGTACAGCATGTAGGTCAATGTCTTGGCCACTCGTACCTACATATATAAACATATATTCATAGTAAGTTGAAGGTATTTAAGGAGGAGCGAAAACCTACAAAGTGTGGTGATGATATTACTCGATCCAAGAGGCGAAACACTTCCCAGAAGCTCTGGATCTTAAAGAACCGGGGAAAACGCAACCAAACAGCACCTGTGCCCAGTTTGAGGTACAACAGCTCTAGCGGAAGAAGCGCCAGAAGATCCAACTGGAAAATTAATTGCAATTTCATAAGTTACTAGAAAATTAACATAAACCTTTAGCAGGGTGAAGAAAATATAACAACACAGGACAACAAAATGAGACTTTGTAGGAGGTGCAGGCTTATTTGTATAAAATAAAATTTAATAGAGTAATATGTACGCAAATCTGTATACTTAGATTCCGTTTCTAAGGTTTGGGTTTTGTAAAATCGCGGAAAAAAAATTTTAAAGAAATCCATTTAATTATGAATCACAAAATTGAATACTTTTCAAATTTACATTATATTTTATTTAAAAAGTAATTTCATTGGTTTTTAAGTTGATGTGTTTACCTCTATTTACAAGTCTTTAATGTGGTGAACAGGATTTTTAAAATACTACGAATTTGTTAAATTTTTAGAATTTATATATTAAGACTTTTAAAAGGAACAAGTACTTTTGAGTCACTTTAAAACATATCGATTCATACATTGATAAAAAAAACTTTAGTACAAAAAAAACATAGCTATTAAATTCAAAATGAAATATTTAATATTTTTATTAAATAAATAAATACATTTAATATTTTAATTAAATATTAAATCAACATAAAATAATAAATTCATTTTAAAATAACTAAAAATTGCAGTGTATGAAAATGTAGTAGGCTTTAAAGAAATACGGACGTATCCTATATATAAAAAAATACATTTAATATTTTAATTAAATATTAAATCAACATAAAATAATAAATTCATTTTTAAAATAACTTAAAATTGCAGTGTATAAAAATGTAGTAGGCTTTAAAGAAATACGGACGTATCCTATATATAGAGAAAGAATATATAAATCAATAGGAATATTTACCACTGAAAATGGGCTTTTGCGCAGCTCTAATAAACCAATTAATTAAATTTAAAATTTGAAAATGACACCCACCTTAAATTGCAGTTTCCTCATGTAGTTCTTCCTGGTGAGGTTTTTGTTCTTCACCCAGAATCCCTCGAAGAGGTACATAACCCGGTGCTTGAAGAAGACCACGTCCAGCAGGTACACAATGTCGGCACAGAAGTCGCAGGCCAGCCAGATGTTGGTGTTCTCCTTGGTCTGGAAGGGGAACGAGGAGCGCAGCGGGATGACCCAAGCGTTGTAGAGGAACGACAGTGACACCACGCACAGCCAGGAGATGTAGATCTTGCCCTGTGGATCCAGGGTGCGCTCGTCATTGTTGGCACCGCACAAGCTGGAGCAGAGCCACACATTCGAGCGGGGAGTGTCCGCCTCGAAGAGTCTACCGCGATGAGGAGACGGAGACTGACCCGCCGGCACCAGGCGCACCTTGTGCTGCGGCGATGGATGCAGACTCTTGGTTGGCGGCGGAGATGGTGAACTGGCCGTGCTGCTGGACGAGGGAGTGGGTGGCAGCTCGATCCGGGACTTGACCTTATTGGCCCTGGCCGTGAAGCGGCGCACCAAATGGCGCACCTGGTCGCGGAGGAACTGCTGACCCTGGGAGTCCAAGCTGCCGGCACTGCTTGGCTTGCGGTGCTCCAGGTCCATGTCCACGTTCATTTCCGCTTCCGGCTCATCGACGGCCACTATCTCGCTGTCATTTATGGAAGGTGTTCCCTGTGCCCGCTCGTTGCGATCTTCGTTTTGGAGTTCCGGCGATTCGTTGTAACATATCTGCACATCCTGTTCGTCCTCGTCGATGATGGGATGGGATTCCGCTAGATGGATCGGCGTCTCCCCCTCCTCCTCGTCCGTAGGGAGCACCACTTGACCCGTGGCTGCGGCCAGTTCCTCCGCCCGCTGAATGGCTATCGGATCGGGTACGACCACTACGGGCACTGCTCCCGGTAGTGGCACCATTTCGAAGCTCTCCTGCTCCAGCACCCTCCTCACGCTATCCGGACTCACCAGCGGCTTCTCGTGATGCAGTATGTGCTTGACCAGCGCATGGGTGGCGCCCACATTGTTCTGGTGCTCTGCGGTGTCCACACAACCGATTTTGCCATTCCTGAAGTACAAACGGGAGTGGTAGAAGCGCGGACTGCCGGGACGATGTCTTCTGGGCGGTGCCTTGTAGGCGTTTATCTTATAGGTGACCCTTTTCACGGGACTGGAGCTGGGGCAAGGGCACTTGTTCTCCTTGTTGGAGCTGGAGAGGAGGAGTTGCTCCTGTTCCCTCTCCTTTTGCATCAACTCCTCGGTGGCGCTGACGAACTGCTCGATCTCCCTGAGATCCTTGGTGATCTCCTCCAGACTGCGTCGCACTTGGGCCTCCTTCTCGCCGGGAGACGAGTAGCGGCGCACGCTCTCCGGCTGTCGATTGATCACATTCCGCATGAAGGCATGTCGTTCGAGGGTGTCGCAGAATTTGGGCTCCCGCCGCGTAGACGACGACGAGGTGGAGGAGGAGCTGCTCTGGGAGTCGCAGTGGGCGCTGGTGGGCGAGGTGGCCATCCGCTTGAGGAGCGGATGATTCTGCTGCAGCGAATGGATCTCCTCGTCGTAGGCAAAGTTCTCCAAAATATTCGGCGATGACTTGAGCAGCGATGCACTCGCCTCCGGTTCGAGCTCCTCGCTTTGGCGACTCACCTGCAAATGAATGAATGAGCCGCACGTTCAGTCGATTGAGGGTCGGTTTTCAGAAATAAATAAATCGAAAACAAGGCGAACCAGCACGCAAATGCAATAAAAACAACAAAAACGGGGGGCCAGTCAGTGTGATTCGCATGGTAATTGCCTCGAGACACCCGCACAACGGCAATTGCGAGTCGCTGGAACGCCAAAAGCCCATCTATCGAGCTAGCCATCTATTGGATCTACCTATGGAGTATTAACCCAAAGGGTCGTGGGGTCAATTTACTGACTTTACAAGCGAGTCGCCTTGAACCGAAGTCCTGCCGAAAATACTTTCACTAGGGTTTATATTCAAAGTTAAGGCCACAGAAAAAATATACTTTACTAACATGTTGTTGTCTACAGGAGAAATGAAAACAAATTATTAAGGCCTATTAAATATTTTAACAGCTAAAAGAAAAAAAACCTAATTTAGGGATTGCACATTTAAGAATGCTGAGAACAACTAGCCTTAAGAAATATTTTTTACTAAACAAAAATATACTTAAAGGAATTAAAAATATAGAGAAGGTGAACAACAAATTGTACTATATATTTGTCACTTTTCACAAAAGATTCATTTATTTTCTAAGCCTAATTTTTTTATACCCTTGCAGAGGGTATTATAATTTCAGTCAGAAGTTTGCAACGCAGTGAAGGAGACGTTTCCGACCCTATAAAGTATATATATTCTTGATCAGCATCACTAGTAGAGTCGATCTAGCCATGTCCGTCTGTCCGTCTGTCCGTCCGTCTGTCCGTCTGTCCGTCCGTTTATATGCAAACTAGTCTCTCAGTTTTAAAGCTATCTGCATGAAACTTTCCCAAAAGTTGTCTTTCTATTGCAGGTAGTATATAAGTCGGAACGAGCCGGATCGGACGACTATAGCATATAGCTCCCATAGGAACAATCGGAAAAATAAATGAAAAAAAATTATAACTTTGCTGTTTTTTAATTTTTTGTTTAGTTCTTCGACATTCAGTAATGGTTAAATATTTTAGAATTACGGTTTAAATTTCATCAAAATCGGTCGACTATAGCATATAGCTCCCATAGGAACAATCGGAAAAATAATTGAAAAAAAATATAACTTTGCTGTTTTTTAATTTTTTGTTTAGTTCTTCGAGATATAGTAATGGTTAAATATTTCAGAATTATGTTTTAAATTTCATCAAAATCGGACGACTATAGCATATAGCTCCCATAGGAACAATCGGAAAAATAAATGAAAAAAAATTATAACTTTGCTGTTTTTTAATTTTTTGTTTAGTTCTTCGACATTCAGTAATGGTTAAATATTTTAGAATTACGGTTTAAATTTCATCAAAATCGGTCGACTATAGCATATAGCTCCCATAGGAACAATCGGAAAAATAATTGAAAAAAAAATTATAACTTTGCTGTTTTTTAATTTTTTGTTTAGTTCTTCGAGATATAGTAATGGTTAAATATTTCAGAATTATGTTTTAAATTTCATCAAAATCGGACGACTATAGCATATAGCTCCCATAGGAACAATCGGAAAAATAAATGAAAAAAAATTATAACTTTTCTGTTTTTTAATTTTTTGTTTAGTTCTTCGACATATAGCAATGTTTAATTATTTCAGAATTATGGTTTAAATTTTATCAAAATCGGACGTCTATATCATATAGCTCCCATAGAAATAATAAAAATATATAAAATAACTATATAATAATTGAGCTGCTAATCATCATAGTTTCAATGTTTTTCAGCATATACTCAAGTAAATCATAATTTAAATGTTTTCAAAAGTATTTAATTCATGCAATAGCTGCAAGGGTATATGAACTTCGGCTTGCCGAAGTTTGCTTTCTTTCTTGTTATTGTATATTTTTCATGTGTTTTGTAGTTGGTTTTCAGTCCAAGTTCGTACACATCAAAAAATTACTATTATTATTATATTATATCCTAACGCTACAAGTGCAGGCTTATTTTTATTGCGTTAGTCATAAATTAAAGCTTTGATTTCAAGTTACTTTAGTTTTAATTTCTAATTTCTTATATTTATTATTGTTATTTCTTGCATCTCTTTAGCTCTTGCATTGCTTTAATCATGGATATTTGCTCCTGTATTTGCAAATTAAAGCCACTTAACTTTCCATTGCTATCCATTGATTATCGTGATCCATTCTCCTAATCAAAAATTGTAACCTTTTACCATTCCATAGCTTACCTTTCGAAAACGTGCCATGCTGGACATTTGGTTGACCGACTTGCCAACGGGCAAGTTCAGTGTCAGTGGAGGGTTCAGGGTTCAGGGTCGCTGGCCTTGCCTCTTGGCCTGTAATTAAGTAGGGGAAGAGGAACGGGTTTAGCTTCGTGCGTGTTGCACACGGCGTATGATTAATGTGCTGAGTGGACACGCAAAACGCAATGCACTTGACCTTATCGAGTGTTATCTACTTGGTTTATTACGTTGCCTATCCATACATATGCTTTACGCACTATTGATTTTTCCAGCTGTTGCAACTTGGATGGTGCTGTTCTTTGTTTTTCCTCCTTCTGGATTTTCGTTATCAGCAGCTCAACAGGTGGTTGAAAATTTGTAAAAATTTTACCTGAACTTTTTAGGTATTTATTTAACACTTTCTTATTTCTTAGCTGTTAATCCTTTTACAGCAATTTGTTGGCGCAATCGACTAGAATCTTATTTTCCCTGTTTTTTTGGGAAAAACCTCGGGACCTCAATCCTAGACAGAAAGTCACCAGCCGTCGATGCCGAAGAAGATAAACTGGTCAACGAAACGCGGGACATCTATATAGTTAGTCCAAACCATATTAACGCAGGCGCTCTCTGCTTGATTCGAGTACAGTGGAAAAAAGGCCACTAAAACCTCACAAAATCTCAGCCATTTTTTAAAACAATAAAGAAAATAAAATAAATGTTCATAGCTATTTTTATATAATTAAAATATTTTTTTATATTTAATTTATATAATAAAATCGTTGAAATCAAATATCAACTATAATGTCAAGAGCTTGCAATAAACTTCGACCCCTCAAAGCTTCATATATTCAAGTTCCCTGCAAGTTGAAAGCTTTTCATCAACTATAGCCAATTCCCAAACAGATCCAAGAAAGTCGAAGCAGTGCCTTAATGTTTTCACAATTTTTTGTATATATTTTTTTAAATATTCCATTCAGCTCTACATTCACAATTACATATTTGTAATATTGGGTTTTCTTTTGTTTTTCCTTTTAAATTACACAATATATATTTAAATATATATTTATGTATATAGTTTAAAATGTATACATATACATATATAACTTTTTGCTTTCGAATCGAGGGACTCAAAATTCAAATAACTTGATGCAATCGAAAGTGGCTAAAGGGGGGGCGCGGGGAATCCCCTCGTGGGGGCAGTGGGCTGCATGTGTTTAAGAAGAGTGTCATACATATAGATACATTAATACGTACAAACCTAGAATATAAAGAACAGTTGACTGGAAATAATGTGTGTGTGTGAGTTTTCACTTCTTTAACTTAGTCTTTATGGTTTATGCTGTGTCTCTGTCTGTGTTGGCATGTGTGTATCAGTGTGTGTTCTCATGTCTATGGATTTAGTGCATATTTAAAGATGTAAGGTCTTAATTCATTTCTTTTTTTTTTGTGTGTTTTTTTAATATTTTTTTTTGGAGATTTTTTTAATTAAGTTTTTTTGTTTTTGTTGGTTTTCATTTTTGTGGGTTTTCTTTTTGTCACTTAAAAAATTACATTAATAAAATGTATTTTAAAACTTATGCAGAAAAATGTTGCCCATTCCGGAGGCTGCAACCGCCGCCATGTGGTGGCCTACTCGCTCTCGTCCTCCTCCTCCTCCTCGGAGGACTCTTTCTTCTTGGCCTTCTTGGCGGGCTTGGCGGCCGCCTTCTTCCGCTTCTTGGGCGCCCCCGAATCGGTACCGCCGTTGGCCTCGTACTCCTTCACCGCCTTGTTGTACTCCTCCTTCATCTTGATGGCCTTCTGCTCCCACTCCTATTAAAAAAGATTTTACAAAAGAGTCCAACAATTAGTACTTATACCACCAAGTATTTTATGCCTCCACACTTACGGTCTTGTCCTTCAGTCCGCGCCAAAGTTCGCCACCCCGCTTGGCGATGTCTGTCACCTTGCTGCCGGGATTGTCCTTCTTGATCTGTTCGCGGGTCTCGTTCAGCCACAGCATGTAGGCCGAAAGGGGACGCTTCGGGCGATCTCCGCTCATGTTTGTAATTTCTCTGGCTTTTCCTGACTTCTTTCAAGGGAAATGTATGTGCCTAGCGCTTAAGCAGCTGTAATGAGAAAAATATAAATAATTAGTAAGGAACTATCTAAACCATCGAATAAACAAAAACAAATGTTTGAAAAAGATTCGATTTGATTCTTGAATTTAAGCCTCACCGGGAAAGTACTACCCGACAAACAAAAATGTAACTTTCATCATAAATTTTAATTTAATTTAATAGTTTAAAAAACTTTAACATTTAATTTTAGAGAAAAGCTTGTAAAAATTAATTCGTTTTAATTTTGTGCATTTAATTTAATTTTATATTTTTATTTGGCATTTAATTACCACAAATCTTATTCGACCTCGTATCGACAAAAAAACAAATTTAAAGATATTTATTTTTTTAACTAATGAATAATAATTTGATTACAAATAATAATCAATCAAAAAATAAAAAACCGAATTTAAAAGATTGAATAAATGCTAAGATAAGGAACCATATTAAAGGAATAAAACAATTGCGGTTATGCGATATGCTATAATTAAATGTCAGGATATTCCTTAATGTTTTTGTCTTTTTGATATCTTTTGACATATTCAATAATTGCATTTTGGGCAGTGCGCATTAATTAAATATGTCTGCCTGTACACCAACACCCAAATTCGAGCCCCGGCCTTAACCACTCCCCCTTTACCACCCACACGCCCACGTAAGCCATTGGAATGAAATACTTTTAATACATAATCCCAGCGGCTTTATATAACCCTCTACATAATGGCTATTTATGGTAGCAATATTTCCAATTAATTGTGGGTGTCGATTGCTTGTGCATATGTACTACCGCACCTAATTGCTGTACATAATGCAGAGGTCAGTGACCCCAAAGGATTTCGATGCAGGGCCAGTGAACCGCCCGCATTACACACCTCTTTCGCCTTCGCCAGCCTAGACGCAAATCAGCTGGTAGATGGCATGCAAATGAAGCGACAACGATGACGACAATCTGGCCCCCAAACAACAGCCACGAGCCATGCACTTGACCCAAATCCAGAATACAGCGCAAATTGCACGAGACATCGACATCGACAGGCACAAAATGGGGGAAATGGAGAAATGGGGGAAATGGGGAAGCGGGGTGGATGAGAACGAGGATGAGTTAGCAGTCGCAGGAGCATAACGACGTGAATTGGGTTAACAAACGACTCGAAAGTGAAGGAATCTGCAGCCTGAGGAGCGAAATTGGAGGCATGAGTGGCGCATCAATCAACCAGCCGCCACCGCACATTGCACAACGTCCTCGTTTTGGCCAGCGGCAGTGGGGGGGAAACCCCACGGATCCTGTACCTATATATATATATATACGTATGCATCTGCGTATCCTGTGTCCAGGAGCAACAGGAAAACGGCGGCAAAATTGTTGCTAGTTCACGCGGGCACAGACACACGCATCCGCAAAATAGACGGATGGCTGGCGAGGCTTCGCACATTGCGGCAACACGTGATGCAGCCAGGATATTCCGCCTCCTCACTCTCCGCCCCTTAAATATATGTATACACGTATATCTTGACGCAAAGGGAAGGGGAGAAGGGGGGTCCACCTAGAAAATCGAAAGCGAAAACCATTTCCCGTCTGTATATGTGCATAGTGGGTTGCCACATACTTGTACATCTGTATCTGTTGTTCTGGGCTATGAGCTTGCTTTTTTGCCAGCCAGCGCGGCTAACAAGGTGAGAACATTCGACATAACAGTGTTAAAAGCAAATATCCGAAAGTCTGCAACTTTTCTACAATTTAAAATTAAAAGACCCAAAAATATATAATACCAATCAATATTCAATGATACTCCACTTAAGTGGTTTCTTTTCAATTACAAAAATGCTAAACAAAAAATGCTTAAGCCCAAAAATGTTTTTATTCCTTAAAGATTTGAAATACTTAATTAAGCATGTCCTTAAAAACCATTTTGCATACCCTCTTAAAGGACTGGAGCTTACATTTTTAATAAGAACTTAAAGCAATTAATTAGGTTAACAAGGTCTTAAAATCCTCAAATGTCCAAGTCAGTATTTGTACTTCATAAATCGCCCAATTAGCTGGTACGCAATCAATATTGTTTATTCATTCCGCAGCGCTACGCATACGCAGCGTGGGCAGCACTGGCTGGGCACATTACGCATACGCAACGTGGTGCGGCATCCGCTTGTGCATAACGCATAATGAAATCCCCAGACAAACGGCAAACAGAACCCACACAAAAGTCGCACAAAGGACATTAAACGGAATACAAAATAAGGAGTTGCAAAAACGCAAAGCCTTTCAGTGGAAAACAACAGCCATTTTGTCGATCTAAAATTGAAAAGTAGACGTCAGCTGAGGCAGAGGCAGCGACTGAGGCAGCGGCAGAGGCAGAGGCAGCGACGTTGACGTCAACTGAGAGACAACTGACAACGCTTATCTGGCCAACTGTATGTGTTTATGGCGTGTGTTTTTAATGCCCCGTCCGGAGAAGAGACTTTCCGCCAGGCAGCACCACCAGTGCAAATAGCAACCACCGAGCCACAGAACCACCCAACCACCCAACCACCCAATTACCCAGAAGTACCAGTACCCAACGAAATATTGGCTTGCCTGCAGCACGAAGCTTGTGCGCAGAACCAGCATTTTAGGGTAGATACTTTCCCAGGGATTTGCGCACTGGATGCCCGAAAGCAACGGCCTCTATGTGTTTTCGCTGGAGAGCGTGGAACGCACAGTGGTGACTTTTAACGAGTGTATACATAATGCTGATAATGTCCTCGTTTAATGACCCTTTTTTTCGGTATCACCGATTTCGCACAGTGTACAGTACAGTCGGGGCGAAAATCAAAGGGTAGGTAGGTCAACATTATGTCGATTCATTACGAAAATGGCACGCTAGATGGCGCCATGGCCAGGCTGTTACATTTTTCATATATAATTCATTTTATTAAGTGCATTGGCGAAGTTGATTTCTGCCTAGATGTCTTCCTTAATTAAACTTGAAAGCATCAAGGAGGAATTTAAGCATCCTAAAGAAAGCCTTTAATAACTTTAAATAAAATAAACGTTCGGTTCAAATTCAACATACCATACTATACTCACTAGCATATTTTCTTAATTATCAAAAATATTATATATATATTGCCCCAAATGCAGCAATTGTGCTTATCGACGTAACCCCAGGGGTGGAAATGAGCTTCATCTGAAAATGTGATTGTTCGATAAAAACGCTTCGGTCCACAGCGCGAATTGAAAACGCATCGGATGGCACACGTTCTTCAGCTCCTGCACCAATTAAATTTAGTCCGACTTTAGACCAAGATTCTTAGTCAATACTTTTGAATGAAGACACTGAACCAAAACATTGAACAAATTTGTCCACAAACTGCCTGGAAGGCGCTTAGTAATTCCTAAACTTTGTATGTATTTTAATTATCAGGATATCGAGATCAAATGTCTGTCTAAGGAAAATATTCCGATTACAACAGCTAATTTATTAATGTTTTTTTTTTTTTATAAGCGCATACTCTTCAATTAAAATATATGTAACTATAGAATAGAAGTTAATAAGTATTATTTAAAATGAGAAAAGTGCAAAACTATTCAATAAAAATTACAATAATATCAAAAGCCCGCTACGAGAAATATCACACAAGGGAGCTTTGCCTGTGATATCAGGCAAACTCGAAAAAAGAGCGGGAAAGATACGATCGCCTGTGACTTTGACGCATATCAACGCAATTATACCCGGCTATCGCCCTATAGATTAGCGTGGTCCTATGCCAGTATTCGTATTCGATTAGGAAAATCAGCACAAAAGTGGCGCGAAAAGAGCTTTGTAACTGTAAATGCCCCCGAGAACGAGAAGCTTTGCCGCTCTATCGCGCTCTTCCTCTCCCACTTCCTATCGGTGTGCCTTTTTCTGGATGTGTGAGTCAGTGGGGGGCCTGAGTGACAAAACTTTTGGCGCCATTTTTAGTTTGCACTCGGGAGTGCAGCACGCAAAGCGCTAAAAAATAACAACAAAACACGCGCACGCGGAATGGAAAACAAAAGAAAACACAATATAACCAAAATAGCAATCAAATGCCGCCTAGGACAAGTAAAAAGGTTGAAAATCAGGTAAATCTGGCAGAAGATCCGTGAAGATCAGCTATGATCCTTAAGCCGAAAAGGATACGCCTGCATTTTAGACCACACTTCTTTAAAATGAACTTCGAAAAAAGAACAACTTGTCCGTAACACTCTAAATAATCATGTGACAAGCGTTGAGAAAAGCAAAAGTCCCTTTTGTCCACTCCAGGAAACAGGATTAGCCCGGCTGTCCACCCAGAACCAAGTGGCAAGTACCAAGAAAAGCGGCTCAACCAAGGGAAGCCGCAGATGGCGACAGGTGGGTGGACAGTGGGTGGCCATTTACCGAAGGCCAGACCCAAAGCCGATCAGAAATCAAAAGCCCCAACGAGCAGGTGCGGCAGAAAGTGACTTGCACTGGGGAACGCAGTCAACGGATGAGACAACAAACTACACTGGCCAAACAGAACTTTGATCAGTTCAAAAATAATAGTTTTTTTTTTTACGAAACAATTATTATCTAACTAATTAATTTTTTTCACTGTTTAATTATGTTCATAACACAGTTGAATAACATTTTTTTTTGTTTAAAAAAATCATTAATTATTGTCCTTCGAAAAAATATTAAACTTGTTTTTAAAAATTATATCGCGTAATGTGCCCTTTTTTTTTGGCATTTTCCATCACGTTTGCCAATGTATCGGTCGATATGGCTCTAATTTCGCGGCGTACATATCTTGTCTCTGAGTTGAGCTAGTGTCCTTGGCTTGTAACCTTGGATTTCCAATAGTCCCACAAAAAAAAACGGGTGGAGTCAAATTTGGTGACCTTGGTGGCCAGTCAAAATCGCCTCTTTTCGATATAAGTCGCCCTGGGAACAATGACCGCAACAAATCAATTGTTTGTGCAGGTAGCGTAATCCTGTTGAAACTAGAAATCATACAAACCATTTTCACGAAAAATTGGGATCACAAAATCAGATATCATGGCTCGATAACGATCGCCATTGACCCCACGATTGGTTTGGTGAAAATACGGACCAAGGTTCATATAACCGACAATTTTTTTTGATTACGCCTTATTAACACTGTTGGAGTTCATAAACTTTGCGTATAAACGAGGATATTGTTCCATGGTTAAAATTGTCTTCAAATGACGCTTCCAACACAGTATAACATTTGCCGATCCTCGGCGCAATCAAATGTTCCAGGATTGTCGGATGCTTTTAATTTAAATAGCATACCCTACAAACAAAAATCTCCAAAAAAAATTTTTTGATTTTGCATGTATTTTCATTCATGTAAACTTCAACACCTATAAACCGTTTATAAGTTTACGTTTTTAAAATTCACTCTAAGATTCCGACTAACTAAATGATATTATAGGTTAATGTCATTTCAAAAATCAGCCTTTACTAACACCTTAACATCGTGGTTATCACTTTAAATTTTATCACTAAGCCTTGAAACTAATGAAAAAGCAATTGGTTGTTAAAAAAAAATAAGTTTTTAAATTTTAGGTAGGAAATTAAATAATAATTTTAATTTCATGTTCTCACAAAAAACGTTGACAAAAAAAGTTTAAATCGTTTATTTATCACAAATCATAAATTAATTTTATTTATTTTACCGAAGTAAACTCATATTTTAAGGCACAAGAGATTGTAAACAATAATTATTTTAATTTCACCACAAACACCCACCAATTATCAAAATGAATCCACGAACAACAAACTATGTATGATTTAAGTCCGATAACAACTAAAAAACAATATTTCTCAGAAAAATCCTGCAAGCCAACCATAAATGGCGATTAATTAGTTAAATACACAACCGAACAAATATATTTCCACGCACATGATTTCACTTCAATCAAAGATTATCGCCTGGCCGACTAATTTGACGGCGAGTGTAAATGCTTGGCCAGCAAAGTGCAAAAATCGTATGAAAAATACTCGTATTGCCATATCTACGTACGTACTTTGCCTTGTTTCGGTGTTTACTTCACTCTTCTTGGCCCGTCCAGCTACTTGTACTGGATACTGGGTTCTCGATTCTGGTACTGCTACTACTGACTGTGTCTGTGCCTGTGCCTGTGAAAATCGCCTCGTACGAAACGAACTGAAGTGAGACTGAGACTGAGACTGAATGTACGTAGTGGTACTGCGAGCGTCTATAGGCAGGCCAGGCGAACTGAACTGAAATTCAACTGAAGCAGCTGTACCAGGCAATGGCCACACAAGCTATACAGAAACCTAACCAAACCGAACCGAAACCGAAACAGCAACACAGAGGCGAAAAGCAGAGAGAAGAGGGCAGCAGTAGCAGCGGCAGCAGCAGCAGCAGCAGCAAAAGCAAAGGCAAAACGAACGACGAACAGCGAGACCATCAAATAGCAGGCAAGCGGGGCAGCCAAAGCAAAGTATCTGTATCTGAGAGTCGAACAACCCAGCCAACCAGCCAACCAACACACAGGGCAAATCGGGGTAGGCGACTGTATGCGCACAGTGGCGGGCCTTCGGGTGTGTACGGCTCCGGCGAAGGCGACTCATTTGCGTGGCCGCACACTGGCGGGCGGCGAAATTGAGCCGTTCGAGAGGCATTTTGCTGGTACAGCGCATGCACAGTTAAGGCACAGAATATTGAAAATAGTATGTAGAGCAATTAATTACGAGCTAAGAGATAATTCACAGGCATACAAAAATGCATTTCAAATCCAATAAAATAAAAACATTTTTTTTCAATTTTCATATTAAAAACAAAAACTATGTTTTTTTGATATACGCCTAAATCAAACCCTACTTGCATTTAAACTCCTATCAAACACCCCTAAACTTAAAAAGACGCGCATGTACCGACTATTTTTGCCGCGACTGTACCCTGTTTGTTCATATAAAAAGCATGGAGCTGTGAGAACGAATTGCCAGTAGTATTTGGCGGCGCCGCTTCGCCCCCTCTCCACCCCTCTCTCCCTTCCCCTTATTTTATACCCCTCAGCTCGTCACAAACGTCGTCACTGCCGCCCGCCCACCTGTACCGCCCTCCCCCGTCCCGCAAAAAATTAAAAAATAACGCACTCCTACTCCCCAATTCCCCGTGAATTTCTCTGTCGCCCAATAGACATTAAAAATTGACTTCAACTTCTTTGCTAGGCCTCCGCAAAAAAAAGTAGGATTGATTTGTGAGTTTTTTCCAAAAAAAAAAAAAATGATTTAACCTAGAATATTGATTTGACATTTACATTTCAATCGATTGAGTAATCAGCCAACGAATCAGCTCACACACAATGCGGCTGCATTTCAAAAAATAACCGTCAATATTTCGCGCGCGCCCTCCATTCAAAATTTCAATTCGATACGAGCACGATGTGGACGAAGCCAAAGCCAAAGCCACCTAACCAAAAGGCGAAAGCACTGCCAGCCGTATAGCTCTATGTGGCCCAAGTAGTAGAGTAGTAGTATTATAACCCACGCCGCACCGCAAATTGGGTCGTTTGGTTTATTTAGCAAAATTTATATAATAAATGGCCACCGTGGCGCTATTTCTTGGCCAGATAATTGAGGCGAGACAATGGCGAATCAATCGTAGTGAAGCACTTGACACTCACCCGTATGAAAAAGTCGCGTAATTTGCGTTTTAATTGCAACAAATCGCAGTGGTCTCCTCGATTTTGGTACGTTTGCAGTAGTACTAGCTTCAGTACTGCCTGTTCTGTTCACTGTATAAATTTTTCTTCCACTGAAAAACCCAAGTCGCTTGAGCGTACGTAGTACAGCTTTTGCCTTTGCCTTTGGAATATGAAATACACAGAGCGGTAGCAGTACCAGTACACTGAGTGAATGCCAGAGCCCAGAGCAGAGCAAAACGGCCATACGCCATACGCCATACACCATACACCATATAGCTCGAGTACGACGCAAACGCAGGCAAACCAAACTGGGGCCTGTGCTGGTGTGTGTGACGAGTATCTGTGTATCGGTGCTCGTTGGCACTCACAGATACAGAACACTGCCGTCCGTGTGTATCTGGCCTGGTCTGGCCTGGCTGGCATTTTGTCGCTGTGTGCTCGTTGCTTCGTTCGTTATATGAACAGAGCAGATGGACGGAACGGATGGGGGCGGGGGAAGGGGAAGGGGTGCGAAGGTATCAGCGGCAAGAGCGCAGAGTCAGAGCATTGAACATGGCCGCCTGGTCTTGGTCTTGGTCTGGCCTGCCTGGCCTCTGGTTCGCTTTGGCCGACCAAGTACTATTGTATCTTTTGCTTTTCAGCTGAATTTTGGATAGTTTTATCACTAACATGGGGTGTACTGGGTATGGGGATAAGTTAGGAAAATATGCGTCTTACTAATGGCATCTAAAAATTTTCTTATTTAATATCTCAAAATGTGAATTCTAGCACCTTAACTGCAAGTATACACCATAAAAATAGTTCTTTGTTTTGTTTTTAGTACCAATTTTTATTTTTTTAAAACTAACGTGAGTTAAACTGGGTATGAGAATGTGTTAAAAATACATTTTTCTTACTTATGGCTTTTACAGTTTCGAAGTATTAAAACAAATAATATGACTTTATTGACATTATTTGAAAATATTTACTCAAGTAAACGCACATTTGTTTGCTTTTACAACGTGCATGGATTGTACTGGATATGAAAATTGGCTTATAATAATGGCATTTTAAATTATCGAATTTTTTATCCAGAAATGGAGTCCTAAGACTTAAACTGAAAAAAAAATTTGATTATAAAAGTTTTTTTTTTTTTTTAATCATCTGTGTCCAAAAATTTAGGTTTTTTTCGTATACATTTTTTCGATTTTATATTTAAAAAACAAAAATTGTAATCCTTACTTAAAACATTTACTTAAATAAGTACAAATTTAAGTGATTTTATAAACAGTAAGGAGTGGACAAGGTGTGCAAAAATGTTGGCAAAATATATTAACCACTGTTGACACTTAAAAGTGCTCAGAAAGCATTTACGAAACATTTTTTTTATTGAGATTCTGGTAAATAATTAATAATTTAACGGAAAAGTGCTTGGAAAACTTTAAGCTTAACTAAATTTTGTTAAAAAGTGCGTTAAAGTAAACTAAATAATATTAATTTTAATTGATTTTGGTAAAACGTCTTAAGGTTTTATAACTAGAATGAGGGTACTGAAAGTAAGATAAGGCTAAGATTATAAATTGAATTATCAATATATATAAAATGTTTTTTAAGACGCTTGTCATTTTTATGTCTTCTGTCTTAATAAAATTTCCTCAAGGAAACCAATTAAAACAAAAAGTTTTTTAATGAAATTGTGAATTTAACTAGCTATTTATTTCTTTAATTTTTTACATCATATTTTGTCACGCACAAATAAAGCTTAGATCACAACAAAATTATCAGTTCTAGAATTATGGTCGAAGTGTAACACAAATATGAAAAGATTTAATTTGCTCAAGCTTTAGGAATGGGATACAATTGGCAAAAAATATGATTTTTGAATATGTGTTTTTATCTTATAGGTTGTAGTAGCTTAATGGTGGCAAATGTTGGTGCTACAGTAGGCTTTTGTTTTTAAACAAAACAAATATTTTGTACTAATAAATAGTAAATGTAATTTACAAATATAGGCGCTCTTTTTGATGAAAATAGATTTAAAATTACAATAAACATAAACCAGTGAAGTGGTGTTACAAAGTACCTTATCAAATCGAGAGAAGTGACGGAAAAGCATGAAAATTTGGGCCATGAAAAAGCGCACCCACCAAGTCGACCAGTGCCGCCTGTTTTTCGTTTGCCTGTATCTCGCTCTGTAGAGCCGTAGAGCCATAGACCGCAGTACAGCTACAGCTAAATTCGAAAATACGAACCGAACGAGTGTCTGAGTCTGAAGGGGAGTCGGTGCGAGCGAGACGGGGCGGCGGTGCGAGGGAGAGGGAGAGACGAACAGACGGCGGCAACGGCGGTCGTTCCACATACGCGACGCCACTGTGTGTGCGACTGTATCTGAATCGGAATCAGAATCTGTATCTGCCTGAGTGCGAAGCAAACACAAACAACGCAAGAAACAAAAGAGCCCGCCTCGTTTGCGTGTAGGGTATGCGAATGGCAGTGGGACAATCTGGACCCGGTCTAATGATGAACCGCTCAACGGATTAACCAGATTTCAGATTTTAGATTCCTGATGCAGCACTCAGTGATATTTTCGCATCCGAAAAACATGATGTGACCATCTTTATATGGAATTTATTCTACTATCTTAAAGATAAGTAGTGTGGTTAGCATGGGCAACCGCTGAAAGATACATACATATGTACATAGTTGTAAGCTGGAAAACTACAGTTCGCACAAGTTAGTGGAACTATAAAAGTTAAGCTGTATTAAAAATACAATTTATAGGTTCACTAAAAGAACACTTAATCAATAGATAATAATGGCCATAATATGTTAATAGAAAATAGCCAAAGATGCTTAAACTGTTGTTTAAAATTTACGACAAAATATCAGACTTATTTGCTAATTTCAAAAAAACCATCTTGAAAGAAAATTAAATAAAAAAAAACAATAAATACAAAAACAATAATTTAGAGCTTAATACCATAGGTGTGAAATAAAATTTATAATTTTAAATGTTTTGAATAAAATCTACTTGAATTTTAAGAACTATTTACTATTTGGTTTGCTTTGGTGTTTTTTTATTTAACGTGTCATTTTTTAGTGGATCTGCTGGGAAAGAACTGAACAAATTACAGTCCTTAGAATTTGCATTTAAGTTTTAATTTTGGCTGAAAAGACTTTTTGTGTCACCCCTAAACACAATACCATTTTGTGGTAAACAAAACTATGGATATTGTTAATCAAGATAAATGGTAAAATGCAAATATTCTTTTCAAAGATTGTGCAACTGTATCCTCTGATGGGACAGGACACGTATTTTACAGATCGTTGACCTCAACGCAAAACAATTCGGGGTGCCTACAAACAAGGGGTTGCTTCGCAACACATAATATCTCGGCTATAACAAAATCCGGATAATTTTACAATATTATAAGATCGAGAAATGCACATTTTTTCGCTTTGCTCGTTGGTCCCACGGTGCCAGTGGGTCGGTCGATTATTATGGCTGTTTGTCGTCTCATTTCAGCCGTGTGTCTGTGAAGCACACCGAGAGCCTGTCATGAAGCCAACGGCCCGACGGACGGTATCGCCGGGGTGGGGTGCTGGGTGGGCTATGCCATGGCCTGGTGTTGGTTTCGATTCCGGGAGGTGGATGTGGATGTGGATGCGGAGGTGGAGGTGAGAGACCCAAGCGGGCTGCAGTCGGCGGACCGACGCTACTGGTGGCGGCTTTTGGTGGTGGCAATTGTTGGTCGGCCAGGAGTGGATGTGGATAAAGGGGTCTCCTGCCGGTCGTGGCTCGTCGGCGGCCCGCAGGATGTTGAGGAGGGGAACACGCTTTCGGGAGGAATATGCAAAAACGAACCAGCTAACGAGCCGAGCGAACTGGCGACGCTTCATCGAAGTGGGGACGCATGAGGCGCACATTTGACAGGATGTGGATATAACGAGCCTGACTGCGTATGTACTTGGGTGTGCCAGAGCTGTAGAGAGCAGCCCGATCGAAGAACTGATGCTCTAACAGGAGTAGACCCCGAAAAAGAGCTGAATATTCTTTGGTATCCTTATGATAATATACTAGAATATACCAAAAATTCTTTACCTACATATTCTTACAATAAATATTTTAAAAACTTAAATAATTTTTTTAGTAGCATTTCCATTGTCTTGTCTCTATTTATTCTCACATATTTTCAAAATGAATTAATTTGGGGTTAAACTTATTAATTTACCTTATATCACAAAATAATTTATTTTTTTTTAATTCTTGAGATCAAAAATCAAACAAGAATATAATTTTTTTTTTTTCATTTTAATAAGAAGAACAGGATAATTAACCTTACATTTATACAGAGAATACTTAAGTAGTTACTGATAAGTTGTCTAATAAAAATAATTAAAATACAAATATTAAGTAAATAGTTTCTTGTGGTTTACAAACAATAGAGAATGTTCCAAAACTTTGGATTTTAAGTGTGTTCCTATTAAACAATAAATCCAATAAGTTTAGCAAGACTTAAGAAAGTTGATCCTCAAGCATATGTAGTATATACCCCATGGAAACACATTCTTCATATCTGCCACATTCTGTTGCAACTTTTCATCTTGGTAATGGCCTAAGAGTATAGGAGACCGCGGTCCTTTTGTATGTACGAGGCATTCCGCTATGAGATCCTTGATGCCTGGGTGTTCCTCTTTCCTCAGACCCTGCCCACCCAGCTTAGGATGATTCCTGCTGCCTGGACGCGGACATGCGACATGAGAATATGGACCCTGTCTTCGGGTCGCCTGCAAAACGTCTCAACGTTTATTCGGTATGTGTGCGGATTGGAGGGTCGAGTATTTTGTGCCTTTCATAGGAACTAAACTGCTTGAGTTGCCTTGAGTAAGTGAATGTTGCCAGCACACACACACACACTCATGCATACATACGCATATCCTTGTGCAGACAATCAGGAGACTGAAGTGCTCACAGCAGGATGCAGGCGAACATTCCGGGCAGGGGCTACTACACTGTACATGGAATACGGGGCACTTGTTGTTGCCATCGCTCGTCATCGTTGCGTCGCCTTTCCCATCTACTCGAACCAATATGCTTGGCATATGGACTAAATGTACTTGGTTTTTGCCTTTACGGTTATGTTTTATAGAGGGTCTTGCGCTTCGGGGGGAAACTAACTTTTTGGCGCCACTTTTTGTAGGGGATCGTTTAGTAGTGATTCAAATGAGGCTAATGAAGTTATGATTTCCCCTTTGCCCAGATTCATATAATAAGGTTTAAATGTCGTTAATTTTAATTGCAAGTTTAGTCAAGTCATCTTCTTGGAGAGGATGTTTTGGTATTGTTAAAAACAAGTTTTAAAAAGTTTCTAATATACAAAGGCATTTTGGGAAATTTGTTAATCTTTTTCAGAAAATCATTTAAAAACTCGGGATTTATTGCTCAAAAAAATAAACCGATCGCTTAAAAAATTAATAGGTTGATCAAAGTTAATACACAATTTTTGTTGCTTTAAAGATAGAGACTTACTTGTATCCTTCAACTTAAACTTTCAATGCCAACGGCTTATGCTTTTTAGCAGTAGAATATTTTTTTTAGCTTTATTTCATCATTTAGCTATTATTTGGATATTTCTAAAGGGTGAGTGGGCAATCACATCATATTGTTTTGAGGATCTTTTGGCAAAGGAGACTTTTGATCCCATTTTCGCTCCTTTCCTCTTAATAAACAGGTGGTTATCGACGTACCATTTTCAGAATAAGAATACAATATGAATCGTTTTCCTTATAACGCTTTACGTTCTGGTTCTCTTTTGATTTCTGTTTCTGTTTCGGATTCTGATTCCACCTCTCACGATGTTCGTTTCTCCCAAACAGCTGATGGTGCGATGATGCATGTGCGCCAAAAAGGGGGAAATGGTGGTTGGGACTGAGAACTGAGGGTTCGCTAAATAATACGAATGGCCCGGTGCCGTGTTTTTGTTGTTTTGCTGGTGTGCCTTTGGGTAGAGATTGCCGGCCGCTAGCAATAACAAGCGACAACTGGATGGGAATGCGAATGCCCATGCCATAGCCATACCCATAGCCATACCCACATCCATACCCATACCCCCATCGGCATCCACAACCACGGCCAAGTTCAGTATCTTCGGCACATTCCATGGCGCCTATTGTTGCACCACCAGCAGCAAGAAGCAGCAAGAAGCAGCAAAACCAACACGAGCAACAGGACAGAGCTAACACTAACTCCTTTGTGACCCAATTTAAAGCGAGTCGCGAAAGTGCAACTATGTAGGTATAATGCCATGTGAGTGGGCGTACCACAGTCCAACTTGGTTTGTTTGCGCCTTTAATTGTACAAACAAAGTACTAAAATTTTGTTTATAATTTTATGGCTACCACTTTACTTTGAAATATTGACTGAACACGATCAAACCTATTTTTTAATTTTACATTTATAGTTATTTTTTCAACTCTTTAAATTCTAATATGGTTAAGATAGAATAAAAAATTCTTTATTTAAAATTAGTAAAAGGAAATAAAATCTCATACTATAAAAAATAAGTTAACAAAAGATGTGAAGACAAAATTGGTCGTTAAAATTCCTTGGCCAGTTCAAAACAAACGGCGAAAAAAAAAATCAACCAAGTAATAACTAATTGCCAAATTCTTCCATTTATCTAGGCCATTCATTCTAAAAATGTTTCTATGAAAAAAAAAAAAATATTAACCTTATTTTACATGAAATCGAACATGCTTCATCCGTTTGTTAATGAATTTATTTGTAATGCAGATAGTAAAGGATGTTCCACTGTGTTTAAAACAGGGGAAGTCCCTCGGAAAGAACCACGTGCTGTGGGTGTGATGCCATCGATCTTATCGGTTGCCCAATCGAAGGTCGCATGTGAAGTCGCTGCTGGAACCGCTTGCGATTTGGGTAGGGTGTTCAAATGTTGCGAATAAGCTGGCAAAGATAATATCCAAAAACAACGATAGCCGTGCGTTTTATTGTTGCTTGTCGTCCGGTTTCAGAGTCTCGGCTTTCTCTCTTCTTGAGAATTTATTGAGCAAACACAGCGAGTGTGTGTATGTATGCGTCATGCCAGATAAAAAAATCCAAAATCGGCATAAAAAAGATATGTACATATGTCCTCAGTTATACCATGATTATCGTTAGCAAAGCATTTTTTTTAGGAAATTATACAAGCTGCATTACATCATGTCATATTTACACGCAGTCTACATGCGTGTATTTTACACCACCAACATTCAAACGTTAAGAGAGCGTGTCTGCCGACTACGGCAGAGGCCGCGGCAGAGGTTATTTCGCTCTCTTCTTTGCTTTTTGCGGTACAGTACAGTTTGCTTTTACTTTCTCCCGTTTCTGCTTCTCTGCTTTCTTCCGGCGGCACAGTGAACGCTCGGAAATTGAAACCAGTAAGGACAAGAACTCATTTACATACATTTTTAGGATAGAAATCTTGTTTATAAACAGAAAGATATTTTAATATGATGATCAATATTTCGATTTTACAAAGAATAAAAGTATGTAAAAACTTGTACTTGAAATTATTTAAAATTTCTATGTAAGAACGTTCACAAAAAATTTTTTTCATACTTCTATTCGATGGGAAAAATATATTAAGCAAATACTAAAATGATTTGGGGATATAATTAATTATTTAAAACTTTTAAGCAAAATCTGTAACTCAATATATATTTTATATATTGTCTTTAGTTTACTGTGGTTTGTAAAAACAGAAGCCAATTTATCTTCACATTCATTGTTAATATAAACTCAACAACAATAGTTTTTGTAAGTTCTAAAAAAAAAACATTCTGTGACCCTTACTGTGGTACCAGGTAACTTAAAAGTTAAGCTTTGAGTTCTTGACAAAATGAAAGTAAAAATTTTTTATCGAAAATTATACCCATGTTAAGTTAAGCACAATTTTCTCTTCATTCAAACAATTTTTTTGTAACTTATATTTTGGATAAGGATTTTTTACAATATTTTTTACAAGAATATTAAAATAGCTTAAATTAAGGAAGTTCTTTCAAATTATTCAATCAAATAACTAGAATCGTATTCACAGATATGGTTTCGTTCAGTGCAAGATGTTATTATACAAAGTCGTGCAAAAAGTATTTCTTGAAAGTTAGAAAAGACATTATTAAGATTTCAACATAAAATAACTTGGGTGTGTCTTTTTCAACTGGTTTTTAGTTAAACATATCCACATCGTTAGGGTGACCATTAATCTTACGGCGCTCCATCGAGATCATATACTGGATTTTAGATTGTATTACCATTGCATTGGCCAAGGGCATATTTCGAATTTGGGCAGCTACACTTAGCCCAAAGAAGGTGAATTCGTCTTCGCCCCGCAAGCCAGCTCCTAATCCAACTCCAGTTCCTCTTACAGGTGCCGATCCCAATCCCATTGCCAAAACCTCGCTTTTTTCAGAAAGGGAGCACGCTGTCGATAAGGGAAGAGGCATCTGAACTGGGGCTGGAAGTGGGGCCGAATTGATCTCAACGATCTTGGCCAGTGACGGAGGCGGAGTCTGTGGGGTATCCATGGGCATGGGTGCTGGAAGAACGGTGAACAAGGAAGCAGGTGTAGAAACCGATGGCATCTCTGGAACAGATATTTCATCTGGATCCGGTTTGATCTCGGTCTGGATCTTAATGGGCTTTAGCCTAGTGAGGCGAATCTGTAGGCGTTTTAGATGAGGAGTGCTCCTGGTACCGAAGTCATTCTGGGAAAGGATTACAGAGAAGAAACCAAAACCAAAAACTTTACCAGGAGATCAAATGCAAATGCAAAACGATATCATAAAGCTGCCATTGAATATTTGAGCTGCAAAACATCATAGCTTCAATGTTTTTTAACATATACCCAAGTAAATCATAATTTTAATGTTTTTAAGAATATATAATATTTGCAAAAGCTGCAAGGGTATGTGAACTTCGGCTTGCCGAATTTTGCTTCCTTTCTTGTTAGGATTGTTAAATCGTAGAAAATCGTAGAGTCGTGAAGTTGCCGATCTTGATTATTTAAAAAAAAATTAAAAAAAAAAAACTAGATATATGAGTACTTGTGAAGACGATAACTTCCTCTTCTACCTAATAGATAAGATGAAAAGTTACAAGAAATCTTACCGTGTCCAAGAATTCAGCCAGAAATCCGTGCAATGGAGCAAACCAAGGCGTCTTTGGTTGATATCCTGAAATGCTTCGGATCTTTTTTAGCTCCTGGTGGTACCCAGTGCGTAGGTTCTTGATCTTCATCTTGACTCCCTGGATGGTCAGACATGTTTCATATGGTTCAATATCGGCATTAATTCCCGCCTGAATTCGCCGATAGGCGGCGTTCCGAGCTCGCCGTAAGTAGGGCCGCTTGTTCCAGAGGCATGGCTCACGGCCGTAAAGCTCCACGAACTTGACAGTACGATCATCGGAAAATCGGTATGGGAGTGCAACCGAGGCTGGTGACGTCATGCTCATGCCCTGCTTAGAAACACGATCTCTTTTGGGAGGGCTTCCTTTTTTTCAAAAACCCCGCACCAAAAATAAGCCCCTCGTGAAAAAAAGAAAAACGACAGAAAGCAGAAACGGCAGAAAGCACGAACGATTACCTCTCCGAGCAAATGCTGCCTTCCGAATGGCGTTTTTGCTTTTCTGCTTTCTGCTTTGCTCGCCCACACTTCCCAGCCCCTCTCTCTTTCTATCTCGCTCATTGGATGCTGCTCTTATGCGCTTATATGTTTGCAAAATTGCTTTCAAGTGAGAGGCAAAGCAGAAATGACCGTATTTAAAAAATCGCTTTCAAACGACTGGTGTAGAAGAAATTTAAAAACTATAAACCGACAATAAGTATTTAAACCACGCATTTATTGTCCCTTAAAATAAACATCGACCAACAAAAATATCCTTAACTTAACTACTGTGTAGACATGATTTTAAAACCCAAAACTCCAAAACAAAGTATGTAAACAACGATTTTTCAAAGAAAAACCTACAGAAAAATTTGCTGACGATGTGCTTTGTTGCTTTTTCGGCCCTGCTTGAGAGAACTATTGAAAGAGAGGGAAAGAGAATGAGCGCAGCGCAGGTCCGTCATTTGTGAGAGGTGCCCATAGACAAGGGCGGCTGCAAAGGGGAGCAGCCTCTTGAAATATTTTGTAAAAGGAAAATCAGTCCCAAAAATATTTTGACTTCCTGGAAATATTTTCTAGCCGCAATACTGTGCTAAAACTTTTTTAGATAAATATGACGAAATCCCGGTAATTCTTTAAATTTTACTAATAACTAAAAATCTTTACAGCCTACCCGATGAAATCCTGCAGACGCCCCTGAACAAAATAAAGCTGAAGTTTGGTTTTGTTTTCATGTCATAAACAAAAAATGTATGCCTCTCTTTTCAGAACTTGAGGCGGAAGAATTGAAGAGGGATCGAACATAAATCGAACATTAACAGCAGCTGTTAATTAACAGTCATGATTTAGCTCGAGAGCTGCGAAAAAACATTGTCCTTTCTAGACTCCGAAACAGTTATCCCCTTCATTTTCGCCTGCCTTCGGGCAATCTTTATGCACCGGAATGCAGTTCCTACCCTAGGTAGGCTCCATCATCATATGCCTGTTTGTCTTCCCTTTTGCTCGACCCTCCCTTCGGCGTGTCCTATCCTTCGTTATTGTGAACTTGCAACAGCGCGTGACATCGTTATCCCTTGTGCCTCCTGGAGGAAAAACTGCAGCGACAATCTAGGATCATGCCCTCTGTTCCCGTTTTGGGCATTTACGATTTGATTGTGGGAAATTGCCTGGCAGCATCTGCCGCCAAAATCTGTCCAAAATGTAACGGTTATGAGGTGTTTTACCTATTGGGATTTTCTTTACGAACATATGTATGTAAATACTATTTATAAATTGAAAAACGAATTGCATGTATCACAAAACTAATAACAATACATACAAACATACATATGGTATGTACATTTGTGGGACATTGATTTAAATATTTATTTATTTATTTTATAGTCAGTTAAAAATGTATGCTATGTATAATAAATATGTTTAAAAGGGTTAGAAGTTTTTCAATTCAGTGGATGGCCATTTGGCTGTTTTATTAAGATCTAATTACTTTCTGTAGGAAAGTATAGTTAAAATTAATACTTAATACTAAAATTATTTGCTAAGGCAAACAATACTACTTTTGCCCTTCGTTCATTTTAAACATTTGTATGGATATCATAGCACAGGTGAAAAGTTCGTCAAGCAAAAGAGAGAGTTTCTCCTACTATAACTGAACAGAAGTAGAACATTTAATAACAAAAAGTGTGAATTATTTATGTTGCAAGCAATCTAAAATCTAACTAAAAAAATATTTAAAAAAAATTTTTTTCAAACCTTATGTGGTAACGTTATCTTAATTAAGTTAAGATCTGAAATCTAGAGCAAAAAATAAGTAAGAATTATTCAAGTTACAACAATCTCAGTTCAAGGGTAAGTAAAAAAAAATTTATTTTTTTTAAAACTTATGTGGTAACGTTATCTTAATTAAAGATCATGTTTTGTTGTTCTCGCAAATTTATATGGCGTTTGCTGCATATAAATTTTGGCGCCATTTTTAAAAAGCGACCCTCGTTCTTTTTGTGGTATGTGTACCCTTGCTGTTTCATTGAGAGAGTTTCTCTTTGGTTTCCTTGCTAGTATGCGTAGCTAGAAGAAAATTGGATACTGCAAAATTGTTGCAGTCTCACAGAAATCAAAGAAAATTTCGCCTACAATTTGCTTTTTCATCTAGTTGGTCTATTATCGTACCAAACGCATTTTCCCTGCTTAGCGTTTTATTTGTTTTTACATGCCATTTATCGTTTTCCGTTTTGCTCGCCATCGCAAAAAGAGAGAGAAGGAGAGCGAGAGCGGGAGAAAGGCTCTCCACACCAAAGCAGCGCTGCCGACGTCGTCGCCTGTCGGCGTTTGCTGCTACCTACTCGTTTTCGTTCTGCCGACAAACGCGTTGTTCCGTACAGTTCTTTTCGAGCAACATACGAGCAAGGTTGGTTCCACTCCAAGTTTCTGTTTTTAACACATTGTGCAAAATGTTATAAAGAATTAAATAAATAAAAATACTTATTCAGTGAACAGTTGTGTGAAGAGTGAAGTCTACTCGAAACGCAGTAAATTGCGTGAATTTTAGCAGTGAAAAATCAAGCAGCAGCGTGTCTGTACCCCACAGCAAAACCGAAGAGCAGAGAAAGCGTTGCCATTTTGGCTTTGACTTTTCTTCGCTCGCTGGTTTGCCTCGCCTCAAAATGGCCGCCGCCTTTGCAATTTAAAATTTTTTTTCCCCAAAACTCGCAGTTTACTGAAATTACTTACTAAACACCAAAAAATCGCGCGCATTTCTTTGCCTAACTATTTCCTATAAGATATGCGTTTTTGTGCATTTGTTTTTACCCGACATTTAGCGTTTCTCTTTTAATTCGCCGGTTCGGCGAGAGAGAGAGAGTGTGACGATTGTGCTCTCTCGCTCTCTGGTAGCGGGAGTACAGCTTGCTTTAAGATATTTTTGTAAAATTTAATTTGTTTGTTTTCTTCGTTAGGTATTAGAAAATGTTGGTATTACTAAAACCTGCATTTAATAAAGGTTTGAAATAGGGACATAAACTAAAAACTCGAAAACAAAGATAACCGCAAAGCCACGCAACTCTCTCCCGCTCTCGCAAACATCTGCCGCCTTCATTTTTGCGCACCTCTGCCGACGACGACTGCGGCAGAGGCAGCAAAGTACGTGGAGAGCGGCGCCTTCTTTTTTGGCAGTCGACGCTGCCTCGTTCACTCTTCTTTGAAAATTAAACGACAAAGGTTGGTGAACGCAGGGCAAAAATAAAAACTGGTTAAAAAACATATTTGTGAATTAATACAAGACATATAAAGTGATACACTGGCTGCTTATTGCAGCAAATAGTTCGTTTTGAAGTTGACTTAAAGAGAGCAAGTTTAAAGAGAGACATGAGATGGTCAATTCGGGTTAAACACGTTACAAACCTAATGTAACCGAAACTCTAAAAATATTTGTATTTAAACAACAAAATAAGTGTTTTATTTAAAACCTATACCCGTAAATGCCTTTTGCCTAGCATTTTTCACGTTTTTTCCTGCCTTTTGAGAGCGCGCCGCAGTCTGTACCAATATAAGGCAGTCAAGTCATCGCATACAGAAAAAGTGTGTTGCCATTTCGCTGTGTTTCAAACTCGCCCTCGACATTAGTGCCTCTGTTAGCCAAGTAGCAGGCCCTATAGGCCCGCTAAATAGTTGCAGGTACAAGGTTCATACATATTTCTTCATAGAACGCCAATTAATTTCATATTAATTATTAAGTGGCGCGCGTTCATGCAGATAGAAGAAGCAAGAGGCGCGAGAGAAAGAGCGCGCGCGCGCGCATTTTTTCGGTTTTTTGCTTTAACAGAGTGCTTGAGCAGCAGTAGTAGTATATCCATCTCTGTTGTGCCGCCATTGCTTTGCTCGGTGGTGGCTTGCCATCCCGGTCTACTGCCGCTGCTGTTGCGTTTGCCTTGCTTTGGTACAGGAACATGGCGCGCTGCTAAAAAGAAAATGTGCTGCCCATAACATTTTGAATTAAAGTTTTGGCTGAGGAGTACAGTACTACAGAGCAGTTATAGGTTATTAGTTAATAAATCTATATTTAAAGAAAAAACAACCTAATAAATTGTTTGAAAGAAGTTTAGGCTTTCGTTGAAAAATGTCTTTTTTGCAAGTAATTATATTTGACGAAGTGAAGTACTCCTCCCAGGTTTTAGATATGCTGAAATAGTTTTAATAAAGTGCAAAGTTAAAATCAAAAGCACTAAATACACACAAACCCTTAGTTAACTAAATTCAACAATTAATATAGTTTAATTATTATGGTCCGACTATTTAAAAATGGTCTTAAAAAACATATTTTACTTAAAACCCTAATAATTTTCTTCATTTTTTACTTGCAGCTCGAATAATAAATATCTAGTTGTAACACTTGTTAAATAGTATCAACAAAAACAAACTAAAATGGCCGATAAACCAAAACGCCCACTCTCCGCCTACATGCTGTGGCTCAACAGTGCCCGCGAGTCGATCAAACGTGAGAATCCCGGCATCAAGGTCACCGAGGTGGCCAAGCGCGGTGGCGAATTATGGCGGGCAATGAAGGACAAGTCGGTAAGTAAAACTGACAATCCATAAATCCAAAAACTTCTACTTACCTTCTGGTTTTTCCATGTTGTTTAGGAGTGGGAGGCCAAGGCTGCCAAGGCCAAGGACGACTACGATCGGGCTGTCAAGGAGTTCGAGGCCAATGGCGGCGGCGGTGGTGCTGCCAACGGTGGAGCCAAAAAGCGCGCGAAACCAGTGAAAAAGGCGTCCAAGAAGAGCAAGAAGGATGAGTCCGACGAGGACGATGATGATGAGAGCGAGTAGACTGCTCATCATCCACCCTCTATAATCCATCATCACCAAGTCACACACAAGAACACAAAAACACTGGTGGCAACACCACATCCAGCATCAACATCCACATCCACAAACCCCCTCAATATCATAGAAAGTCCAACGGGTCATTTTATTAACTACACCAACAAACAAGATCTGTTGATGTTGCACACGAGAGAAGAACAAAAATACGCGAAAATAAGCAAAATTGTATTTATAAATATGAATTTAAGTTTATAATAGTCGTTTCTTTTATAATACGCATAAACAAAGAGGGACAGCCAACAGAAAAGGAAAAGGAAGTCGGAAAAAGAAAGGATGTTCGTTAAGGTATTTTTTTTTTCGTTTCTGCGGCGTTTCGTCAGAAAAAAGCGTTACGTTTGGGAAATTGAAGAGAAAATATATCTTGCATATAAATTTTGTAAAGTAAACGATAACATAATTCCATTAAAAATAAAAAAAAAAGATACAAAAATGGCTAGTTGTTCTCTCGGTAGTTGGATGAAATCGATTCGATTCAGATCTGTAAATGTTATGATCGGGCTGGAGAACGGGAAGTACAATCTTCACATACAAAATACACGAGAAACAAAACAAACAAAACACCGCAAATGAAACAAACGAAATATCGCTCAGGTCTTTTCGTCATTTTGCATTAAACATAATGTTTAACGTCTTGTTAGCTAAAGATGTATAGCAGACAGAAGCAGATGTAATTGCATTTAATCGGTAGTTTTAATTGATAACTATACGTATAATTTAATGAGAAAACAAACAAATAAAATAAATACATTTTTTAAATGCGTTGAAAATCGAGCTACTTTTATTTGCTGCCAGAGGAATAACAAGACTTGGATGGTTTTGGTACTTTAAACGTTTTATTTTTTAAATATGAATTCAATAGTTAATTCATGCTACACTAAAATGATTTCTTTCGTTTCCGTTAGTTATGCAAAAATCAATGCAATGATTTCTGTGGGATTTAATGTACTATTATGTTTATTTAACTATTTATCGTATGGGATATCGCATACAAATACCATTAGAGTTCTTGTCTTCACTTTGGGATTATCGAATGCTAACAGATCTACAACGGAAACAAACCCTTTAAACAATATCTTTTCAATGCAATTGGTTTGATGATTCATATTCGCGTTGGGGGTTGCTCAGGTAAGAAAAACATGTAGAGATTAAAGCTTAAATTTAGATACACGCTCCTTAAATGGTGCCAGATCTTACAAATTAAGTATGGGGGCCTTTGTTTTTGGTTTTCCACGGTGTACAAAACAGAACGGTGTTGCGCTTATTTATTATCGAGCTTAGACTACGAAGTTATGGCAAACAAAAAACAAAGTCTCTCTCAGAGCCTTTCCACAAAAGAAACAAATAGGTCTAGAAACGAAAGAAGCTCTTCCAAAAGGGTTTCCACAGGGAGGCGGTTGTCTTAGCACCCACCGAAGATCGCCAACCATCAGCCAACCAAACTAGTCCATCTAATTGCGATTCAGCCAGAATATTGTCTTCAGGACGAAGTAGGCGAGGCCCAGACAGTAGACGATCTTCTCGCGCTGCGTGCGCTGCTCGTTGTTGATCTCGATGTTCAGCACCCGGCGATTTAGCTTGGCCAGCTGGCGCCTCAGATACAGGATCTCCTCGTGGGGCGTCAGTTCGCCCATGGGCGTGCCCTCGCGTAGCGCCAGCATCGAGGCATCCAGGTTGTTGTGCTGCTGGTTCAATTGCGACCGCTTGCTGGCACTGCCCGTGGTCAACTGGAAGACGAGAAGAGTTTGTGGATTAGTGACTCAGCAAAGGATAGGTTTATTCCGGTTATACCATCTCAGTGTTTGGTAAGGAAATATGGGGAAAATGGGGGATTTTGTAAACAAATATCTTCCCATTTAAACAGTCTTCCCCTTAATATTTGTAAGATTCAGATTGACATTTACACCCAAAAAAAAAAACAGAAAGTAAGTATTAATAACTATAACTACGGTCAAAGGCCTTAATTTTAAATTACAAGTTTTATTTTGATACTTTTGTGGTATTAATTGTTAATTTGTCATCTCACTGACAAATTTTTCATACCCAATTTTTTAAAATTCATGCAACAATAGTTAAGTTTCTAGAAACATTCTTTTTTGAGTATAAAGCTATAAAATGAGGAATGAACATATCTAATGTTCAGTTGGTTAAAAAGCGTAAGAATTTGGTGAGCATTTTCTTTCCCTAAAACCAAATTTTTCGTAGATTGTTATAGAAAGAAACTTGTAAAATAAAAAAACCTGGTAAAATTAATAAATTATTGCTTTTTGAAATGGCTTAAAGAATAAAGACCTGTATCGACTTTGAACAATGCAACAAAATACATCTGATATTATTTTTTATAGGTCGGTTTCAAGAACAATAAAATGGCATTTAATCTTAGTTTTAGAAAATGTTTACGGCTAAATAGATGGTCAAAGGTTTCCTGATACCTCCGGTATTTCTTTTTCGAAAATATTGTTAGCTGTTTAGTAAAAAAAAAAGGCTAAGACCAAACAAATTATTTGGTTATAAGCTTAGGAACTGTGCATAGCCAATCAATCAGGTGTAAAACAAAGAACAATTTTCTTTTCCTTGAAAAATCTTTGTTAGATCAGTTTTCTGTCGAACAATTAGACTTGAAACAAAATCCCCCAAAATCAAAATTTATGTATAGTCAATATTATTTTGTTGGGTCCTAGCAATGACAACCAGCCCCAACTTTGCCGACGTGAATGATGGCGAACTGCCAAAGCTGGAGCCGATTATCAATGCCTTGAAGTGCGAGCAGACGGGTCACATCATGGAGGCGATCCTGCTCTACGAGGAGAGCATCTCCAAGATGTCCCAAATGGCCGAAGCGGAGCCGAGTCGCCGCCAGCTGTGTGGGAAATACTTGAGGATGTACGAGGCGCGGGCCAAACAGCTGAGGGATCAGGTGAAGGGTCACTTGCACACCAGCCGGATGTTGGACCACATCACCATTGAACGGGGTGCCAGGGGCAGGAGCTACCAGCGGCTGTTTGGCCCGTATCTGGACGATGGCGTCCGGGAGGCCCATCTCAACGAGCCTCATCTCACGGAGCCACCGCACTTTAGGAATCTGATCAATTTCATTGAGGTGCTGGTCAAGAACTGTCGCTATCTAAAGTACATTCGCTTGACCACACAACCCGATGCGGTGGCGCCCACGAATCAGCTGCAAATGCTGCAGCAAATAAAGAACGACCTGGCCGGTGGCAACATCCAGATGAACTTCCAAATGGACGACAGCCTGCAGGATCGCAAGATTGTGCTCAGCTCGGGAGTGGTTATCAAGATTGGCAGAGGCCTCCACTACTTTGAGCCCGTGGCGGGTTCTTACAGTCTGGGCCTCTGCGATTTCGATTTCCGCAAATGCCTGGCCACCGAGGTGGACATCTGGAAGTGTCGGCCGTTTGCCAAGCGTTTAAGAAACTCGGAGGAGGTCGATTACCAGGCCGCAAGGGAGGATCGACCGGAGCCACATGCCTACTCCAGCGATTAGCAAGACTGAGAGTGAGATTTACCCACAACCTGTTGAAATTAGGTCATCCTTATCAGAGCATTACTACACATCAATAAAAGCAGCAGTTCGTTAATCTCTTAGCCGACTGAATGGGCGGCAACCGAAGACTGATCGCTACCTATTACCACTCCCGGTTATTGCATTTCGTCATGACTTGTAGGTATAGCTTTGGTAATAAGTATAGAATGTAAGAATCTGTTGCGGTTTGTATTATTTTAATGGACTAAGATACTAGTTCCCGTTTTATATCCTCTGCGCGGTAAGATAAAAATGAAGTGAAAATGTCTACAATTTTAAGGTTCAAATCCTATATTTAGCTTACACGAGAAAAAATCCTTTAATATGGTAAACAAAAAAATACTTTAAATTAATAACATAAAATGTATTTATTATTAAAAAATATTTCCGATTTAAAATAAATGTAGTAAGGAAGAATCTGGTACGGTTTGTATGATTTTAATGGATGGTAATATCGGTAAGGTAAAATTAGATTTTAATCTGTGAAAATGTCTACAATTTTACAGTTCAAATCCTAATTTTAGCTTATAATAATGACGAGAAAAAAGACTTTAATATGGTAAACAAAAAAATACTTTAAATTAATAAATAAATAAATAACTATTTCAGATTTAAAATTTTCAAACAAGTATACAATCATATATTATTCAAAAGAGGTTCTAAATTTCTACCCGTGATTGTAACTCGCGAGTCTGTCTGTAATCCCGCTGCATAATTTCTCACCTACCAGGCGCAATTCGAATTTAATTAAATTTAAACGCCAAATTTTCTATGAATAATCGAGGCTTTTTGGTAATAAAAAATAATAAAACCAGTGGTCAGAATATGTATGTATGTGTACTACTATAAATTAGTAGTTAAAAACATTACTTTTATATGTATTTACGATAAATGGAAATAATACCAAGTGGAATTAGCTTGCCTGCCGATAAGTTGTTCGTCGTATTTATTGCTCACCTGAGAGTCCGACTCAACGGAGTGGGTGTCATTGGCGTGGAATCCCATGCGGGCGGCTCCATTGGCGCGCACGTACTGCGTGGCCGAATGGCCCTCATCGTCGTCGGCGTCGTCATCGAGATCGTGGCCATATAGATGGTGGCCATTGGCCCGGATGGGCGAGCTCTCCTCGGAGGCCGAGGGAAAGTGGTGATCGGTGAGGGTGATGACACGCGGTGGCGTCTGGACGCGCACCAGTCCCACCGAGGGATTCTTGGGCAGAATGGAGTTCTCCAGCTGGATTTCCCGTGGCGCTGAGCGCGTCTCCAGGTGCTGATTGTGGCCCAGGACCACAATTCGGTCCGGCACATTCATGTCAATCTTGTCGTGGTAGTTCCAGGAGCTGATCATTCCGTTCTGGTTGGACAGCAGCAGATCCTCGTCGGAATACTCGCCAGTGGCCTTAATCCGCTTGGGAACCCGCATCTTGTCGTTGATTTCGTGGGCGAACTTGGCCTCATTGTAGAGATCGTCGTCCAATCCATTGAACATGGGCGTCGGCGATTGCGGGGTCACCATGGCGATGTCCTGGGGATTCCTTAGATCTGATCCTATATATTTATATTTTATTGGCTATTCCGCAGCGCTACTTTTTGGTCTCTTCGTTGATTTGCAATTTTTTCAAGGAGGCGGCCGTGAGAGAGACGTTTTCATAACAAATTAATAACCAGAATTTTGTCAGCGCAACATTTTCATTCGCTTTGTATGTTTGTGTGTGTGGTGCGGTTGTTGTTTTTCAAATGCTTTCTACTTACATTGCTCTCGACTGACAGGAAAATTTCCGGGAAATCCGTAATAATTTACAATTTTTCTCTTGCCTTTTGTTATGTGTGTGAAGAGCTTCGGGCCAGAATAGTGCTAAAAAATCCCAAACGTGACAGGCACTGTTCTGCTACTCGGTAGCGATGGCATTCTAGCCCTTTCCGAGCCAAAATTATAATAAACAGTGGAGAAATATTGATCAACTATTAATATTGATTGGATTAAACAATTATTTCTGTACAATTTCTTTTTGATTTTCTAATTTGTGATTTATTTAAAATTAATATGTTACTGTTAAGATTAACAGAGTTCAGGTCAAGTATTCAAGCTTCCTAGACATTAAATATTTTCAGATTGGTTGTTTCCGATCCGAAAAATGATGCTTTGCCATTATCTTATGGTATAGGTGTACAGTTTTTAAATTGGTTTGCTAATAAGTTGCATAGTTTTAAGCACTCAAGGTGTTAAGATTTAAAGAGGTAACTACTTTTTTATATAAATGTTTTTAAGGCAGAGAAAGTAAGCTTTAAAGTATTTTGTATATATCTTAATATGTGCTAAGCAAATTTTATTATATTTTTATGTAACAGCACTTTTTTTGATATGAACCATGAAAATCTAGTTACTTGGGCCGCTCAGCCATGACTGTTAACTTTACGCCGCGTGCTGTTAGGTACTAAGTGCGCGTTATCCAACACTAAAAAATACCAACGCAAGAGGGCCGCGCTCATTTTACAACAAAATTTCCTCAGCCGCCGACAACCAGACGCGCGTCTTTTTTATAAAGTGATATATGCTGAATTTACGCCTTTTTATCGGCCCCAGAGAGTAAAAAACTATAAGTAGCTTAAGGCAGCAGTAAGTAATCGTCTTGTAAAGTGGTAAAAGTGGCTAAAACCAAGTTTATCAGAGTTTTAAAAGTGCAAGAAAAGTACAAGTGAGAGAAAGAGAGGGAGTGCTAGTTCTGCCAGCGTCGCTGCCTGCAGAATGTACAGTTGCGGCAGCGACGTCGCTTTTCTTTTCGGCGCGCAAACACAAATAAACACATAGGCATAGAGAAAAACGCAGAAAACCACAGAATTACTTTAGTACATTAATAGATTGTGTGTATTTTGTAAACTATAAATAAAATATAGCACTCGGCGGAGCAGAAACTAGAGATAATAACCGGTAATATTCGTTTTGCAGCACGTTTTTTTCCCGAAACACATCATGGATCGACGCCTGAGACGCCCGCGTCGAATGGACGAAGTGTCCGGCGGTCCAGTTTTGCCGCAGTCAACGCAGCCCAGCCTTTTGCCGGTGACCCGGCGGGCGGGATCAATCTCGGCGGCCGCTGCCACCGGCCCCGCCACCCGGACACGTGCCTCCCCATCGCGCACCAAGGTCGCCGCACCGCCCTCGCCGGAACTCGGACCCCGCACCCGCCGGTCCAGCCGACCCAGGTCATCGGTGGGTCCGCTGACCGGATCGGGACCAGCAGCCGGTTCCTCGCTGCCCATCAAGGCCGCCATCAAGGCACGCACGCCCATTCGAGAGGTTTCAGAGGTAAGTTCCACCGCGCAACCAGTTCTCGTGCACAGAAAGAAATCAATTCGATTCTTTCACACACATAAGTTTTTGATTTAGTTTCGATATCATCAATGAAAGCTCTGTGGTATTAAGTGACAAATATTGCCGTTTATTGGTGTCAAATAATTATAAAGTAAACCTTTATGAATCTTTAATACTTCGAAGAACCTTTTGTAGCATAAAACAGTATTTTAACTTAATTTAGAACTGCAAAAAAAAAAATATTCACACATATTACATTCTATTCTATTAAAGTATTTTTATTTGTATACATGTTGATAGTCAACTATTATGATATACAAAATCAAATATATGTAATTACAAACATATTTTCTTTCCCAAGAAAACTTTATCTACTTTATCTAAATATAAAAACCGAGCATATTTTTCTTCCTGTGTTGGCGTACTGCTTATCAGCTCAAGGGCTCGAGGGGCCACATTAGCTACCATGAGGGAACTTCAGTTGGAGATTATAGACTTGTACTTCCCGAATATATCTGCTGATTGTAGTTGTTAACCATGCAATCAAGAAGTCTAGGATAAGCTTTTATTTCCAAATTATACTTTCACGTCTATGTTCAGCTGACTACCTAAAGTGTACAGTAAACAAGATAGTACTTATATCAATGCTTATATATTATATATATGTTTATCTTTATCATAATTTTGAGTTAAATATTAAAAAAAAAAGAAAAGTTAAATGGACTTTGCATAGTTTGCTTTTATGAAACAAAGTATGTGTCTATCGACCTTTTTAATTTGCATTGATCAAGTTTCAATATCAAGATATTTTTTAATAAACCCCAGTTATTCGGGTTTTTTATTTTCGATTCCGATCAAAGCCTAACTAACCAACCCCTTAATTTACAGATACCGTCTCCCGTTCGTCAGTCGACCAGCAGTCTGCCCATGACGTTAACCACCAACACATCCAGCGGTGCCCCAAATAAATTCTTCAACACAAGCTCTGTGAACAGTGGCAACAACTTCAGCAGCACCATTACCACCAGCACCACCACAACATCCGAGCGCATCGAGATCCGTGCAGAGGGCGATAGCGAGGTGGACACGGACTCCATTCGCAAGCGCATCACCGAGCGACTTCGCCGATCGGTCTCGAAAACCATATCGAATTTGGCTGGCACACCAGTGACAAACACCGAGGAAGGTAGTCGCTACAGCCGGAGTGCATCCCGATCCGTATATGACGACGAGAAGTCCTCGAAGCGCAGCTATTCCACGGGAGAGGAGGATATCGAGGAGGAGGAGGAGGAGGACGATCTGGAGGAGGACCAGTTCCGTAGCTTCAATGTTACGCACAAATCGGGCACACCGGCAGCCGAAACATCTTGTCGCCAGTTGAAGGCTCCCCAAGAATTTGGCGGCTGGCTGGGCGCCTTCCTGCTGTTGCTCCTTCTGCCCACCGCCGTCTACTATCTCACCTGGAGCTGCACGGCCCGGAATGCCTGTCAGTTTAAGCACCTGAATCTGGGCATTCTGTTGGATGTGAACTATTTAACGCGTCAGGTCTTCCAGCCTCGAGTGGTTGCTGCGTTTGCCGCCTATCAGGCTGTGGTGTTTCTGCTAGTGGCCCTGCTGCCAGGTCGAAGGGTTCATCTTACCCGCGAGACCTACAAGTTTAACTGTCCAGCAGTTGCACTTACCCTTTTGATCGCTGGCGGAATAGCCGAATATCTAAAGTATCCAGTGGTGTCCTTCGTTCTGCGACACTATCTACGTTTCTGCATTTTTGGACTCGTTGGCGCCTTTGTGGCAGCCGCCTGGAGTTACTGGCTGGTGGACACCGCCAAGTACAATGTGCTCCGTCAGACTCTGACGAATGATTATGGCAGGAGTGGCAGTTTTGTTGTCGATTTCGCACTGGGCAGACAGCTGAATCCCAAGTGGCTGGGACGCGTGGATTGGAAGCAGTTCCAGTATCGTCTCTCCCTGGTGAGCACTTTGCTCTATGCCGCCTGTTATATCTACCAGACGATCGTGTGGCCCCAGAAGCCGCAGCTGGAACAGGAGGGATATCTTTACGTGGCCAAATACTACTGGAGTAATGTGAACTATGATGCGGGCACCCTGCTCTCGGCCAGCTGTTTGCTCTTCTACGTACTGGACGCGATCGTATTCGAACACCATTTGAGCTCGTCCTTTGAGTTGCAACACGAAGGATACGGTTGCTTGTTGCTGCTGCGCTACGCAGCCACGCCCTATCTGCTGACGGCGGTTACCAAGTATTTCTACGAACAGCGTGTACCCATCACCTGCTGGTATGCTCCGCTGGGAGTGGCTGCTCTGCTATCGCTGGGATTGCTTGTGAAGCGTTTCAGCTGCGCCTACAAGTACAAATATCGGGTGAACGCGCAGAGTCCGATCTTCGCCAACATCGAGACGATTCACACGTATCAGGGAAGCCGTCTGCTGCTAAGCGGAATGTGGGGATGGGTCAGACAGCCGAATTACCTGGGTGACATCCTGGCCCTGCTGGCCCTGGCTGCTCCAATGGCTCTGCGTCCGGCCTGGCCTCCTGTTTTGGGTCTCAGTTTGATCGTCGTGCTGCTGCTACATCGCGCCACTCGGGCGAACGCCAGGAATCAGGCGCGCTATCACTCCTCATGGCATCGCTACAGCACCCAGGTGCGCAGCTACATCCTGCCCAGGATTTACTAAGGACTAAGGTGTGGCGCAATAGTTGACTTTTTATTTTATTTTGTGGCCATTATTTTTATTTTTATTTTAATTTCGATTTCAGTTTGTTTTTATTTTATGTTTCGAATTTGTATATATAAATACGTATCCATACTGTTCTAAATCATAAAATATGCCTCCGCCCCGCCCCCATTGATTTTAGTACAAAATTTGATTTTACTCTCGCTGACGAACATTTAAACACAACAAATCTTCACACACATAAGCTTAGTTTAAAAGACTCCACACACATCTAGCTGTACGAATTTAAACGCTTAAGATCTAGACACCTTAAATATTCATTACTTTATAATCTATATGATATGCATATAGTAAGTACTTTTTACACGAAAATATGAAATAAAAAATCCTTAGTTTCTATGCTATAAAGAAACGCACAACTATTTGAGTTAATATTCGGGACATTTCTTGCGGGTTTCTAAAACTTAAATATTCAATTTAAAATTAAATATGCCGGTTATATTTTTTTACATGATTTTTTCTCATGATAGGTTAAATTTAATTAAATATGACTATGGACTGGACTGCAGTACATGTGGTAACGATGAGAGCCAATAACAAAAATTAATTGGTTGCATATAAAATTTTTTTTTAATTTAATCTCTTGGACTCGGTTTTGTTAAATGGTCCCAATCATTATAAAAGTGAATTTTTTAAGTCGAATGTTTATTTTTCGTCACAAAATCTGATCAAACATTTTTTTATGTTAAAAGTGCGGTCGTCACGACATTTTTAGCCCGTTAAGACGGTTTTTGTTTGATTTATTAGAGAAACAAAAACTTAATTAATGTAAATGTTATACAAATTCAGTTGACTGAATTCATTATAGCTCACACTTATTTAACCAAGTCATTTGAATCTGGATAAGCTCCTAAAATCGATTTTCACTTAGAACTGGACTTTAAGGTCAAGCACACCCCCAAGTTGATTTCAAGTTGAATCAAAATACAAAATATGATGGGGGCATAAATCATGGCGCTTGCAGAAAACTGCGGCTGATGATGATGATGGATGTCAGTCAGCGAATAAAAGAAGTAATTTTGTGTAAAAATACCCGCACTACCGCCTTTTCAGTTGGCCGGACGTTCCGCATAAAGTTCTGGGTGTGGGCGGTGGGCGTGCCCCGAAGCCGTTACAACTGTTAATGACATTTACGAATGTTTGTGAGCAACCAAAACTTGGTAGCTCCCATCCGTTCCCTCTTCCCCCCACACACACATAATGCCAATATAATGACGAAGTCTGGGCTTGCACCTCCAAAAGGACAACCCTCCTGAATGTGCACAGAGAGAAAACCACTCATTATGCGAATTATACGGATTTGTTTTTTATTTAACAAGTAAGTTTAAATTAATATGATTTTTTGATGATTTATTTAAATAATTTTAAACTATGTTGCTGCTAAATTAAATTAAAATTAAACCACATTTTTCCATTAGCAAGTTAAATATTTGTTTTATCTTGGAGGGCATTTTGTCGAAAGTTATTTAATATAATTAAGATTATTTTAAAGAATTTTTTAAGTAAATTTAAGAGAATATTAAAAAAAAGGTCGTTAACAAATTTTTCTCTGTGTAAAATGCCACAGAAAAATGACGCGGAAACTGTCAAAAAAGAAAGCAAATGGCTGGTGAAAAAAATCATGGAAAACGGCTAGAAAAACCACAGCGTCGACATTTGCGGTTTGGTATACAAATGACCGACCGCCGCCGACTGCCCCGCCCACTTAACGAAAATTATACAATAATGGCGTCAACATTAGCAAATTGTGCGCTTGTCGCAGTTCCCATTTTGGACATTTTCCAAGCCCCACCCACGATATTTCTTCCTTCGCTCTCCTTTAATGAGCGTTTAAATTGGCGGATCCTGGCTGTTGCCTCGCCGTTTTGATTGATTGCTCGGTGTTTTTTTTTCTTCTTTTTTGTGAAAATGCATAAATGATTTATTCAAGAATGCGAATTAAATGCTTGCATTGTAGTTGGAAGCAATAATAAAGAATGAATTCAATTTCAATAAATTTAATGATGAAATAACATAAAAGAAAGTTTTAATAAGAGCCTTGCCAATTAGCCGAAATTATTGGTTTGGGTGCAACAGAAACTTCAACATTTCTTAAACGTTTTGCTTTAATTGACTTTAAATTTTCAGTAAACATTGTTACAATACAACATTTATATATTAACACATTATACAGTAGTAATTGGTGAATTTACATACATTCATGACTTTGTCTTATAAATAATTCAGGCCTACTCAACACATTATTTTGGACTGAAAATTAAATTATTAAAATAGTGTCGATTTTAAAATTCATTGAATGGCAAGTTTGCAGCATTTTTGCTATTGTCTTTACAAAAAAATAAAACCGATTAACTTTTTATGATTTAAAATAATAATTAACAAGATAAGAAGCAAACTTCGGCAAGCCGAAGCTTATATACCCTTGCAGCTATTGGAATAATTTAATATTCTTGAAAACATTAAAATTTCGATTATATACATATAAGTTTGAAAATATTGAAGCTTTGATGATTTTCAGCTCAATTATTCGATCGTTCCTATGGCAGCTATATGATATAGTTTTTCGATTTGAATAAAATTAAAAGCGTAAATCTGAACTATCAAATTACAAATTACAATGTCCAAAAAAATTTAAAAAAAAATTCAAAAATATAAAAGTTACATTTTTTTAAATTTATATTTATTTTAATATTCCGATTGTTCCCATGGAAAAGTTTTATGCAGGCATTTTTCTTCATTATAAAAATAAACAATAGAAAACTATTTCTATGTTAAAGAAAAGTAGATTTCTATATCTGTAAAATGTATCTAAACTCAAAGACGCTTTTAATCATTTGAGAAGAGGCAAGTGTATTTATTTTCTAAAAGCAAGGGACCTATAAATATAGAAAATTAGGAGACAGCATAGAAAAAACACTTTAAATTTAAGAAATTTAAAACAAGGGTATAATATTTATTAATGGACTTTTTTGTTGTTTATTTTCTTTAAAGTTTCCATGAAATCTACAAAAAAGAAACTAAGTTCGTTTCGAAGCTCAGCCAAACAAAATGGGAAAAGTAATGGAATGAAAAACTTTACGGCGGTATAAACAAACATACTCGTGCTTGCATATATGTAGTATTCATAAATCACGCCTTTTGTCAGCATCAGATAACGTTTGGCATAAATTTAGTTTTAATTGACTTAATGCTTGTACTTTTATCAAATAATTAATTACAGAGCAAAGTGTGGGCAACACCCAGCCACTTGACAAGCCACTTTAAGATCAGGTAACACTTTGGCTAGGTCAAGAAAAGGAAATGCTCCTGTAGAGGCGTCTCTCTATGTGTTTTTCTTTATTTTAATAGTACAACTTACTTGACAGTGGGCGTTTACAGTCTCTGCAGTTAGTTTGTCAACCAGTTTGCTGGTGGTGTTTGCTTTGCGTGGGTGTAACCCCCCTTTTTCATTCAATTATCTAGCCTTCTATACATTTTCTTGGCAGCAGCCTGCAGTGCACTGCATTTTGTTGGTTTGTAATTGCCCCATGTCAACAAGTAAGATCGATATCGCTGCCACAATTTCAGTTCTGACATTTTTGCTTTTGTCGTTGGTCGAGCAATAAAATTGTTATTGATTGTAATTAGGTTTGTAATGGGGTTATTTATGTGTGTCAGCCGTTGTTTATGTAGTGCATTGTAAGTGCTGACTTCGGGCAAAAATCGTGATTGATTGATGGCTACTAGTAATTGGTTGAAAATTGAAAATAACTTTTTGCAGCAATTTAAATCAATTTTCCCTAGGACAGTGACAGCGATCGAAGTGCTCTTACTTTTACTTAATTAAATATTGCAATTGACGTAAAATGTTGTTAAAATGTATATATTTTTCTTGAAATTTTATACAGTTATAGATATGTTCCTTTTTTTTATTATTTTAAATAACAAAATTTTAATATTTTGATTTATTAAATGGTTATTTTAGCTATATTAAATTAAATTCATTACCAGGAAATTGAAATTAAAAGAATGCCTGTTAAGAACTTCCATCTATTTTAAATAACCAAAAGGGACATAATTAATTCAAGGAACGAGTCGCCCAAGTATCACTGACCAATACTTTTCAAGCAATTTGCGCAAGGACCTTGAAAAAGGCACTTGAAAAGTTCGTTGGGCCAACAATGGGACAATTGAAAATAAGACAGGACACGTTTGGTGCCGATCCTTTTGTTCGCTGGTGTCACATTCATCTTCATCAGTCTAAAGTTTGCATTTAAATTGGTAATTAAGACAAAATGAAAGCGAAAGCGGCAAGAAAAATGCGAAGCGAAATAAGCACAAACACAAAGGCGCCAAACAAGATGACATTGAGAAGTAAAACATAACGAAAAGAGGAAACAATCAACTACCAGAATGATAAGAAATGTGTGGCACAGGAAGTAAAATGCGCCACGGGGCAGGATATCAGTTCAAAGTGCGAAATTGGTTGTCAGAGCTGGAGGAAATCAACTGCACTGCACCAACGGAATGTTAAGAATTCACATTTTAAAATTGGGAACGTAAAAGAACATATAAAGAAATATTTGCTATTACAAAAAAATAATACTTTGGGGCTTCTTTGTCTGACTTGAATAAAAGAGAATTCTATTTTAGTGTAAATAATTAAAATTGTTGAAATATCTGTCTTCCGATATTTATTTAATTTCAATTTAACATTCACATGGACAAATAATAACATTTAAACAAATTGTCTAAAAAAATACAGTCGATTACAATGGCCGTCAGCTCGTCAATATACACAACTTAAACAAAAAAAATCGTTGAACAAATTGTACCTATTGTTTATCTAAAGATTATCATTACTAATTTGTATTTTAAGATTCTTCTTAAAGCCACTTAAAATTTAAAACATTTTTAAAAAGTTTTAAGACTTGATAAGGTTAAATCCTTCAAGTGTAAATCTGTCAAATCTCGGCGAACGTAATAATTGCGTTGCTTTTCCTAACTGCATTGCTGATACTTCTCCCACGTTATCATTTCATTAAATCGAAAAAAGAAATAAAAAAAAACAAAAACAATAAAATAGAAAATGGGGAGATAGTGGCAGCACGCCAACGCGCACGTCCTTCCATCGAACGTTGCCAATTGAATGTAAATAAGCGACTGACAGACAAAATGGCCGGGAATGAATGGAAAAATTCGGAGGAGGAAAATTCGTTGGGAAGAAGCTGAATCGTGTTGAGCAGGTCATCAAGGACAATCACCAAACTGACGACTAAGTTGACAAAAAGGCGAATAAAGCCATCGGACAGGTGACAAGCAATTTGTTAACCAATTTTGCGAATAAAGTGGAGAAAGAAAGAGAATACCATTATTTAAACAAAATTAAGCAAATTAAGATATATTTGGACTAAAATTCGTGATTTCGAATTTTATTTAAGGTAAGACATGCCTATTTACAATATATATTACATTTTAATAAAAACTATACATAAATCATTTCGTTTTTAAATAATTTGTCACAATAGCCTTATATAAAAATAATTAAATTGAGCATGGCTTTTACTCTGCGTTGATTTATTATCCTACTTTATAAATGTTTAATAATTATATGATACGAACAAAACTAAAAGTTAAGTTTTCTTCTCTTTGTGATTAGATTAAGAGCTTAATCGAAATAATTTCGACCAAAATGAGAGTATTTAAGTAAATTTGATAACCCCACTGCTGGGTTAAAAAAGATTTGGACCAACAAATGATTTCATCTAAATTAAGTTCCAAACTGAATTTTAATCAACAGTCCACAAACCGAAAATCGAGTTCGGCTCCAAATTAAGTTTGCTTCTCCGCCCGACAGAAAGCCAATTTCTGCAATTCCGGCAACAACAATTAGTGCAATATCTTGGCCGGAACCAGGACGAAAAACCGAGAGCCATTACCTGCTCGACTTGGCCATAAACGTAACGTGCGAGTTGGGATGAGTGAAAAGAATATGCCCAGGCAAAACAAACTTAATTGTCTGCACAGTTTTATTTACTCCTCCGTCGGACAGGACTAACCATGTCCTTGCCACAGACAGATCCTGTTAGAGAATAGAAGATGGGGTGATAGGGTCTGCGTCTGCTTGTAATTACTGTGCTACGAGTCCTGCGAGTCCTTCGCCTGCTGCACCCACTTAACGAACATGGCCAAGACTGCCCAAACAATAGGCCTCCACTGTCCACTGCTGTCTCTGAACTCTGAGATGCATTCAGAGAAATGTGTGAAAGTGAAAACATTATTAATTTGTCATTCATAAATTTAAAAAAAAAATAACCAAAAAAACGCAATTTACTTAAAATTTACATTTACATTAAACATTCACATTTACTTAAAAATTTTAATTTTTATAAAGAGACTCTAACAATATCGTTCTTGATTTAAAAAGGGTTCACACATATTGTGCACGGAAATATTTTACTAAAATATAATCAATTTTAAACTTGAAGTGTTTTCATTTTTATGATAACATGACAATAGTACATAGTTTACTGTTTTCAAAAAATAAATTTTGTTGTATTATTTTAATCAAAATGCTCGTGAAAATATCAACAAGATTTAAAATAAATTTAGACAAGGCTCGAGATAAAAATGAAACAAAAACTTAAACTTTTTGGTAAAACATAAAAAAATAAAAGAAATTGTCATCTAAATAAAATCCCTAATTGCACTATTTCATAGCAATTTTTTTAAAATTTTTCTTTACGGACTGTTTTAAGATTTGTTTTAAAGGAGTTATTGGCGAATGAATGGGTGTTTCATACAAAAATTGTTAAAAGAAATGTTTGGTATAAAATAGAATTTGATTGAAAATAAATATAATAGTTTCGAAAACATAAATACTTTACCCATAAGTTTTGAAATAACAGGAATTCGCCATAGACGTTCTTTAAAACAATAAAACAAAAATCAAATTTATAATTTTTAACTGGCCCACCTATTTTTGATGAATTTGTTATAAAAATAAAAGATTTTTTTACCTTTTTTTTCAGTGCACTGGGTATGGCTTCAGCATGCACGGCTCGTTGCCCGGATAAGTGATGCAGATCCCGCTCCTTCCCGCTTTCGGTCTTGTTTAATGCTAACACAATAAACTTGACCGAAAGGCTGTTGTCGATGCTGCTGCAGCTGAGAGATGTGAGAATCCGGGAGATTCGAGGCGGGCGGAGAATTCCTCTATGGTTGGCCAGGCACTGGGAACAAGTCTGTGGCCATGTTGTAGGTGTTGCCATCGTATTTGCATCCAGTAAACGACCGACCTCCCCCTTCTCATTCTCCTTCTCCTCCGCTGCTGCTGCCAATAACTCAATCAGTGGCGCACTGCAGTTGCTGGCCACCATTCATCATCGCCAGACAAAATATTAATCGCTCCTGCCCTTGCACTTACACGTGGCCAAATTGGATTCGAACGCGATTATGTCACACGGAGCAGCGCAAGGTTACAATTTATAATTGTCAAGCGAGTGCGAGATATGCGGATGCAGCGATACATGGGATACGGAGTCCAGACAAATGGTATATGGTGCGGTCCATGGAGCAAATTTGCACTATCCCCGGTGATTTATGACTTTAGGAAATTGACTTGTGATATATGTATGATTCACAATGCAGAGAAGACCTTGAAAAGGTGCAACAAAATCAATAAGATGCAAGCTTTAAAAGTGTTGCCAGCAGCAGCAAGCCTACTATTATTAGAGAGTTTATGGAAATCAAATTATATATACAAAGTTATATATTCAATGTTGCATGGGGATAGAAGATGTTGTTCTTTAAGTTTTGGCATTAATAACAAAACGTTCAATTTAAAATCAAACATTTTAATTAAAACATGTACAATAGAGAAATTCTATAAACCACAATATTTCAAATTATATTGGGTTCAAGTGGGTTTTTTTTGCGATAAGTTATGTTTTTACAGCCTAAAAAAATTGGATTAAATTAAATTGGATAATTCATTTACATTTATATGCTCCAAGACCTTGAAAAATTTTAAAAAAATTACCCCTCCAGCGAGCGTAATTATTAAATCGATATTGTCATTGACCATGAGTAAAGTTCATGCACAATCGGGCAACTTTGGCCCAGAAAAGGCCCTCGAAAGCTTAAGTGGATTGACCGAGCGTCAAGTCCAAGTAACCACTCGATTCGAGGTCCTGTGAATGAAAGGCTGAAAGGCTTTTGAGAGCGAAACGGAAATTAAAATTAAATCAGGGCAAAAGTCAAGACTCAATGGGGTGTTCCGTTTCAATTATGACATTGCCATACCTAATCCAGGCTTTAATTAGGGCCAGATTACTTTAACAACAAGATCAGTAAGGAAAGGCTGGCATTTATAAGCCTTTGAGCCACCTCACCTTTTTAATGAGGCAAAAAGTTGTTGCCACATAACGATGCCATAATGGCCATTGTGTGGGACAGAAACAGCAAGAGCGAAATGAGGAGCAGGATGTGGAGTCGCGGTTTAAAGCGCCTGGTGCCTAACGCTTTTCACTCTTTACAATGGCCACGACAGCGGTCCAAAAGCTTTATTGTGTTTTTAATTAGAAAAACTTTTGCATCTCAACCTCACCTTGCCGCAATTGGTGGGCTCGAATTTGAGGCAGGCACACAGGCCGCAAAAACCCAAAACCGACAGAATGCAACAATTTCCGGAGGCCGAACTATTCTTTAGCTTAGCATAATATTTACCAGAAGTCAAAAGTGTTGAATATCGGGCCATGGCTGCTGCTCTACTGAAAAATGCGGAAGAAAATATTGGAAGAAAAACAAGCTGCCTAAAAGAGCCGCAACAATTCCGGATGCAGAAGGACTCAAGCTGAAAAAAGTATGCAACACTCGGCCACCGGAGCACAACAAAACCGCTTACCAGGTGTTGGTGCATGCCAGGAGCGAACGAGGGGCGAGGAGTGAGCGGGATTTCAGGACACAACCACAAGTTCTGGGCAGGTCTGCCATTTGGTCCTTGCACACTCACAGAAAATAGAAAGGTACACAAAATATATTAGGTTTTATTCAAACTGAATTACATATTTTTAATATCGGATTCATAACACGATGTTTTTGCACATTTTCGGGATTTTCATTATAAATATATAAATTATAAGAACAAGAAATTAAGCAAACATCGATCAGCCGAAGTTTATATACCCTTGCAGTTATTGCAAAAATGAAATAAAAATTATTAACATTTAAATTTCGTTTTATATGCGTATATGCTAAAAAAGTATTGATAATCGTTTTTCGTTTTAAATAAACTTAATAGCGTAAATCTGAACTATCACATTATTACTAATTACTAAAAGAATTTTTTAAAAAAATTCAATAATGGAGAAGTTGCAATTTTTTTTTAAATTATTTTTTTTGTGATATTTAAATTGTTTCCATGGGAGCTACACATATGATATTGTCGTCCGACTTTATTGAAATTTACACTGTAATTGTGAAATATTTAACCCTCTGCAAGGGTATTAAAAGTTGTATTTTTCTTTCAAGCAAAAGATTTTTTGTTGAACTTTTTGTTTTTAAAACGTTTGCTAAAAACTATTTTTTCAAGAAAAAAAAACATTTATTTGTTAAAAGTTATATTCTAGATGATCTAAAAATCCTGAGCATGAGCTTAAATAAAAAATGTTTTTTCGAACTTATCAAAACAACTCCTCAAAAGATGTTTTTGATCTTAAAGATTTCTTCTATTCTATTCTATTATATTCAATTGTATTCTAGAAGATCTAAAAATTAGAAAATAATGTCGCCTCATTTAAATTTAAACTTTTTTATATATCTAGTAACTTTTAAAATCATTTTTGATAATATGTTATTGCAAAAAAGTAAATAATGCTTGAACAACAAATCTCCTTAATAATAAATTCGGTAGGAATAGCTCACAACCTTAAAGTATAGTAGGCTATACATTTAAGTGTATTCTCCTTTTGAATTTAAGGTACATATAAGTTAAAATTATTTGTTACATTTTTTCACAGCGCATCATCAGAAGAAGGAGAAAAAATAAAGGGAGCTGGGATCGGGGAGCCATATGCGAAATTGTTTTATAGCTGGCCGGGAACGGTCAGTGCGGAGCGTTGAGTTTGTTTATGGCCACAGCCGGCTTGGCCATGAACGGATGTTGCCTTTAACTTGTATATCCTTTTCTCCTGCCAGTCCTTCCCTGCATTCCCTGCCTGCCCTTTTCATTCACTGGCTATCTGTGCGAGGAAAGTTCCTGAGCATTCGGTTTCATGTTGAAGCGTTTAACAAAGCGCCGTAAATTGCATCAGGCGTGCAACCACAAGCTTTCCCCTTTTGCCCCGTGTGTAAGCTGTTTTGGTATTTTATTCAGCTTTTCGTTGAGTTTCTTATTCCCAGTTCGGAGCCCTATGCGGTTCAGGTAAACATTTATTGCCCCGAAAAAACAATTTAAGCTTTAGAGTTAGGGGATAGTAGGCTTTTAGCCGGGTCAAATATTAGATTATTGGCTTGTGGTAAATGGTCTTCAATGCTTTTGGATTCGAAGCTAATGGCATGTGGTTGGTCTTCGACAGATGACAACTACAATTTATTGAGCTCAAAACCGAACTGAAATGCAAATTCAATCAGCTCCCTTGGCAGAGTGCAATTAAAACGTTTGCTGAATTTTCATTCGGTCCCCTGGGCACTCCAAACTCCAACAATTATGAGTGGTTGTAATCAAAGCTCCAGCTGCGCATACAATTGCCATGTTGCCAATGTTTATTGAAGTCCGCGAATGGCCAAACACATGGCAGGGAGTGACGTCCCGGGAGGATTCCTAACGCCCAGCCACGCCCATTTCGCGACCAGGACAGAGTCCAAATTTCCGCGACGGTGGCAAGTGCAGCAAGGCGTTGCTTTTTTAATAGAGTCATAACTTGCTGCCAACTAATGGGCTTGCAACCAAAACACGCTGCACTGGAAAAAAATTAGAAGAGACAAGAATTCTACGGGTTTGAATTAGAAGTTTATGACTTTTTAAAACACTTTAAGGGGAAGCCCAAATATTTATTTTAATTAGTTTAGAAACAGTTTAACGTCTAAGTTCAAAGTTTTATCTTTTAGTTACTCCTGGTAAATACATGGTATAATATCGTAAAATTTCTAAATCGTGTTAATAAAAATTCTAATTTTATAAAAACTTATATAAGTACATTTAAAAATCTATTACCAGTACTAATGTTCTATTTATATAAGCTAATTAATTTGATAGAAAGGAAATTCACCAACATATTGCCAAAAGCTCAGGTATTTGGTGTTCTTTTTTATTAAGCCAAATTCCGTTTTTCTCTTCCAGGTCTTTTAAGGGAGCAGGATTGTTTGCAACTTCAAAAAAGTAATAATAAATAATAATAATAATATTTTTACAGGAAATAACAGGTTGATTTTTTATGTAAAAATGGTACCTCCGACATTAAAACCGCGTCAAAAATTCAAAATCGCATATTTTTCAATTTAGTTTCATTCATCCGCACAATAAACTAATATATTAAATAAATCAACAACAGGCATTTACCGTGTTAAAAATTTGAAATTCGCAAAAATATGTTTTTTTTCAGCCTCGGAAACCATTCTGCCCCCTCAACAACATTTTTTATTTAAGCTCGAAAGAAATGTTCCCAGAACTAGCTAAGATTTTTTTCTCTGTGCACTGTGGCCAGCCGTTGGTTAGCCATAACATAGACCCCTCGAGTTTTAATCCACCGCGTTTTTTTCTCGTGCCGCCTGGTGACTCGACTTTGGTTACAATTCAATTTGCAGTGGTCGCTCTTTCTTGGCCACAATTTTTTTTTGGGCCAGACGCGCTGGGCACTTTAAAAATTTGTTCCCGTACCTGAGCAGTGCCGTAAATGTGTGGAAATTGTTGGGTGTTATGCCTCGTAGGTATGACCGCCAGTTGAGCAGCGGGCGGTCCTCCGCCATCTGCAACATCATACCCGTTTTTCTCCCAGCCATTTCCCATCTTCTCCGTCGAGTGTGTGGCATTTGGCCAACAAATCTCTCGCTTTCCCTGGCGGCGCTCGCTGTCGTTTTATTGTCTTGCCATAATGTTGACGTTGGACTTGTTCTAGATGGTGGGTTGCTGGATGATGGCTCCTTCTTGGCCGTTTGGGGGGATGGGGATGGTGATGGGGATAGTGGCTATGTGGTCCTCATAATTGTCTTGCGCAAATGGTCGTGTAAAATTTTAATTGCTTTTTAGTGCAAACTCTTGGAAAATTTGTAGTTCCCAAAGAGGCCAAGACCGGGTCTAAAAGCTCTAGTATTCCACTCACCCACTTCCTCATTCATGTGAAGGGTCAACTTTTGTGTGGGCTGATTAGGAAATGTTTATGAAACATTGTTTGGAGCTTAAAAGGGTCAGGAAGTACTAAGTGCATAGGAGGAATTAGTTTAGGGCTTAATCTGTTTAACAGATAAAGTCCAAACAAAAATGGGGAAAAGTAATTATTTTAATGTAGTTTGTATTCAAAAATATATAATATTAATTTAATGATTTTTAAGTAAAAGAACCGATTCCTCACATTTTTATTACAGATTCAAACCGTTTTATTTCCGATTAATGGCTTTGAATTTAAGGACTTTGAACCATTGTTCAAAATGCTCAAGCCAAAGCTCAAGCTCAAGATTTGAAAAACCAAACAGAAGCAACAGCCACATCTTAACCGAAATCAGCAGACAACTCATTAAAATCTAAAGTAATTTTCCACACCATATCACCATGCGTGACACATATATCAAAAATTTATGTGCGAAACGTCAGAAAGTTTAAACACGGCCACCATAAAAACAATTTGAATACATTTTTGATTACATTTATGGAGGCGGTGCGAGAAGGAAACCAAGTCAAGCTGAAAACAACTTTCGAACAACACTTGACATGGAAATTTTTGTGTGCGTATACGTATGCTCCGTTCCCCGCTTTTCATGCAAAAACATGCAGGACCCCAAAAAACCCCAGGCTCTAACCCCAAGTCCTGTGACGAGGGCAAATGTTATGGGATGTATGCGAGTCCAAATATTTGTACTTTTCCTTGTCTGTGCCAAACTAAACCGAACCGAAATTTACAATTTCATAACTTTAAGTGTCCCTCATCATTTTTATATTTTTTCTTGTTCTTAATTTTTTTTTTCTGATAGTGAGAGATTCTTAGCTATGGCCATTCTGCTCGTTAGCATTTTTCCGGTTATCTCCTGCCAGATTTATAGAGCTCATTGCCCCAATGGCTGAGGCCCGTCATTTACGGTCACAATTTTTGACATTCATTGGCCTTTTTCATCCGCTTCTTGTGCTCCTTCGTTTTTTGCGGCTCCTTGGCCACTCGATAGGACACGACACTCCAACTTAAATAGAAATGAGCGCATGAAGCGTGAAATTAAATTTGATAAATTCTATTTACGTATAGAGATGGAAGATTTGTGGGGACTATTTTTTGGGCAGGACAGCGGGGAGCGTAGCAGGAATGGCAGATATTAGGGTAGCTGGTCCTAGGTCATAATTTAAGTGTATCGAATGAGTTTTTTAACGCTCGGTTGTGCAGTGTAAGCGTGATTGGGGGGTATAAAAAAGCAAGAGATGTGCTAAAAGGGAAATAAAAGAAATCTATTAAAGGTGAGCTTGGTAAATTAGAATTTTTAAGATTAATCTTTGTTTTGTTTAAGTTATAGCTACGCTCAATAAGTTAGTCTACACTCTTGTTTGAACCGTAGATAAAATATAATTTTGCGCCTACTCGTTTGTTAAAGTCAATTTAATGAAGTAAATTGCTAAGCTGTAACAGTACCACAATGTCTTGGTAGTCGAATATATTCTCAGGACTTGGTACGCTTAAAGACAGATAATCTCAAACATAATCTATAAAAATATAGCACTTACCTGCTTACCTGCTTCTATTCTTGGTTTAAAAAATATTGCTAAGACGTAATTTTACCTAGTTTTGTGTTTAACAAATCATGCAAATTATTAAATGTAGATATTATTACGATTCTATTTTAAGCAAGATCATATTAGCTAGAAAATGATTACTTTGTTCTTAATTTGACGTTTTTGAAAGAAGTTATTTTATGACCTGATACTTTCATTAAAAACAGGTTCTTGTAAAAATAATAAATAAATAAATGTTCGTATGACAGCTTTGAAATATTTATTATTGTAGAACTAAAAACTTTTTTCTGAATTCGGAAAAACATTTAAAATCAAATATGTAAGTTATGTAAATTTCCTAATAACAATGGGACAAATTACATACTTATTTATTAATATTAATTGTTATAATTATTTTACGTTTAAATCAAAAGAGGACAAAAAAATGCAATACTCTTATTACATTTATATTTGAATGCCTTTTAAGAAGTATATATAAAACAAAGAAAACGTTTTGAAATTTAACAATGCAAATTATATTCAATTTGTATTTGAGACAAGCAGTTGAGAACTGTATTTTCCCAGCCGCCCGAGCTACTCATCATTTTTAGCGCTGTTCATTAAGAATGCACCACCCAAGTAAAAAAGAAGTCGTAATAATATAGTGTATACAAAATAATAATGTAATCATAATCATCTGAAGGGCAGGCAGTTGAACCGCCCACATAAACGGAACCGCAGAATCACGCAGCTCGAAAAGAAGCGACCACAGCAAAAGGTACACCAGACACAGGGCGCATTGAAAACTTTTAATATTCACTCTTGTCGGCTGCATAAATTAAGGCATTCACAATTGGGAGGGAGTGGGATGGTAGGTTGGGGGCAGGAGGTTCAATGAGAGGAAGAGCTGAATGCTAGCCAGTTGAAAATGCGATAGCAAAACAACAAAAGTATCACGTGAGCGACAGTGCTGCTAGCTATGCACCAGAAAAATAGCTATGCCTTTCTTAAATGAGAGATCAGTTAAAGTAACTAATTTTCATGGACCGTAATCATTATAAGTTTTATAATTAAAATTGTTTGGTAATGATTACATTTACATTTTTTACTATTTTTTTTCAATAAAAAACATTATTTTTGAGTAATTTAATAAAACTTAGGGCATTTAGGGCACGTAGAAAACGTTGCTCTACCAACTGATCTTGTAATCTCGTCAAAGAGGGAACAATTAAATTAAAATAAGCGCCAAAAAAAACAATGCAAAAGCTCTATGAGAAAAAAATGTTGGCCAATATATTTAATTTTTTCACGTCATTGTACTTGCCATTAAAAACTAGTCGTTTTTTTTTAACAAAACAGCAAACATTTTGTTTAATTAATAATTCTATTTTTTATTATTGTGTTATATAATAGATAATTTATCTAAATTTACCAGCGCATAAAAAAACTCGAAAAATTTAAATAATTTTGTGGATAAATAAAAAAAACAGAGAATAATGTTGGTCGGTAAACTTTTTAAGAAAATACCAAATTTGAAGAATTTGGAATTATTTTCCAAAAATGTAGACTTGTCTGGAAAATAGCCAAGATCGCAGACCTGTCCGGGAGATGCTGCTGATGGAGCAGATAACATGCAAGCCAATGGAAGGGCACTCCACTGAAGAGAGCGGACGCTGAAGAGCGCAGCGTAAAATAAAAAGCCAGCAACAACTCACTGAAAAGGTTGGGGCCACGGAGAAGAGGAAGATGGAAAATAAGCAAGGAGGGGGGTGGGTTGAAGAAAATGCACAAAGCGAATGAAGTATGAAAACGGCAGAGCCAAAGGGCTGCCAACTTGTGGCGCCTTTTGTTGTTGCTGCTGCTGCTGTTGGTTCCTGTTTGTTATTGCACTTTTGCGTGTCGAAAAGAGATGAAGAGAGGTGTGGGAGAGAGAGGGGGCGAGCAGCGGAGGAGCAGCCAAAAACTGCGAACCCAGTTGGGCCACTCAAACTCACTTCAATGAATACTTTATGGGTTAATAATCGTAAAACCATTCAGCGCAAGAGCCTCGTAGCCCGTTGGGCCTTTTGGCCTGCCAGCTCATGCACTCAAAAAAAATGTAGCCCAGTTCTTGGATTTTGGGGAAGCAAATTTGCCATTAACTTAAAATTCATATTTGCACATATTTTTTTGGAGAAAATTCGATTTTTACCCTACCAACTATTTCTGATCAAACAAAACACCTTTTTACGAGGTAAAAAGACGTGACGATCGCACCTTCAAGATACTAAATTTTAGGTATCAAAATGTCGAAAAATAAATATACACTCTACATTTTCTATCTCAGCGTGCCGATTAAAAAAATTTAAAAAGTTTACCTGTTCTTACCGATTTTTTGTAAAAAAAGGTAGATTTTCAAAAAGTCGTGAAACAAACTTTTTTTTTGTATTGATCTGCCCAACACAAGAGAAATTATTCCAGGATTCTTAAACCATTTCCTAATATTTTGTGGAACCGACAGAGGCACAAAAATTTTCGTTTTAAGATATACCAAAATATATAATTCCCAAACTTTTCTTTACAAAAGATAATTCCAATATTTTATATTATATTTAAAAAGTTAAGTAATGCTTAATAAATATTATTTTCTTTTCGAAGTATTTCTAAAAAATGATTTTTATACTTCCATTAGTTTTTGCCATGCGTAATACTGTTATTAAAAATAATTTATAAATTTATGTTGTCCTAACATTATTATTTCGAGTGTAGCCGCCCCTCGTTACCTTCTTTTCTTCCCATGGGCAAAGTTTTTGTGCGCGAGAATTCATAAACAATGTGCATAAAGCGCAAAATGTAGCGCTTCTGGGGGGTGTTTTTGCGGAAGGGGAGTAAAAGGGGTTACGTGGGCCAGAGGAGGTTGGGTGATGCCCCAGTGCAGTGGCAAATTGTTTGGCCGCTTTTGTTATTGTTGCCCTTGCTGCATCACTCTGTTGTTATTGTTGCAAGCGGCAGCTGCCTTTTTGAGTTTGTCAGGTGAGTTGGAACATCGCTTATGCAAGTTTTCGTGTTTCCGTTGATTTTCAACATTGCTCTGTGTGGGTGTTGTCAGGACTCTTATTGTTGTAGTTGTCATTGTTGATGTTATTGTTGTGCAGGTTCTTAGTGGATAGACAGGAGTTGGCGCTGACAAACGATGCTAAGAGGATTTCGAGATGAGAGATGGTGAAGTGATTCGCGGTGATTGGATATGAACACAAAAGAAGTAGGATAATTGAGAACCGCTTGAGCTAAATTTGTAAACAAGACAAGATTTCCCTCAAAAATGAATTGGAACGATAATAATTAAACAATTTTACATACATTATTTTGTTAAAAACATAGAGTTTTATGTAATAAAAATAGTTAATGCATTTATTTTTATAATAAATAATTATTGTGCTATGATTCTTACTCAAAAGATATCTGTTTTTTTCATTTTTAAGATAATGTTTTTTTTTCTAGGTAAAAATCAAAATAAATTTTTTTTTTAAATGGTTGAGGCACTTTTAACCTACGGAACAATACTTTTTGATTTATAAAATTATCCTTAATATTAAACAATTTCATATTCAGTTAAAAATTTTGTTTTTTTTTCTGTTACAAATATCATAATCGGGTTAGTCCATTGACTCATACTGGATTAACGTTCCCAATTATTTTCATAAAACAAGTTCTGTAATTATAAAAACTAACACGTAAAAATGCTCTAATACTTATTTCGTCTACTGTTACGAATTAATGAAAACGTTTACTTTTTTCAGTTAATCATTTTTCAGAAACTTTGTTAATTACTCGCAAGCCCATTAATCCCCTGTCAAATTTTAAGTACTCATAAATATGGTTTCATTTATCATCCACTGGTGTACTACCCGCTCAGTTACTAATCGAATACAGATAAGAAATCCCAGAAGCACGTTCATCCCCAAACAAAAGTTTCAAATGCCAATAATTCAAAAATAAATAACTCATACGCAGCGTGGGCATGGGAAGAAAACAAAAAATGTAAAAGGCATCCGGGAGAAAATACAATAAGAAAAACCATGAAACAAAGGCAAAGTCACGCCTGCCAAATGGTAAAAATGTTTCAGAGTCAATTGTAAATATTTTTGCCATTGAGTTTTATTTGAAAAGTTGCCGCTGGCGTTGTTGTTTTTGTTATTGAAGGTCTGTAAAAATGCCACCACCTAATGAAAAGCCACCCCCGAAATGTTAAAGGGGCGGTGGGTGTAAGCAATATACCTGGGGGCCCGTCAGGTTTTACACGCTCGTTACGTTTGATTTATAAAAGTTGATGTTGCTGCTGCTGTAAGGCGAACGCACAAATTAATTGCCGTTGTTGTGCGTTGATAAATTGCGTATTCGCCGCACTGTACGCCGGAGAGTTCTTTAACAATTTGTTGTACGGCGGAGTGAGTAAGCGAAATATTTAAGCAATAAATAAAATGCCAAGTCAAGTTTAGTTCGCTCCTGCAAATATCATTCGCTTTGATTAACGCAGTGGGATGAAAGTGGGGTTATGGCTAAAAGTTTGCCAGCCATTTAGCAGTTGAAAAGATATTTTAACAGGGATTCTTTGCATTTAATTAATTGCCCTGCCATGCTCCAGGTGCGATTAACAATGGACTTTAGTTCATTGTGGAATGCTTTAATCGGATTGTAATCCCAGAAAGCTTGGACAAAAACTATTACAAATTTGGCACGATTTTATTGTATTTGAGAAGGCTTAAGCCTTACTATATTCCAATCAATTATTAGCTTTTTACTTTGCAGAGACTTATTTAAATTATTTAAATTATTTAAATTCTTTTTATAAAAAACCAATCTTTCAGAGAGCTGATCTTGTTTAAAAAAGGGATTGCAAACATTTTAACCAATCCAATTAAAATACTTTTGCTTGTCGTATATGCAAAGATCATCTAGTATATTTGAATCAGTATTTGTATTCCTTAGCTCATTATTTTAATTTATTTGAACTTTCATCATTTCTATATTCCATTTTAACTTACTTGGATTACGTTTGTTGTGATTCTAAATGAAAATTTTTTAAGTTGTATAATTTGCTTTAAATGCCTCTAAAGATATAACATATTGGAGAAAATTTAATTAAGCACCTTTAAAGGGTATTGAATCTAATTTAAGCCGTACTCGTTAGCGGTAAATGTTCCCTGCCCCCAAAACGGTTATTAAACACCTCCCATTGCTGACCATCCGCTCACCTGCTTCTTAGCCGGCTGTCTCCATAATATATTTTCCTTAACGCTTTTCTTTCCGGCGCTGCTAATGCGAGACCCCTTGCCGCGAGATCCTGAGAAAGTCGGTACTTTGTTTTAGCATTTCTCTTAATTTGTTTTGGCAAGAAAAGAAAACAATATTTCTTTTGCAGTTTGAATGCTGTGTGGATATTTCACTCGGACCCGCTGAGTGCGGCGCCACCGGAAATGAAAACTTAACGCTTATTTGAGCCTTCAACAGTGCACATAAATCACGAGACTGATGTTGCCAGGCGGCTTTCGGCTTTTCCCCCGCCGACTACCCGCTTCCCCGATTTTCCTGCTGCTAAGCGAAGTCTTCTTTCGGGGTCCTTTAGCAATCGCATTTGGAGTCTGCTGTTTAGTCGGTTATATTCTCTATTTCACTCCGCAGTTTGTTCTGTCTGGGGGCTTTGTCTGCGGGCCTGTCATAATTCCGTCTCTAAATGTTTTTCGACCGCATTATGCTGATGACGATGATGATGATTGGGCGCATATGTGCGTGAAAAGTGTTCCACTCGCTTTTCCGCTTTTGCGGCGTGTGCAACTTCCGTTTCCGTTTGGCGCACCGGAAACGGCAGACGCCTGTGGCGGGCACTTTCACTGATTGCTGCTCCCCAGCTATTCATCCCCCAATATATATATATATATATAGAGCGTGCTCATTTGTATTTTCAGTTATTAGCAGTGCAACCCCACTTTTTCCGTCAGCAATAAAAAATATCTCGCAGGCAAGTGCATTTTCTTGCCCTCGGCGAAATGAGTTTCGTCTCAAAGTGTACATTTTCAAGTAATCTCAAAAATTTAGCTTTTCTCATTTGATTCAATTACACCTTTGGGTGTTGTAATTTTATTTGGGCTTTGCTCTTCGCCAAAACAAACGGCTTCAAGAGGAGCTCAATGGATGGCAAGAGAAAACGAACATTAAAGGAAGGAAAATTCAGGACGAAGCAAAAATACTGCAGCTGTTTTCAGAAGAAGATGCGTCTGCGGCTGGTCTTTAAGCTGAATTTGGAGGGGTGTCATTAGCTGCAGTGAAAAAAATTGTACTGTTAATTTTTTTACTTTAGTTTAACATAAAAGTTACTTAATAAATAATGATAGTGTGAATACCTTTAGCTTAACTATATATGTATACTAACAATAAGGTCAGACCATCAAATCGATTAATAAAGGTATTTAGGACGTCCATGAACTTGCACAGAAATTAAATTATATTTTCGTAAAATTTACATACATAGCTACCATAATAAATTTCATTAATCTTTTTTTTTCTCTTCTGATCTCTTCTTTGAATTGTTTATCTAGTCAAATACCTTTTAAGGAACAATTATAATTATTTAATTTAATATTTAATTATATTTAAACTAACTACTGTAAGGTTTAAAGTTATTTAATTATATTTAAACTAACTACTGTAAGGTTTAAAATAAAATTCAAAGTTTTGTTCAGTGCACACCTAAGTTGAGGTCATTTAAGCTCCTTTTGCCAGCTTTTCACCACCAACAATGGACGAAAAATGTGAATTTCGCGCTAGTTTTTATACAACAAGGCTGCTAATTTGCTGCTGCAACAATGCAGGCAACAGTGCTCTGTTTGTGCCCCCTTTTTCCCTTTTCCCTTATTACCACACCCCCCTTCACCCTCTGAGCCACAAGCTTATAAAAGCCACGCATCCATCAGGGCTGTAGAGGTCGCCTTTTGGTTTAGCTTTAATTTCATGCTTACTTTAATGCGAACAAGAGGGAAAACCCCCCGTTTTTCCCCCGTTTTCCACACCCTTGTTGACTTTGTGCTGTAGTTAACGGCTTTTGGCAATGGGGGAAATTGGCGAGGCGGCTTGTGGGTGGTGGGTGGCTTTGGAGGTTAACTACTTTTCATGAGCTTAATTTTAAATTGAGGCTGCTGCGGCGGCTTCATTTACTTTGTGCCCCGGCCAACTTTGTTGCCAGCAAACTTTTACGCGGACTGTTTAGCAAAAAGGCAAAAGTTAACTTGTGCCTCCCCCTTTCCCCTTCCCCTTCCCTCTCCTCCGCGCATCGGTTGTAAAATTCTATTAGGAAATGCAAACCGGTTGCAAGGCCATTGAGTTATTAAGCCAACTAATTGCTTATTTGCACTGGGAAAATCTAGGCGATCCAATCCTCGCAATCGCAATTTGCACTCAGCGCGAAAAATTGCCACTCACGCCCCTCACTTTCCAGGAGGCGTGGCCTGCCCAGATAGCGAATCTCCCCATCCACTTTATTCGGCCATTCACACAGTAACGCCTCCTTTTCATTTTCCTATTGAATGAGTGAGGTTGGTTGATTTTTCCAGCCTTAAGTTTTAATTGCGCGGCAAGTTGCTCATGATCGTGAGTTTAATTAAACCGCGGAGCTCGGCCATTGCGTGTTGATGACTCTATCAGGGGGCAGGGCCTATCTATCCATCTACTGAAATTAATATTTGATTTTTGCTTCGTTAATAGAATGCAGCAAAGAATTTACCTTCTCCATAAATAATGTGAAAAGTTATTCGAGGTTACTGCTGGAGAAGTTATATTAATGGTAGTAGTGAAGTTTTGAAAAGGATCAAAATACTGGGATTTTATAAAAATCATTTGTTTTGGGTTCTCTCGAATTTATTGAAATAAACTTAACATAAACTTAAACATTATTACATAACTACATTGAAAACTGAAGTTTGCAAAACCATTCAAGCACTATCATCATACGAGCACTTTTAAAGCCATTTTTAAATATGATTAACGTTTCTTAATTTTTAAATGATAAAATCATAAATAGCAGTACCTATACTACATTGTTATTTTTTTTTTTTAATTATTGTTTTTTAAAGGAACTTGTTGATTATTTGTTACGTTTCAATAATGAGTTTTTTAATCCTAAGAGAACATTTATTTCTAGAAATTTTTCTGAAAACAATTTAATAATTCTCTACATTACCTGATCCTAGAAGTTGGTTCTTCTTCTACTTATTCAGTTGGTTATTTGTTTAATAACCCTTCCTCATATTTTATTTAGTTATCCTTTACTTTAACACCTTTTTAACCCCCCACTCTTTGCGCGTAATTAATAAATCGTTGCAACTTTGCAGACATTTCGTAGCTAAATTTGAATTTGAGCCGTCTTTTCATCCTCCCACTTAGCATTAAGCACGATATCCTTGCTCTTTGCATTGTCTGCATATGCGAGCAACTTTGGCCAAAAGCAAACCACTTAAATTCATTTTAATTCAAGCGGATAGCAATCCCCCACAATTCCTACCTTTCTCCTAATAACCAGACTTTTCGTAGCTCATAATAATTTCACAACGCATACACTTGCCGTAAAATAAATTTCCTGCATTTTTGCTTAACCCAAGGTTTCCGTAGTGTACATTGCGATGTGCCCCCGGAAAATGTTCTGTTTTTCTTTAGGGTCTTCCTATTTTTATACCCTTGCAGAGGGTATTATAATTTCAGTCAGAAGTTTGCAACGCAGTGAAGGAGACATCTCCGACCCTATAAAGTATATATATTCTTGATCAGCATGACTAGGCGAGTCGATCTAGCCATGTCCGTCTGTCCGTCTGTCCGTCTGTCCGTCTGTCCGTCCGTTTATATGCAAACTAGTCTCTCAGTTTTAAAGCTATCTGCATGAAACTTTCCCAAAAGTTGTCTTTCTATTGCAGGTAGTATATAAGTCGGAACGAGCCGGATCGGACGACTATAGCATATAGCTCCCATAGGAACAATCGGAAAAATAAATGAAAAAAAATTATAACTTTGCTGTTTTTTAATTTTTTGTTTAGTTCTTCGACATATAGTAATGGTTAAATAATTCAGAATTATGGTTTAAATTTCATCAAAATCGGACGACTATAGCATATAGCTCCCATAGGAACAATCGGAAAAATAAATGAAAAAAAATTATAACTTTTCTGTTTTTTAATTTTTTGTTTAGTTCTTCGACATTTAGTAATGGTTAAATATTTTCGATTTACGGTTTAAATTTCATCAAAGTCGGACGACTATATCATATAGCTCCCATAGGAACAATCGGAGAAATAAATGAAAAAAAATTATAACTTTTCTGTTTTTTAATTTTTTGTTTAGTTCTTCGACATTTAGTAATGGTTAAATATTTCCAATTTACGGTTTAAGTTTCATCAAAGTCGGACGACTATATCATATAGCTCCCATAGGAACAATAAAAATATATAAAATAACTATCAAATAATTGAGCTGCAAATCATCATAGCTTCAATGTTTTTAAACATATACGCAGTAAATCATAATTTTAATGTTTTCAAAAATGTTTAATTATTGCAATAGCTGCAAGGGTATATGAACTTCGGCTTGCCGAAGTTTACTTTCTTTCTTGTTACTCCTTTTTTTGGTGTGTCTAGTGGGTCTCAAAGGGTTTCACACTTTGTATGTTTGCGGCAGGAGGCAAAGTCTGCATATGAAAATATTTGCGAAGCCTTTTGCAATGCGGAAGCAGATTATGAGACTGGGACGAGTCTGGGGAAAAGTGTAAGTGTAAATATTTAATGCTCGTTTTGGTTTATTATAATTTTATTGCAGTGACCGAAGATTGCTTAGAGGTTTATGAAAAAAATCAGGTAATTTAACATTTAAAGTTTCTAGTAGAGATAATTCCTTTCTTCTTTTACTATTACCTTCAGTTAACTTACTGGATTTTGTTTCCAATTTAATTAATTTAAATAAATTACTATTTCTGTCAAATTAACCTTTTCACCTTGAGGTCTTATTAAACTATGTTTATTAATATAGGTTCAATAAAAATTTAAACAGTTGTTAAACTTTTAATTTAGTTAAATATCTTTGTGTTAGCAATTCAAACAAATAAAAAAAATTTTATTTCAGTTCACTTCTAGCATTAGTAATTGGAAAATTTTAAAATGCTAAAATTTTCCTGAATTAGTCAGAAAGAAAAAAAAAAATCTAAAATAAATAAAACAAAGATTTTGAGGCGGATCAGTAAATTACAATAATTAACATCAATATAATATTTATTGTCACTGTTTATATTTTTAAGATACATAAAACTTTTACATTTATATCACCTGAAATGTATATTTTTATACCCTTGCAGAGGGTATTATAATTTCAGTCAGAAGTTTGCAACGCAGTGAAGGAGACGTTTCCGACCCTATAAAGTATATATATTCTTGATCGGCATCACTAGTAGAGTCGATCTAGCCATGTCCGTCTGTCCGTCCGTTTCTATGCAAACTAGTCTCTCAGTTTTAAAGCTATCTGCATGAAACTTTCCCAAAAGTTGTCTTTCTATTGCAGGTAGTATATAAGTCGGATCGAGCCGGATCGGACGACTATAGCATATAGCTCCCATAGGAACAATCGGCAAAATAAATTAAAAAAATTATAACTTTGCTGTTTTTAATTTTTTTTTTTAGTTCTTCGACATATAGTATAAGGTAAATATTTCAGAATTACGTTTTAAATTTCACCAAAATCGGACGACTATATCATATAGCTCCCATAGGAACAATCGGAAAAAAAGGAAAAAAAAAATTATAACTTAGCTGTTTTTTAATTTTTTTCTTAGCTTTTCAACATATAGTATTGGTTAATTATTTCAGAATTACGGTTTAGATTTCATCAAAATCGGACGACTATATCACATAGCTTCCAAAGAAATAATAAAAATATATAAAATAACTATCTAATAACTGAGCTGCAAGTCATCATAGCTTCAATGTTTTTCAATATATACGCAATTTTAATGTTTTCAAAAGTATTTAATTCTTGCAATAGCTGCAAGGGTATATGAACTTCGGCTTGCCGAAGTTTGCTTTCTTTCTTGTTTGGAATTTCTTTGCTAAGATATGCAACGCCTTAATAAAAATCCAACAACATATTTAAGACATCCTTAAGCACTATTCCCACAAAACGAAATGTATTCATTTTATTATTTTGTATTTTTAATTCATACCATTTTAATTGCCAGTTGAATGGAGAGCAATCAATTTGGTGAATTGTTCTTGTGCAAACACCTTAAAATGCCATAAATTCTCGACGGCTATTTATTGTTTTTATCGGCTGACCCAATTTCCGAGAGCAAACCAAACAGAACAGAAGCTTTGCCTGCAAAATGGATGACCCTACACATCATTCATTGCCATATCTTTCGATACCTAATCCATTGTTTTTTGGCCATTGGCAAACAATACGACAAATTGCTATTGCATTGTCGATCTCCCCTCTCTCTCGGTTTTTGCAATTTTCGCAAATTGTTTTTACGCAAAATATTTGCGTTTAACTGCTGTTTCGAGGGCTTTTATATTTTTGTGCCCGAGATATAGTATATCTGCCATTTATATAGGCCATTAATATTGCATTTTTGTTGCACTCGAAACATTCCATCGATCGCTGAATGCGATTTTTGTCAGCGTTTTTGCTGCGTTTCAAATGGCAGAAATTTCTCGACATCCTCGCAGATTTGGTTGTTTTTCGCCGTTTTGCATTTCCGCATTTTTGCATCGAAATTAATTTGCGTAAATTGTATTAAATGTTTTGCCATGCCCAGCAAACTGTGCAAATTTTAATTGAATGCCTTTTGTTTGCCTCTGAATAATTCAGCAATGTTTGCCTTTTGTTGCTGTAGTTGTTGGCTTTATTGAACCGTTTTTCCAGTGCAATTTGATGGGCACAAAAAAGCAGTGCGAATTGCTCTCGACGCGATAAACGGATAAAGCGAAAAACCACCGCAAGCCCGGTAAATGCAATTTGAACGGTTCGATACTAATTGGTTTATAGATTTTATTATGCTTTAATTATTTCTCTAAAAATAAATATGCCTGTGTTGCTGGCCTACCGTATGGTTGGAAATTAGTTGTAGCTAATCCTTTGAGCGGCTTTTTTTGGAAAGGAAACTTAAAGATTAATTTTCCGAATGAACAGTAGGCCATAGACAAAACTTCAATTAAAAACTTAGATTTTGTTTACCTTTTTTTAAAAAAAAAAAAAACATCTGATTAGAATTTTGAAAGCATAATCAACCAAGAAGTTAAATAACTGATATAAAATATAGAAATAAGTGGTATTATGAATGAATGTTAAATTTGTAAAATTAAGATTAAGGACTTATAATTGATATAAAATATAGAAATAAGTGGTATTATGAATGAATGTTAAATTTGTAAAATTAAGATTAAGGACTTATAAAATGTAAATAAATATGTACAATAATTTAATTTCTTACCACGATAAAGGCATTTTTCTCCTTGAACTCCCTGACAGAGTTCACCAACATCTTTCAGACATCAATCACTCAATCCTTGATTGGAAGCATGCCCAGCATCTATAACCATGTTATTGATGAATTACCATTTTAGCCAGTGGCCAGACAAAAAAAAAAAAACCGCTTTAATTAAAAGCCGCCGAGGCGGGACAGTTGCACTTGCAGTGCAGCGAATAAATCTTTTGGCGCGACCGCAAGACACGAGGCGCATTCAAAATGCTAAATTAGTAAAATGTCACTTTCGCTTTCAAGTCGAGAGGGAAAATTCCAGGGGGCACAGGCTGTGTGCATTGTTGTCGGCACTGATCAAAGCCGCAAAATCCAACGACGACGGAGATGCGGCAGCCACATAAATTATCACGGCCTAAGCAGGCGCAGACACTTGCCAAAAGTGTTGGCCAAAAAGGGGGGAAAAGGGGCGAAATGCGGACCACTGTCGTGCGAAATGTTCCACATGTGGCGAGCAATGCATTGACACACTTCAAAGGCGTTTTCAGTGCAACTAAGTGGGCTAAAAGAGATAAAGGGTGTCAGAATCGTAAAAGAGTTTAATGACTGAATATACTGATTTAAATTTGTCACATTAAAAAAGTATTTGACAACAAGCTAAAAAGGGTAAAATCAGGCATTTACCCCATAGACCAATACTTTATTAGACTAATTTTAAATTGACATAAGAAAAATAAACTTTTATTTGAAAACATAAGCTATAGGCCTATAAATGTTTTTAATATTTAAATAATTTAAATTAAAGAAAAATGTATACGTTTTACATTTTATTAACAAATAGTTATGATCATATTATAATTAAATAATTCAAATATATATATCACAAATTTAATTTAATTTTTGTTTGCTTGAGCAGTCCTATTTTAATATTTCAAACAAATAATAATATAAGTGTGAGAGAACGATTATTTTCGATTTACATTATGGACAAATAAAAACCATCTTTCTCTAGCTGCTTTAAAAAATCGAACTTGGGCTAGAGTATTTATTAGGTTGTCGATTAAATAAATTTGAACAGCATAATATCAGTTACCACACATGATTTGTTTAACGACTACCCTAAAGCAATCGAATAAAGTGTGAAAATGGTAAACTACCTTTGGCTTACTGGGAAATCCATACCATATCTCCTGGTGGCACACATTTCGGAGAACTGGATACTTTGCTGTTCGCAATTGCAATTTGAATTGTGTATCGATGCTCGTAAATATGTTTGGCCAGCGGATATGGCGAGGAATCAGAAATGGAACTGGATTTGGGCCAATAAAACGCCGGCATGCATAAATCTTGAGCCGTTTATTGGGCAATTCCAGCATGGCGAGTATCTCATGAATCGTTTAGGATGGCATACAGATTGCTTCCGGTGGAATTGCCCACTAAAGTTTGTCAAAATCGTCTGTCCGAAGGAAATAAATCAAATGTTAGAAAATTTGGTTTATACTAATAGTTGTTTTAAATCGAAAATTGAATATCTATATAGATAAGCATAAACTTCTGTTCACAAACATAAGTCCGTTTGAACAAACATTAGTTTATCTTTCAACACAATACAAACCAAAGATTTCTTTTAATGATTTGAATGCTTTTATCACTCAGTTCATAAAAAGAGGAGTCAAAATCTTTTACCATATCTCAATTTCGATATCAAATTCAAATTGAATTTCGTGGGATTCCATGGACATCTCTATTCCATCGCTGTGAACGTGACTTACCCACTTTCACGATGTCCATCGCCTAGTCAATCAAACAAAGTTTGTTGTCGAGTAGCTCGCTGCATTTCCATAAGTTAACTACCGTTCTGGCACTCTGAAACACATGTCACGCACTTCTCGAACAACTGGGAAAAGCTGGAAAAGCCCACGCGGTGGCAATTTCAACTGCACTCCACAGCTGGCCAGGCCAAGCTGAAGCCAGTCTTTGGGAATATACCCACGCCGAAGAAAAAGTCTCCGGGCCATCTGTAAGTGGAGCGAACAAAATAATCAAAATGGGAATAAAATCAAAACATTGCGGCCACTGGCAATTTGCATGTGCAGAACCAAAGCATATCTGTGCTCAAAAGATTTTTAGCTTGGAAAAGAAATAAGCTATATTTTAAAGTAAAACAAAATACGAAATAATTTCAATTAATTTTGTACATTGACTGCTAACTTATATTTAAATTTAATTTTAAGTAATGTAAGAAATTATATTTATGATACTTTTAATATATTATTTCATATATATCAAACAAGTGAAGATTTTGATTGAACATTATTATTTAAAAGGGGTAAGCAAATCAAGTATTAAAATTATTTTATAAATATTTTTTTGTTAAAAAAACTTTTATTATGCTTCATGGATTAAAATATGGAAAATTTATGCGATCGCTTAAAGTCTCATAATTAAAACATATAAACAAAATAAACATACTTTAATATATTAAGTTATTTGATTTTTTCAAGTTTGGAAGGTGTTGGTAGAAGTATTCTTTTGGAAACAATTTTAAATGAGCTGAAAACTATTTTTAAATATTTTTACGGTGATGTCATCAATAGTTATCGTGGATATGTATTATAGCCTGGGATCATTTGCAAAGTCTAGGTATTTTACAAAATTGATTGAGGTTCCTCATAAGAAATATTTTGAACATTCTATTGTACTTTTCATAGAGTTTCAATCATGCTTCTTTGTCTAAAGAGACTATTATGTTCATCTTAATAATATTGAAATTTTTAATTTAATTTTGTTCTTTTGTATAACACTATTAACAATAATAATAACAACCACACGGTTTTATAAAAATAATAGGAATATAAAATTAATTTGAAACGCTTAATCAAACACGTTTAACATTTCCTTTTTAATTCAAGGTAAATTTATTTATCTAAGTAACTTCTTAAACAATTTTTATTATTCGCATTCATAATAATTCAGTTTTTCCATTTTCTTCAGTCCTTAAGTGCTGTTTCCAGCCAAGTGCTCATCGCTGCGCTGCAGGCTACTTGAAGACATCGCTGGAGGCGCCTCCTTTGCAGTTGGCAGTACGAAGTGGAGTGGAAGAGTGCGTTGAAGACACTTGTTGGCTGCCCGCCAGTTGAGGATGATGATGGTGATTGCGAATGTAGCGGCGATGATGATCGCGCCCGACGACAGCATAACAAATGAACATTTAGATGGAGTTGCAGGCAAATGCCAGCGGCCTCCGCATTTCTTTATTGCCATCCCACTCGGCGGTCAGAAAAAAGTGCGAGTGGGACTGCGACGCAAGAGCTGCATGCAGCTTTAATCAAGCCTCAAGTGTCAAAGTCTAAAGTGATACGAAGGGTACTATATTTTACTACCGATATTATCACGTAAGTTTCTAGGTACCAAAATTTATGCCTAATAATAATTTAACATAAAGATAAAAACTCTTGTTTAAAAACTGCTCAAATGCTGTATTTATAAGTAAGTAACGGGGTAGATGATAAACGTAAAGTTAAGATTTGCTATATGCAAAAACTATAAAACGTTAAATATATAGTTTTTTTTTTAATATATATAAAAAATGGGTAAACAAAACTTTTCAAAATGAATAAAAAACTATTTTTATCACTATCATAAAAATAACTTAGGTTAATGCGCATAACAACTGAAAAAAAGGTAAGAAAGCTACACTTTCCTGTTTAAGTATACACATCGGTTCCATCTCATCTCTTATAGTTTTTTCTTAGACTTTGCCTACCGAGTCAAGTGACTTTGGTTAACTTGACGTCGACAACGCCATCGCGTTCATCACACAGGAGCAGAAATAACTACGAATGCAATAACTCCGCCTCCAACTCCAATTGCCTTTATTAAACGTTGGCCTGTCAGCCTCGGATTGGGTGTTTTTCTCTTCGCCAGCTGCCTCTGATGCTGCGCGATGAGTTGTTGAAAAGTTAAAATGGATTTTACGCAAAGTTTTTAATTTGCCGCTCTTATCCCGCAAATCGTTGACCCTTGCAGCATGTTCTATTCTCTTTACTGCGTATAATTACATTCATTAATATCTTTTCAGAAGATGAGGAAACTTCTTAGAACTGAATTTTTTATGCTAGAACTTAATTATAAACATAAAAAATGTATCGATTGTTTGAAAAATCTTTATTTAAATTTGAATTGAAGCTCATTACAAAACTTTGATTTTCCTTCCATATCACAACACTTTACTTTTCCTGTTTCTTGTGCAAAGGTCTCATTGTTCTGGTAACTTTTCGCTTTTCTTGCGAAACACTTTTAAAAACCCCATTTTATCCTGGACCGTTTGCATTATCCATTTTATGAACCACACCATTTTTGCATTAAAACTTACACAATGCCTTTAAAGGACAGCCCACGCAACGTGAATGCAGCTTTTGAGCCAAGTCACCATCGGCGTCTAGACATTGGTAAACAAAGGACAAAAGACTTTTTTGCAACTATAGCCAAAGAACAAAAGATCCAAGGAACCAAACCAAAAAGTGCGTTGGAAGTTTTTGAGGTTTTCTTATTATACTTTTTGACTCCTGATATTTGCCTTAATGCACTCCAAGTTAATAATTGCGGTTAGGTGTACAACTACCAGGATTTCAAACGTGACTTGCAAAAATGATTTTCTTTTGTTAAACATTTTTATCTGCATTCTTCTTGGTTATAATATTTTTAATGTTAATTTTAAGAACCATTTCATAGGACAAGACTTAAAGAATAGGCTTCAATCAATTTTTTTTTATAGAAATGTTGAACTAGAATATGTAATATTTGTCTTAATTAAACGTATGTCTTGATGATGCATTAGAAATTTTATGAGACTTACGATTTGTATGCCAGAATCAAAGTATTCTTTTGTTGGGGCTTTTAAAAAACCTGACTCCATGTGAAAAATAACCGTACCAACTCCACCTTTTCAGTTTGTCATTCACGTTAGCGACTTCCCAGCCTGTCTTTTGGCCATGCTAAGGTATTCAGCGAGCAATTTGCAATTTATATTTGGTTAGCCAGGTTGTCAAGGAAGCGGCTGCAGTTGCAGTTGCAGTTGCAACGTGAGACAATTGCAACGAGCTGCAGATGCACACAGACACACGGGCACAAATTAGTTAAATTACAGGCGCTTGATTAGAAAAAGTGGCTTTGGCTGTTGCAACTTCTTCTTGGCATCTCAAGCGCTCCACTCTTTCTCCTCAGATTGCCGTCTTTTTTTGCAGCTTTTGCCGCTAACGAAGCTCAATTCGAGCGCCAAATTGAAATTGATTGTGACATTTGATCATGCGTTTGCCTTTCTGCCTCGTTCTTGGTCTCGAGAAAGAGATGGCAACAGGGCGAGGGGAAAGAGACGGCTTGCTGTCTTTGGAATTTGTGCGGAAAATTGCTAAAACGGTAGGCGCGCAGGTGTGCTTCGTTTTCACCTCTTCCCCCCATTTTCCTTTTTTTTTTGCTTCAGCTTTTCTTGGCGGATACGCACTGGATTAATTGGACGGATGTGCATTGGGTTGATGAGTTGAGCCGAGACAACTGGAGAAAACTGTGGAGCTGAAGGCTCAAATGCAAGCTGGTAGGCCTCTTCTGTCAGGGATTAAGATGAGTTTTGTTTTAAGACGCCAGAGGAAAAAAGTTTAAATTGCTTCGGTGTTGGGTGCAATGAAAAATGATTGGATGTTTAGTTGAAAAGTGGGTTGAAGGATATTGTAACCCGAGGGGATTATCAAAAGTGGTTAGATATGACATCGGCAAAGTTATTAGAAAGATTACTCTCACTATTTAAACAACAAATTAAAATAATAAATGCCAATTCTGGCTCATACAATTTTTATAGTGTTTAATTTTTTTCATCAGTATAATAGATGGAAAAATCGTCTTAAATCGTCCACCTCTAATGTTAAATGAATAAACCTATGAAATTACCAATACCTTTGAAATCATTTTTTATTTATTTTTTTATCTTTTTATGTGGTTTTTATTTATCTTAACTATGTTTTTATATATTATATATATTGTCAAGTACCTTTAAGTTTCTTTGATCACAGAGTCGCTATTTGTTGTCCCCTGTTTAGGAGCTCTGATCTTCCTTTTACAGTGACTAAAAATATCTTTTTGTTATAAAAAACAAGCTTAGGTAATTTTTTGGGCATGTTTGCCCAAATATATACATATATTGTAGACCAATCGCTATTATTAATAAAATTAAGGAATTTATTTTTTCTGGATGTCTTATTTTTGTTTTTGTTCAATAAGTTATTGATCTGCAAAGCGTTGTTTTAGATATATTTTCTAGATCCCGCAAGTCTTTATTCACAAATTACATGACTCACCTGAACTGCTTATCCGGTTCTAAGAACTATGAATATGCAACGGCACTTATGTCTTTGGGCCTAACCCTGCGCCAAAGCTCATCTGGAGAGCATTTTACTAGCACAGCTCGAAAGGGGTAAATCCCCACATGAATAATTACAGCGCACGCAGTTCATTTAATTTCACTTGTGGGGGTGGAAAACCCTTTAGCCAGCGAAATGCGCGAGGCACATGAATGAAAATATTTAATGAAGAAATTTATAACAAACTTTTGCAAATGGCAGCAGACTGCCAAAAATGGCTGTAGATGAAGAAAGTGCCAGGGCGGTAAAAAATTATGAACATTAAATGGAAATTAAGCTAATCAATTAGGTCCAAATTGTGCTTAAGATTGGCAACGCTTTTGTAAGTGCACCGAAAATATTATTTTTAAATTTTTATATAAATAGGAAACACGCTTTTGATTAATCTAATGAAATATATTTTTGTTTACAATAGTTGTTTTAATTATATTATATATATATATATATATATATATATATATATATATATATATATATATATATATATATATATATATTATATTATATTATATATATTATATTCATACGTTTTTTGAAAGTTCTTACATTTAAAAATATTTATAAATATTGAATATTAAATCAATTCTAGGCTTTTTCAAAGTTATTAAATTTATAAAATGCCCACTCCAAATTTAATTCTACAATTTTTTTAAGCTATAAAAAAAACAAAAAAATATAAGAACTTTCCAGTTTTTTTTTATTTTTACAATTTAACGAATATTTTTAAATTAATTTAAAAATTTTACATGTATCCTTAATATTACTTTTTGAAGTCTTACATATATTTCACTGTGCAAATAAGTTTAAAGTACGCTCACTAGCGACTTCTGGTCCATTCGCTGCCTAACCCAATTAGCTGAAAGCAGGCAAATCCCTTCATTCCTCACTCTACCGCTGCTATAAATGACCCACATTTAAATTGTGATCAATTAAGTCTTCCCATTACCATACCCATCCCGTAAACCCTTTGAATCCCGTGCTGTGTAGTATCTGTTGCCATTGCATAGCTGAGTTAATGATTGGAAATTAATTTGTCAGCCAGGGGAATGGGCCAATGGGATTACGCAATTGCGTAGACAAATTGCTGGCAATTAGCAGGGAGTCCGAAGACGTCGACAAAGGCATTGTTCGTCAGGAGATTCCTGGCTGATTCCCATAGTTCAGCTTAGGAGGATGACTCGAGCTCAACTTAACGGCAATGGCAATCGATCTGTGTCAGGTGTGGAGTCGAGCTATTGATGTGAATTAAGTAGTTGATTAATTGACAGTTGGGAAACTCTGAAGGGAAATAGATGAAGTGTTATCACCCTATTAGGTCATAAGTCTAAGAGTGTATTGTTTTGTTTTAACCACGACAGTTTATTAAGGATTACAAGGGCTTATCTCAATAAAAATTTTAAAATATCCATAAAGGTATTTTTGTTTTGACCTTTAAAAGTAATGGAGGGTCTTCAAAAATGTACGTGATGAATTTTAAGTTTTCTTTTTAGTATTTATAATGTTGTATGGTATTTTGTATTTTTTATTTAAAAGATTTTTTAAAAGCTCTTCGACCAATTCCCCCAAAAGCTTATAACCATATTCCCACACATTTTATACATCCCACTAATTACGAAAACCCCTTTCTTGAAACTTCTGAAAATAACATCTTTTATGGTCGCCCTAAACGAACCGAGAAATTTCAGCCAAAACAATAAAAAGGCGTCACCACCAACGAGAACTTGCTGCCAACTTGAATGGCCCAATCAAATTAAGTACTAATCCTTGGGAAAAACCGCGAACAATTTAAAATGATTGTTAAGTAAATTTCCCAAAACAATTACGATGGTCTAGTGCACACTCAGAGAAAATCTGCGAGAGAGATTTAGTATAAAAGCGCAGGCGCGAAGAGAGGAGATTTGTTCTAGCATGCGATAAATTTGTAGCATGTCGGCAATAATGGATGATTAAGAACGAAGGACTGGCGCTTTACATATGTGTAAACTGTTAGCAGATGGCCATTGAACAAGACAAGACAACAATAATGAGTTGGCTTTTCTGGACAGGTAAGGGGAACAACTTTTTGAAGAAACTGAAGGAAGGATAATCCACTTAGGAGTGCCTTTAGCTATAGTGTGTGTGGGCGAAGTACTGGCGACAACAATGTTGCGCACACAACAAAAAAATATAAATTTCTTATTCTATTATATTATAGAACTTTAATTTAACTTAAAGTAAATGTAATTGATTACAACAGCAAAAATAAACACTTTCTTTTTGTAGAAATTTAGGTGTATTTAAAAATATAAATATTTCAAACATTATAAAAGTTTATCAATTTTAATTAAAACAATAATAGTTTTAAATTCAAAATAAATATCTTGACAATTGTAAGCTTAAAAAAGTATATTTTGAATTGTAATTTTAAATTCAAAATAATTTGTTAACTTAAATAAATATTTTACAAAATAAAAAAAAATTAGTAATTTTAGATATATAGAACAAATATATAGAAAGTTGTAAAAGTATTAATTATAAATATATCAGAAATCATAAATTATTTTTTTTTTTTATAAAACAATGCTGTTTAGCTATTAATAAATCTTTTTAACAAATTTAATGACAGTTTAAAAATAAATTTTAAATTCGTTTTCTCTGTGTATTCTTGGGACATGGGGAGAAATTGTTTTATTACCCGGGCGAAGCCGTTGAGTGTGTGTTGACTGAAAACAAAGGTGCGCACAATAAATTACATTGTTACACGGAAACTTACGACCAGGACACGGACTCACACTCGCATATCTGTGCATATGTGTATATAGAAGAGGTCCTGGCAGGAAGTCAGCAACAAGCGCGGCGTTAATGAAAAGGATTTCTCCGGCATCCACATGTCTGCCCTTAGTGCAGCCACCTAGCTTCCATCTTTTAACTGAACTGACTTTCCTCTTTGGGTTACTTAATATTTAAACTCCGGCCAGACGGGAGATTTTCTAAGCAGTGGGGTAGAATCCTATAGTCCTGTCTTTTGATGTCCTCGACCCATTAGTTGAGGTCTCAACTTTTGCATAAATAAACGCCTCAGTTCATTAGTGAGTCTCGCCCTCAGCACCTCCCGATTCTCAATTGCAAAAAGGGTTCCCTTTGGGGTTTTTGCGGTTCCCGGAGCCATCGGTTACTGCGGTTAGCTTTTGGGCACAGAATGCGTGAAAGTGTCATAAGCCAGGATAGAAGGGAAGATTTTATGACGGACCAGACCACAGTTACAGCTGGAAAATAGTTGGGCTGTTGTTTTGCGGCATCTGTTTAAAGTTTAATGATTTTTTAATCGATTTTGACGGAGTTCGTGGAGAAAAGCAAATGGAAAATGATAACTAAAATCATCCAAAAAATGCTTAATAATGTATATGTTAATTAAAGAGGTAGTTTTATAAATCCTACTCCCTTTGATTCTTTAATATTCCCCCTTATTTGTACCCAATATGAAAAATATAGATAAGGCTTAAGTTGTATAGTGGATAGTAAAACCAGATAACTTAATATACTGCTTAAGGCAGGGACTGTAATCATTATAAGCGATTAAAAACCAAAACTTAATTACTATTTTTTGTGCTAAAATTTGTTCTTCAAAAATATTGATTATAGTTTGAGTTTTATATTTTGAGCATAAAATTTCGCACAAAGTCGAATAGACAAAATGATTATACATTTTTTAATCAAATTAATAATTATTGTTAACGGTCCCTGAATACTAGATTATATTTTCCGTTAGCCAAAATGGACTCATTTCAGTTTAAAGCAAAGTCCCTGAATCCCAGCAGCTGATGTTTTCTCCATCGAAAACATTTAGTCGAAAGCCGTCCTTCAAAATTCAACAACCCCAATCCTCTTTCCCCCTTTCTATCCGAACTTTTCCGGATCCGGACTGCCCAAACAACCTTCCTCCGACTCGATCTATGGGTACGGTGGTCAGCGCCCTGCAGCGCCCCACCATCTTTGTGAGCATGGACAGTGTGCACGCGCAATTTGTGCGCGAGACGATCAGCAGCAACAAGGTGGTGATCTTCAGCAAGAGCTACTGCCCCTACTGCAGCATGGCCAAGGAGCAGTTCCGGAAGCTGAACGTCAAGGCGACGGTGGTCGAACTGGACCAGCGGGAGGATGGCAACGAGATCCAGGCGGTTCTTGGCGAGATGACGGGATCGAGGACCGTGCCCCGGTGCTTCATCGACGGCAAGTTCGTGGGCGGCGGCACCGATGTGAAGCGGCTCTACGAACAGGGCATCCTGCAAAAGTACTTCCAGTGAGACGCGTGTCGGCTCATGAAAATCCAATCACATTTTGTTGTTCTGGCACAACACAAAGATTTAAGTTGGTTTAAATGAATAAGTAGAGACAAGTTCGTTATTGAAATTAAAAGAACTATACAGGCACTCACAGCCATCGATTTCTGTTAGCTTTTTATTGTTCTGGTCACTTAAGAAGTTTAAAGTATTTAATTTGATATACAAATGATCTTTGTATTCATTGTTTAACATCTACATGGCTATTAACATGATCGCTGGTTCCGAAATAAGCCATGTTTAACCAAAAATTTCAAATACCTCTTTTGCTTTAAGTATGAGTACTTCAAGCTTAGTCCTAGCTTTACAATCTTATAAGCAAAAAAAAATTTAAAATTATTGTTTTAAAACCACTTAATATGAAATCAAAAAAAATTAATATTTAAAAGACCTTAAATGTGCCAGACCAGACCAATTTAATGCATTTTTTCATGTGTTGGCCTGTGCGACGAAATATAAAAGGTAAAAACAAAGGTAATGGAGACAAGAGGCGGATAAACAGAGATGCCTTTTATCTGCTCAATATGACGCTTAAGTTGTTCCTGAAAAGGATCACAACTGTCTGAGGGCGGGGAGAAAACAATTAAGAAGAGAGTCCTCGCAGGCTCAACTCAATGCTCTTTCCTTTCGACTGCAGTCGGCAGTCGTGTTTCATTGTTGTCCTCTATGTTGGGGCCTTTTCCCCACTTTTAACGAATTCCTACCCATTTGAATATGGAAAAATTGAAAGCAACGTCATGAGGTCAAGGCCCGCTGTGTTAAAGTTTTAAGACTCCATCGAACAATTCACAAAGGGCAAGCATGAGATCGTCCATACTTCATCGTATATGCTTTTCGTTACCTAGACAACTAGCTGGTGAATTTCGTACGAACGTAAGCTTAAATTGATTGGAATTTTCTCCAAATTGCTTGTAATTTGTTTGGCAAATTGTTTTCCTTGCATTCTGTTTTGTTTTCAAAAAATTTCTTTAACAACGTCGAGTTCAGTTAACTGTCACATACACGAAAATTTATCGTAATTCACCTGGGCAAAACGAATATAAAATGTCACGAAACACGTGTCGTAAGCGTAATTTGGCTCATCGATTGTTTTTTGAGTTAAATTTTCGCGTAGGCAGTAAAAGGATTGATTATAGAAAGTGTTGAATAATGTGATCCCCCCCTTGGATTGGTAAACAAGTTATTTGCAATTGTTATTGAATACTATTATATGTTATTTCTGCGAAATTTATTTTTTGATAAATTATTATTCCTTATTTTTCATATTGAGTGATTATTTTAGATATACTGATAATAATTATTTTAAAATAGTTCCATATTGATGTTTAATTTAAATTTTTAGAGTTAAGTGGTATTATAGTCCCCGCCCTAGAAAACTTTTATAATTTTTGATGTGTCTGACTTATCAAGCATTAAAACTTGTTATGGCTAGCAACACGAAGAATTTACAACTGCAATGGAATGGCAATTTTTTATGATCCCCACCGCTGGCCATAACTTTATTTTTTCGCTATATCTATCTGGATAGGGAACATAAGCTGAAGGGAGTAAAAAAAAGTGTTGCAGTGGCATATAACTTTGTTTTAATTTGTTGGAGGATGAATGCGATTGCCACCGACGGACTGTCAGAGTGGTAGTATTGAGCTGGCAATCGCTGACTAACTCAATAAAAAATGCATTTGGCATTTTGATTGCGAAATTATCTAGTCAGTGGGGCAACATTGTTGCCAGGCCTTAATTTCATTTGCCCAGACATTTTTAATGGTCGAACAATGTATATAGCACTCAATCTTTCAATTATCAGCGTGTTAAGTTGCGTAAAGCGAAAAACTCTCGCACAAAAAGAATTTATTAGAATTTTCTTTGCCCCGACGAGTTGCGGGCTTGAATAGTTTTTGTGACTCCACCCTTTCCACCCCCCGCCCTGATCCCCAAAATGTGGCAGCCAGACTCCTGTTAGACCATCCATATATCATATAGTTTCCACCAACTCTGTCTGCTCCACTGCATGTGCATGAAGGAGCGAGCTGCAGCGGGTCCTTCGCCTTTGATAGACGATTTATTAAGCGTTTTATTATTAGTTTTCTCGTTCGGTGGCTTTTGTGGCATTTTTGATTACAAATTCCAGGGCATCGGAGTCTTGTAATTACCAAAAACGACCGCAAAATGGGCGGTTATTCTATTATTGGAGATTCTTTTTGCGGCTGCTAAAGAGATAGATGGGAGTTTACAATGTTTGCGTTGGCCATTGGCTAACTATATAACGCTTATTACCTAGCAAATATACTTTAGCTTCGTTGAGCTAATATTAAACACCAATATTGCAGCCTTATTTTATATTTAATCTTATTTTTTATGGTTAATACTATAAAATTAAAGAGCTTGAAATTGCTTTATTATTAACATCGTTAAATTTCAAATGTCTTTTACATTTCTACAATCCATCTAATGACATCCCATCAGTCTTGAAATACTAGCCTCTCTGGAGTTTGAGACTACGGGTGAATACGTGTTAACATTTTTCAAAACGACACTTGCACGTAACATGTCATGCCAACATATAATTATATTATTGCTGTATTTCTTTGTTTTTACACATGCTATCCCATACTGTGACTTTGAGCCAGGTCCAAGTCTCAGTTTTGGCCATGGCCATGCAACTGAGATCTTTTCGCGCTGATAAACTTTGAGGGGTCACAGGAATACAGTTACACTGAGAAATATTTTTAGTTTTAACGATCAAGTATAATTATGATAATAGATATATAAATTTAAAAGAATATTTAATTATTCATCATAAAGTTTTCGCATTTACTTCAATCCATTACATTTGTAGGTGACTTGAAATCTCTACAGAATTTTGGAGAACACCTGTATATATTTTTAGAAGTGTACACTGCAACAGAAAAAGTAGTAGCAACAATGGGGAAGCAACGCACGTGTTAACAAGGATGCGATAAAAAATAGTAGAAGTGGAGCGAAGTGAGGAAATAAATGCCGGAATGACAGGAAATATGTGTGCGTGACATTGTTACTTGGGTCTGCCAACCGGAACCAAAAGTGGGTGGCTCCAATTGTCGCTATTTCACTGGCTGCGTTGTCAACGCGAAAGCAACAGGACATGTTTATATATAATTGTATAGAATATATACCACCTACTTGAAGGAATGTCAGACAGCATTGATGTAAAAATTTCACAAAGTTGGATTAAATGCCATGACAGGGAAAAGCTGTTGCATTTATGTAAGCATATATATGTAATACATAAAACAATGTTGATTTCTGCCAATTTAAAGATGACCATTAGAGCGAAATGTTTAAATGTTTTAATTCTTGCAAGTATAAATATTGCCTAATCCAAAAATACTGTTTCATGAAGCAATTTTCTTAACTTGAAAAATGACAAAAATAAAATAATTTAACTCTATTTTTTTTGTTTATAAATAATAATATCGTCAAAGTCTATGTTAAGGAATAATTTGATGTTTAATCTGTTTATAATAAATAAAGAAATTGCCAACTTCCAACCATTAATTTTGTATTAGATAAAGTTGCCACTGAACTTTGTCACTAACTTGCCAGTTTGGAACTCCCCGTGGGATCATCGACCCATCCCCGCCCACCAATCCAATGGTAATTTGATACCTTGTGGTAGCATTTTAGCTAAAGTTTCAACTTTCTGGGGCCATTAATCAATTAATTAAGTATTTTATGAATATTTCACGGGGGAGTGAAGTCCTGGCATCATCACAATCGCTTGGCTTTTGGGAGTTATCTGGGGAAACGGGCATTTTCGAAAGGAGTTTACCGCATGAATATTTTAAGGAAGTATTCCAGACAACCGGGAAAAGAGTTTAGCCGGCATAATCGAGGGCCCGTTGACGAGATAATAAGTTGGGGCCGGCAGAAAGGGATAATGAGTTTGAGTTGATGAACAGCCAACTTTCCGAGGAATAAGCAATAAGAATATGCGAAGGAGGGCTGCGAGAAAAAAAAACTTTCCGACTAATTAATTAAATGCGCTATAAAAATGTTTGCTGTTGTTGGTCTGGCAAAAGTTGAAGCTTGAAAAATGGGAGGCAAGAATTTTCCAGCCGAAAGAAATGGCAGAGAAGAGTGCTTGGCAAATGTTTGAGTTATGCGAAAATGTTTTCTCAAAAAATTATGCAGGTGGGCATCGGTGGGTTGTTTGAGTTTCCCCTGTATTGACATTTTTTTTTTGTTTTATCACGATAAGAAAAAGTTTTTAATGAGTTTGCCAAATGCCGCGCAATGCTTTTGAAATTCGCGAGATGATTAGTTGGCAGTAGAAAGTTTTTTCCACGATTAATTTATCAGAATTTTATTTTCTTTTAAGATTCTAAGGCATTTTAATGATCAGTTTCAGAATTTAATTTTCAGTATGTTTAAATACCACATAGTTTAAGCTTATGCAGCGGTAAATACATATACATTTGTTATGTAATTGAAATTTTATTAAGTTTAAGAAGGAAAAAAAAACTAATAAGTTTTTTAATTTAATTTGTTCCGTTATCCATCTAGAAACCATAACGAAATTTTAAGTAATACAAATGAATATCCATTAGGATTCTTTTTCAGTAATGCGATTTAAGTTCAAGTAGCCGATTTTTTGTGCACATCCTTGAACCGTTTCAGCTGTCTAGAACAGGTCCCATACCTCAGCTTCCTGCTTACAATCGCTCATTTGTCAACATCATTCACAATAGCTGTCAATGGCAAGGAGCTCTGGGGGGATTCCCTGCGATATTCAATGCACTCCGCTACCAATTGCATATATACATAAAGCCACCCCCGAGGCGCACACAAGCTCATATTTACCTGCCCCACACATTAATGGTCGATTTCATTCCTATTTGATTGTAAAGGACTGTGTATGTCTGGGCCAGAGAAGAGTGGACCGGACCTCTAGCAAATTACCGCAGCCTCCTGTGGAGCACACTAAATGCGCGTTCTTTGGGCCCAATCGGTTTACAGGGGCACCGGATCCCCCCTCTCCCCCCTCCCCCCTCGCAACACCCCTCGCAGGACCTCATGCGGGTTTTGTCAAATTAGCGCATCGTTTGTTGTGTGTTTCTTTGGGGTCCTCGGCAGAACGTACACATGCCAGTAGTAAGCACCCGAGAAAAACTTGTTAATTTTAAGTCGAATGCCTGGCTGGTCATTTCCTGGACATTCGCCACTTGGCTTGAAGTGGTTCGCAGTGGGGTTCACAAATTCATTTTGAAGACGGGTATGCAAATAAAAAAACATCACTTAAAAAAACGTATATATATGTCTGCAAGTATGAACACAGTTGGATTTGTACTTATAATTTTACGAGCATAATTTTTGAAACAGTCGGAACAACGAGAACGATGTAAAAATTATAATAAACCTTGTGCTAACATAAATAAATATAAGAGTATATACATTATTAGGGAATGATAAGTTTTGATATGATTTACTATTCCTTTAAATAAATTTTTAAATTCTGAGTATAAAATATTCTTGCATTTTATAATTATGAATTATTATTTAATATATATTTATTTTGTAAACATAATTTTTAATTAATTTTAAAATTTCTGACACATTTGTATTTGTATTTGTATTTATTATAAAATTTCATACTAACGCTACAAGTTTGGAACTTATAAGTTAATGCGCTAGTCACTACGATGTGTGCTTATGTGCTTAACTCTCTGCTATTAAATGTATTAAAAGTAAAACCAAGGCTAACTAAAATGTCAAAAGTTCTGTACTTTATGTTTTTGAACAAGGGAAACGTTTGAACTATTTTTTAGGCACCATTCACAACAATAGACATAAAACTTTAATAAACAGGCCCTGTTGGAATTGTAAAAATGCCTCCAATGCACAGTTTCCAATCCGATTTCCACCAAACCAATCCACATCTAACACTGAGCCAACATCGTTGGCATCCAGTGGGTATCGTTATTTGATGGCCTCGAACATCGAGCCGTTACAATTCATCAAACAAGCGAATGGATATTACTTCATCGAGTGCTATATTAAATACTTGAACCGAGCGAACAACGAAATTGTCAACGAACAGCAATCGAAGCGACCTCAAAAGGGGGTATGGTCATGGCCATGGGTGGTGGGCGGTGGGCGGTAGGTAAAAGTGACTGTTGTGAGCTTGAAACAAAAGTAAATTGCAATAAAAGTTTTGTAATTGACAAACGGACAACAAACAAAACTCCACTTCAGTTGTCGGTTGTCGTTGTGTGCTGGACAGTAGCTGGGCCCACGGATGGGATGTGGTTAGATGGGTGGGAAATGGTGGGTCCAGTGCGATCGGGGATGTAAACGGGGCCGGCAGTGGGTGGTAGTGGGTTAACTGAAGTCCTCGCTGTCGGGGGCTAAACAACTGGCGTTGGCATCAACAAAAACCGATTTTCCAAAAAGCAGGAAGCGGCAACAGCAGCGACAAAGTTGGGAAAATCAGAGGCCCAGTTTGGTTAACGTTATCTTTACACATGAACAAAATATCACCAAAAGGGCGAGAATAATAAAATAAAAGCATAATATTACAATATAATTTTTATACTGTAAAATTACATTTTTTACAAAAACCCATTTTTAAAACGTGTCTATACTAATGATTTTAGTTTGATACTTCTTATTTTCAAATGAGACAAAGCACTAGACAGTAGATATGGGAATTGATTTAAAAAGCATTCATCGTTTGTTAAAAAAAAAATAAAAAAGAATTTCCGAACGATTCACTAAAAAAAAATTATATATATAGAATACATATAAAGTAGAGTAAAGGAAGTTGGAGTTGTGTATTTCACGGGGAGTACAAAAATTTTACAAAGTCTAAATAAACTGACTAATATTTTGGACCCATTTTCTATTTAGCATGGCTTATAAACCCACAATAAGTCCATGACTTTCTCTCTGTTTAGCCACCACCCTCTTGACATGCCTGTCTCATCATTTCGTACATTTGCGCCCGCATATTGACTTTGAGCGAGGCGCACAAGCGATTCACAGATTTAAGAAATAAAAGTTTAGTGCTCCGGCGAGCAAATCTGCAGCCGCCAATGCCAAAACAGCCAAGCCACCCAGACTAAAACACACACACAAAACATCGAGGGCGCTCTCTGTCAAAGCAAACAAAAGACGCGACTGTGGTCGCTGCTACCCCTACCGCCTGCTGCAGAACCCACTGAATCACCCACTGAATCACCCACTGAACCACCCACAAAAACCCCCCACTGAACTACCCTCTGAACCACCCACTTTGCCGTTGGCTGTCGAACACAAAATGTCATCGAAGGTTTTGGGGACTGTGACTTGTTGGATCTGGATCTGAATCGGAATCGAAATCGGAATAGGGATCGGGTTGGATTTGGGTGCAGGAAATTGCCGGGCTGCAGGGATCATTGGGCACGAGTAAATAGAATCACATGACAGAGAAACAGCATAGAAAAATAAATATTTTAATACCAAAACTAAGCAAGTTTAATGAGATCCCCAAAAAGATAAATAATTTAAATTAATATTCTGAAAAGTGCGTTGTGGCTTGATAAAATATATTTGGAGCTATACAGAAAACCATGGGCCGATTGGTCTATTTTCTTGCAAGAGTCACGACTTCACCTTTATTCTTAAGGCACTAAAAGTGGTAAAGGAAAATCAAAATATATTTACATTAAAATGGCTTAGATGCCATGATAACAAGCTTTCATAAATTTTTGCATTTAAACTTTAATCTAAATTAATTTAAATTAAATATTTATATAAATTAATTTGTTATACTGTAAAAACAATAACCAGAATTTTAGGAAAGAATAAAGAATTTCCAGCTAATGTTTCAATGAGATAACCTATTTATTCATTTAACATCAACTTCATTCTTCTGCGCTGAAAAAAGGAAAACTATTATGAAAATGCAATTTAAAACAATTTGTCAAAGACACTGGAAATCCGAAGACCGGGTAGGGAAGTCCCGGAGAAAAAAAGAGAGAGGAAACCGAAAATGTGAAAATGAAAATAATAATGAAAGAATGAATTATGAACTTATACGAGCCAGACCCGAAGGACCTTGCCAACTGAAACTCGCACTACCACCCACACCCGCCCCCATTTTGTGGGACGTGAGTGGAAAGCGAAAATGGTTTGGCACAAAAATGATTGTGTATGTTAAGTTTGGCACGCGCCACGCCTACAATAAACCGCAAAAGTCAAAGGAGAAGCCGGGTGAGGGGTATAAAGATGGAGAGAGATAGAGTGCCCACAAAGTATGCAACATATTTCACAGTTCGAGGCAGATGGCGATGGAAAAAGGACAAAACAGACCCCAGGGAAAGTGCCACTGTCGTCACACGCCCACACTCAAAAGCGTGACTGTTACTTGCAGAATCCCAGAACACCCAACGCCCCCTTAACGCCCCCTGGCACACCCTTTAACCCCTCCATTCCCGCCCTTAAATCGCCCCTGCCATTCGCTGAAGAATTTTTGAATTACGAGCGCTCTGGGCGTAAGTTATACTTAACTATATGCCGCAAAAGTTGCTACGCTCTGTGTCATGTTTATTGCGATTTCATGTGCCATTACATCCAGCAGAGCGAAAGAGACGGTACTAAGACCAGGAAAAGAGACAGCGGTAGCCACCAAAACTGCCTGCTAATCTGTTGATAAATAAACATAGTGCACAACTTGATGGCTTCATATCAACAGAAGTTACACACAAAAAAATCGGATCAATTTATATTCGACCCACACTCATCTAAATAAAATTTTTCTGAAATCTAAAAGTATGCATAATTGTGAAATGTTAATTATGATATTGAGTTACTTGTTTTGAGGCAATATTTTGTTTTATAACAATTGTTCCTTATTTTTAACTGTAAGTCACAACACGTACACTTTCACTCAATTTTTAATTATCATTAAATTTGTTTGATTTTTGGACACAGTGTTTAAAAATTAATATAGACTCATCAAATTATTTGAGACTTGGCTCAGAGAGTGTAAAAACCCGCTTCATATTTTGATTTTATATACAATTCAGTTGGCATCAGAACTTATCATGAATATTAAAATGTCAAATAACTAATCATAATGAGGGCGGTGTGTAGGCATGCATAAAAAATGTAATTTAAAAAATAAATCTCTACCATGGATGCAAAATATTGTTTTCTGTGTAATGCAGCTGCCGTTGACAAATGTAAAAGCATTTTTACCTGTGCCACGGCCACATTTTTTCACACCCCTCTGAATTTTTACATGCACCTCACGTCGCTTTCGCACGCAAATGTGACCAGAGTCATGAGAGCTGCCATTGTTGTTTTTGTCATTCATCACGGAGAGCGAGAAGGGGCGACATGTAAATAAATAATTGTCACTTTGACACGTTTGATGCGTGCCAATTTCCCTATTTTTCCCCTCGTTCATCACTTTTAATTTATTCGCCTATTTCCAAGCTTTTATTCGATGTTCCATTTATTCATTGCAAATATCTAGCTTCCTGATGCACACTAAACATCAACATGTTTGCCATTTCAGATTCAGTTGCTTTTAGCAGAGTGTTTTGATTTCTATTCTTTCCAAAAGATGATTGATATTGTTATTTTTAGTTCGGATTCTCCAAACTAAATGTTTTTATTTATACTCGAAATTTATATTCATTAAAATTTATTTATTACTTAATAAATAAATAAAATTCTTGACTCTATTAAATTTGTATATTTAAGTAAAAATATTTGTTATAGAACAATTATTTTAAACAAATTTTATATTTATTGATTTCTTTTTAGAACTGTATCTATGTTTCTTGCTCTCTTAAAAGTAAAGTAGAACAGATTTACCAAATCTAATTGGGTTTCCTCGCGTTTTTAAAACGACATATTAGCAATGCAACAAAAATAATAAATGTAGCATATTCAATCAGTTTCTAAGCAGACTTGCATCAAAAAAGGATGTCGATTAGATGGATCGTAGCTGTAAGCCTCATTTGGCAACATGTGGATGCTCGTTATATGCCGAAATTTCTTTGCGTGCCCCCATACGTTGCCATCAATGGTAGTTGCCTTATTATTAATATAAGTGAACTCCCAACTGAAGTAATTATCAAAACACTTGTTTTAAAACAAAGGGTATAATATGTGTACTTACCCTATTTCAGGTTGCTTCTAAGGGGTCGAACGGGGCCAAGTCCAATCCTAATGTATCAGTTCCTGAGATAGGCTTAGGAAAAGATACTATTCCGGAAAACTCTTTATTAGGAAATCCGTCTATACCAAAAAAAGTTGGAAGTGAAACTCCTGGAAATGAATCAAGTACAACCAACATTTTAACACAGGTAATTTTTTTTTTTGCTTGTTCTTTGAACTTTTATACTTTTATTTTTCAATAGCCTGCTGGTTCCGTTAATCCCACAATTTCCAAACCGAAAGTACCCAACAAAATTCCAAGTAATCCAGAAACTTTAACACCAGTAAGAAAATTTAGTTTTAAAATTTCTTTCAAGTTTATATCTATTAATATTTAAATAGAGCGGTTCTGGACATACAACCATAAGACCTAAAATTCCGGGAGCATGCAAAGTTGGAAGCGAAACTCTTGGAAATGGAGCAGCGGTAAGAAAATTCCGTTATCGCATAATATCAGTATTTAAGTTCTTTAATTCGGTATTAGACTGCTGGTGCAGTTATACCCATAATTACCAAACCTGAATCATCTAATCAAATTCCAGTTAATCCAGAAACTTTATTACCTGTAAGAATATTATGTTTTAAACATCGCTTTCTATTTAATGTCCAATAATATTAATAGCCTGTTTCTGGAAATGCAACCAAAAATATTACAATTCCTGAAGCAGGATCAGGCAACACTCCTGAAAATTTTCCAAGCACAAACAAGGTAAGGAAATTCAATTTAAATTATGCTTATTCTTACCTAAAATCTCCAATAGCCTGCTGGTGGAATTAATCCCAACATTACTAATTCTGGAGCATCCAAGCAAATTAATTCGAAGCCAGAAACTTCAATACACGTAAGAAACATAGGTTTAAACGATAACTTTCTAGTTTATGTTCTAAAATATTTTTTAGCCGGTTTCTGGAAATGCACCCAAGAGCCCAGCAATTCCAGGAGCAGGATCTGTTGGAACCAAAACTCCTGGGAATGCACCAAGTTCAAACAACATTTTAACACAGGTGAGGAAAGTAGTTTTTTTGATTGTTCTTAGATCTTGTGTTCTCTAATTCAATAGCCTGATGGTTCAGTATATCCCACCATTACCAAACCTGAAGCATCCAACCAAATTTCAAGCAAATTTTAACTACATAGAAAAATGAAAATTAGTCCAACAAGTTGTTCGCCAGTAAATCAAAAAAAATGTTTTGATATTCTTTTTATACCCTTGCAGAGGGTATTATAATTTCAGTCAGAAGTTTGCAACGCAGTGAAGGAGACATCTCCGACCCTATAAAGTATATATATTCTTGATCAGCATCACTAGGCGAGTCGATCTAGCCATGTCCGTCTGTCCGTCTGTCCGTCCGTTTATATGCAAACTAGTCTCTCAGTTTTAAAGCTATCTGCATGAAACTTTCCCAAAAGTTGTCTTTCTATTGCAGGTAGTATATAAGTCGGAACGAGCCGGATCGGACGACTATAGCATATAGCTCCCATAGGAACAATCGGAAAAATAAATGAAAAAAATTATAACTTTGCTGTTTTTTAATTTTTTGTTTAGTTCTTCGACATTTAGTAATGGTTAAATATTTCCGATTTACGATTTAAATTTCATCAAAATCGGACGACTATAGCATATAGCTCCCATAGGAACAATCGGAAAAATAAATGAAAAAAATTATAACTTTTCTGTTTTTTAATTTTTTGTTTAGTTCTTCGACATTTAGTAATGGTTAAATATTTTCGATTTACGGTTTAAATTTCATCAAAGTCGGACGACTATATCATATAGCTCCCATAGGAACAATCGGAGAAATAATGGAAAAAAAATTATAACTTTTCTGTTTTTAAATTTTTTGTTTAGTTCTTCGACATTTAGTAACGGTTAAATATTTCCAATTTACGGTTTAAGTTTCATCAAAGTCGGACGACTATATCATATAGCTCCCATAGGAACAATAAAAATATATAAAATAACTATCAAATAATTGAACTGAAAATCATCATAGCTTCAATGTTTTTAAACATATACGCAAGTAAATTATAATTTTAATGTTTTCAAAAATGTTTAATTCTTGCAATAGCTGCAAGGGTATATGAACTTCGGCTTGCCGAAGTTTACTTTCTTTCTTGTTTAATTGAACATTTTAAAATAGTTTGTATTTGTCCTATAAAACTTAAGATAGAAAAAAAGATAGGTGGTTTCTTACCTTTTATTTTCCATACCGTTACCCCAAAAGTCTTATTCCCACAAACCGTATCCTTAAAGCCAATTTTATCGATTCTTAGTTTAATATCATTCCTTTTTAAATTTTCAGCAGGACTTACTTTCAACAACAAACGCTCCTGTGGTATGTATTATTAACAAAGTTGATGAGCAATCCTGTGTCTCAGGTAAACTGTCAGAAACAAAAATTAATGGTATTTCACCATCCGGAGATTCAATTGGTCAGCCAAATCCAACCCGAATTCCTTTACTCAAGGTAAGTATAAATCAATTTATTAAGAACTGCATTATCAAAATATTCATTTTTCTTTAATAGGATTTAATTTTAACAACAGTTCCAACAAACAAAAATGAAACCAAACACATTACAATTCCTGAAGCAGGATCAGTCAAAACTCCTGAAAATTCACTAAGTACAAACAATGTAAGGAAATTCTAATTTAGACTACTCTCAAATTTTATGCATATACTTTAAATCTCGTATAGTCTACTGGTGGAGTTAATCCCAACATTACTTATTCCGAAGTACCCAACAAAATTAATATTAATCCAGAAACTTCAATACCAGTAAGAAACATAGGTTTAAAGGATAACTTTCTAGTATATGTTCTAAAATGTTTTTTAGCCGGTTTCTGGAAATGCACCCAAGAGCCCAGCAATTCCAGGAGCAGGATCTGTTGGAACCAAAACTCCTGGGAATGCACCAAGTTCAAACAACATTTTAACACAGGTGAGGAAAGTAGTTTTTTTGATTGTTCTTAGATCTTGTGTTCTCTAATTCAATAGCCTGATGGTTCAGTATATCCCACCATTACCAAACCTGAAGCATCCAACCAAATTTCAAGCAATCCAGAAACTTTAATACCAGTAAGAAAATGTAGTTTTAGAAATCTCTATCCAGTTTATGTCCTTATTGTTGAAATAGAACGGTTCTGGACATACAATCAGAAGACCTAAAATTCCAGGAGCAGAAAGTGTTGGGAGCGAAACTTCTGGAAATGCAGTAGCGGTAAGAAAATTCCTTTATCGCATTTTATCAAGTCTTATGTTCTTTAATTTTGTATTAGACTGCTGGTACAGTTAAACCCACTATTACCAAACCTGAATCATCTAACCAAATTCCAAATAATCCAGAAACATTTATACCAGTAAGAATATTACGTTCTAAACATCGCTTTCTAGTTAATGTCCAAAAATGTTTGTACAGCCTGTTTCTCGAGTAGATTGGAGTTCTGTTGGCGTAGTAAATTCCAACATTACCAATTTTGAAGCACCCAACCAAATAAAAATGAATCCAGAAACTTCAATACCAGTAAGAAAAATAGATTTTAAGTATATCGTTCTAGTTAATGCTCTAAAATATTGTTTAGACGGTTTCTAAAAGTGAAATCAAAAGCTCAGCAATTCCAGGAGCAGGATCAGTCGGGAGCGAAGCACCTGGAAATTCACCAAGTTCAAACCACATTTTAACACCGGTAAAGAAAGTCTTTATTTCCTGTTCTTAGATCTTATGTACTTTTAATTTTCAAAAGCCTGCTGGTTTAGTTAATCCCACCCTTACCAAACCGAAAGTACCCAACCAAATTCCAAGTAATCCAGAAACTTTCATACCAGTAAGAAAATTTAGTTTTAACAAGAAAGGAAGTAAACCTCGGCAATCCGAAGTTCATACACCCTTGCAGCTATTGCAAAAATTAAATATTCTTGAAAACATTAAAATTATGATTTACTTGCGTATATGTTTAAAAAAAGTTATTCCTAGTTCCTATGGTAGCTACAAGATATAGTTTTCCGTTTTAAATCAAATTAAAAGCGTAATTCTGAATTCTAAAAATATACAAAATAAAAAAGTTACATTAAAAATTTTTTTTTTAATTTTTATTGTTTTCATTGGAGCTTTATGTTATAGTCGTCCGATTTTGATGAAATTTAAACCGTAATTCTTAAATTTTGAAAAAAACAAGAAAGAAAGCAAACTTCGGCAAGCCGAAGTTCATATACCCTTGCAGCTATTGCAAGAATTAACATTTTTGAAAACATTAAAATTATAATTTACTTGCGTATATGTTTAAAAACATTGAAGCTATGATGATTTTCAGCTCAATTATTTGATAGTTATTTTATATATTTTTATTGTTCCTATGGGAGCTATATGATATAGTCGTCCGACTTTGATGAAACTTAAACCGTAAATTGGAAATATTTAACCGTTACTAAATGTCGAAGAACTAAACAAAAAATTTAAAAACAGAAAAGTTATAATTTTTTTTCATTTATTTCTCCGATTGTTCCTATGGGAGCTATATGATATAGTCGTCCGACTTTGATGAAATTTAAACCGTAAATCGAAAATATTTAACCATTACTAAATGTCGAAGAACTAAACAAAAAATTAAAAAACAGAAAAGTTATAATTTTTTTCATTTATTTTTCCGATTGTTCCTATGGGAGCTATATGCTATAGTCGTCCAATTTTGATGAAATTTAAATCGTAAATCGGAAATATTTAACCATTACTAAATGTCGAAGAACTAAACAAAAAATTAAAAAACAGCAAAGTTATAATTTTTTTTCATTTATTTTTCCGATTGTTCCTATGGGAGCTATATGCTATAGTCGTCCGATCCGGCTCGTTCCGACTTATATACTACCTGCAATAGAAAGACAACTTTTGGGAAGGTTTCATGCAGATAGCTTTAAAACTGAGAGACTAGTTTGCATATAAGTCTGTCCGTCTGTCCGTCCGTTTAGTCCAGACTGGCTTAAGCGTTGAATTGTAGAGCAGAACCTTGAAGTCCAGGCAGAGGGGGGAGCGAGCGTGAAGTTAATCCCAACATTTCTAATTCTGAAGCACCCAACCAAATTAATATGAAGCCAGAAACTTCAATACCAGTAAAAAATAAGTTTGATGCATATCTTCCTAGTTTATGTTCTAAAATATTTTGTAGGCGGTTTCTGGAAATGCAACCAAAAACCCAGCAATTCCAGGAGCAGAATCTGTTGGAACCAAAACTCCTGGGAATGCACCAAGTTCAAACAACATTTTAACACAGGTGAGGAAAGCAGTTTTTTTTTATTGTTCTTAGAACACAAGGTTCTTTAATTCAATAGCCTGCTGGTTCAGTTAATCCCACCATTACCAAACCTGAAGCATCCAACCAAATTTCAAGTAATCCAGAAACTTTAATACCAGTAAGAAAATTTAGTTTTAGAAATCTTTATCTAGTTTATGTCCTTTAATATTTAAATAGAAAGCTTCTGGAAATAAAACAACAGTGAATGAAATTCCTGGAGATGTAAAGGTTGGAAGTGCAACAAGCACAACCAACATTTTAATACCGGTAAGAAAATGCATTTTAAATAATATCAAATCTTATGTTCTATAATTTTGTTTAAGCCTGCTGGTGCTGTTAAGCCCATTATTACCAAACCGGAAGCACCTAACCAAATTCTAAATAATCCAGAAACATTAATACCAGTAAGAATATTACATTCTAAACATCGCTTTCTAGTTAATGTCCAATAATATTAACAGCCTGTTACTGGAAGTGCAACCAAACACCTTTCTATTCTTGAAGCTGGAACAGTTGGAATCAAAACTCATGAAAAATCACCAAATACAAACAACATTTTAACACTGGTAAGGAAATTCAAATTTTTATATTCCTATGACTTTAGTATACACTTTTGTGCCCCAATAGCCTGCTGACGGAGTTACTAAACCGGAAGCAACCACTCAAATTCCAATTAAAATCTCAATACCAGTAAGAAAATAAGGTTTCAAACATATTTTTCTTACTTAAGTCTCAAAATACATATGTAGCCTGTTCCTGGAAATGCAACCAAAAACATTACAATTGCAGGAGCAGTATCAGTCGGAAGCGAAATTCCTGGAAATACACCCAGTACAAAGAACATTTTACCGTCGGTGAGGAAATAAACTTATTTGACTTATATTAAAATGCTGGGATCCTTAAATATTGCAACATGATTTCGGTATTATACCAGAACTACATAGAAAAATTAAAATTAGTTCAACAAATTGTACACCAGAAAGGAAAAAAAAGTTTAATATTCTTTTTTAATTTAAAATTTTAAAATATTTTGTCCTATAAAACTAATGATAGAGAAATAATCGGTGGTATTTGACCTTCTATTTTCTATACCGTTGTCTAAAAGGTCTTATTCCCACAAACAGTATCCCCAAAGCCAATTATATCGATTCTTAGGTTAATATTATTCTATTTAAATTTCACCAGGATTTACTTTTAACAACAATCGCTCCGCTATGTATTAATAACAAAGTTGATGAGCAATCCTGTGTCTCAGGTAAACTGTCAGAAACAAAAATTAATGGTATTTCACCATTCGGAGACTCGATTGGTCAGCCAAATCCAACCCGAATTCCTTTACTCAAGGTAAGTATAAATCAATTTATTAAGAACTGCATTATCAAAATATTCATTTTTCTTTAATAGGATTTAATTTTAACAACAGTTCCAACAAACAAAAATGAAACCAAACTCATTACAATTCCTGAAGCAGAATCAGTCAAAACTCCTGAAAATTCACTAAGTACAATCAATGTAAGGAAATTCTAATTTAGACTACTCTCAAATTTTATGCATATACTTTAAATCTCGTATAGTCTACTGGTGGAGTTAATCCCAACATTACTTATTCCGAAGTACCCAACAAAATTAATATTAATCCAGAAACTTCAATACCAGTAAGAAACATAGGTTTAAAGGATAACTTTCTAGTATATGTTCTAAAATGTTTTTTAGCCGGTTTCTGGAAATGCACCCAAGAGCCCAGCAATTCCAGGAGCAGGATCTGTTGGAACCAAAACTCCTGGGAATGCACCAAGTTCAAACAACATTTTAACACAGGTGAGGAAAGTAGTTTTTTTGATTGTTCTTAGATCTTGTGTTCTCTAATTCAATAGCCTGCTGGTTCAGTTAATCCCACCATTACCAAACCTGAAGCATCCAACCAAATTTCAAGCAATCCAGAATCTTTAATACCAGTAAGAAAATGTGGTTTTAGAAATCTTTCTCTAGTTGATGTCCTTTAATATTTAAATAGAAAGCTTCTGGAAATAAAACAATAGTGAATGGAGATGTAAACGTTGGAAGTGCAACAACCAAAATCAACATTTTAATTCCGGTAAGAAAATGAATTTTAAATAATATCAAATCTTATGTTCTATAATTTTGTTTAAGCCTGCTGGTGCAGTTAAGACCATCATTACCAAACCGGAAGCACCTAACCAAATTCCAAATAATCCAGAAACATTACTACCAGTAAGAATATTACATTCTAAACTTCGCTTTCTAGTTAATGTCCAATAATATTAACAGCCTGTTACTGGAAATGCAACCAAACACCTTACTAACCTTAAAGCTGGAACAGTTGGAATCAAAACTCCTGAAAAATCTCCAAATACAAACAACATTTTAACACTGGTAAGGAAATTCATATTTTGAATTTTCTTATGAATTATGTATACACTTTTATGCTCCAATAGCCTGCTGGCGGAGTTACTAAGCCGGAAGCAACAACTCAAATACCAATTAATTCAAAAATCTCAATACAAGTAAGAAATCAAGGTTTTAAACATATATTTTTAACTTAACTAAAAATACATTTGTAGCCTGTTCCTGGAAAAGCAACCAAAAACATTTCAATTGCAGGAGCAGTATCATTCGGAAGCGAAATTCCTGGAAATACACCCAGTACAAAGAACATTTTACCGTCGGTGAGGAAATAAACTTATTTGACTTATATTAAAATTCTGGGATCCTTAAATATTGCAACATGCTTTCGGTATTAAGCCAAAACTACATAGAAAAATTAAAATTAGTCCAACAAATTGTACACCAGAAAGGAAAACAAAAGTTTTATATTCTTTTTATACCCTTGCAGAGCGTATTATAATATCAGTCAGAAGTTTGCAACGCAGTGAAGGAGACGTTTCCGACTCTATAAAGTATATATATTCCTGATCAGTAACACTAGGAGAGTCGATCTAGCCATGTCCGTCTGTCCGTCCGTTTATATGCAAACTAGTCTCTCAGTTTTAAAGCTATCTGCATGAAACTTTCCCAAAAGTTGCCTTTCTATTGCAGGTAGTATATAAGTCGGAACTAGCCGGATCCGACGACTATTGCATATAGCTTCCATAGGAACAATCGGAAAAATAAAGAAAAAAAATTATAACTTTGCTGTTTTTTAATTCTATTTTTAGTTTTTCGACATATAGTAATTGTTAAGTCTCTCAGAGTTCAGAGTTACGTTTTAAATTTCATTAAAATCTGACGACTATAGCATATAGCTCACATAGGAACAATCGGAAAAATAAATTTAAAAAATTAGAACTTTGCTGTTTCTTAATTTATTTTGTAGTTCTTCGACATATAGTGAAGGTTAAATATTTCAGAATTACGGATTAAATTTCATCAAAACCGGACGACGATGAAAACACGAAAAAAATTTTAAAAAAATGTTTTAAATGTAACTTTTTTAATTTGTAATTTTTGTAGATATTCTTTTTTATTATTTAATGATTTGGCATATGAATTAAGCTTTTAATTTTAGTAAAATCGGAAAGCGATATCATATAGCTGCCATATAAACTCAATTGAGCTGCAAATCATCATAGCTTCAATGCTTTTAAACATACACGCAAGTAAATCATAATTTTAATGTCTTCAAGAATATTTAATAGCTGCAAGGGTATATGAACTTCGGCTTGCCGAAGTTTGCTTCCTTTCTTGTTTAATTTAAAATTTTAAAATATTTTGTATTTTACCAGTTCGTTTCGATAAGTCAGAACATTTGTCCTATAAAACTAATGATAGAGAAAGAATCGGTGGTATTTTACATTCTATTTTCTATACCGTTGTCCAAAAGCTCTTATTCCCACGATCCGTAACCTCAAAGCCAGTTTAAGCCTTAGTTTAATATTATCCCATTTAAATTTCACCAGGATTCACTTTTAACAACAATTGCTCCGGTATGTATTAATAACAAAGTTGATAAGCAATCCTGTGTCTCAGGTAATGGTATTTCACCATCCGGAGTCTGGATTGATCAGCCAAATCCAACGCGAGTTCCTTTACTTGAGGTAAGGATAACTATATTTATTGAGAACTTCGTTATTAAACTTTTAAATTTTCTGTAAATAGGATTTAATTTTACCAAAAGTTCCACCGGTGAGTATTGTAAATAATATTAATGAGCCTTTCATAGTGAAATTATATATTTTAGAAACCTGCCAATATCTCTATTCCAAAAGACTCTCAAAAGCCAATATCCGTTGAGTCTGGTAACCTTAAAGATTTTGATATCAACAGCCTTTATCCAAAAGAAATTGATATCAAGAAACCATCAGTTCCATCGGTAATAATTGTAATTAAACTTCATGTGCCGTTTATATTAAAATTCAATATTTCAGAAACCTGTCAAAAATATTCCCAAAATCTCTACTCCAAAAGGCTCTCAAAAGCCTATCTCCGTTGATCCTGATGATTTTGATATCAACAGCCTTTATCAAAAAGAAATTGATAACAACAGTCTTTATCCAAAAGATATTGATATCAAGAAACCAACAGTTCCATCGGTAAACATTGTAATTATACTTGATGTGCCTTTTATATTAATATTATGTATTTCAGAAACCTGCCAAAAATATTCCCAAAATCTCTACTCCAAAAGGCTCTCAAAAGCCTATCTCCGTTGATGCTGGTGATTTTGGTATCAACAGCCCTTATCCAAAAGAAATTGATATTAAGAAACCAACAGTTCCATCGGTAAGAATTGTAATTTAACTTTATGTGCTTTCTATATTAAAATTCTATATTTCAGAAACCTGCCAAAAATATTCCCAAAATCTCTAATCCAAAAGGCTCCCAAAAGCCTATCTCCGTTGATCCTGATGATAATCATCTTAAAGATTTTGATATCAACAGCCTTTATCCAAAAGAAATTGATATCAACAGTCTTTATCCAAAAGATATTGATATCAAGAAACCAAACCAAACCAAACCATCGGTAAACATTGTAATTATACTTGATGTGCCTTTTATATTAATATTATGTATTTCAGAAACCTGCCAAAAATATTCCCAAAATCTCTATTCCAAAAGACTCTCAAAAGCCTATCTCCGTTGATCCTGATGATTTTGATATCAACAGCCTTTATCCAAAGGAAATTGATATCAACAGTCTTTATCCAAAAGATATTGATATCAAGAAACCAACAGTTCCATCGGTAAATATTGTAACTAATCTTGATGTGCCTTTTATATTAATATTATGTATTTCAGAAACCTGCCAAAAATTATCCCAAAATCTCTATTCCAAAAGGCTCTCAAAAGCCTATCTCCGTTGATCCTGATGATTTTGATATCAACAGCCTTTATCCAAAGGAAATTGATATCAACAGTCTTTATCCAAAAGATATTGATATCAAGAAACCAACAGTTCCATCGGTAAATATTGTAACTAATCTTGATGTGCCTTTTATATTAATATTATGTATTTCAGAAACCTGCCAAAAATATTCCCAAAATCTCTACTCCAAAAGGCTCTCAAAAGCCTATCTCCGTTGATCCTGATGATTTTGATATCAACAGCCTTTATCCAAAGGAAATTGATATCAACAGTCTTTATCCAAAAGATATTGATATCAAGAAACCAACAGTTCCATCGGTAAATATTGTAACTAATCTTGATGTGCCTTTTATATTAATATTATGTATTTCAGAAACCTGCCAAAAATATTCCCAAAATCTCTATTCCAAAAGGCTCCCAAAAGCCTATCTCCGTTGATCCTGATGATTTTGATATCAACAGCCTTTATCCAAAGGAAATTGATATCAACAGTCTTTATCCAAAAGATATTGATATCAAGAAACCAACAGTTCCATCGGTAAATATTGTAACTAATCTTGATGTGCCTTTTATATTAATATTATGTATTTCAGAAACCTGCCAAAAATTATCCCAAAATCTCTATTCCAAAAGGCTCTCAAAAGCCTATCTCCGTTGATCCTGATGATTTTGATATCAACAGCCTTTATCCAAAGGAAATTGATATCAACAGTCTTTATCCAAAAGATATTGATATCAAGAAACCAACAGTTCCATCGGTAAATATTGTAACTAATCTTGATGTGCCTTTTATATTAATATTATGTATTTCAGAAACCTGCCAAAAATATTCCCAAAATCTCTACTCCAAAAGGCTCTCAAAAGCCTATCTCCGTTGATCCTGATGATTTTGATATCAACAGCCTTTATCCAAAGGAAATTGATATCAACAGTCTTTATCCAAAAGATATTGATATCAAGAAACCAACAGTTCCATCGGTAAACATTGTAATTATACTTGATGTGCCTTTTATATTAATATTATGTATTTCAGAAACCTGCCAAAAATATTCCCAAAATCTCTACTCCAAAAGGCTCTCAAAAGCCTATCTCCGTTGATGCTGGTGATTTTGGTATCAACAGCCCTTATCCAAAAGAAATTGATATTAAGAAACCAACAGTTCCATCGGTAAGAATTGTAATTTAACTTTATGTGCTTTCTATATTAAAATTCTATATTTCAGAAACCTGCCAAAAATATTCCCAAAATCTCTAATCCAAAAGGCTCCCAAAAGCCTATCTCCGTTGATCCTGATGATTTTGATATCAACAGCCTTTATCCAAAGGAAATTGATATCAACAGTTTTTATCCAAAAGATATTGATATCAAGAAACCAACAGTTCCATCGGTAAGTATTGTAATTAAACTTGATGTGCCTTTTATATTAATATTATGTATTTCAGAAACCTGCCAAAAATATTCCCAAAATCTCTACTCCAAAAGGCTCTCAAAAGCCTATCTCCGTTGATGCTGGTGATTTTGGTATCAACAGCCCTTATCCAAAAGAAATTGATATTAAGAAACCAACAGTTCCATCGGTAAGAATTGTAATTTAACTTTATGTGCTTTCTATATTAAAATTCTATATTTCAGAAACCTGCCAAAAATATTCCCAAAATCTCTAATCCAAAAGGCTCCCAAAAGCCTATCTCCGTTGATCCTGATGATTTTGATATCAACAGCCTTTATCCAAAGGAAATTGATATCAACAGTCTTTATCCAAAAGATATTGATATCAAGAAACCAACAGTTCCATCGGTAAACATTGTAATTATCCTTGATGTGCCTTTTATATTAATATTATGTATTTCAGAAACCTGCCAAAAATTATCCCAAAATCTCTATTCCAAAAGGCTCTCAAAAGCCTATCTCCGTTGATCCTGATGATTTTGATATCAACAGCCTTTATCCAAAGGAAATTGATATCAACAGTCTTTATCCAAAAGATATTGATATCAAGAAACCAACAGTTCCATCGGTAAATATTGTAACTAATCTTGATGTGCCTTTTATATTAATATTATGTATTTCAGAAACCTGCCAAAAATATTCCCAAAATCTCTATTCCAAAAGGCTCCCAAAAGCCTATCTCCGTTGATCCTGATGACAATCATCTTAAAGATTTTGATATCAACAGCCTTTATCCAAAAGAAATTGATATCAACAGTCTTTATCCAAAAGATATTGATATCAAGAAACCAACAGTTCCATCGGTAAACATTGTAATTATACTTGATGTGCCTTTTATATTAATATTATGTATTTCAGAAACCTGCCAAAAATATTCCCAAAATCTCTATTCCAAAAGGCTCCCAAAAGCCTATCTCCGTTGATCCTGATGACAATCATCTTAAAGATTTTGATATCAACAGTCTTTATCCAAAAGATATTGATATCAATAGTCTTTATCCAAAAGATATTGATATCAAGAAACCAACAGTTCCATCGGTAAATATTGTAACTAATCTTGATGTGCCTTTTATATTAATATTATGTATTTCAGAAACCTGCCAAAAATTATCCCAAAATCTCTATTCCAAAAGGCTCTCAAAAGCCTATATCCGTTGATCCTGATGATTTTGATATCAACAGCCTTTATCCAAAAGAAATTGATATCAATAGTCTTTATCCAAAAGATATTGATATCAAGAAACCAACAGTTCCATCGGTAAATATTGTAACTAATCTTGATGTGCCTTTTATATTAATATTATGTATTTCAGAAACCTGCCAAAAATTATCCCAAAATCTCTATTCCAAAAGGCTCTCAAAAGCCTATCTCCGTTGATCCTGATGATTTTGATATCAACAGCCTTTATCCAAAGGAAATTGATATCAACAGTCTTTATCCAAAAGATATTGATATCAAGAAACCAACAGTTCCATCGGTAAATATTGTAACTAATCTTGATGTGCCTTTTATATTAATATTATGTATTTCAGAAACCTGCCAAAAATATTCCCAAAATCTCTACTCCAAAAGGCTCTCAAAAGCCTATCTCCGTTGATCCTGATGATTTTGATATCAACAGCCTTTATCCAAAGGAAATTGATATCAACAGTCTTTATCCAAAAGATATTGATATCAAGAAACCAACAGTTCCATCGGTAAGTATTGTAATTAAACTTGATGTGCCTTTTATATTAATATTATGTATTTCAGAAACCTGCAAAAAATATTCCCAAAATCTCTACTCCAAAAGGCTCTCAAAAGCCTATCTCCGTTGATGCTGGTGATTTTGGTATCAACAGCCCTTATCCAAAAGAAATTGATATTAAGAAACCAACAGTTCCATCGGTAAGAATTGTAATTTAACTTTATGTGCTTTCTATATTAAAATTCTATATTTCAGAAACCTGCCAAAAATATTCCCAAAATCTCTAATCCAAAAGGCTCCCAAAAGCCTATCTCCGTTGATCCTGATGATTTTGATATCAACAGCCTTTATCCAAAGGAAATTGATATCAACAGTCTTTATCCAAAAGATATTGATATCAAGAAACCAACAGTTCCATCGGTAAACATTGTAATTATCCTTGATGTGCCTTTTATATTAATATTATGTATTTCAGAAACCTGCCAAAAATTATCCCAAAATCTCTATTCCAAAAGGCTCTCAAAAGCCTATCTCCGTTGATCCTGATGATTTTGATATCAACAGCCTTTATCCAAAGGAAATTGATATCAACAGTCTTTATCCAAAAGATATTGATATCAAGAAACCAACAGTTCCATCGGTAAATATTGTAACTAATCTTGATGTGCCTTTTATATTAATATTATGTATTTCAGAAACCTGCCAAAAATATTCCCAAAATCTCTACTCCAAAAGGCTCTCAAAAGCCTATCTCCGTTGATCCTGATGACAATCATCTTAAAGATTTTGATATCAACAGCCTTTATCCAAAAGAAATTGATATCAACAGTCTTTATCCAAAAGATATTGATATCAAGAAACCAACAGTTCCATCGGTAAACATTGTAATTATACTTGATGTGCCTTTTATATTAATATTATGTATTTCAGAAACCTGCCAAAAATATTCCCAAAATCTCTATTCCAAAAGGCTCCCAAAAGCCTATCTCCGTTGATCCTGATGACAATCATCTTAAAGATTTTGATATCAACAGTCTTTATCCAAAAGATATTGATATCAATAGTCTTTATCCAAAAGATATTGATATCAAGAAACCAACAGTTCCATCGGTAAATATTGTAACTAATCTTGATGTGCCTTTTATATTAATATTATGTATTTCAGAAACCTGCCAAAAATTATCCCAAAATCTCTATTCCAAAAGGCTCTCAAAAGCCTATATCCGTTGATCCTGATGATTTTGATATCAACAGCCTTTATCCAAAAGAAATTGATATCAATAGTCTTTATCCAAAAGATATTGATATCAAGAAACCAACAGTTCCATCGGTAAATATTGTAACTAATCTTGATGTGCCTTTTATATTAATATTATGTATTTCAGAAACCTGCCAAAAATTATCCCAAAATCTCTATTCCAAAAGGCTCTCAAAAGCCTATCTCCGTTCATCCTGATGATTTTGATATCAACAGCCTTTATCCAAAGGAAATTGATATCAACAGTCTTTATCCAAAAGATATTGATATCAAGAAACCAACAGTTCCATCGGTAAGTATTGTAATTAAACTTGATGTGCCTTTTATATTAATATTATGTATTTCAGAAACCTGCCAAAAATATTCCCAAAATCTCTACTCCAAAAGGCTCTCAAAAGCCTATCTCCGTTGATGCTGGTGATTTTGGTATCAACAGCCCTTATCCAAAAGAAATTGATATTAAGAAACCAACAGTTCCATCGGTAAGAATTGTAATTTAACTTTATGTGCTTTCTATATTAAAATTCTATATTTCAGAAACCTGCCAAAAATATTCCCAAAATCTCTAATCCAAAAGGCTCCCAAAAGCCTATCTCCGTTGATCCTGATGATTTTGATATCAACAGCCTTTATCCAAAGGAAATTGATATCAACAGTCTTTATCCAAAAGATATTGATATCAAGAAACCAACAGTTCCATCGGTAAATATTGTAACTAATCTTGATGTGCCTTTTATATTAATATTATGTATTTCAGAAACCTGCCAAAAATATTCCCAAAATCTCTACTCCAAAAGGCTCTCAAAAGCCTATCTCCGTTGATCCTGATGACAATCATCTTAAAGATTTTGATATCAACAGCCTTTATCCAAAAGAAATTGATATCAACAGTCTTTATCCAAAAGATATTGATATCAAGAAACCAACAGTTCCATCGGTAAACATTGTAATTATACTTGATGTGCCTTTTATATTAATATTATGTATTTCAGAAACCTGCCAAAAATTATCCCAAAATCTCTATTCCAAAAGGCTCTCAAAAGCCTATCTCCGTTGATCCTGATGATTTTGATATCAACAGCCTTTATCCAAAGGAAATTGATATCAACAGTCTTTATCCAAAAGATATTGATATCAAGAAACCAACAGTTCCATCGGTAAATATTGTAACTAATCTTGATGTGCCTTTTATATTAATATTATGTATTTCAGAAACCTGCCAAAAATATTCCCAAAATCTCTACTCCAAAAGGCTCTCAAAAGCCTATCTCCGTTGATCCTGATGACAATCATCTTAAAGATTTTGATATCAACAGCCTTTATCCAAAGAAATTGATATCAACAGTCTTTATCCAAAAGATATTGATATCAAGAAACCAACAGTTCCATCGGTAAACATTGTAATTATACTTGATGTGCCTTTTATATTAATATTATGTATTTCAGAAACCTGCCAAAAATATTCCCAAAATCTCTATTCCAAAAGGCTCCCAAAAGCCTATCTCCGTTGATCCTGATGACAATCATCTTAAAGATTTTGATATCAACAGTCTTTATCCAAAAGATATTGATATCAATAGTCTTTATCCAAAAGATATTGATATCAAGAAACCAACAGTTCCATCGGTAAATATTGTAACTAATCTTGATGTGCCTTTTATATTAATATTATGTATTTCAGAAACCTGCCAAAAATTATCCCAAAATCTCTATTCCAAAAGGCTCTCAAAAGCCTATATCCGTTGATCCTGATGATTTTGATATCAACAGCCTTTATCCAAAAGAAATTGATATCAATAGTCTTTATCCAAAAGATATTGATATCAAGAAACCAACAGTTCCATCGGTAAATATTGTAACTAATCTTGATGTGCCTTTTATATTAATATTATGTATTTCAGAAACCTGCCAAAAATTATCCCAAAATCTCTATTCCAAAAGGCTCTCAAAAGCCTATCTCCGTTGATCCTGATGATTTTGATATCAACAGCCTTTATCCAAAGGAAATTGATATCAACAGTCTTTATCCAAAAGATATTGATATCAAGAAACCAACAGTTCCATCGGTAAATATTGTAACTAATCTTGATGTGCCTTTTATATTAATATTATGTATTTCAGAAACCTGCCAAAAATATTCCCAAAATCTCTACTCCAAAAGGCTCTCAAAAGCCTATCTCCGTTGATCCTGATGATTTTGATATCAACAGCCTTTATCCAAAGGAAATTGATATCAACAGTCTTTATCCAAAAGATATTGACATCAAGAAACCAACAGTTCCATCGGTAAATATTGTAATTAAACTTGATGTGCCTTTTATATTAATATTATGTATTTCAGAAACCTGCCAAAAATATTCCCAAAATCTCTATTCCAAAAGGCTCTCAAAAGCCTATCTCCGTTGATCCTGATGACAATCATCTTAAAGATTTTGATATCAACAGCCTTTATCCAAAAGAAATTGATATCAACAGTCTTTATCCAAAAGATATTGATATCAAGAAACCAACAGTTCCATCGGTAAACATTGTAATTATACTTGATGTGCCTTTTATATTAATATTATGTATTTCAGAAACCTGCCAAAAATATTCCCAAAATCTCTATTCCAAAAGGCTCCCAAAAGCCTATCTCCGTTGATCCTGATGACAATCATCTTAAAGATTTTGATATCAACAGTCTTTATCCAAAAGATATTGATATCAAGAAACCAACAGTTCCATCGGTAAATATTGTAACTAATCTTGATGTGCCTTTTATATTAATATTATGTATTTCAGAAACCTGCCAAAAATTATCCCAAAATCTCTATTCCAAAAGGCTCTCAAAAGCCTATATCCGTTGATCCTGATGATATTGATATCAACAGCCTTTATCCAAAAGAAATTGATATCAATAGTCTTTATCCAAAAGATATTGATATCAAGAAACCAACAGTTCCATCGGTAAGTATTGTAATTAAGCCTGATGTGCCTTTTATATTAACATTATGTATTTCAGAAACCTGCCAAAAATATTCCCAAAATCTCTACTCCAAAAGGCTCTCAAAAGCCTATCTCCGTTGATCCTGATGACAATCATCTTAAAGATTTTGATATCAACAGTCTCTATCCAAAAGATATTGATATCAAGAAACCAACAGTTCCATCGGTAAACATTGTAATTATACTTGATGTGCCTTTTATATTAATATTATGTATTTCAGAAACCTGCCAAAAATTATCCCAAAATCTCTATTCCAAAAGGCTCTCAAAAGCCTATATCCGTTGATCCTGATGATATTGATATCAACAGCCTTTATCCAAAAGAAATTGATATCAATAGTCTTTATCCAAAAGATATTGATATCAAGAAACCAACAGTTCCATCGGTAAGTATTGTAATTAAGCCTGATGTGTCTTTTATATTAACATTATGTATTTCAGAAACCTGCCAAAAATATTCCCAAAATCTCTACTCCAAAAGGCTCTCAAAAGCCTATCTCCGTTGATCCTGATGATTTTGATATCAACAG